>NC_083289.1:35497135-36097135 GCF_963506605.1 Zootoca vivipara | reverse complement strand
GTGAAGGAATGCCATCTCAGCCAACTGTTTAGGCTGAATAGCTCCCATATGGTGTGTGTAATAGAGCTATATATACACCCACACAAGCCTTGATGTAGAACGCCTTTGACATCTTGCCTTCAAGACACTCCTGGATTAGTCTCATTTTTAGTATGCCACATTACTCCACTCAGACATCCTCTCTTAGAACTCCCATTTCCAACATCTTCTAAACAAACGGATAGGTAAGATGTCTAATTTGGATTTTATTTTTTTATTTTTTTAAAAAAGAGACCAATTACTGTGCAGCATCTTCACCAAGAATAAAGTAGGCTACACTCAGAGCTACACCCAGGCACACACCCTACAGCAGCGTTTCTCAACCGCTGTTCCGCGGCACACTAGTGTGCCGCGAGACGCTGGCTGGTGTGCCACGACGTGCGGTGACGAGGAGGGCGATTTGCATTGTCACGTGCCTGGCGGCCGCCAATATACAACACTAACCCGCCGGAAAGCAATATTTCTCCTCCTCTTTCCCAAAGCTCAGTGCAAACGAGCCTGGCGGCCACCAATACACAACGCTGACCCGCCGGAAAGCAATATTTGGCAAGTGTTTCTTACAGTCATAATTATAATATAGGGCGGCACAGAGTTAACTTTTTTAATGGTGGTGTGCCTCGTGATTTTTTTCACGGAACAAGTGTGCCGTGGCCCAAAAAAGGTTGAGAAACACTGCCCTACAGGACAATGATTTGTAGCACAGTTTTAGGCCAGCATTATGCAAACATGTGCAAGAACTCCTCCTGCTCTTTTGGAATCACTGTTTACCCTTCACTAGTCAACCCCCCCCCCCAAAACCCAAATTTTGATTGCATCACATAGAAAATAGCAGCAGGTTTCACCTGCAGCGAAGTGATATTCTGAAAGCTAAAGTCAAGACAGTATCAATGCAAAAAGATAGCAAATTTCCCAAACCTAGTAACATTTGTTTTAATGGGCATCTAGTGGGGAGATGGGGAGCCGGGGGGTGGGGTGGGAGAGACCAGGCATGCAATTCATGCGCCCCAGCTGTCCTCCAGGTGTGCACAATTTGGCGTCGCAAAGTTGATGCTCTGCTTAACATTTTTGCTCCCATCTGCAGTGGAGGCTGGTTCACTAGGGCGATTGGGGTATTGCCCCCCTACCAATTTCAGGCAGCCCCACCTGCCTGCCTTCTTACTTACAGCCAGTCAGGGGGTTGTTCCTGCCTGTCATTGGCTCTGGCGCCACCTGCTGTTGGTCTCCCTGCCTCCTGCCCTACCAGCCCCAGGGGGCAGCAGTTGCCATTGCCCAATTTATGCAGGCACGGTTTGTCCCTGAGGAACGAACCAAAAAGTCAGGCATACAGTTAGAAATGTTATCACGGCATGACTTTTTACTCCCACCTTTCCTACAAAGAGGTCAAGGTGGCATAGGCAGTTCCGGACTCACCCTACAAAAATGTATTTTATCTTCAAAATAACCCTGTGAGGTAGGACAGGCAAAGAGGCTAGCCTGAGGACACTCAAGCGAGATTCTTTGGTAAGGAGGCATCTGAAACTAGATCTCTCCTCAGCTTGACCCTCACCACTGCACAACACTGCCCCACTATGGCTATGAGGTGGAATCCTTGGTCAGTGGAGCAGCAGAAACTGAACTAGAAGCAGCCACAAATTCATGTAGACGCAAGCAGCTTATTTCTTTTCTCATTCCTCCCCCCCTCATTTTTTAAAAACCACAGATTTGAGAAATTGCTTGCACATTTATTCCTTACATTTCCTCAAGGGTGAGAAACCTCCAGAAGACAGCTGAAAATTCAAAGGAAAGGCTTTGGGACACACAAACCAGTCCTATTTCCGATGCAGGCATTTTAAAATGAAAGGTAGAGAGAGGCCCTAGACCAGGAGTGGGGGGAAATTTCCAGATATTGCTGGACTACAACTCCTATCATCAGCTCCAGCCAGCATGGCCAAAGATTCAGCAGCGATGGGAATTGTAGTCCAACAACATCTGGACTACATCCCCCAATGTTGCTTTTCCAGCAGCTGGGCTCCCTTCCAGTTTGTTAGAGAAGGCCAGGATGGTATCTTCCATGTTTTGGACTTCAACTCCCTGACAAGGGTCAGGGATGATGGCAGTTGTAGTCCATCAGTTGGAGGGTACCATGTAGGCTAGCCCTGTGTTATGAGTATGGGAGGAAAACTGAGGGAGGGGGTTGCAAGGGACAGCTGGGTAGGTTGGGAAAACAGGAAGCACACCTTCCAACCTGTGAAGTCTCCTTACAAGTGTCTCCCTCTTAATGGCGGGATTCGTTCTACCTCCACTGTTAGAGGCATTTTGCCTCTGGATACCAGTTGCCAGGAATCTCAGGAGGGCAGAGTGATCTCGCACTCACGTCCAGCTTGCAGGCTTCATGAAGGCATCCTGTTGGCCGCTATGAGAACAAGATGCTGGATTAGATGGGCCATTGGCCTGATCCCCTTATGTCCATACTGTTGAGGTAAAAAATTAGGTGAGATGCCCAGTGTTGCTTTTATCACATCAGGCTTGGGTTAGAAACCAGGTGCACTGCAGGTGTGCACAGGCCTGGTTCTCATGACATACTAAGCCAACCTTTGGTGACAGCTCAGCTTGTTGCAACAGGCAGAATGGACTGGGAGCAAGCCCAAAGCCTGCAAGCCATGATTTAGGGCAGGCTTCCTCAAACTCGGCCCTCCGGATGTTTTGAGACTACAATTCCCATCATCCTTGACCACTGGTCCTGCTAGCTAGGGATCATGGGAGTTGTAGGCCAAAAACATCTGGAGGGCTGGAGTTTGAGGAAGCCTGATTTAGGGTGTCATGCAAGCCAGGCCACAGGAGAACAGATTGCAGAGCAAATATATAGACTAGGTGCTCATGTGAAAGAGCCGGGCCACACTTCAATGGCATGTAGCAGGGTACAGTAATCAAGCATGTTCAGTAGCCAACAGAACTTGGAAAGAAACTCGAGGCACTCCCAGACAATCACTATTTTCCAAGCAGCAACAAGGCACTTCCAGACCATCACAGTTTTTGGGGGGCACTCAATAGCATACTGACAAATTCAGGTAGCCAATTTACAGTTGATCTTTGTGGAAGCAGGTTTTGCACAACAAACCTGCTTCCACAAAGGACTGGACTTTTTCGCAATAAGCAAAGCAACAACAACAACAACAAAATGCACTGGGAAGTGTCAGATAACACTCGCTTTCATGCAACGCTACCTAACCTCCTGGAAAACAGTCCGGAATGAATGCTCATTGAATAGCCCAGTGTTTCCCAACCTTGTGCCTCCAGATGTTTTGTGACTACAATTCCCATCATTCCTGACCACTGGTCTTGCTAGCTAGGGATGATGGGAGTTGTAGTCACAAAACATCTGGAGGCACAAGGTTGGGAAACACTGGAATAGCCAATGTTGGCTAATCTCCCTGCAAACCAATAAGGAGGAATGCTCAAAAACCTGGTCTTCTGCAGGTGTCCTCAGAAGCATTCGAAAATGATGGGCAGTTGGGAGCAACAAAAAGACATTTGGTACAACACCATCCTATCTCCTACGAACAATCATCCCAAAACCGCAATGGAAGTGCAAATCAATTTCACTGCAAGATCGTAAGAAGGTAATCCCTCCCCTTAACACATACAGGATGGGGGAAGAGTGGAGAAGTCTTTAACACAGCAACAAAACATGTCCAAGCATTGCCAGCAAAGTTGCTTATTGCAGCCAGCGAGTCGTCCAGATTTATCATCTCTACCAGGCAGCACCAGGCTCAAACATGCACAAAAGCCACGGAGAATTCACATTTGCCACAACTGCACTTTGAAAGGGCAAAATTAAAGTCCCAGTTTGAAAAGACGTGTGTGCGCTTTCAAGAAGTCTTCAATAAGCATCATCTAGTAGCATGTCCCTTAAGAATAGGTGGCACTCAGACAACCAACATTTCACCCCAGGTTAAGCCTAGTAGGTAAAAACAGCAGACCCTCCCAGCCAATTAAAGAAAGTTAAGTTGGCACACCTGTGGCAGATCTGAACTAGGTGAGAAACAGGCTAGCTAGATGCCACATAATTTGCCCCTCACATCACCTCTAGTCTTTTTACTGTTTCATCAGATCTCTACAGCCAATTGGAAGACTGACAGCACAAACCAAACCACAGCTACTCTGAAGTAACTCCTACTGAATTCAATGGGGCTTACTCCCACATAAACAGGGTTAGGATTGCAGACTTATGTAAAGAAGGCTACAAAGGCAAAAATTTCCCAATCCCCTCCTTTCGTGGTTCTCTCTATTGTTCAAGATGAGAGCGCCTCTGGAAGCAGACACACACCAAGCACAAAAGTAGGTATCAAATTCGATCAGATTCCATCATACTACTTAAAAGTAGGTGGGATCACACACACAGGTGATGGTCACAGCAGATTAAAAAAAATTAAAAGTTTCCAGAGCCTTTGGCCCCATTTCTATATACAAAAAATAAAAATCAAGCCACAGTTGGGGTTTTTTATGGCCTATGTCATTTCTTCCTACAGGTCAAAACAGCCATGTGTGAATGCTTTCCCCATCCAAACACACAGTGGAAAATGCATTGTATATATGGTAGAGCAGGCATAGGCAAACTTGGCCCTCCAGATGTTTGGGGACTACAACTCCCATTATCCCTGGCTAACAGGACCAGTGGTCAGGGATGATGGGAATTGTAGTCCCAAAACATCTGGAGGGCTGAGTTTGCCTATGCCTGCGGTAGAGAGCTGGCTAGGCCTCACCTTCTCAGTGGCCTAAAACAGACAAGCTCAGAATAAAGCCTTGTTACTGGTATAAACTGGGCCTAAGGCTGCACTCTTAGTACGGGCATCATAAGACAGCCTCCCCAGGCAACCAATTTAGTACATCATGAAAAGCTAAGCCATTAGTTATTTGTTTTCGTTATAAGTCAATTATCACTGTATATTTACTCCCAGGGAGAGGCACTTGTGAGACTTTCTGTCTCAGGTGTCAATGTAACTTGGCTACACTTGAGTACTAAGTTCCACTTGACGTAAGGTGGCTGTGCAGTAGAATATCTTACCAGACTTGACTTGAATGTAAGCCTCACTGGCCTCTCTGGGGCTTACTTCTGAGTAAACATGAATAGGCCTGGGCTGTGAAATGAGAGTGCCATTAAGAGCATAAGCATTGGCTGGAACTGCTGAATGGAACTGCTTTTCCTCAGTTCAACACTGGCCGCATCCACGAATACCTCCCTCACAGAACCAAAGTTATGTGTTGGCTTGGCTACAGAATAGAATAAGATTTATATCAGATACACATATTAAAAAGCACAGGGTAATTCAACCCTCAGCAAAATTAGCCTTAAAAAACGAAACCCTATTACCTGCTCTGCTCCATAAACCGTAGCAAACTGGACAAACTCCTCTATCCGGACAAATCCATCACCATCACGGTCCAGGGCATCGAAGACAGCTCGGAGCCGGGGAGCATCATCTGGAGAACTTGGAGACTCATCCTCTATGTGTTCGGTGTGCCCAAATTCAAGGTGCGGGCTGAGATCATTGGGAGAATGGAAAGCAGGAAAGAGGTCCACTCCCGTGCCAATTTGGGGAGCAAGAGCCAAATCCAAAGGCCGCAGTAAAGGGCTCTGCGGACACTTTTGAGAGTCACAGCTATCCATATCTTTAGTCCAAGGGGAGCTTGGAAGACCTCTGTCTAAGGGACCTTCCTCCTCCTCTTCCTCTTGAGAAGGCTCACCAGCCAAGATCAAGAGTTCCTCACCTTCCACAGGCTCCTGGGGTTGTGGAAAGGGTTCTCCTTCACTCCACTCCTCTACAACCGGTTGTAAATCCTGAGGAACTGGAGACTCAGCCTGGCTGAAGGAGCAGGAAACCAACTGCTCCTCTTCCCTCAACGCTGTGCTTTCCTCCAAGGCCAACCCATCCCGGACAGGGGCAAGCCTCAAATCCAAACCCTCCCCAGGGCTATCCGGATTACTGTTATCGCCCACACCTGAACCGGTTTCCCCGTCGCTGATTGGCCCCTGGGCCTCCCGGTCCACCTCCTCCGGCTCCTTCTCCACGCGGTACAAAAATTCAAGGGGGCCGTCGGGGAACAAGGCTTGGCGGCGCTCCATCTCACCGAGCTTCATCCCGTTCAGGACCCGCTCCAGGGCCAAAGGCTTTTTTATGTCCCCTGTTCCGGGCAAGATCAAGGCGGTGTTTCCCGCGGTTGTTTCCCGGGAAAGCAGCACGAGTTCGGGGCTGGGCAAAGCCGGTCCTCTCTTTTGCTCCAGGAGGAGGTATTTCCCATTCTGGAGGGGCCCCAGCGTCAGCAGCGGCTCTCGATCCGGTTTGGTCCCTGGATCGGAAAGAGTCATTAGCAAATCCGGATCCATTTTCATCAGAGAGAAACTGAAGGGGGGGAGGGGAGAGGAGAGCGGGTTGTTTTTTCTCGTTTCCTTTTAAATAAGAAAAAGGGAATGCGAGGAGGAGGGGTGGGGAGAGAAATGCAATAAAGGCCGCTCCGCTTCTCCTTAGCAACCGCCGCCCCCCTACTGGAAAAAAAAACCCGATCTCCGGTTATGGTGTCGTTTTGGACGCCTCGGAGGAATCGCTACTGCCGCCGCCGCCGCCTCCTCTCCTGCAAACCGGAGCCGCGCTCCTATGCCACCGCCTCGCGTCCATCACCTCCACACCCTTCGCATCTCTCCCCTTCCAGAAGGAAAAAAGCGGCCCGCAAGCACACGCACACACCACCTCTGCTCCGGAGGAAAAAAGAAGAGTTGATCTATTAGATCACGTGAAAAAAAATCGATTTCAAGGAAGAGTAAGATGAGGTGGTTGCAATCCAGGCAACGGCAGCGCGCGCACTCGCAGAACCCCCCCCCCCAAAAAAAAGATTCAATGGAAGGAGCAAGCAAAGGGAGAGGGAGGAAAACCAGCAGCGCCCCCACAAGAAGGAGGGGAGAGAAAAACAAGCCAGGCAGCGTTTTGCAAAAGGAGGCCCCGGTTCAAGCCGGCATCCAGAAGGACGCAGAGAAAGCGCGACTCACTCCGGGGGTACAGGAGGAGAAATCAGGTGTCCCCCTCTTTACCCCCTTTCTCTGTCGCCTCCTCCTCAGTCGCCTACCCGACGGGTCTGTATCCTGGCAGCGCAGCTCTCCCCTTGCGGCAAGAGGTGCATGGCAGGCGGCGACCGTCTCGCTCCTCCTCTCTGCAAGCAAAGCCGGCTGGTGGCGAAGGAGGGCGGGAGGGCGGCTTGTCTTTTCGTCTGCCCCGGCGCCTCTGAATCAGGCTCCTCCCGGCCGGGGGGGGGGGGGAGGCCGGCTTTGTGTGCGTCTCTCTCCGGATCAGGCTCCACCCGTTGCTTGCCTGGCCGGAGGGGAGATGGGAAGAGGGAACGGAGACTTGTGTGTGGAGAGCAAGGAGACAAGGTGTTTTTTGTTTGTTTGTTTTTTAATGGCCCGATCTGGGGGTTACTCAAGAGAGTGGGGGGCACTAGCCTTCCAGTTGTGCGTGCGGGAGATCCCACTGAATGAAACTATTGTGTTTATTGACTGCATTTACAATACCCTCCCTAACAGCCTTCGGCGTTCGCATTCGCCACTTAAAACAGCTTTTAACCTTCTGCTTGAATTGTTTGTTTAATTCTGTTTTGTAAGCCTCCTTAGAACAAGTGTAGGAAACCTCTAAAGCGAAACGGGCTAAAGATGGCACGGTATACACAGGAGCCCACCTTCCTAACTTTCTGCCAACTTCTTAAGACCCCTCCCCCTTTTTCCCCCAGGCAGAAGGTTGTCAGGACTCATAATAATAATAATTTATTTATACCCCGCCCATCTGGCTGGGTTTCCCCAGCCACTCTGGGCGGCTTACAACAGAAAAACGAAATAAAACAATTAAACATTAAAAGCCTCCCTAAACAGGGCTGCCTTCAGATGTCTTCTAAAAATCTGGTAGCTGTTTTTCTCTTTGACATCTGATGGGAGGGCATTCCACAGGACAGGCGCCACCACCGAGAAGGCCCTCTGCCTCTGCCTAGGGGAATCTTAGGGGAATCTTAGCCACGTCTGCTCATAAGTAAGCCTCATTGAAGTCAGTTAGGTTTACTCCCAGCAGGTAAGTGTCAAAAGGAGGGCTGGTCTGCTAGTCCCAGGGGATGGTGCACCTCACTACCAACAAGTGGGCCAGAGTGTGTTGGCATGTGATTACCGGGGAGGAGACAAAACTGGCACCATCACTTGGTAGTCTGGGGCAACTGCCTTGGCCCCAGTCAAGGGCATAGCCAAGAGGGGTTGGGGAGGAGCAGCTGCCCCCAATCAATAAAAATCCATAGCAAGCTGAAGTTCTGCCACCACCACCCCCCAGCAAAAATCCTGGGCTATGCCCATGGCCCCAGTGCCCTATTGATCAATCTATCTAAAATGGCTCCATCTGGGGGTTACTCAAGTGTGTGGACAGCACTGCCCTCCAGCCATGTGGGGTTGGGGTGTTAACCCACCACATTTCTAAAAACAAACAAACCCCCATTTTAATTTCCCACACTGCTCTCACCGTAGAGGTGCTCCAGGGCACTGTGGGAAATTTAAAATGGTGGCAACAAGCCTTGCTTGAAGCACACATTTTGACTGCTACTCCCACCTTGCAGTTAGGTTAGCTCATGGCAGAAGTCCAAAAAAAAGTTATTTCCCAGGGACCGCCTCCCCAAAAAAGTCATACCCAGATAAGTCCTTTGTCTTCACCATCCAAGTGTTGCCTGATTCAGACTGTCACCTGTCACCTTGGCCAGCTGCAGAGGTCAGAGGTGACACCAATATGGACCACAGAAATTGAATGAATAGTTACAGGTAGGTAGCCGTGTTGGTCTGAGTCGAAGCAAAATAAAAAAATTCCTTCAGTAGCACCTTAAAGACCAACTAAGTTTATATTTTGGTATGAGCTTTCGTGTGCATGCACACTTCTTCATGAATGAATGAATGAATGTTTATTATGGCCAAACAGCGAGCATACATGGATTACAGAAATAGCATAACCAGAATGTTTGGGGCACTGGTTTCCAAACTCTTCTCACCACTGGGGGAAATGGCTGAGGGTCTTGGCAGATCACTTAATGATTTTTCTACCTGTTGTAGCCATTGTACTGCACTGTGTCAGATGCTGTATGGTTTTTCATTGTAAGGTTGCATTTTATTGTATTACGATTTGAGTTCCATAAAATACAATAGAAATCACAATAGAAAATAAAAAAGAAATAAAAAGTAGTAATAAAATCCAGTTACAAATATATTTGATGTGCTGTGCCTGCCATTAACAACCACTGCTCCTGCTGTTCTTCAGACACATCACAGACACCATAACAGGTGGAAGCTGAATTCAACACATATAGACCAAAAAATATTTTTGTGGAGCACCAATTTTTATTATATTTTTTGCACTTGTATCCCACCCTTTTCTCTAAGGAGCTCTAAGTGGTGTACATGGTTTCCCCCCTCCCCATTTTATCCTCATTACAACCCTAAGCTTCCTAGCTGAGTGAGCACTTAAACCCTGTTATCACACATCCTAGTCCATCACTCTAACCCAGGCATAAGCAACCTTGGCTCTCCAGATGTTTTGGAACTACAACTCCCATGATCCCTAGCTAACAGAGCCAGTGGTCAGGGATCATGGGAGTTGTAGTTCCAAAACATCTGGAGAGCCAAGGTTGCCTTTTCCATGCCTTAACCCCTAAGCCACACTGGCTCTAATCACTTTTTTTCTGATGTATCATAGCTGGATAGTTATACAAACTTGAATAGCCCCCAAGAGCCCCCAAATGAAAACCCAAACCCCCTGCGAGATATTTTATTTGTGACCTGCACCTTCTGTACTTATTTTTAATTGTTTTAGTATGTAATTTTATTTTCATTCATACATTCAGCCTTGGGGGAAGATAAGCATTTTAGATCTGAATCTGTGTATGTGAATCTGCAGTTGTTGTTGTTTGTTACTTAATAGATGCTTGTTTGAATCTGTTTTGTTGTATCTGCCAGTTTTAATTAGTGTGTTTTGTTACTCAGAAGAAATGCTTTGTGTTTCCCATTATCTGCAACCTGTCATTTATTTGCTTTGATTATGCAATATTATTTAATGTAGTTATCTTTTATTGCACAAAGTAAGCCACAAATGGCCCATGTGTGGGGTCTCCTCCAGGTGCAAAGCATTGTGTCCATTCGTAGGTCCTGGTGGGTTTACCTAATGGTGGAAGCAACAGCACTCAAGGCAGCAGCAGACAGCTGAATCTAGCCATCCTTTTAATTTCCCACAATGCCTGTGACATAGTGATGCTCTAGGGCATTATGGGAAATTTTACTTAGGCAGCTTTCAGACAACCTGTTCATTGAATGTTCATTTGGACTTGTTTGTGGGGAAGTTAGATGATGTTGCTGCAAGCAAGTGTTTATCCCACATTTTCCAGTGCCTTTCCTCACCACTTAACTTTATCAGAAAAAGTCCCAAAAAGGTTTGGGAAACCTTTGTTGCAGAAAACCTCTCAATCAGCTAAATGTGCAACCTGAATTTGCTGGCATGTGATTGAATCCCACTCAAAAATAGTGTTGTGAATAGGGTTGTAATGAGGATAAAATGGGGAGGGGAAAACCAATGTACACCGCCTAGAGCTCCTTGGAGAAAAGGGTGGACCAGAATTTTTAAGGGTGGTTCAAAGGCAGGTGTCAGCAATGGACTTCAGCAGCCAGTTGGGGATCTGGCAACTGCCCAAGGATGCCAGGCACTGATGCTTCTCTCCTCTTCTCTGCATTGACACTCTTTAATATGCAACACTGTTCAGGAGGTGGCCTCTAATGCAGCAGCCAGAGTGGCTTAACACATGTTGAAGGAAGTGGTGTCAATACACATTGTTCTTCCCTGTCCAGAGCTGGGATAGGGAACCTTCGACTCACAGGCCAGATTTGGCCCATGAGTCCTCCCCATTTGGCCTGCAAGACCTTTTTACCAAAAACAACAACAACAACAACAACAACAACAACAACAACAACCCACACCTATTTGCCCCACATCTGATGTCATAAGTGTAATCAGGCATTGGGCAGGTAAAATTGTGCAGCTGATTCCTACAGAAAGCAGGTTTGATCCTCCTTGGTCACTCTCCCCAACCCCATGGGCCAACTTTTGACAGCGGGCAGTTGTCAATCACCTGGTGTAATTATTGTCAAAGTTGGCCCACAGGGTAGGGTGATATAAAGACATGGCCCACTGGGTCCCCCACAAATGTAGAGTCTAAAATGACTCCTAATTGCACCACAGTCTGAAGCACACTCCTCAAGCGATCCTTAAATGAGAGTCCTTCCCATTTCTCCAAAGAGCTCAGAAAAGCCTGTATGGGGAATGTTCCCATTTTATGTTCACAACAGCCCTGGGAGGTAGGTTAGAACAGGGATAGCCAGTTTGGTGCCCTTGAGATGCATTGAGCTCCGACTCCTGTTATCCCTGAGCACTGGCTATGCTAGCTTGGACCGAGGGGAATTGTAGTACAAGGTACCATTGAGGGTTACCAATGAGTTGGATTGAGGGTGGTGGCTGGCCCACATGCTTTACAAAAATAGCAGCCTTTTCCTGAAATATATCAGATGGTTAGTGTAGCTAAGGCTGCTTCCAGACAGGTGTTTATCATCGAATGGGGCCTGTTCACACCCATGCAGGCTTTTTTGCAGAGTCCGCAAAACACCAGCATCAATACCAGCCCCTATTTCTGCCCCATTTACCAGGAAAATCTGATTTAAAAACAACAGCTCTTGTTGCCAATAGCCCATTTGCAATATTAAGCCCCAACTGCCACTGCTACCTATGTAACTCTTTGTGGTTAGCCAGTGTTGAGGGGCAGCACTCTGTACATGCTTAGATATGCTCTTCTGTCTTTATTTCACAACCTGGGGAAGCTGGTTCCATCAGGTCCTGAAGTAGACCTGAGAGAATATTTTGTACCATTTGTTTAGGCTAAGATTTTAAATTGTAGATGTTGGCTGACCTCTGCTGTCAACGGCAAGCTCAGATTAGGCACCGGGTTTCTCTATATTCACATCACATGCCATTCCATTCATTCGGCAGACAGGCACAAATGAAAAACTCCTAAAGCGAGGTGTCTAAAACAAGTGCCCGCCGCGCCGCTATTTGTCTGGAAATGCTATCTATGAACCACAACATTTATTGCCTTTCTGGCTCCGGCCGCCGCTGCTGCAGCACTTTCGACGATGATGTCACACCCGCAAGCGGGGAGGCGGCTTAAGTCACTTTCCCAACCCACGCCAATGCCGCTTCTCGCGCATGCGCACGGAGAAGGTTGATTTAAAGGGCCAGCAGCTCATTTTAAACCCATGAAGTTTGCATCCCGGTGTCACCATCGTGGAAAACTGGTTTTGCACGCAGCTCAGGGTAAAAGTTAACTCCTGCAATCCTAGACAGCAATTGCTCAGCCTTTTCGACCCGAGTTTGAAGACGATGCGAAGGGCGACCTTTTTTTTCTGTGGAAATTGCAGGTGCTGAACTGGCTGCAAGATGAACCCGCATCTTCACCCTAAGATTACTTCAAATGCTTTATGGCAGGCGTGGAGAACCTCAGGCCTTGGGGGCAAAGGCGTCTGCATAGGAGATTTGCCCAGTGAACTGTGCTGCCTCGTGCATTAATAGCGGAGGCTGCGCTCCATTGGAAGTTCTGCTCCGCAGCCTGTAAATGTCACTGCTTTGTTTATTTTCCCACCGTCACAACTATTCATTGCACAGCTCAACACGTCCGTCCGTCCCCCCCCCCCCACTTCACCAGCTTCAAAGGAAAGAAATCAAAGAACACACAGCAAAGAAAGCAAGAATCTTACCATTTTGCCCATTCTCTTTTCAGCCTGCACTGCAAGGGCGTACCCACCATGGGGCAAGTTAGGGCAGCTGCCCTACTCTAGAAGCCAGCTGGCAGCTGCCCCTCTCTAGAAGCAAAAGGACGCAGCGAGGGAGAGGAGGGGAGAGAGCGCAACACTCTCCTGCTGGAGCTCGCCCGGGCTGCCTCCCCACAGCCTTCGCTCGTTCAGCTCATTCTGCTGCTGCTCTTACTAGAGCAAACAAGGAGGGGGGAATGGAGAACCAGAATTGGAAGAGCTGGGGTGTGGATTAAAACACTGTACGTAAAACACCACACTCACTCTGATGTTCCTCCCAGGGATCGCGGTGGGAGGGAGGGGGGAAGAGAGAGAGAGAGAGAGAGAGAGAGAGAGAGAGAGAACTTGAAGCTGGCTGCTGAAGGATTGAAGTCTCTCTCTCGCGCGCGCAAAGAGAGGAGGCTGGACAGGGCGAGCCTTCCAAAGCTCCTGTGCCAGTATTTAAGATACAATTTGTTTCCTTGTTTCAGGTAGCAAATGGTCGGCACCACAGCTTTTACTCTTGTCCTTGGGGAGGGGGGATCTTTATCAGTTTAATGAAACCTCCAGCGATAATGAGGTGTGAAAGGAGTTCCGTTTTAACTGGGTGGTTTTGCATAAGGAGGCTTGGAAGGCATGGGAATGCAATGGTGTTATATCTTTCCCAATTGTCCTCCCTCCTTTGTGTCTTTTATCATCCAAGCTGTTTGGGCAGCCACTGTGTGATGTGATCTTAAAAGATGTGTGTTAGAAAGGGTGGGCATGGATGTCTCAGTTTTCTCTTTCAGCCTTAAAGGGCCAGCACCCCTTTATTGCTATAAAGCAGGCATGTCCAACAGGTAGATCATGATCTACTAATAGATCACTGGACGTCTGTGGTAGATCACTGGCTCCCCCCAAAGAAGCTCAGCAACTTTGGCTCCCCTAAAAAAAGCTCTACATCTTTGCCCTGAAGACCCCAAAACAGGGCTTTCCTTCCTAAATAAAGCTAAACTTTGACCTGAACCCGCTAAAACATGGATGGCTTTCCTTCCTAAAAAAAAGCTCAACAACCTCAACCTGAACCCCCAAAAGGGGGTAGATCAATCACTGCCAGTTTTTAACTCTTGGAAGTTGGCCACCCCTGCTATAAAGAGTCTGCATGTAGCTTCATTGGAAGCGATGGTATGTTGGCATTGACAACAGATATTTTTTATGTTGTTATGTATTACGGTTTTTAGTTTCTTTGCTGTCTCACCAATAGAAAAACCTGGGTGGTCACTGTTAGGGAATTTTATGGGGGGGGCACCCAAACGAGGCTTCATTTGGGAATCAAGATTGGCACAAATGCCCTCAAGGGGACCCCATTTGATCCTACAACACCACTCTAGTATCGCACCAACACGAACCCCCTCAAGATCAAGCCCTGTGTAATAAAGGCTCCCTTTCCTACCCTTTCTCTGTTGCCTGAGACTCTATGTAACCATATTTCTTTATGAATGAATACAGTGTATCTTTATTTCTAAATGAAACCCCCTTTTGCTACTCTGGCCAAGGGCTCTCAGGGATGCAGGGAACAGCCATAATCCTTTAAGCAAGAGGTCAGGTAGCCAGGGTGGTGCTCCTCTGCATATCCATAATCCATTCAGGTACCATCTCCTGCCATTCCCAACCCTCCAAAGCCAGAGGCAATACTCACACCTGGACCCATTGTCCCCCCCCCCCCCCCCGGCCAGGTACTCAAGGATCCCCTCCCAGATACTTACTGGTACTTGCTTAACAATGTTCTGGGACATCGTGCATTGTTACCTTATGTTAATCCTGTTTACCTCCTGTTTACCTGTATGCTAATGCCCCTTGCCCCTTCCCCTTTTCTGACGTTTTACCCTGTCACAAGTGATGTATGTATGATGCTTTCGATGTACATTATGGGATGGTGGTGGGAACTTTTAAAAGTTCTTGCAGCCCTGTTCATGGTGTTCAGTCTGGCATTGAACCTGCTGCGCAGTAATAAACCTTGCTGTTTGCTCCGGATCGTGGCTGGACTCCTTCCTTTTATACTCTGCAACGACCACAGGCCCTTGCCTGATGAGCTGGGTGGCTGAGCATTCTCGCACCCAGAATTTTGCCCTAACAGTCGCTTTTTATCTTTGGGCGATGCTCAGAACAAAACAGGAAGAAAGCAGGTGGTGGACTTTTGGGGGAATTGGAGTCCTTTTACTTCTTCTTCTCTCCTTTAGGAGGGATATAACTTTATATAATCCGGACGTATGAAAGGGGTCGGTCTTGCTGTGGGCAGGATTCCTGCATTACCGGGGGGGGGGGTTGGACTAGATGACCCTGGGGGTCCCTTTCAGGCCAGCTCTACAGGATTTCTGTGAGGGGTTCAAGTGAAAGGAGCGGCTGTAGATAGTTTCTGTGCTTCAGGCTGCTATCCTATACAGGCTTACCTAGGCATAGATTGATTTCTTAAGATGGTTGTGTGAAAATTATTATGGACAAAGTATAATTATGTAGCGCCTGTATTGTAGGCTCAGCTTATAAATATGTGTAAATAAGCAATACATCATAAAGACACCACTATCTCCACTGTGGAAATATGAACCCTGGGTAAGTGCCTGGGCCCCTGGAATCTCACTGTTGTGGATATTGGGGTGGCATGGAACAATATTAAAACTTGCCCCCCCTCCTCCATTCCCTCAATACTTTTCATATAATCATAGAATCACAGTACTCCAGGTGAGGTCTGACCAGGGCAGAATACAGTGGTACTATTACTTCCCTTGATCTAGATGCTATACTCCTATTGATGCAGCCCAGAATGGGATAAGGCAAAAGATGGGATAAGGCAAAAGCAGGCAAACTTTAATTTATTTATTTGCTAAGCTGATTCCCCTCCGTGTGCTTTGGACTACAACTCCCATCTGCCTCTGGCAGCGCAGTTGTGGTCCAAAGCACGTGGAAGGTGCCAGGCTGTCAAAGGATGCTGTTCATTCATAATACGGTATGAGTGCCCATGTGTGTAGTATGGGATATGCCTTGTCCTTGCTCTTGCGTAACCACAGCTGGTCCTCAGCAGGCTCATTGAGAATGTCCCTTTTTATAGCTGCTTGTCCTGACCTTTCTCTGATCCTCCTTATTATTTCCCTGGATTTCCCCCCTTTTGGTGTTATTAGACTGGAGTCAGTTTCACCTGGGCTCTGTAGCCCCACCCACGTCCCCACTTTGTGGCACCTCCCCTCCTGTGCCTTGGCCCCGCCCCTTGCCCCTCCCCTCCCATGCCTTGGGCCCACCCCTTGCCCCCCCCAGTTTTGATCCTGGGTACGCCCCTGCTGCACTGCCTTCCTCCGCTTTGTGCAGCCATGCCAGCTCCCTAGTCCTTAATGTTGAGTGCAGGGTCTCACTCTTATTCAGAACAGAGCCTAAGAGTCCTGTGGGCTCAGCCCAAAACTTCAGAACAAACAGAGCTCAGTGGCTGACATGACGGGCATGCAGAAGGTTCCAGGTTCAATCCCTGGCATTTCTAGGTAGGGCTGAGGGAAGACCCTGTCTAGACGCATGGAGAGTGTGGGCCATGCTGAACTAGAATCATAGTATCATAGAATTGTAAAGTTGGAATCGACCGCAAGGATCATCTAGTCCAACCCCCTGTAACGCAGGAATATGCCCATATGGGTCTCAAACCCGCAACCCTGGTGGTGTCAGCACCATGCTCTAACCAACTGAGCTGAGTCATTAAATACCTTCTTTTTGGTCAGAACCATCTCTTCTTCGTGTTCAGGCAGGTAACGCTTCATCGCAGCCTTGTAAATACTCTTAAAGTACTCCTGTTTTTGCAACTGTTTGTTACTGAACCGAGGCAGATTCCTTTAAATAAACCCACTGTATCATGGATGAGAACGGTTGGCTCCTATGCAGAAACCATGACTGATGCAGGGTGTTTGCAAGCAGCAGAGGACACTTGGCATGTATTCAACTTTTCTTCTTTTTTAGTGTGGGGTATCTGACAGATAGTTAGTACTGCTGGAAAATGTGCATTAATAAAACCCTGGGCTCTTAAATTACCTATCTGCACCACTATTTCAGAGAAAAATGCTTTTGTGTTTTCCAAAAGAAGACAGGCTCCCCAATTGCTGAGGGCATACTACTGTTTTCTCCTGAGAAGTCAGCTATTCCCCCCCCCCCGTTTATTTTAGAAATTCAGCATTGTTAAAATGAGCTCGCCATGCCAAATGAAGAAAGCTGTTCCTGTCACTGAATCACACAGCATTTCTGGGCTGTAATACACCACCACAGAAGGTGTCATTATTACACAATGGGGCTATTTATCATACCTTTATTTAGCCTGCAGCAGAAACTCAGATCCAAATATGGGAAGCGAAATCTGTCACTTGAAGTAAATAGAAAGGGATGAATTTAATTACATAACACTGAGGATCGGGAGGAGAGCATATGCAAGCTTGTGTCAGTTGCTGATGAGATCTTACAGCTAGCGAGAAGAGGGTCAAACTATGCATTATAGGCAGGCATGGTTTTCTCCAAAGGTTCTTTAAAAAAACAAAACAAAACAAACACAGCAGTTTCTGATGCTTTGATCTGATTTTGGGTGGAGGAATGCTGGTGGAAAGGGCTCCTCTACACTTTTGTTACCATATTCCCTTTAAAATAATCCCCAGACGCTTTGCCAACCCATGGAGAGGAAATGATCCAGGTCTCTGGATTTGCCCCCATGAGGCAAAAAGCAGCTGGGTAGGCTGTTTTGAATAGAAACAGAGCTGGAAGAGAAAGGGTTGAGCCACCTCTCCCCAGCTGCTGCTGCTTTGTGAAATTTGCCATCTCAGAGCAGGCCTGGTGTCAGCTCTCCAGTAGAGCACAATGCAGTTTCAAATCTCCCATAACACCCCTGAGTGCCCAACATAGGACAGGTGAGCCTGAGGTCTGGGAGCCAAACACAGGCCTCCAGAGCTCACTGGCTGCTGGTTGGAATTCTTCCCAGGTTCCGCTCACCCTCCAGGGCTGCACCCCTTACAAGCTCCAATTCCCACCCCCACCCCACCCCGAGTGTTTTTGCCTGGTCTGAATACCCCCTTGAACTTTGATAATGTCTTGCTGGCCTGGATGGAGGGCAGAGAGGGGTGCATGAGAGTGTGCAGAAACAATGTTGGGAGGGCTGGGTGCCATAGCTGTCAACCTTCCCATTTTTTTGCTGGAAATTCCCTTATTCCAGCACCGTTTCCCGCTGCTATCCTGGATTGTTAGATATACCGTAGACTGTCCCAGGGATAGGTGAGGCTGCTGATCCCTTATTTTCTAATCCGAAAGTTGACAGCAATGCTGGGTGCACACCTAGCAAATGCTGCTGATTCTTCCCTTGAAGTTTGACACTGGACCTTGTATGATGTATGGTGATTGACAGGTGGACAGCCCTGTCCACCTGTCAAAAGTGACCCGTGAAGTGTGGGCCAGATCCAGTTCCCCATCTCTGGTCTATATCCTGTCTTTCTGCCCGCCAACAGACCTGGGAACAAAACGTTGCATTGTGGAGTATTCTGGTTCAGGGTTGCAAATGGTCAGACACACCCTGCTTCAGAATATACAATTCCGTTCCCATCTCCCCTCCTCTCCCATTTTTAAGGACTGGGAGTTTGTGACAGGAGGGAGTTAATGGACCCAATATTATTTCTGGTGACTTCCTCAATGACCCTGGAAAATGATCAAGTGCCTATTTTGTTAGGGAAACTATAGGCATTGCGTTTCCATGGGCACTAATTGTTACAACAATTATGCTATGTTTTCTACATTAGTTGGAAGCCACCCTGTGACTACTAATGCAATGGACAATTTATCAAGTTGGTTAGTAAATAAGTTGGTTGGTTGCTGAAACGAAGTATCTGCATAGCTAGGGAGTACCTGAAAGAGGGTGTGCCCCTCTCTCTTTCTCTCTCCACTCCCATGACTGAGGATGTTATAACCTAGGTAACTGAGATTGCAAAGAACCATAGACTACACAGCAAGCTCAATTTTGGGAAGCTAACGGCACTGGAGATGCAGGGATGCCCTCTCTGAAAATCTGATGTACAGCAGTGGATTTGGCTATCTGTTGTTGGGTTTTAGCTGTGCTCCCAACCTGTGTTTAAGCAGCACACCTGAAAAGAAAAGAAAACATTGAAAAATAATACAAACTCCCGGTGACACCACCAAGGGAAGTGAAACCCAGATAAGTTTTTCACCTCTTGAGCTCCTCACTGAACAGAGAAATGGGATGAGCATAGCAATATAGCTGTTCTTCAGGAATGCATCCTGCTTAAAGTTCAACTAGGGTCCCTCTTTAACCAGCAAAGTGGCACAGCAAACAGCGATGAACAAGTTCATTGTCATTTATAAGAAGAACTTCTAAGTCAAATACATGGGTCATTCCTCTCTCCTCCCCTGAAGAAGCACTCAAACTGCAGAGGAATGGCAGCACACTTGGCTTTGCCTTGAAAGCCCACCTTCCCCTTGGGGATGGGATACAGTATGTGGGGGTGGGGGTGGAGCGGATGAGTTGTTCTGTTGAGGGACAGCTGCTGCGCTGAGTCAGCTCCATCAGATGACACCTCAAGAGAGTTCTCCAGGCAAAGTTTGCCTTCGATTTGCACAAGTGGGACCCGTAGCAAGTTGTTGCAGTATTATTATTATTATTATTATTATTATTATTATTATTATTATTAGAATATACTGTCCTATAACCAGAGGTCTCAGGGCGGTTCACATGGAATGTGCCTCTTTAAGGTCCCAGGCAGTCTGCCAGCCAGCCTCTTTTCCTGAACTCTCCATTCCACTCCCCCCCCCAACAGACACTCAGTATTCTGTGAGTAGGGATGAAGGACAAATTTGGTTCAGTTCGCATTTAAAGGAGAACCTGCTAGCTGAAACAATATGCAAACAGAAACAAAGCTCCCCTTCAAAGTTCACACACCTTTGGATTTTGCAATGCTGTTCTCCAAGTATGCAAAATTAAAAAATGCATTTTCACTATATAAAAATGCACATATTAGTGAAAATGACATAAAATGTGCTATGGGAGGAAATTGTCTGGCCGAAATGTGTTTATTAGGAGAAAGTCACACTAAAATGCTGGTGCATCTCCATGAGGATTGCAAATTGCTGCAGAACTGAATTTGTGACTGGAAAAATGATAAAATGAGATAATCAAAATTGACAGATCTATCTGTCATGCTAAGTCCTCATTAGCTTGTTTTTAAACACTCTCTCCTGGGAGCATCTTTCCAGCAGAGATTTCCTGCCATGCTATCACTGGAGATGCTGAAGGCCAAATCTGTGTGCAAAACATTTGCCCTACTACATGTGTCGTGGCTGTTTAAATTATTACTTTTAATGAAACCCATTGACAAGCAAAGGTTTCCAGGATGGTGCAGAAACCACCTGAACTCATATTGCATGTTCTGAGGATTGATTGTGGCCATGCGGGCTCCTGCACCTGCCTTGCCAGAGACTTTAGGTGCCACCCAAAGACATGCTTTGAAAATCTGCCACCCAAGCCTAGTCAGCCTGAAAGCACTGATGGGGATGATGCTATCATATCACCTGCTGGTTGCTATAGCTACAATGGCCTCTGTACAGTAGTAGGAAGTGCTGCAGGGTGCCAGCTTGAGCAATCCCATTGGCCACAGAGGGGAGGATGGATTAGTTGCCTAGCAACGGTTCACTTGACAACCTTTCATGTGAAGGAAGGAAGAATGACAGGCAGAAACCTGCCCACTCACTACGCAGTCCTAAGCAGCAACTACATTGCTTGCCTACAACAAGCATGGCTTAAGTCAGGGGTGGGGAGGGAGGAAGCATTTTTCAGTCTGAGGGCCTTATTCCCTGCTGGGGGGCCGCAGGCCAGTGGTGGGCGGGCCTAGAGGCAAAAGTGGGCAGAGCAACCAATGTGAATTTTACCTTTGTACAGTAGGCCGTTTTCTGCACCCACTTGCCCACTCATCCATCTGGGCAAGTGAGAGGGATTATCTCAGTTCAAGGGCACTTTCTGGCCAGGTAAAAACACTCAAAGGGGGGGCAAAGCAGAGCAGGTGAGGGGAAGGGGGCTGCAGAAGGGGTGTTCCAAGGTCCACCTGTCAGGAGCTGGAGTCAGGCATAGGTCAGCAAAAAAAGCACCTGGTGTCAGTGAAATTAACTCTTTATTCAAAGAAAACAAAACAGCTCAGGCTTCGTGATCCCAGCAACTCTTTCCAGCATGTCTTGCCCCAATGAGGCAGTTGTGAGGACTGAGGTCTCTCCACTTTCCCACTGCTCCCTAAGGCTCTACCCCTGGTTCCTTCCCCGATAGTCTAAGCTATGTCACCTTGTCGTTCGTTGCTCCGCCCTCTTCATTTCTTTGCATATTCTGGAGACCAGGGGGACGGGAGCTGGTTGAAGCAGGAGGGGGTGGGGACTCCCTGGGTTCTTCAGCAGCTTAGCTTATCTCTGCCTCCTGGCCCCACTCCTCTCCTGCCTCTGGACTGCCCTCTGCCCCAGCCTCTTCCTGCTCACTAAACCCTGTTGCCTTCTGACACCTACTGCCCCCAGTTCTGCTCCTCTTCTCCCTCTGGCCACTTGTCAGTGTCCCACCTCCCTGGTCCCCTGGCTCTGAGCCTTCTTCCCTTGGAGGTTCCCCAGCTGGTTCCTCCCACCATTCCTCTGCATCCAGCCAGTCCATGACACCAGAGAGAGAGAGAGACCTGGAGGGACACATTTGGCATAACTGATGGGCTCATATCTCCCCATCCTTCCAGCAGTGTCAGGGGAGAAGAAAGCTCCCTGAGCAAAACCCAGAAAGCCATGCCAGCAGCATGAGACACGCAAGAGCAGCTCTCTTGCACCGCAGTGTTATCATTTGTTCATCGCTTTCTAAAAAATGTCTCAAGGTGATGAACAAAATATTAAAAGACAAGGGTTTACCATTTAAAATCCACAACACAGAATAAAACGCCTCCATCGTCATCAAGTTTCCATCCATCAGCAAGAACAAAAAGGGAAATTTCCTAAAAAAGATGAGCCCCAAGTCAGGCCAGAATCATTCTGCATTATGGTTAAATGAAGACCCAAAAAATGCCTGGATGAACAGGAATGATTAAAGGCCAATGACATTGGCACCAGGCAAGTCCTGTTTGTTGACGTCATTTAGTCCTAGGAATAAATGTGAACATTAAAAGTAAATAGACGGCAGCACAGAGAACAAGGAAGAGAGCAGGTCCCTTTACCGAGGGCAAGATTAAACATTCGCTGATGGATGTGTGAAAGCCGCAAGAAAAGAGGAGGCAGGAATTCAACAAAGATATAACATACAGGAGGTTACAGGACAAAAACTATTTTTAAGCCTCATTCTCCTTCTCTCAGGAGTTACATGAGGATGACGAAGAGAGCTTGGGGCGGAGGGGCAGGCTCAAGTATGGCTCTTCATGTAAATGAGCTCTCGCCTCATTAACACAACTATCTGCATGGCCTAATTCTTCAGGAGCAGCGCTGGAGAGAGAATTCAGATTAAAAAATAATAATTCAACTATAATTTAAGAAGGAAGGAACACATTAAGTTCCTGGTCCTCAAGGAGGTAAAAGTATGTGTGAAAGGGTGTGGGCAACAAGTGCTGAAGGTTAACCAACATTCCCACTGGTTGTGGGCAGGACTGCAGGACCACACATAGCTTCTGGTCATTATGCCAACAAGCAAAACATTCGTTAGTGTCAGATTTGTTTCTGTTTGTGTACATACCAGAGGGGATGGGGGTGTCTTTACCCTATGTACCTTGGCTAGGTATGGATTAGGGATGGCTTAAGGACTCCAGTTGCTGTGGAACAGATTTAGAATAATAGAATCAGAGAATTGTAGGGTTGGAAGGGACCCTGAGGGCCATCTAGTCCAACCCCCTGCAATGTGGGAATCTTTTGCCCAATGTGGGGTTCGAAACATGACCCTGAGATTAAGAGTCTCATGCTCTACTGACTGAGCTATCCAGGTGTGAGAAACAATGCAGTGAACACCAGTATTTTAAAAATGAAGTAGAGGATAAATGTGCATTTGGGATAAATGTAATGTAAACAGAGATTAAAAACCCAGCCCTGGAAATGAAGCGAGTGCCTAGCAAACAGGTGTATTAACAAAGCTATAAAAGGGCTGCTTATCTGTGGGGTTTAACTTGTTTTTTTCCCTGTTAGAGATGCATTTACTTTGCTTAGATTCCAAACTATGTCCATACAATACCTGAGGAGTAAATTATTTAATAGGCCTTTGTGTACACAGACCAGGCCAGATCAAATACATTGTGCACTATATCTTGTTTGGCCTTTTACACAACTTACCCAGGGATAGAATTTCTTGACTCATTTCATAATTTTCCCGGTCAATCTGATGATTTCAAAATTAGATGGTTGCTGAACCATCGTAGACAAGTTTATGACCTATACCAGTGGTTTTCAACCGGAGCGCTATGGCACCCTGGGGTCCCTTGAATGATGGTCAGGGGCGCCATGGGCAACACTGGCCTCTACTGTATCCTTCTTTCATTCTCTCTCTCTTCTGATGCCCTCTTGTGTCTCTGCCTTCCAATGGCTTGCACAGCTGTTTGTTGCAGCAGCCCTGGCTACAGGCCCCTCTCTTTGGGGAGGGGGGGAGGCAGCTCAGACCAGGAGACAACGGGCAACAGCAGTGGCTGCCCAGAGGACTCCAAGGAGGGGAGAGGAGGCTGAGCGAACACTCCACAAGGGAGGATGCTCAAAAAAGGGTGAGAGTCTGCCGGCAAGGGGTGACATAACTGGGCTCCTGAGCCCTACAGGGGTGCCGTAGAAAGAGTGTAGTTGGCCAAGGGAGCCGTGGGCTCAAGAAGGTTGAAAACCTCTGACCTATACAACAGGTTTGAACACAGTAGCAGTGGCAAAAGCTATTGCTGCCGTTTTGATTCAAATCAAGTCAAGCGTCAAGGAAATCTCTTTTTAAGCTAAACGATTCGGGTTCATTTTGTATTGTTTTTAATCCTTTTATTAGTTGCTCTTTTGGTACTGTTTTTAGAACTATTTTCATGGTATGCCTGTGACTCATAGCATTGTAGAGCAGGAACGCTTTGCCCAACATGGGGCTTGAACCCATGACCCTGAGATTAATGGTCTGCCAGCTGAGCCATCGCAGTTCCATTGCCCCATGGCAATAATTAAGCTACAATATTTTGCAGTTCCAAAAATTGATATGTTTTAACTTACTTTTCAATTGGGTTTTTATTCTTATTAATATTAATAGAATCCTAGAGCTGTAGAATTTGAAAGGGACACCCAAGGGTCATGCAGCCCACCTCCAGCAATGCAGGAATCACAGCTGAAGAACCCTTTACAGATAGCCATCCAACCTCTGCATAAAAACCTCCAGTGAAGGAGTTCACTACTTTCCCACGTAGTCCGTTCCACTGTCAAAACATCTCTTACCATCAGAAAGTTCTTTCAAATGTCTAGTTGGCATCTTTCTTGTAATTTGAACCCATTGGTTTGGGTCCTACCTTCTGGAGCAGCAGAAAACCAACTTAGGAACAAAGGAAGAGCCTGCTGGATCAGGCCAGTGGCTCATCTAGTCCAGCATCCTGTTCTCAAACCAGCAAGCCAGAGCCTTCCCCCTTCCTGGGGTTTCTAGCACCTGCATTCAGAAGCGCTGCTGCCTCCGACCGTGGAGGCAGGGCATAGCCATCATGGTTAGTAGCCATCAATTGCCCTCTCCATGGATTTGCCCAATCCTCTTTTGAAGCCATCCAAGTCGGTGGCCGTTACTGCTTTCTGTGTTTTCCCTAGTTCAACTATGTGCTTGCTCCATCTTCCACATGACAGCCCATATTGTAATGACTATTGGGCTACAAGCAATAACAATATGACTGCCTGACAAGGTAGCTGGTGCCTTTTAAGCTATTAAGTAGTGCTTTCTTGGTGTGTGTGGTGTAGTGTTAGTAGGAATCAGTTTTTAACTAGCAGGTCCCCCGGTCCCCGCCGGGGCTCATTGAAGAAACTGCTAAGCTCCTTGTCCCTCTCTCTACCACTTTGCTCAGCAATCTCCGAAATCAATAGCAATTGCATAATTTCCTCACTTGCCTGCGGGTGGTGGCCAGGAGCAGAAATGCTGGTGAGAATCAGCATCACAGCAAAGAAACAAACAGTGCAAGCATCCTGTCCCTCTCCATTGTAGGAGGGCATGCAGGAGAAAAAGGATCGGGGGTTTTTGAGTTCATTCAGTGGCAAGCAAGGGAGACCCCCCGTGTGATAAGCAACTTTCTGCTCCCAGCCACCATTCACATGTGACAGCTCCTTGGAAGGCTGCGCATGAGATAATGTGGCCCCTGAGCTCAGATAACTTTTACTCCAGGGATGGGGGATTTCGGGCTGACTCCAAAGGAAGCAAAGCTGCCGTCATGGAATTTTTAGAGGCAATATATGGGCTATACCAGGAACAGAGCCTGCTCTGCTTATTTTTTTTTATGATCTGCAGTTCCTTTGTGTGTGTGTGTGTGTGTGTGTGTGTGTGTGTGTGTGTGTATTGTTTTTATAAGAAATGTGCTAAGTTTAAAACACAAATACCTGTAGTATTACTTTCTAAGTATGTAAAATGGACTTAATTCGCTGTTCATATGTCTTGAGACATGTGTGGAAGGTGATTAATAAATGCTAATAAGTTCCTGTAGCACATTTATCCAACACAGGCCACATTCCAAAGCTCCATTTATCCAACACAGGCCACATTCCAAAGCTCAAATCTCAGCTTGATACGATGAGATACAAATGAACTTCATGCCACCCATATACAGCCCCTTTGATCCCATTTTATTCCTTTTTATGAGTGAACAAGACAATAAGCTGAAGGTAACCACAACTTCCTGTTATTACACCCAAACTAGGAGACTGTGCTTGATGGCTTCCCAAAAAGCCAGGATCTAGAAGGCAACTATATACCATGGTTTTGTATTCCAGCTGGTTTGAGAGTCACTAACCTGGTTTGGATGTAACAGGAAACCATGGTTAGCTGAAGCCTTCTCCCCTCTCATGAGAAGGGCACAGTGGAGTGGGAGCATGTGGGTTCATGAAGCTTGTGCATGTCTCAGCTTATTAAGCCAAGATGTGATCACCTAAATGCAGCTCATGTTTGAGTGCTGACTGCAACTCATATGAGTGCCATTTTAGGGAGCGCAGCATAATGCAGTGCAGTATCATCAAGGGGAATAATGAATTCTTCCTTCAAGGAGCAGAGACTCTCATAGGAAAAGCATGCTGCTTTAGGAACTGGACCAATAGTGAAACTACAAGCTTAGCAAGAAGCAAAGATTCCATATGGAATTTATTAGATAAAAAAGAAGAGTGTTGGGTTTTTTTTTGGCGGGGAGTGACGTATTTCCCCTAACAGACAAATAAAGAGCATTGGCAAAAAAGTGCAGAATCACCCTGTTTGGTCCAGAATCATGAAGATTAGAGGGGGAGAGGATTCAGGCTGGAGGGGCAGATACACAACACAGACAGACGGGCACACTCACCCCTTTCCTTGACAAAAAGGCTCAGACGGCAAACAGCACAGGCAAAGCAAAGGATGTCAAGGTTTAAATGTGAATCAAGCCAAATCTCTGTTCTTCCAGGCTGCCACTCCAGACAACGGTTTAGTGCCACACAAGGCAATCATGGGCATTCAAGAGAAAGCTTTTAGGTGAGAATATAATAGGCTGCAACCTCCTAGCCTCTGCGCCCAGCATCCATCTCAAACAGCACCATTACCACTGTTGTCTAAAAGTTATCTTGCTGCTAGAGGAGGTGAGTGGCTGACTCCTTTGGCTCTGCGGAGAGTAGCGTCAAAGTTGCAGTGTCCCATCCGTCAGGTTCCCAGGGTCATGTTTCATTTCTCTTTCTTTAATTCTGTAGCCCAGACGCCTGTAAGAGAGGAGGTTGGGGGAAAACTGAGATGGAATCCAAAGCAAGCAGCTGAAATTGTTGCAAATGTTAAATAACATGAGAATCAGAATACCTTGCGGATCAACTGTCATTCCTCCAATTTATCTTCTGCTTCCCCCTGCACTGGAGGGGCACGACAAAAAGTCTCACCCGAGGACTGTGGCTTTCTTGACACAAGGACCTTTACAGCAGGTGTGGGGGACCTCTGGCTCTCCAGATGTTGCTGAACTACAACTCCCATCGGCCAAAGGTTCCCCAAATCTACTTTATAACTATCTAATCAGGGACGTTGCTAGGGGGTAGCCAGGCCCCAGGTTTTCTGTGCTGGGCTCTCTGGATAACCCTGCTCCTCCCTCCCCTTTTATTAATGGACTATTTCTTTTCTTTTCTCTCCAATTCTTAATGGGCTGTTGAGCACGCTGCAAAGTGTGTTTGCCTCCATGCATACACATGAGCATATACTAATTCAGTGCAAATGTGTGTACTGCAGCACATGCACACCCCCACCCCACCCCGGCCCTGCAGCCTTTTTATTATTATTATTTGTTTTATTTGAGTACCTAGCAACGCCCCTGCTTCCAGTCCCGCAGAGGGGGAAAGAAACGTCACCTATAGCTTAGCAGAGTGTGAGGCAATACCCAACAGTGAGGGGAAGTTGTTCTCGGAGGTCATCCAGGCCCCGCCGTCCACCACCAGGGTTGTGCCGCTCACATACGAGGCAAGGGGGCTGGCCAGATACAGGACGCTGTGAGCAATCTCCGTCTTGTTCCCCACCCGCTGGAGGGGGATATTCCGAAAAAGGTTTTGTGCTTCTGGATGAGGCTGAACTAAAAACAAGAAGGAGGAAAGCAATGTCTTTGCTTCAAAATGGCACGCGCGCACACACACACACAATTTTTATGTATTGCATTTGTAGTGCACCTCTCCTCCAAGGAGCTCAAAGTGGCCTATGAAGTTCTCCTCCCCCCTCCCCGTTTTATCCTGTGAGGCAGGTTAGGCTGAGAGTGAGCAAATGGCCCAAGATCACCCAGGGAGCTTCATGGCAGAGTGGGGATTTGATCCCCGGACTGCCAAGTCCTAGTTGAACACTCCAACCACTGCGCCACACTGGCTCTAAGTGGTGTACATCATAAACAGTATCGCTAAAACAGAAAAATGCAACACGAAAACCAGCAGAGAAGAATACAAATTGAAACCTGGTCCCAAGTTGTTGAGAGCTTTAAACGTTAACCACAAGGCCTTGTTGTTGCAGGTCCCTCAGCACAGATGTGCCATCAAAACCAGGATTCTGTTTTCACAGTGGCAAAGCAGATTACTCTGGGAAGCCCACAAAAAAAAGAACAAAGCCCAACATCTCCTGAAGAACTCCTTCACGTTTCCTAAGCGCTAAGACCTTATTCCAATGGTGGTGCCTCAGAGGGAGGAGAGGCACCCCCCCTTTAAAAAAATTGCCTTTCTTTTCTCTCCCTCCCTTTTGTACCCCATTGCTTAGCTGCAAAGGGGGAGAACCCCCATTCTCCTCAGCTGATTGGCTTACAAGCATAGAGGGGGCAGTCCGAATGTATGCATGTGGTCTGCACCCCTGTTAGCCGCCCCTGTTGTAAAAGCAACTCCGAATGCTTCGTGATGTTTGAGTATAAATAACATATTGTCTGATTCCCTGCTTGGCACAGAAGATTGTTGGAAGTGTTTCACTGCAAGTTCATTGAGTCTCAATCTAACAAGTCTTGATTCAAGTCATCTACTGAATTTTATTAATTCTTATGAACCATCCACCCTGGAAAGTCTAATGGATAGTATAGGCATGCCTATTTACTTTAATTTATGTATGCTGTGCTCTCCCCCCCAAAGAGGTAAAGAAGGCATGCATTCTTCCCCACTTTACTCCTACAACAACCTTGTGAGAGAGGTGACTGGTCCAAGGTTGCCCAGTGACCTTCATGGCCGGGTGGTCTCCCCAGTTGTTTCTTTTCCAGGTAAATCACACAGACAGCACTTCAAATTATATTTAATGGTTTACCTAAGCGGCGGTGACCCTCTGTACCCGAAATAGGACCTGGCGCCAGGCTATTCACTCTGATTCCATTAGGACCCCATTCCACAGCCAGATGTTTTGTCATTGAATCTGTAAGGGAGAAGACAAACAGAGAGGTTCAAGAACAAATCTTGAAAAGCAAAGAATTACAGCAAATCTAAATCTGGTTCTTGCCCATTCACAAGGCACCCGCATCAACTCTGCCCCTGCAAAAGCACTGTCTCTTGGTGATTGAAAGGGGCCCTATCCATAACAAGCTGGAATGGAATTCTCCTTTTGCACATGGAAGAATTACATTGCATGTATGTGTGTTAAATGTATATATATATCATTAGGACAATAAACAGAAGCAAAACAAACAGAATTTCTCAAGCCATTCAGCACTTCACAAAAAGAAAAGAAATAGTGAAACCCACCACACAGAAAGCAATAGGATGAATGAAAGCCAGCTGAATTTGCAAAACTCTTGACAAGACATTGGGCTGATTCAGATGTTAATGGTTTAGTGCTAGGACAGGTGATCCTAACCAGGGGCTGAATTCCCAGCACCACTACAAAAGGCAGCTGTAGCAACAACAACAGGAAACATGTCTCCTCTCTCTGAGAGAAGTCTGAAGAAAACAAAAATAAACGGAAACAGAATACAGCAAACATCCGTTCCGTGATTCCAACAATCTTTGCCGGAATGCATAACACAGGCATGTGACCTGGACAGTGAGAGGAATAGAAACCTAACAGGTCCAACTGGTCTTCCTCCCCGCAAAAAGCTCAACAACTTTGGTCAATCCAATGGGTAGATCACTGCCAGTTTTTTTTTTTTAGTGGGAGTAGATCGCAGTCTCTTGGGAGTTGGATATGCCTGTGCTAGGAGAATGAGCCAAGCACTCATACACTTCCCCCTTCCTCCTCCAGCACAGCTACAAGTTTTACTTTGGAAGCATTTGCGTCTGTTTTTGATTAACCATTTTGCTTGAACCTGGACAAACTGTTGAAATGAGCTAATGTCAAACCATAATTGATGAACTGGCTTGTTTTCACTAACTGACGTTAAGTGAACCACTGTTTGGAGTTCAGACAACATGCTGAAGTACAATTAATCTAGAGCAGAAGCTTCCCATAACTTCATTGTTGCCATGCCAGGGAGGGGAATCACTGCTGTAGGCTCACCGTAACAACAACAACACTTTCATTCAACAACAACAACACTTTCATTATTTATACCCCGCCCATCTGACTGGATTGCCCCAGCCACTCCCAAGTGGCTTCCAACATAGTAAAAACACAGCAAACCATGGCTTAGCATTACATCCAAACACAGTCAATATAATACCATACTATATGCATTTGCAGATAGCAACTCTTCTTTTAAAAATTCAGACAGGGAGGGCACCCAGGTCCTAGAAGTGGTCTTCCCAGGACAGTATCATTGTGGGCCAGAAGGCTTCTCTGTTGCTCAATATGGAAGCTGCAACATCTCTTCTAGACTGTAGGTGGCACCAGAGCACCATAACTTGCACTTGGGTGGGAGGGACGGGGAGAGGAATAAAACTTGATTAAGGGTGTAGATGAGAAGGGGAGCCAAATTGCTTACGGTACCTATGGCTGCCTTAGCTGTCCCTGCATGCATCTGGAGAGCCTGACCTTTGTAGCTTAGGGTTGCCGAGATATTGACAATGACTCCGCCATGGTCCTAGATCAACAAAATAAAGTCAGCTCTGGGAACAATGGCAGAAAGGATTAACAGCAAGGGCAGGAGACACAACCCAAAATGAACATTGCTGGCATAAATAGAAACCTCCCCCCCTTTCTTTTCTTGAAGGGAACATGTCCCTCAGGTGTTTAAAAAAAGCTTCCCTACCCCTGCCCAGGGCAATTGACCCCAGAGTGCAGGAGCTGAGGAACATCTCTGTCCGCAGGGAGAGAAGCCTCTTATGGAGGAGAGAAACTTACACGGAGACACTTCTCATACAGAACTTTGGAGACGTTGAATGTTCCTAAGGTGTCGATCTCAATCACGGTTTTGTAGGCATTAAAGGACAGAGCGCTGGCTGGGCACAGGAAGTTTCCAGCAGCATCTGGGGACAAGGGAGTGAGAGAGAGAAGTTGGAGACTGAATCAGCATGGCAAGGCAGGCTGGCAAGGCAGGCGGGGCTGGTACAAGGGCATGCTGTGGCATCAGAAACCACTCCATTTCACTGCTTACTACAGGGGTGGGGAACATCCAGCCTAGGCTCCCTCCAGGCCTCTTTATCTGGCTCCAAGCCACACCCCTCCATGGCCCTGCTTTTGCCTGGCTGGGATGTTTCCTTGAACTTTGAGGATGCCTCTTGCTTGCCTGGACAAGCAAGAGAGGGGTATGTGCATCGGTGTAGCCAGTTTTTTGGGGGGGGCAGTGAAGGGGAAGGACAATGACCTGTCCTGTCTGTGACGCGATTGGCCAGTTTGCGGAAGCCACGCCTATTGCTCACTCTGGTTTCCAGTTGCATTCCTAGAATGCACCACAAGTGACCTCAGCGAGCCTTTCAATTTCTAACGTTCTGGTTTTCTTCTACTTTTAGTTAAGTATTTTTTATTTATTTACTTGATTTACAGGGGGTGGGGGCAGCTGGGGAGAGAGTATGTTTGCAGAGCAACTAGTTTACATTCATTGCTCTGCCCACTTTTGTCCCTGCCCCCCTGCCAAACACCCCTGGAATATGGCCCTCAGAAGGTTTCTCAGAAGAGCATGTGGCCCTTGGCCTCAAAAATGTTCCCTATCCCTGGCCTATTACTAAAACAGCCCTGCCAGCACCCTCAAAGATCACCCTCCCAGAGCATGCAACAGTGAGCATTTCCCCCCAGCTTGCAGACAGGTGGCCGGCCAGCAGTACGCCCCATGAATGTCCTCTGCCAAAGCAAATAACTTACTGTTGACAAGGATATCAATCCTCTCAAATTCCTTGAGGGCCTCATCCACGGCTGCCATGATCATCTGTGGCTGCCTGACATCCAGCGTGAGGGGCAGGCATCGCTGGCCAGTGGCCACTGATAGTTTCTTGGCAGCCTATTTAAAAAAAGGAAAAGAATATTCGGTAATAAATGACCCCCTTCTTCTGTCTTCCTGTTGCAGCATGGGAAAAGGGGATTTGTGTCAAGAGACTGGGAAAAGGGATTTGTGTCAAGAATCAGGGCAACATTTCCATGTTAAGCACCTGCTGTGCTGTTGGATGGGGAAACCCTTCCTGGTTTCAGCAACATATTGCATAGTTTAGTAAGGTTTTCAAAAGGCTTCTGTGAAACATTTCAGATACCTCTTACTTGGAAACAGAGGCTCACCTCTGAGAATCTATGATGTGGTATGTTAAGGGCTGTGCACCAGGAGAATTGAAGATGAAAACCAATATTCATGGGAGGGACCACATCTCAGTTGTAGGTAGACAAGAAGGGATCTTTCAGTTTTGGTTCCCTACATTTCTCATTTCCCCCAATCTCAGTTCTCTGCTTTTCTGCAACCATTTGGGTGGAAGATGGGGAGACCAACAGTAGGTGGAGTCACAGTCAGTGACAGAGCCAACTAGTTTTAGTTTTGTCCTTCTTCCCCTTGCTCAGTTCTACCAGGCAAACCCTGAGACTAAGGAGAAGGAAGCTGATTGGCTGTTCCATCCCTAGACTGAATGTAAGAAGGCAGGTAAGTAGGGGCTGGCTGGTGGCTGGCTGAGGTTAGTGGGGCAGTTTGTCCTAAGAGAGAAACACAGCTTAGAATGCTCTTCCCTTCATCCCCAGCTTCCAAGTTTTCTTCAGGCCTCACTCACGAGTTGTCCTATCCACCACCTTTTTCTTAACTTAAAGAAGAAGGAAGCCATTGTGTTGTGAAACTTTTCTTCCTTTGAACAGATCTTGCACAAGAGTGCCCACAGATCAGATCCATCTGTCTTCTGCGAATGCCAGTGGTTGTCAAGGGTGAGGCCACACTGGAGTGGCAGGAGAGGGTGGCAAGTGTGGCAGGAAGATTCAAGGGCAATCAAAGAAACATTTAAACATTTCATGAGGTGTGTTTAAACATGCCAGTGTTGTTTTCCAATGTATTTCTCATCAATAAGAAATTTGGCGTGGAGCGAGCAAATTTTTATTCTGAAAGTGTGGCCCAGAGGAAAAAAGTATTAGAACCACTGGTCTATACCACCCTTAACACCTCCCCAATCTGTTGCTTGAGACAGGTGACTCCAGCAGAGCTGCCTCTGCCGAGGCCTTGCTTTGCATCTGAAAGGCATGACAATCTCCCGTCCACTCACCTCTGTTAGCCTCTGGAGGTTCCTGCTGGCAATGATAGTATGACAGCCATGCCTGCAAGCAAAACCTTAGATGGTGAGGGTGACACAGAACACCTTGTGCTCATCACTCGCTTGTCTACTCAGACACACCTCTGCTACCAGCCATGGGGGTTCAGTATGCCTGTGTGCTGACTAAGCTAATCGAGTGATCTCCATGTATGTCCGCAATCTGCCATCAGATTGGAGAACCCAGAAACCATAAAGCTCAGGTATTAACACTGGCCAATACTGTGCAGTTTGGATAGGTTTTAGATATAGTCATTTGTATATTTAATTTGGTTGTGCTTAGGGGGGGCTTGTGTTCTTCTCCCAGGTTGTGGAGCTGTGGCATTCAGATTTTTTACAAGTGTGTGTGCTATTTTTGGGGGGAGGGGGCAACTCTCCTTGATAACATCCTGCCACCTTTCCTTCCAACCAGGCTGCTACATGGCAGTGATCATGTAAAGTGCAGAAAGACATCCCGATATATGGAGAATCCCAAATGGCTGCAGTTCCATAGCACATCTCACCCCATGTTGTAGGACACACATCTGCAAAAAAGCTGCAGAAAACACAAATGGCATGAAGCACGATACAGCTGCAAAGGGAAGGAAGGATTTGCTTCCTAGGAACAGGCTGGCTGCAGCTGCAGGAGAATACAGCAGAGACCAAAAGCATCGCAAGCTAAGTAAGGCCAAGCTGCTCCTGCACCAGAGTGTCCATACCTCATCAGAATCTCAGCTGTGCGGAATCCAATGCCGGAGCCGCCACCAGTGATGAATGCAACTTTTCCCCTAGAAAGAAAAAGGACGTCTGAAACCATGGCAAGTGGGATTCACATACTTTTCACAATGCACTTTCAGAAAGAGCAGCATCAGTAAAGACACATACAAAAAGGAGGGATGAGGGAAATTCAGTCAGGTCAGATCACATCAATCCCAGGCAGACCAGAGGTTTCCTGAATACTCCACTTAGCAGATGCCACTTGTACTATGAAATGCATGTCTGATAGGAAGACAGTTTACTAATATGCTAGAAGTCAATCTTTATTTGTCACCCTTGCACTGAAAGTAATTTAGGCCTTCACAGGAGTCTCGTGAAGCAGATTAGGCAAAAAGATAACCACTTTCCCAATTCAACTGCACGAGCCCTCAAAAGGCAAAACCACATCTACCTCTTTTCCCCTTTTCTTCCCAATGTCTCAACAAATGAAACTGATTTGTAAAAATGTTACGAGAGACATTGCACATATTTCTCTAAATCAAGAAAATCTTTAATAAAAAAAGGGCAAAGCCATCCAACATTATCAGCTGCTACAGAATACCGGTAACTGTTTTGATACAAGTAGTGGCATAAACACATACCTAATAAGAAATTCTGTTTGAGTGGAAAAATACGAACTCTCAGAAGTAAATAAAAAGGACACTGGATCTGTTGCTGGTAAAGAGGCTGTGACTAGAAATTGCACCTTTAGAAATCTTTAAGAGATGAGAGCAATGTACTTCCAAGCAGGCCTAAAACATGGACATATTTCTACAAAGCAAACAGTCATTCCAAGCTTGAAGGAGGCTTATACTAGCAGGGAATTAAGAGGATAGTATAAAAAGATAAATTGAAACTGCACGAAATCCATCTTATGATGCATCAGTTTTGCCTTTGGGAGAGAGATTCGAGCCCTTCATCTCTTATGCCACATGTACCTAATTCTCTTATAGTTTAAATGTGTCTCTCACAGTATTTTTAAAATGTTACATTTCCCTATCTTCGACAACATGTAAACTGTTGGTACAAAATCTGAAAGGAGGGATCAGTAAAGATGATTCCCTGAGCTCTGAAGATGCATATCACATCTTCCTATTTCCTTTATTCTAATATTTCCCCCCCACAAAAAACACTGTTTTGTGGCTACTCCCAACACATTTTTTTAAAAGAACACAAGTTAAAATAAGCAACACATCATTATTAATATACCCTCACCAAGTATAAATTGACTAACACCAAAGTATAAATTGACTAACACCAAAGATCAAGAGGAGCAGGTGAGGAGGTACGGTAGACATAGCAGAGGAGAGGACTGAAAACCACACAGGGAAAATTAATCTAGAAAAAGGTTTCAAATCAGTGTTTTAGTACTTGGTAGTACTCACTTGAGAATGTCTGGACTGAAGAGGTAGGAGTATTCCTGAAGACAGTCATCAGTGTCAACATCAGGAGGAGGCTGGCAAGCAAAGCCTAGCTGGGACATGACTTCCAAGACAGTTCTGCAGAAAACAAGACACAGCCATCACAAGTCCTGAGAGGGAGAAAGAACCAGCAATATTTCCATACAGCCCCCAATTACGCAATGATCACTATGCCCAGCACATGCTGCCAGCTGACCTGATCCACGAAGAAACAGCTGGGAGGCAAAGAGGCTTACTTCATATCCAAGATTAGCCATGGCCAAGCAGCTTCATTCTTGACTGATAGAATTGAAGGCAACTTCAAATTATCATTTCTAGTCTAACACGTACACATACCCTCCAAATAATTAGGGGAAAATGTGAGTTCATTAATAAAAAGATTGGAACTTAATGTTATGCACTTAGTTTCTTATAGGAAAAGTGCTGTGAATAAACTGTAATAAAAACCATGTGCATGGATAAAACACTCAATACTATATACCAGTGTTTCTCAATCTTTTTCCAACTGTGCCCCCCTTCCGACCTTGTTTCCGTCCTGGCACACACACCCCATCCTACTGGTAGAAAGAGCATGTTTTATTTATGATTTTTTTATAATTTATACAAATATAATCACATAAAAATTTATAATTTAAGATTTTCTATATCAATGTGACCCTTGTGCTTGATGACCAAAAAAGAGAGCTTTTTTATATCCAGTTCTATTGTCGGGTAAAGGTAAAGGTAAAGGGACCCCTGACCATTAGGTCCAGTCGTGACCGACTCTGGGGTTGCGCACTCATCTCGCATTATTGGCCGAGGGAGCCAGCGTATAGCTTCCAGGTCATGTGGCCAGCATGACAAAGCTGCTTCTGGAGAACCAGAGCAGCATATGGAAACGCCGTTTACCTTCCCGCTGTAGCAGTTCCTATTTATCTACTTGCATTTTGACATGCTTTCAAACTGCTAGGTTGGCAGGAGCTGGGACCAAGCAACGGGAGCTCACCCCGTCACAGGGATTCGAACCGCCAACCTTCTGATCAGCAAGCCCTAGGCTCAGTGGTTTAACCACAGCGCCACCTGGGTCCCTATTGTCGGGAGGGATAACCAAATATCACCTTGGTCCGTTATGTTAAGGCAATTCTGCATTAGGCTGAGTAAATAATTCACACAACTGAACCCTTATTCTACCAAATACAAAGTAGGAAATGCCATGAAAAACAATTTTGCTTTATCCCAAAGCAGTGGAAACTTTTTAGTTATTGTACTCTTTATCCAATAATGATGTTTTTCTTGACTGAAAGTTACTTTGGCTGCTATGTCGCTCTATGAGCACTTCTTGCAAAGAAATATCAATGTCTTTTTTCTTTTCTGCTTTCTTTTCTCGGTTACTTCTCTGTTCTCTTAACTTTTCATTTCCCTCTGTGGCCCCCTAGTCTCATGCCATGGTTTACACAATTTACACAATTTACACTTGTGGCAACTGCTGCTATACACATTCTCTCCCCACCCCACCCCCAATTAACTCTTGCACCAACCCCACACATACGTTTTTAAAATTTAGGAGTGCTTTTTGTGTCATGCCTTCTAGACTGCAGGTCTGAAAGGGAGTGACTGTCTTGGTTTCCTTCACCAAGCATAAGCTGCTCTGGGAACTATTTTGGCTGAAGAGTTTAAATTAATAAACAGAGGATGAATTTGCTTTATCAGATATGTGACAGCCATTCAAATATTTGAAGGCAGCTAATGTATCCACTCTTAATTATCTCTTCCCCTGGCTAAACAATTTCAGCTCCCTCAACTTTAACAAGCTTTCCCAATCCCTGCCAAGCTTATCAGAGAAAATGGTTGAAAATTTGCAAAAAAATAAACAATTGCATAGGCCCCTTGGTGTAAAAAAAATTCTTCCAAGATTTTTGGAAGTAAAAACTACACCTACCAGCCCATGAAAAAATCCTGCTCTACAAATTACATAAGACTAACTTCCAGTGCATTTCTGGAATTCTCCACCAAGCAATAATCACATCTAGAAGTTGAAGGCATAACAGAGGTGGAAACTTCTCCAATACAGCGATTTTTAATCTGGGACTAAAGCAGAGCATTGGAACTCATTTATCCTAATTATTATCTGAGCATGTGAGCCTGAACCCTGTACTACTCGCCAAACAACGGAACATTAGAAAGGAAAATGCTATAACCAGGAGGAAGCTGGGGGGAGAATATGAGACTGTACTGTTTTACCTCAATAATGTGAAAATATCTAATAAACTATAGATTAAAAAAGAAAAGTGAGGATACCCGCCAAATATTTACTGGAAGAATGTACTACAGCATGGGACCAGCAGCCGAACTTCTAGCAGAGGCCAGTTAGCTCTGTAACACAAGGGTAAACCCATAGTTTTACTCCAGGTAATCCAAGCCACTGGTCTTCTACTGGGTCATGGCCTGATCCAAGGTGGGTCACAGCAGGAGCACTACCATCATGCAAATATATGGTAAGATATTAAGAAAGGAGTTCCCAAATGCATGTTTGGGTTAAAAGTGGATCTTGGGTCTGAAAGGGTTGATTTAAGCAATCCAGCTGGGTTAGAAGGACTCAGACAATCCTCATGGGTCCAACCCTTAAGGATGGTGTTGCTTAACTAATAGTTGCTAGTTAATGAATTATCTTGCTTAACCTTTATATCACATCTGAAGCACTTCGCAGGCTTCACCTAGTTGTGCAATCCTTACACAACAATCCAGTAAGGGCAAGTCAGTATTCTTCCCCCACATACTGCAAATGGGCTGCCTTGTAGCCAATTCATAGCACAGAAAAAATTCAAACTCATAGATTCATTGCTCAGCCTCTCAGCTTCTATGCTACTCCAGCAGATTTAACCAGGTTTTAAGAATGGGTCACTCCCCTATCAGTCTTTTCCCTTCTATGTCAGTCTATATGCTCTTTGAGGTCAGGGCTCTAAGTATTCCCGCCCGCTTTATAAATTTCGTAAGGCACCCATGTGCAGCAACGCTGCCTACGCAAACACATCACACCCTTTCTTCTTTTAAGAGTGCTTTAAAAACATTTCCTTTCAGTAAGGCTATTTATGATTACTTTAATTTTCAAATTGTTAAAAATATGCACGCTTGCTGGCTTCTGTAATAAACCCTTTTATACCGTGCACATTTTATTGTTATTTTATCTAGATCCCTGGGTAAATAATTTGTGAATCACTTTCTGAGAAGGCTTTCTAAAAGGCTGGGGTATCTAGGTCCATAAAATAAAAATATTAATAGACTTTGGCTTTTATAAGAAATCTTTTTTTGTTTTCTTTACTGTGCTGCTTTTAGTATGCTGCTGTTGTTCTGTACATATTAAACAATGCTAATTTTGAGAAGCCTTTCTAAGGGGGGGGAAGAAGTCTATAAAACAAACAGTGACAATGCCTTGTAAGTGTTACTGCTTTAGGATTAATGCTCCAGGATTACAGAGCATTGAAGCTGGAGCCCCACATGTTGTGGGGGGAGGGAGCTGAATGGCTTTCTCAAATTTGGGAATGCGCCCCCCGCAATCTTCGAAACGAAACGCTTCAGGGGCGGCCTCTTCGCCCTCCTTTACTTATCTTCTTCTTTCTCTCTCTATTTTCGGGGGCTCAGGCTTTCCTAACGCCGCCGCTGCCGAATCCCCTCAGGCGGCTCGGCTCTCACTTACCTGTCTAGCCGCGGACTTCGCACGAACAACAGTATACCTGCGCGCACGGCTCACCCGCAAAGCATGCTGGGAATTGTAGTTCCCGGCCAGGAAGCGCTCGGCCACCCAGGGGCATTGTGGGATGCGTAGTTCCCTTACCCTGCAGCAGCAAAGCCGCTCGTCGTCCCCATTCTGGTAAAACTTTCCTGCCTTGGCGTGGTCCTTCCACGGGGCTGTGGCAGGACTTCTAGGCCTTGGACGTTTTCCCCCTTTGTTTTTTTTTAAAAAACCCAACCCATAAAGCCCGCTGTAAATGGATAATCACATTCCCCGCCTTCCCCTAAAAGAATTCTGGCCAATGTAGTTTATCCTTCTCAGAGGTACAGTTCTGAGCAACTCTTAAGAAACTGCAGTGCTCAGGATTCTTTGAGGGGGCAAATGGTGCTTTAAAGGTATACTGTAGTGTGACCCATAGCAGGGGCGTACCCAGGATCAAAACTGGGGGGGGCAAGGGGTGGGCCCAAGGCATGGGAGGGGAGGGGCAAGGGGCGGGGCCAAGGCACAGGAGGGGAGGTGCCACAAAGTGGGGACGTGGGTGGGGCTACAGAGCCCAGGTGAAACTGACTCCAGTCTAATAACACCAAAAGGGGGGAAATCCAGGGAAATAATAAGGAGGATCAGAGAAAGGTCAGGACAAGCAGCTATAAAAAGGGACATTCTCAATGAGCCTGCTGAGGACCAGCTGTGGTTACGCAAGAGCAAGGACAAGGCATATCCCATACTACACACATGGGCACTCATATTATGAATGAACAGCATCCTTTGACAGCCTGGCACCTTCCACGTGCTTTGGACCACAACTGCGCTGCCAGAGGCAGATGGGAGTTGTAGTCCAAAGCACACGGAGGGGAATCAGCTTAGCAAATAAATAAATTAAAGTTTGCCTGCTTTTGCCTTATCCCATCTTTTGCCTTATCCCATTCTGGGCTGCATCAATAGGAGTATAGCATCTAGATCAAGGGAAGTAATAGTACCACTGTATTCTGCCCTGGTCAGACCTCACCTGGAGTACTGTGATTCTATGATTATATGAAAAGTATTGAGGGAATGGAGGAGGGGGGGCAAGTTTTAATATTGTTCCATGCCACCCCAATATCCACAACAGTGAGATTCCAGGGGCCCAGGCACTTACCCAGGGTTCATATTTCCACAGTGGAGATAGTGGTGTCTTTATGATGTATTGCTTATTTACACATATTTATAAGCTGAGCCTACAATACAGGCGCTACATAATTATACTTTGTCCATAATAATTTTCACACAACCATCTTAAGAAATCAATCTATGCCTAGGTAAGCCTGTATAGGATAGCAGCCTGAAGCACAGAAACTATCTACAGCCGCTCCTTTCACTTGAACCCCTCACAGAAATCCTGTAGAGCTGGCCTGAAAGGGACCCCCAGGGTCATCTAGTCCAACCCCCCCCCCGGTAATGCAGGAATCCTGCCCACAGCAAGACCGACCCCTTTCATACGTCCGGATTATATAAAGTTATATCCCTCCTAAAGGAGAGAAGAAGAAGTAAAAGGACTCCAATTCCCCCAAAAGTCCACCACCTGCTTTCTTCCTGTTTTGTTCTGAGCATCGCCCAAAGATAAAAAGCGACTGTTAGGGCAAAATTCTGGGTGCGAGAATGCTCAGCCACCCAGCTCATCAGGCAAGGGCCTGTGGTCGTTGCAGAGTATAAAAGGAAGGAGTCCAGCCACGATCCGGAGCAAACAGCAAGGTTTATTACTGCGCAGCAGGTTCAATGCCAGACTGAACACCATGAACAGGGCTGCAAGAACTTTTAAAAGTTCCCACCACCATCCCATAATGTACATCGAAAGCATCATACATACATCACTTGTGACAGGGTAAAACGTCAGAAAAGGGGAAGGGGCAAGGGGCATTAGCATACAGGTAAACAGGAGGTAAACAGGATTAACATAAGGTAACAATGCACGATGTCCCAGAACATTGTTAAGCAAGTACCAGTAAGTATCTGGGAGGGGATCCTTGAGTACCTGGCCGGGGGGGGGGGGGGACAATGGGTCCAGGTGTGAGTATTGCCTCTGGCTTTGGAGGGTTGGGAATGGCAGGAGATGGTACCTGAATGGATTATGGATATGCAGAGGAGCACCACCCTGGCTACCTGACCTCTTGCTTAAAGGATTATGGCTGTTCCCTGCATCCCTGAGAGCCCTTGGCCAGAGTAGCAAAAGGGGGTTTCATTTAGAAATAAAGATACACTGTATTCATTCATAAAGAAATATGGTTACATAGAGTCTCAGGCAACAGAGAAAGGGTAGGAAAGGGAGCCTTTATTACACAGGGCTTGATCTTGAGGGGGTTCGTGTTGGTGCGATACTAGAGTGGTGTTGTAGGATCAAATGGGGTCCCCTTGAGGGCATTTGTGCCAATCTTGATTCCCAAATGAAGCCTCGTTTGGGTGCCCCCCCCATAAAATTCCCTAACAGTGACCACCCAGGTTTTTCTATTGGTGAGACAGCAAAGAAACTAAAAACCGTAATACATAACAACATAAAAAATATCTGTTGTCAATGCCAACATACCATCGCTTCCAATGAAGCTACATGCAGACTCTTTATAGCAGGGGTGGCCAACTTCCAAGAGTTAAAAACTGGCAGTGATTGATCTACCCCCTTTTGGGGGTTCAGGTTGAGGTTGTTGAGCTTTTTTTTAGGAAGGAAAGCCATCCATGTTTTAGCGGGTTCAGGTCAAAGTTTAGCTTTATTTAGGAAGGAAAGCCCTGTTTTGGGGTCTTCAGGGCAAAGATGTAGAGCTTTTTTTAGGGGAGCCAAAGTTGCTGAGCTTCTTTGGGGGGAGCCAGTGATCTACCACAGACGTCCAGTGATCTATTAGTAGATCATGATCTACCTGTTGGACATGCCTGCTTTATAGCAATAAAGGGGTGCTGGCCCTTTAAGGCTGAAAGAGAAAACTGAGACATCCATGCCCACCCTTTCTAACACACATCTTTTAAGATCACATCACACAGTGGCTGCCCAAACAGCTTGGATGATAAAAGACACAAAGGAGGGAGGACAATTGGGAAAGATATAACACCATTGCATTCCCATGCCTTCCAAGCCTCCTTATGCAAAACCACCCAGTTAAAACGGAACTCCTTTCACACCTCATTATCGCTGGAGGTTTCATTAAACTGATAAAGATCCCCCCTCCCCAAGGACAAGAGTAAAAGCTGTGGTGCCGACCATTTGCTACCTGAAACAAGGAAACAAATTGTATCTTAAATACTGGCACAGGAGCTTTGGAAGGCTCGCCCTGTCCAGCCTCCTCTCTTTGCGCGCGCGAGAGAGAGACTTCAATCCTTCAGCAGCCAGCTTCAAGTTCTCTCTCTCTCTCTCTCTCTCTCTCTCTCTCTCTCTCTCTCTCTCTCTCTCTCTCTCTCTCTCTCTCTCTCTCTCTCTCTCTCTCTCTCTCTCTCTTCCCCCCTCCCTCCCACCGCGATCCCTGGGAGGAACATCAGAGTGAGTGTGGTGTTTTACGTACAGTGTTTTAATCCACACCCCAGCTCTTCCAATTCTGGTTCTCCATTCCCCCCTCCTTGTTTGCTCTAGTAAGAGCAGCAGCAGAATGAGCTGAACGAGCGAAGGCTGTGGGGAGGCAGCCCGGGCGAGCTCCAGCAGGAGAGTGTTGCGCTCTCTCCCCTCCTCTCCCTCGCTGTGTCCTTTTGCTTCTAGAGAGGGGCAGCTGCCAGCTGGCTTCTAGAGTAGGGCAGCTGCCCTAACTTGCCCCATGGTGGGTACGCCCTTGACCCATAGGCCCAACTAGTTTAATGTTGTCTACATTGGCAACGGCTCAGCCATGTGCAGAAACGTATTGGGTGCTCTGGAATTAAGGAGTCCTTTTAGAAGGAAACAGTGGGGTGCTTGTGGCTGATAGAGGGTGGCCCCTTTACTTTTATAAATTCTAGCAATTCTAGAAGTATGTTTTCCGCCTTGGTCAGACCCCGACTGGAGTCCTGCATCCAGTTCTGGGCACTACAATTTAAGCAGGATGTTGACAAACTGGAACGTGTGCAGAGGAGGGCGGCCAAGATAATAAAGGAATTGATAAAGGGTGTTATTATGTACTGAGCAGAATCCTAGAATATTAGGATCCGGAATGCAGCAGTCTGATTAATAATAATAATAATAATAATAATAATAATAATAATAATAATAATAATAATAATAATTTATTATTTATACCCCGCCCATCTGGCTGGGCTTCCCCTGCCACTCTGTGCGGCTTCCAACAAACATTAAAATACATCAAATATCACAGATTAAAAACTTCCCTAAACAGGGCTGCCTTTAGGTATTTTCTAAATGTCAGGTAGTTTATCTCTCTGACCTCTGATGGGAGGGTGTTCCACAGGGTGGGTGCCACTACTGAGAAGGCCCTCTGCCTGGTTTCCTGTAGCTTTGCTTCTCGCAGTGAGGGAACCGCCAGAAGGCCCTCAGTGCTGGACCTCAGTGTCCTGGCAGAACGATGGGGGTAGAGACGCTCCTTCAGGTATACTGGACCGAGGCCGTTTAGGGCTTTAAAGGTCAGCACCAACACTTTGAATTGTGCTCGGAAACATGCTGGGAGCCAATGTAGGTCTTTCAAGACCGGTGTTATGTGGTCTCGGCGGCTGCTCCCAGTTACCAGTCTAGCTGCTGCATTCTGGATTAGTTGTAGTTTCCGAGTCACCTTCAAGGGTAGCCCCACGTAGAGAGCATTGCAGTAGTCCAAGCGGGAGATAACTAGAGAATGCACCACTCTTGCTAGACAGTCTGCAGGCAGGTAGGGTCTCAGCCTGCGAACCAGATGGAACTGATAGACAGCTGCCCTGGACACAGAATTGACCTGCACCTCCATGGACAGCTGTGAGTCCAAAATTACTTCCAGGCTGCGCACCTGGTCTTTCATGGGCACAATTACCCCGTTTAGATTGGTCCGCAGGAGGCACCCAATCCAGCTCCAGGTGGAAGTGAATCAGCAACCTGATTGGCCTGCAGGAGCAGCCAATCAGGCTCCTGGATGAAGTGAGTCAGCAACCTGATTGGCCTGCAGGAGCAGCCAATCAGGCTTCTGGCAGAAGTGAATCTGCAACCTACAGGAGCAGCCCTGAAGTAGCCAATCACACTAGGCCCATTGTGTAAATAATGTATATATAGCAGACATTTTGGGGAAAGAGCTATTCTTCTCTTGCTACCACAAGCTGAATAAAGAGCATGAAATTCATTTTCAACTCCAAGTGTATTTCAAAGGGATTCCTTATGAGGAATGATTGAAGGAGCTGAGTATGTTTAGCCAGGATAAGAAGAGATGGAGAGGAGATATGATAGCCATCTTCAAATATATGAAGGGAGGGAGCAAGCTTGTTTTCTCCTGCTCTGGAGGGTAGGACCCGAACCAATGGCTTCAAGTTACAAGAAAGGAGATTCTGACTCAACATCAGTGAGAACTTTCGGACAGTAAGAGCTGTTGGACAGTGGAACGGTCTCTCTCGGGACTCAGGTTGTGGACTTTCTTTCCTTGGAGGTTCTTAAGCAGATGTTGAATGACAATCTATCATGGATGTTTGAGGTGAGATTCCTGCATTGCAGGGGGTTGGACAAGATGACTCTTGGGATCCCTTCGAACTCTACAATTCTATGATTCTATGAATTCTAGGCTAGAGTATATGAGTATATGAAGAGTGCCTCTGAGTATATGAAGAGTGCCTCTCTCATGCATACTTTTTAAAAGATAATCAAAATGACAAGTCTGCCTAAGGATGCACAGATGTATACAGTACACAAAACATATTTGAAATTCAAAATCACTCATGCCTGGCTACATACAGAGTAGGTTGGCTGTAAATAAGGCTGCAAACACACAATGCATTTAAAGAATCATGTGAACTGTAGTTTGTTAAAGGTGCTAGGAATTGTAGCTTTGTGAAGGGTAAACTAGAGTTCCTAGGATTCTTTGTGGGGTGAGCTTTATACAGTATATATTCTGCGTACACAGCCTGAGAAATTAGAGGTTTTGTTCTGTGAAAGGCATCACTGTTTAAAGTGGTATCATACTACTGTAAATGCAGAATGCAGATGGGGTCTGTGACTCAACAAAAAACGCAATGGTGGTAGGCAACATTTGGTAATTGTGAGGAACAAATACGAAAGGAAAAACACCAGCTTGACAGTGTAGAAAGAGTTTTGATGCTTATATGTGTTGCAATTTTTTAAAGTAGAGAGTAACATAAGCATGGGATGCGGGTGGCGCTGTGTTCTAAACCACTGAGTCTAGGGCTTGCCATTCGGAAGGTTGGCGGTTCTAATCCCTGCGACGGGGTGACCTCCCGTTGCTCGGTCCCAGCTCCTGTCCACCTAGCAGTTCAAAAGCACGTCAAAGTGCAAGTAGATAAATAGGTACCGCTCGAGCAGGAAGATAAACGATGTTTCCGTGTGCTGCTCTGGTTCGCTAGAAGCGGCTTAGTCATGCTCGCCACATGACCCAGAAGCTGTACGCCGGCTCCCTCGGCCAGTAAAGCAAGATTAACGCTGCAACCCCAGTGTCGTCCGCAAGTGGACCTAATGGTCAGGGGTCCCTTTACCTTTACCTAACGTAAGCATACAGACATGAAAACACAGTGACGCACGCAGAAAGACCACTGGCCAATGAATTTAAAACCTAAATGTTGACAGTGAATTGGAGAAAGGAGGATGAGGACAACAAGAAAGAAAGTAATCTGTCTGTAATCACCTAGTATCAAAATGTATTAAATTGGACTTCTCCAAGCTGCTACAGAAGCCTCAATTTTTGCCCATTAAGTAACTTTCAAGTGGTACTTGATATTTTGTCATCTGTACATCAATCCTCAATTCTACCTGTGACTTTATTATGGCTGAAAATGGTTCCCAATTATTTCACTTAAGTAAAAGACATTCAAGTTAGGTGCAAAGCCTCTTCAGGTAAGAGGCTTTTAAGCAGTACAGTCATACTAGGACATAATGAATCTCCTTCCCTTTTAATTATGGTCTGCAATGATGAGCTTATATGTGTGTCAAGGTCTGTAAACCAGAGAAGCAAAAATAGCTGCATTTATGTAAGCTGATTTTGTTCCATTAACAAGCGCAGAATCTTCTTAATTTCAAGGAGTTACTGACTCGGCAATTTGCAGATCAAGAATGACAGATTATTGTTTTCTCAAATCCTCACTCAGCCATGGTGCTCACTGGATAGCCTTGGGTCAGTCACTACTTCTCCACCTAGCCTACCTCACAGGGCTGCTGTGGGGATTAAATAAAGATGGGGCGGACCATGTACACCCTTGAGCTCCTTTGAGAAAGAGGTGGGGTGTCAATAAATACATTGTTTTCCCAGTTATTTATAATTATACTACAATCTTAAACAGGCATATTCTATTTAACGGCATTTCATTTCTGATACATGTTAGATTGGAAACAGTCAAGAAATGGCCACACTGCTTTCATTTCAAACATTAAGGCAAATTATTTCACATTCAAAGTGCGAAGTCAGTTTTTAAATTTAGCATTCAAAATTTGCAGGTACAAGCTCGGCAGAGTGAATGGGATTAAGAAGGATGAATACTTGTTTGAATGTAATTTGTTTTGTTTATTTGGAAAAATTAATAAAAAATTATTGTAAAAAAACAAAATTTGCAGGTACAAGTTTGGAATGCTGCCAGGTTTTGAAATATTTGCAAACGTTTCAGCTCTATCGGGGTCAGTTGGGGCTCCCCTCCCCGGTACTTCATATTGATTGATGCTCGATCTATAACCCATTCACCTTCAGAGGAGGAAACAGCTGCTTCTGGAGCGTCTCATGAAAAACACATGTTAATTTGTTTTCTGTCAATTGATCCTTTTATAGCAAGTGGTAAACAGAGAGTCCTCCCACCCAACCTCCCGGCAAATATGTGGTTCTTGACATCCTGCCTGGAGGTTGGTTTGGTGTAACATTCTGTCATGCCATAGCCTGTGCAGTGCGACAATGCCTTAGAAAAAGTAATGACCTGGAATTCTTGATCCAGACAATGTGATGGAGAGGCCAGGCTGTGTGCGCTCCACAATTTTATGTTTGTATGAATTTTGCAAATGCAAAATCCGGCATTGTTTGCAAAATTCAATTCCACTCAGCTTAAAACAGTAGGTTGTTTTTAAAGTTCAGTCATTAGTAGAAATGGGCAGGTCTTTCTCTTTTTTTCCAGTCTTATGTTTAGTAGTCCACATCTCAAAAATCTGTTTGTGATAGTATATTTTTTAAAGTCATTTTGCAACTTCACCTACATTTTAGTGTGCATTTGTCCTATTACACACATTTTTGTGTACAATCTTGCCTAATATACACATTTTTGCAAAACATTCCCTCCTAATAGAATGTATTTCCCCAATATAATGAAACCGATGATTAAAGGCAGCCCTTTAAAGGGCTGAAGGCAGCCCTGTTTAGGGAAGCTTTTAATGTTTAATAGATTATTGCATTTTAATGTTCTGTTCTGTTGGAAGCCACCCAGAGTGGCTGGGGAGACTCAGCCAGATCATAGAATCATAGAATCATAGAGTTGGAAGAGACCACAAGGGCCAGCCAGTCCAACCCCCTGCCAAGCAGGAAACACCATCAAAGCATTCCTGACAGATGGCTGTCAAGCCTCTGCTTAAAGACCTCCAAAGAAGGAGACTCCACCACACTCCTTGGCAGCAAATTCCACTGCCGAACAGCTCTTACTGTCAGGAAGTTCTTCCTAATGTTTAGGTGGAATTTTCTTTCTTGTAGTTTGAATCCGTTGCTCCGTGTCCGCTTCTCTGGAGCAGCAGAAAACAATCTTTCTCCCTCCTCTATATGACATCCTTTTATATATTTGAACATGGCTATCATATCACCCCTTAACCTTCTCTTCTCCAGGCTAAACATACCCAGCTCCCTAAGCCGTTCCTCATAAGGCATCGTTTCCAGGCCTTTGACCATTTTGGTTGCCCTCTTCTGGACACGTTCCAGCTTGTCAATATCCTTCTTGAACTGTGGTGCCCAGAACTGGACACAGTACTCCAGGTGAGGTCTGACCAGAGCAGAATACAGTGGTACTATTACTTCCCTTGATCTAGATGCTATACTCCTATTGATGCAGCCCAGAATTGCATTGGCTTTTTTAGCTGCTGCATCACACTGCTGACTCATGTCAAGTTTGTGGTCAACCAAGACTCCTAGATCCTTTTCACATGTACTGCTCTCAAGCCAGGTGTCTCCCATCCTATATTTGTGCCTTTCATTTTTTTCTGCCCAAGTGTAGTACTTTACATTTCTCCTTGTTAAAATTCATCTTGTTTGCTTTGGCCCAGTTGTCTAATCTGTTAAGGTCATTCTGAAGTGTGATCCTGTCCTCTGGGGTGTTAGCCACCCCTCCCAATTTGGTGTCATCTGCAAACTTGCTCAGGATTCCCTCAAGCCCATCATCCAAGTCATTGATAAAGATGTTGAACAAGACTGGGCCCAAGACAGAACCCTGTGGCACCCCACTAGTCACTACTCTCCAGGATGAGGAGGAGCCATTGATGAGCACCCTTTGGGTTCGGTCAGTAAGCCAGTTACAAATCCACTGAATGGTAGCATTGTCTAGCCCACATTTTACCAGCTTCTTTACAAGAATATCATGGGGCACCTTGTCAAAGGCCTTGCTGAAATCAAGATAGGCTACATCCACAGCGTTCCCTTCATCTACCAGGCTTGTAATTCTGTCAAAAAATGAGATCAGATTAGTCTGACATGACTTATTTTTCAGGAACCCATGCTGACTTTTAGTGATCACAGAGTTTCTTTCTAGGTGCTCACAGACTGTTTGCTTAATGATCTGCTCTAGAATCTTTCCTGGTATTGATGTCAGGCTGACTGGGCGGTAATTGTTTGGGTCCTCTCTTTTCCCCTTTTTGAAAATAGGGACAACATTTGCCCTCCTCCAGTCTGCTGGAACTTCGCCTGTTCTCCAGGAATGGGTGGGGTATAAATAATAAATTATTATTATTATTATTATTATTAAAGATGTGGATGAGGATTGTGCAGGAGATCTCCCTAATGTACTGTGTCTCCAGTCCCTACCATTAGGCAGAGTGGGGCAGCAGATCTTAGGTGCCAGGAAAAGACAGCAAATTGTTAGTTGCAGTATGTAGCATCTGCTTTGCATGTCGGAGGTCCCAGGTTCCACCCCCAGAATCCCCAGGTAAAGCTGGGAAAGACTCACTGTCTGAAACCTGGAGAGCTGCTGCCAGTCAATGTTGATGCCCTTCAAACGATGTTGGACAACAATGTTGATGCCCTTCAAACGATGTTAGACATCAGCCTCTGCTAGCCAGGCCTCTGGTTGAAGGTGACGGGAATTGTAGTCCCAACAACATCGAGAGGGCACCATGTTGGCTACCCCTGATGCATATAATTCTACACCCCTGTATTTTTGTAACAGGTACAGAGAGAGTTGTTTGTGATATTTATGTATTTATTTTGGTCTGTTGATATAGAGTCATACCTCGGTTTAAGTATTTTCAGTTTAAGTACTCCATGGACCTGTCTGGAACGGATTAATCCACTTTCCATTACTTTCAACGGGAAAGTTTGCTTCAGGTTAAGTACGCTTCAGGTTAAGTACAGACTTCCGGAACCAATTACACTCATACCTTGGGTTAAGTACACTTCAGGTTGAGTACTCCGCGGACCCGTTTGGAACAGATTAATCCACTTTCCATTACTTTCAATGGGAAAGTTCGCTTCAGGTTAAGTACAGACTTCCGGAACCAATTGTGTTTGTAAACCGAGGTACCACTGTATTGCATCTTGAGTTAGAGATAGGGTGGACCCCAGGCAGCAAAATGTCTTGGACCAGCCCTGCGCCATGTGAATTAATCATAGGGTGGGGGCGGACTGGATTTTCCCCTTTGGGTACCAAAATGCCCTTTTGAGCAAGCATGGGAGATTGTATTCTCTGTACCTGGTAGCACAACGCCAGACACTCTTAACTTTGCTAGTTCCTGGCAAGTGTGGGCTATGTTTTTTGTTTTTTTCCCCCTGTAGTGGTCACCCTTCTGCACTGGGTTGTCTTGCAGCTTTTGAAATGAACAGGAAGGAAGATCAAATGAGACCCACAGCACAGGAAGAGGTGAGTAGCATTTTTTAATTTATTTAAAAAAGAATGAGACGGAAAGAAAGCAGCTCAACTGAAACAGCAGCAGCGACAGCAATACAGAGACAAGGAAATCCGTAGTTATCTGTGTGGCTCAGTCTTCTTTATAATTCTACTTTCCTTGAACCGAGGGGCGTTCAAAAGAGGCTAAAATTCGTCTTTGCCTTATGCAAACTGCAAAATGTTCGGAAGGAATCCTAATAGATAGAAGGTCTTATTGGAAACGGCACGTACTCTTTCGATTCAGGCCATCAAGACAAGTGCATTCAAGTTACCCAGGAAGTATCCTGGTTCTGACAAGGTAACTTTGAAGCAGGTTGCAGCGGCCTTTGTTGGCAGGCTCAAAATGTGGCATCTGCCTTAACAGAAAACCCCAGGGAGTCTGCAAGAAATGGAGGCATTAAAAAAACATATTTATGAATTTATAAGAGTACAAAATACAGAACTGAAGAATAAAAAAGAAAAAATTGAAAGAAAAGGAAGGGGGAAAAGGAAAAAAATTACATCAATCCATAATTCTATTCCACCGACTTCCCTTCCATCCTTCCATGGCTTCCTAAAGTTTCCCATTCCTGCTGCATTTGTGGAGAAGGTAAGGGTGTGATTAATTTTCATAGGATTGGGATGGGTTCTTGCCAATTTATTAAGGGGAAAAGAAGGAAAAATCCTTCTCGGGTCCTTGGTTGAGGTTCATTCTTACGTTTCCCTGAAAGTTGCACTTAAGAGATGCAACCTCCAGCTTCTCATGCAGGGATTATAAATGTTGAAACTTGTTCTATAAGCAGCAGACCTAAGAATGTACTTGTGTATTGTTGCATTTTTTCATTTAAACGTTGCTTGCTTTGGGTTTGTTTTTACACTGACCTTTTCTTCCATCCCTCCTACACCTCTTCCCCCATAGCTGTCTATTTATACCCAGGTTTTCCCAAAGTGGTTGATGCAACGCCAAATTTAGGGCAGTGCTGTCACTTCCCTCGCACAGAGCGCTGAGCTGGGGGGGTGCAAAATTGAGGAGATCCATAATTGAGAAGATCCATTTGGGGTCACCAAATTTTGGCCTTGCACAGGGTGCCATATTATGAAAGATTACCAAAGGCTGCCCCTGGGTTAATGGATCTGTGCAGGGGGTGAATAAAGACAATGGGGTCAAAAGGGCAATTGGAAAGAGCCTGGGGTGGAAAATAAATTTATAAGGTATGGTGGGATTTTTTTTATGCGTTTCAGATTGTTTTAAATGTTATTTAAATGTTGTAGCCCTCCTTGGGGCCTTATGGTGAAGGGCAGGTAATAAACAAACAGAAAGACAGAAAGACAGAAAGACAGAAAGACAGAAAGACAGAAAGACAGAAAGACAGACAGACAGACAGACAGACAGACAGACAGACAGACAGACAGACAATATTTATGCACTTCCCTTGCCAGTGAGGAACCTCTGAATTCCATCTCATTAGAAAAGATAAAATGCATGGTATCATTATTGAGGGAATATTTGTTTTACTTCCTTCTTTTTTACATTTTATGATTCACAGTAATCACAGTGATGGATGAGTTTGAGTTTGGATTTGATATCCTGCTTTATCATTACCCGAAAGAGTCTCAAAGCGGCTAACATTCTCCTTTCCCTTCCTCCCCCACAACAAACACTCTGTGAGGTGAGTGGGGCTGAGAGACTTCAAAGAAGTGTGAGTAGCCCAAGGTCACCTAGCAGCTGCATGTGGAGGAGCGGAGATGCGAACCCGGTTCCCCAGATTACGAGTCTACCGCTCTTAACCACTACACCACACTGGATGATTAACAAATGTTGATTATATATTGATATTTTTTTCACTTTATTTCATTTACACGCCTAAGAATTTGGGTTGGGGGACTACTCAAGATTTATTAGCTTAATAAGCTGATCAAGGAGTCGGTAAATTCCAGGGGTCATTACTCCAACCCTGTGTAATGCAGGAATCTGTGTTGTTTTAATTTGTGTAAGCCACATTGACTCCCAGTCTGCGGAGTATATAAATAAATATAATAATAACAGCAGCCACTACTTACCACTGGCAAACCACCACTGAAAAGGCCCTGTCACAGTTGGTATTGGGGAAGGCACTCTTATTTTTATTTTATTTATGATTTTCAGATTTATACATTTCAATAATTTTACAGCCATTTTAGCATTTCAAAACTTGACTTCCTTCCCCCTCTTTTTGCGGTTCCTTGAATTTATTTTTAATATCTTCTGCATATCCAAATTAACTTAATTTGTTCACTCTTCTAGGTACTTAGATTGCAAGCCATTCACGAAGAGTCGGACATGGCTAAACGACTAAACAACAACAAATGTTAGTACTAACACCTTGAATTTGTCCTAGTAGTTCACTGGCATCCACAATTCTAGTTCTCACCCTTTGTGAGAAGCGATTCCCCACACAGCTCCTGCTCTGTTGAACCCCTCTGCATAAACTGTGTAAAGAAATCAGGGGACATGTCAGGGTAGTTGCCAAAGGAGCCACTTTCCAAATGCAGCCTGCCACATTGGAGACGCCTGTTCTTAGCCACCTTTTGCAGAGCCATCCACACAGCCAGTTGCAATTATGAATTGAGTCTGAGATATGTAAAAACAAAGTTAAACTGTAGTTTCCCTGAATGAGTAATAGGAACAAATTATATATAGAACCTATAGAAAGACACACACATTTCTGTGTTTTAAGAATAAGTCTGGATGAGTAAGTCAAAATTTTGCTCTCTTGCTGCTGCTGCTGCTGCTGCTATTTGTTTAGTCACTTGATATGCCTTTCCAGGGTTCTAAAACTAGGGTCTTCTCCTACTCTTCCCGAAGATGCCACGGATTGAACCAGGAGCCTTCTTCATTCAAAGCAGATGCTGTTCTGTAGGGGGCAGGGGCTCCCTTGAACTAGATAGTCGGGAGCACATAATGAGGCATAATGGGGTTCAAAGCCTGGACAGCTCAGTCGGTTAGAGTGTGGTGCTGATAACGCCAAGGTTGCAAGTTCGATCCCCGTATGGGGCAGCTGCAGATTCCTTCATTGCAGGGGATTGGACTAGATGATCCTCAAGGTCCCTTCCAGCTCTACAATTTTTTTTATTCCCAACCCCCTCTGATTTTTTTATTTTTATTTTTTTGAGGGGGCTGGCATTTAAAGGGAAAAATCTGTTGGTGAGAGAGATTGCCCAACAACCACTTTCCCCCTCAACCCATTTTCTCATCACTGGGCTGGATGCAGGGTGGGGCTGATAATGTGAACTGCTGGACTTAGATGGGACCTTCTCCAAAGGGGGCAGCCTTAATCCAAATAGGGCACAGGGGATGTAATCAGGCAGGTTAATCACATGCCAACAAATCCAGCAACATCAAACTACTTTGCAGGAAAGTTCAGTTGCATTTCCAAGCCAGTGGCATTTATAAGAAAGTGTTGAGGGTGTCTGATTATTTAGTTAGGTGATGCCTTGAACGGCATAATCTATTCTCATTTCACAGGCCAATCACACGAACATTTGAAGGAATTATTTATAAGTGGATAAATTATAAGGAATTATATGGGCAGCGTCCGTAGCAGGTAATTCAGCCGAGTCAAGTGTGATAGGTTCCTGAGTCATAAACTAGGAAGGATGCCAGCCTTGTGCATCCATAGCAGACTCCCTGCAGGTTAGGAAAGCGTATATATTATTCAAGCTATGTGTCTCTGAATGACTCAGCTATGCAACTTGTAAAATGCCATTATGAGCCGAAGCTGGATTACTCTGTATTTACTGTATTTTCTTTTTAACCCTGCCTTTCCCTCCATCTGAAACTGAAGACAGTTTAAAAAAAGGAAAAAAAAGATAATATCAGATTTAAAATAAATTAAAATAAAAAACAAACAAACTAGGAACACTAAGCAAACAAAAACCAACAGCAGTTATCATTGTATCTTCCCTGTTCCTTGAAAAGTCTTTGGTTTGTACCCAATGCTAATACTACTCAGAGCAGACTCCATCCACCTAACTACTATTGCCAAATCCCCCCATTTAATACAGATTTAGTTAAATAAATGTAGAATTTAAATAATTGGTTATAGGTGATGGAATAATTAAATTAATAACTGGATATTAGAATATGCTGAATAAATTGCTAAAGATGTATTATAATGAAATTCAGAAGGAAGGGACCGAAGGAAGTCACATGATGTTAAGGAAAATTAGGTTTATATAAGAAATGTTTGTATATGTTTTTGTGTGTGTTGTATTCTTTTTGTTTCTGTTTCTTATAAAATGAATAAATATTATTATTATTAAAAACAAATTCCCCCCATTTAATACAGATTTAGCCTTTCTGAGGGAAATCTGATAAGTGGGGGAAACCCAGTTGCAATGATCCGCTTGTGATACTTCCGTGATCCAATTGCAATATCAAACCATTGTCTGAAGGTACCCAGTCCACTTCTGCTTTCTTTCTTTCTGTCTCTCTATCAATCACTTGCAAACTATGGCCTCCCTCTCTTCTCCATCAGAACCATGGAGAAAGGCTAGCCCAGGGAATCTCCCCAAGCAGCATGGACAGAGCAGGGTGAAGTAGAATCTCTCACCTGCATCCCCCACGCGGCGCAGGTGCTCGTTCAGGTGCTCCAGAGCAAACCCCCGATGGATGGTAAGTGGGCAGTCAGTCCTGCTAGGCTAAGTACGGTAAGCAGAAACCCCTTTCCCCCAAATTTGGAGGAATTTATTTCCCCTCCTCCTGCTCATTATTTTTGAGGAGGGTTTTGCTCACCAACCCGATGATAGAAAAAGACTTGATTTCTGTACCTCCAACATCCTGGGGGGTCCATGCCTGTGTGAACGATGACATGGATTCAGGTTGGTCCCCCTAAACTGCAACAAAAATCTGCGTATTCCAACAAGAGCCAGTACTGACACCACTGATTTGCGCTTTGGGGATTCTGAAGAGTTTCTGCACAATTGTAGTGCTAGTGGTGGGTACTAGCCTGCCCAGCAGGGCCGTCTTAAGCATATCGGGCGCCGTGGTGCCAAGATCACTCCGGCGCCCCCCACCCCACTCAGTTTCCCAACGTGGCTGTCTGGCGGGTGCAGCGCACAGCGTGGCTACAGCGGGCGCAGCCGCACGGTGCCCACCTGGCGGCCCAGCGCCACCCAGCCTTGCCTTAGAGCCAGCCCTGCTGCCCAGTGTGGTACTGTATAGTGGTTAGCGAGTTGGACCTGGGAGACCAGGGCTCAGATCCCCACTCAGCCTCACCTACTCACAGGGTTGTTGCGGGGATTAAATGAGGAGGAGGACCATGAGCTACTTGGGCAGGGAAAAGGTAGGATGTAAACACAATAAATATATAAATAATTTAAGGTGTTTGCTTCCTGTTCTAATTCCTCTTCCAACTTCTTACTCTGCAGAGCTGATGGTGCAAAAACATATGGAGACTCTGCAGAGCTGGTGTGGCACAAGCACAGGAGGGGCCTCCTTGGAGAGGCTGACTGATCTCCTCCTGGTGGAAGGGCTGACCGATCTCCAGCAGAAGCAACATGATTTTGTACAGATTGAAACAATCAAAGGCATGAGGAACGTCTCCAAGAAGATTCCCTTGGAGAAACTCTTCCTGCCTTTGTCCAAATTTACCATCCCCCCGCGAATTTTGGTGACCATTGGAGTTGCCGGCATTGGCAAGAGCACTTTGGTCAAGCTGTTTGTCCACACCTGGGCAAAGGGAGAGATTGGCAAGGATTTTACGTTTGTCTTGCCTCTCACCTTCCGGGAACTGAATGCTTACGACAAGCTCTCTGCAGAGAAGCTGATCCGGCTGGCAACCCCCCAGTTAGCTGAGCCGAGCTTTCTCTCCATCGACACGGCCAAGACTCTCCTCATCCTGGATGGTCTGGATCAGTTTAAAACTCTGCTGGATTTCTCCAATGCCGTCGTTTGCACAGACCTCCGAAAGGAGGTCCAGGTGGATAACTTGATCACCAACATCATCCGAGGCAATCTGTTGCAAGAGGTTTCTGTCTGGATCACCTCGCGGCCAACGGCAACCACGCAGATCCCGGGCGGTCTTGTGGACCGGATGACTGAAGTGCAGGGTTTTGGAGATGCAGAGATCAAAGACCATTTAGATCACATGTTTGCTGAGAACCAGGGCTTATCCGATGGTGTGTTGCGGCATCTCAAGGCAAGCAGGTCTTTGTACATCCTGTGCACAGTGCCAGCTTTCTGCCAGACGTGTGGGTCCTCCATGGGGTACTTTCTAAGGAGCGCCGATCAATCTCCAGAAGCATTGACTGCTCCTAAAACTTTGTCGGAAATCTATTCCTGTTACTTTAAAATGGCGCTGTGTAGCGACTGGCCAGGGAAACAGAAGGAAGCCCTCAAAATAGACCAGCTGCTGAACAATGGCAAGAAAATGATGAACTGCCTAGGCCGCTTGGCATTTTACAGCCTAATCAAGAGGAAATACATGTTCCATGAGCAGGACATGAAAGCCTATGGCGTAGACCTCTCTTCTCTCCAAGTTAGCTTGTGCAATAGGCTCTTGCTTAAGGAAGAGACTCCATTTTCCACCATTTACTACTTCCCCCACTTAACATTTCAAGAATTCCTGGCAGCCACCTATTATTACACTGCTGCAAAGCGGGCTCTTTTTGACCTCTTTGTGGAGAGTGGCATGTCCTGGCCAAAGTTTGGCTTCCTCAACCACTTTAAAAACGCCCTCCAAAGATCTCTGCAGTCTGAGGACGGGCACCTGGACGTCTTTGTGCGCTTCCTCTCAGGCCTCCTCGCCCCACAGGTGAACAAAGTCCTGTCCGATTGGTTCTTGGCGAGGGACGAGCACCACGGTTACCGGAGTCACGTGGTTGGCCTCCTGCAGAACCTCCTGGGAGCAGACCAAGCCGTCTCCTGTGGGTCCATCAACCTCATGCGGTGTTTACATGAGATTCAGCATGTGGACGTTGTCGCGAGCCTCGAAGAGGCAATGAAGAGCGAGGCCCTGGCTGGGATGTTGACGCCGGTCAACTGCTCTGCCTTGGCTTATCTCCTGCAGACCTCGGAGGTTTGTGTGGAAGAGGCAAACCTCTCCAACTGCCTCACCTACCATGCTTTCCAGAGCCTTCTCTCTCAGCTCCTCTACTGCAATAATCTCAGGTAGGTCGAAGTGCTTGATGGGAGACAGGACTCGCCAGGACAGGGAGGAGAGGGTGGAGGTGGGGAGTACCTCTAGTCCTCTACGTAGGTGTTGCTGGACTGCAGCTGAAAGCCATGCTGGTTGAAGGATGAAGTTCAGCCTCTCTGAATACGGAGGGGGAGGCCCATAGAAAACAAATAAGGATGGCGGCTCAAAAAACAGGTTGACTAGGAATGTGATTGAATTCAGATGGAAATGGAAAGATAACAGAAATCACTGGGTTAAAGGTGGCAAAAAGTCCAGAGGTAGCGCTATTACGATGAGGTGGAAGGTTCATCAGCTATGAAGGACTTGCTCACAAATTTATTGACAGCTGCACAAAGTATCATAGCTAGGAAGTGGAAGGGGCAAGCAGAATATAAAATGGAAGAATGGTATAAAGAAGTGTGGGATATAGCTATTAATGATAAATTAACACGTGCCATTATGGTAAGACGGGGAATATGCAAGAGAAATTATTCTGAGGAGATATGGAAGGTGTTTGTAGAATTTGTACTATTAAAATGGAAAGGGGTCAAACCATTGCAAGAGGTGTTGAAATTTTGGGAAGTTGGATAGTTATAATGGAATGGTCTCGGTGGTGGGGTGCACATTTTTATTCTTATTTATTTATTTTTATTACTTTGTCAAAAAATGTATACAATTTAAATAAATGTATAAAATATAAATAAAAGAATGAATTTAAAAGGGCAAAAAAACAAAACGGAAATGGAAGCAGGAGTAGAAGTTGCAGGTGTTTGCTTATTTGTCCAGAATGGGAAGTGGATCCAGGGAATGTGATTGGTGTTCACAGTTGCTGCTGCTTTCAGGCTGCAAAGATTACTTGATGGATTATGGGGTTCCTCCCTTTCTCATTCACATTCTGTTTTCTTTGCGATGAAACGAACTGGGTGGAATAGCGTAATGACAACGTAATTTACACAGTTAATTAGTTAGCTAATTGCGTAAATTCGCCATAGCAGACAGTGCGGTGACAAATAACATTGGCTTTGGGAGGAAGACAAATTGCAGTGGAACGGAAACAGTGCTGCATGTGAGGAATACAGGGCGGAATGGAAAACTGTTTCCTCTTACATCTCTAGAAATGGCCTGTTTCTCAGCCACACTCACATGACTCATCCACCTTTTGTCTCTCCTCTGGTTGTATGTACTAAGAATATGCTTTGTTCTCTCTCCTCCTGCCCCTCCCCACCCCATCCACGGCCATAATTTGGCCCAGGCTAGACTACAACCAGTTTAAAGACAGTGCTATGGACCTGCTGGGCAGTGTGCTGAGCGGAAAGGACTGCCAGATTCAGAAAATAAGGTGATGCAGAATAGCTAAGTGTGCAATACTTATTTTCTGCACAATGTGTACAGACTTATGGCTTGTTGTGGGACAACTGTGGTTGCCTCTGCCTAGGTTGGCAGTTACATTCGTGCTTAATTTGCTTGGGAACAACCACAAAAAAGGCTGAAGGGCACACAACTGTAGCAAGCATATGGGCATAGCCAAGAGGTTATAATCAATAAAAATCAATACGAATCTGAGGTTCTGCCCCCTCCAACAAAAATCCTGGCTACGCCCATGAGCAAGCATATATTAATAAGAAGTTACAATAGAAAGACAAAATATTATTACAATTGCAAAGTGTGCATTTCAGCAAAGCTTACGAAAACAGTAGCAAAAGTAATTGTTATTGTATGGGAGAAAGCTCTAAGGTAAAGTTACCAGATCTTTTTCAATGAATCCGGGGACACTGTTCAACTTCAATGGATTTTGTATGGGGACTGATTTGTAAATCCGGGGACTGTCCCCGGGAAGCGGGGACGTCTGGTAACCTTACTCTAAGGAGCTGACAGCAGGCTTTTGGCTAAAGCCCTGCTTCAGAAAATCTTCTTCAGTTGATCATTGCAAAAACATTCCCCATAAGGGTTTACCAAACATTCATAAGCTACCATTATAATTACCAATCCACTCATCACCTCAAAATACATGGTGGTGGACTCTCCTTCATGGAAGGTTAATAATTATAATTTATTTATACCCCGCCCATCTGGCTGGGCTTCCCCAGACACTCTGGGCGGCTTCCAACAAAATACTAAAATACAGTAATCCATCAAACATTAAAAGCTTCCCTAAACAGGGCTGCCTTCAGGTGTCTTCTAAAAGTCTGGTAGCTGTTGTTCACTTTGACATCTGGCGGGAGGGCGTTCCACAGAGCGGGTGCCACTACCGAGAAGGCCTTCTCCCTGGTTCCCTGTAACTTGGCTTTTCGCTGCGAGGGAACCGCCAGAAGGCCCTCCGCGCTGGACCTCAGTGTGCAGGTAGAACGATGGGGGTGGAGACGTTCCTTCAGATATACTGGACTGAGGCCATTTAGGGCTTTAAAGGTCAGCACCAACACTTTGAATTGTGCTTGGAAGCGTACTGGGAGACAATGTAGGTTTTTCAAGACCACTGTTATGTGGTCTCGGCGGCCGCTCCCAGTCACCAGTCTAGCTGCCATATTCTGGATTAGTTGTAGTTTCTGGGTGACCTTCAAAGGTAGCCCCACATAGAGCGCATTGCAGTAGTCCAAGCGGCAGCACATCTCACAGGACCTCAGGCCTGAGGAACAAATGAGGCCCTCCAAGTCTCTCTGCATGGTTCTTAAACAGAAGTTGAATGGTTATCTGTCACTGATTTTTTTAAAGTTGTGATTCCTGCATTGCAGAGGATATATGGTCTTTACAGTCATGTGCCCTTCTGCACTTTTGTGGTTGCTATATACCAGGGTCCCCAAACGCCCAATCGCCTTCTCAATCCGGCCCACGGACGGTCCGGGAATCAGCATGTTTTTACATGAGTAGAAAGTGTCCTTTTATTTAAAATGCATCTCTGGGTTGTTTGTGGGGCCTGCCTGGTGTTTTTACATGAGTAGAATGTGTACTTTTATTTAAAATGCATCTCTGGGTTATTTGTGGGGCATAGGAATTTGTTCATATATTTTTTTTCAAAATATAGTCCGGCCCCCCACAAGATCTGAGAGACAGTGGACTGGCCCCCTGCTGAAAAAGTTTGGTGACCTCTGTTATATACAGTGGTACCTCTGGTTGCGAATGGGATCCATTCCGGAGGCCCGTTTGCAACCCGAGAAGGCCGCATCCTGAAGCGCTGCATCTGCACAGGCACGTGACGTAATTTGGTGCTTCTGCGCAGGCTTCGAACCTGGAAGTAACCCGTTCTGGGACTTCCGGGTTGGGCGCGTCTGTATCCCTGAAGCAGACGTAACATGAGGTATGACTGTACTAGTATTGTGCCCTTCTATGTGATTTTCACTTGCTTGGGAACCAGATCTAGCAGGGTACCTCCAAGCCATCAGTTTCTTGTGGGCGGGATCCAAGCGCTTACTGGGAAACCGAGGTTTGCAAAAGTAAAGTGTATTAAATCGCTCTGCTCCACAAATCGACTTAAAAAAACCCCAAACAAGACAAAACTGACTTTCTGTGCTTGAGAAAGAGAAGGGGAAACATACTTAAAAGTGTGTGATGGATGAATGATTAATTAATGGGCAGGTGTGAAAACACCTGCAAACAAATCAGGATGAATACTCAATAAAGACTTGACAAAGTCTGACCTCTGTGTGAGCTTTGTGCTAGCAAATCAGGGTAAATAAACAGCTCATCTGGAGGAGCTCGCAGTCTGATTAGGAATGAAAGGAGCCACGGTTGCAAAGGAAATGCTGTGCACCCTCCCCTTTGCAAGGCAGTGAGAGGTCCCCAAGGGTAGGGCTTGCAAGGGTTTTGCTTCCTGTGGTAGGAGAGATCACCAGAATCTTGTGGCATTTTGCTGCATTTGAATTAATTGCAAATATAAAAGTAGAGCACAGTGGAGGAAAGCAGCTTAAGCATTTCTACAGGGAGAAAACCTTCTGCTCTCATCAGGTCCCCAGACAGAGAGATGTATAGGTGCCCTTGAAAGTGAGGAAGGCCATAGATCAGGGGCAGAATATTTGCTTTGCATGCAGAGGGACTCAGGTGCATTATAACCAAAAGGTTTTGCCCATTTGATCATGCATTCTTTAACCTTTTCTTCTTCAGATTCAAATTTCAGCAAATTTCAGTTTTTGCAATAACTATCAGGCCACACCAGACGTAGAGGAGAGCACTATTAAATTACTGCTAATGCAACTTCCAGAAGAGTTATAGGCCCAGTAAGTAAGGAGTGGGTTATAATACTTAGAAAATGCATTTAACCATTTTATATATATATCCCTGGACAGCTTGGTGGAAAACAAGATTGGTGACAAAGGTGCTAAAGCTCTTGCCCGGTCCTTGATGGTCAACAGGAGCCTGATGGCGCTGGAGTAAGTATCTCAGAAGTTCTACTTTAAAGGGTCAGGCGTTTGCCATTCACTGTGATAGGGATCAGCAATCAGCAGCCAGTGGGATGAACCTGCCCCTGATGGAACTGTGGAACTCACTGCCACTGGAAAGGCTGGTGGCCCTGGATGGCTTGAAAAGGGGATTAGACAAATTCATGGAGGGGAAGACTCTCAACAGCTACTAGCCACAGTGGCTATGCTCCTGTTTCCACAGTCAGAGTCAGCAATGCTTCTGAATACCAGTTGCTGGAAGCCACAGAAGGGGAGAGTGCTCTTGTTCCGGGTGTCCTGTTTGCAGGCTTCCCACAGATGCAGGCAGCCACTGTGAGAACAGGATGCTGGACTAGGTGGGCCATTGGCCTGATCTCACAAGGCTTTTCATGTTCTTATCCAGGCACCCCCAAACTGCGGCCCTCCAGATGTTTTGGCCTACAACTCCCATGATCCCTAGCTAACAGGACCAGTGGTCGGGGAAGATGGGAATTGTAGTCCAAAACATCTGGAGGGCCGAAGTTTGGGGATGCCTGTTCTTATCCCATGCACAGCAGATGACAGCCCAGGGACAAGAGATGTGCACAGAGAGAGAGACCTGCTGCCTGTGCCCAAGGGGGGGGGGATCATGTATGACTGCCCTGATACTGTCATCGTGAATAACATGATGAAAGGGACACTGTATTAAGGAGGTCTTGATGAGCAATCTATAGGTAACCCCAGCAGCATAGCTAGCTGCTCAGGTGCCTGGTGCGGGGGCGTGTCCTGCAGCTGGGGGCATGGGCGTACCCAGGATCATAACTAGGGGGGGGCAAGGGGAGGGGCTAAGGCACGGAAGGGGAGGGGCCACAAAGTGGGCGGGAACGGCGAACTCGCGCTCCGCCGGGCTGTGCCCCTCCCTAGAAGCAGGGCTGGTGGGCGGAGGCGGAGCCCAGCCCAGCAGAGCGCGAGTTCAGCGTTCCCGCCCGCCGCGCCGCGCTCTCTGGTTCCCCGCCGCGCTTGCCCTTGCCAGAGGGCGCGACGGGGAGCTGGAGGGAGGGTGCGGCGCGGCGCGGCGCGGCGCAGCGGGAATGGCGAACTCGCGCTCCGCCGGGCTGTGCTCCGCCTCTGCCCACCAGCCCTGCTTCTAGAGTAGGGCAGCTGCCCTAACTTGCCCCGTGGTGGGTACGCCCTTGGCTGGGGGCGGGGCAATTTGTGCCTAGGGTAGCGGGGCGAGCCTCTGCGATGCTTGGAGCCTCTCCACCGGCTCCCCCTCAAGCAGTAGGCATGCGCAAGTCCCACACTGCCCTTTCAGGCAGCGCGGAACCTGCAGGTGCCTAAGCCACCACATCACTCCTAAAAACTTTTGTGAGCCCTTTTTTAAAAAAACAACAAAAACAACAACTCATTTGGAGGGCAGATCACCCCCCCCCCCCGCACCCTGCCCTCCACCACTAGGTAACCCTGGTCTTCCCTCCTTTCTTTACTTTTTTCGGATCCAGTCTTCGTAGTAATTCCATAGGACCCAAAGGAGCGAAGGCCCTTGCTGACTCGCTGAAAATCAACCAGTACTTGCTTTCTCTCAAGTAAGTGCTTGCTTTTCTTGGTCTCTAACCAATAGGGGAAGGCAAATGTGCATGGCATTAGATATAGCATCATGCCACTGCCTGGTAGTTTGCTGCTTCTTAGCCTATACAAAGGCTCCCTCTAATACCAAACCTGAGTGGGCTGTGCCAATCATGAAGCATGCCAGATGGGCCTCATCCACACGCACAAAAAGAAAGGTCCCTGAATGATTAGGGAAACCCCCAGATTTTCAGCACTCGACAACATGGCACACTGCCAGCTCAAAGCAGAAGTGAAAGCTTTCAGACTCCTTACAAAGATGATGCTTAGCTCCTGCAGACTAAGCTTGGTCCCCTCCAGATGTTTTCGAGACCCATCAGCCCCCACCAGCATGGCCAATGAACAAAGAGGAGGAGCAGGATGGGAGTTGTAGTCCTGCAGCATCTGGAGAGTCACACTAAACCAGGCACCCCTAAACTGTGGCCCTCCAGATGTTTTGGCCTACAACTCCCATGATCCCTAGCTAACAGGACCAGTGGTCGGGGGAGATGGGAATTGTAGTCCAAAACATCTGGAGGGCCGAAGTTTGGGGATGCCTGCCTGCACTAAACTATAGCAAAATTTTAAAAAAAATCCTTCCAGTTAGCACCAACTAACTGTTGGCAAGAGACATGAAAATTGTGGAATGGCGTAAATTTACCAAAACCCCTGTCAGTGGCAAGGTTGGAACATTTGTCACTTCCTGCCCCTCAACCGCTGCCTGGAAAAGTAATGGAGTTGATTTTCCTCTTTCAGCCTCCAGAACAACGCCATCAAGGAAGAAGGTGCCAAATGCCTGGCCGAGGCTCTCACCAGCAACCACAGCCTGAGGACTCTGCAGTGCGTCTCTCTGGTCTTTGCTAAGCAGCATCATGGTTTACACACCTGTTCCTTTCCTGGGCACCTGTTCTTCCAGTCTGTGCAGTTGGCTGCTAATGCTGTGTTTGGGTTGACATCTCCGCTAGAGCTAGATAAGGGCCTGTGTATGCAATTAGCAGTTAATCAAGCAAGAAAAACTCTTCTCTGGTTGTTACACTGCAGGCTGAAGGTATTGGGGTGGGTGGTTTGGCATGGTTGAAGGCTTCCCTGCTGTTGGGAAGCAACAAACCCTGCATGTAGAAAAGGGAAGTGTAAAAGACATGGCTGGGTTAAAAGCATTCTCTCTGATGTGCTAGGTTTCTGTCTGTAGAGGTTTCCCCTCCCCTAACATTCACCCCATCAGACCTGCAGTACAATCCAAGAATAACTATGCCATTTGATTTTTCTCTGATGTACAGTACATACTGCCTTCGAAAGCCTGTTTGATTGTGTTTCTGGGAAGAACAGGTATAACACCAAATGTGCAATTAGCAATGGTGTGATTGGCTTATTTAGTTATTTATAAAAGTATTTATATACTGCTATTTAAATAGATATAAATATAGGTACCAGTATACTGTAGATCTAGATATCTCAAAGAAGTTTAGAACAAACATAATATATGGAATAAAAGCCATGCAAAAGTTAGAACCAGAGATCAACTAACAGATAGATATCTTCTATATTGCCTGCACAAACCTGGCGGGATAGAAATGTTTTCAGCAGGCATTCAAAGGTTAAAACAGAAGGCACCTGCTTAATCTCTGTTGGCAGAGCATTCCTTAGGACTGGGCTCATGACACTAAAGACTTTGTTTCTTGTTGCTGTCAGATGAGCTTTGCCAACTCTGGTGATGCTTAACTGTGTTCCTGAATATTATATCAGTGATCGAGCTGGGATATAATAATCAAAGACCAGATTTCAAAGAAAGAGCTTTGTACAAATATGTAAAATAATACCAATCAAAACAAAACAAAACAGAGCCATAACAATAAAAGTAATAGTAACTGTATCATAGAGAACATAGAGAACAAAATTATAATTTTGCTAAAATTAGTCCTTGGCAAGTTTTACATGCAGAAGCTTTTCTTCTTCCTCCTCCTTGGAAGAGATACCGGTAGGTCCATTCGGGTCTGAAAGGAATAAAAAACAACATAAAATGCATCTTTTTTTCCTGGGAATCTCCATGAAAGCAGTCAATTAAAATCCTACATCTATAATGATAAAGGAGCAGTTCATAAGAACACGAGTTATCGATTCCACATCTCCAGATTCACAGGGATATTTGCGGTGGCAATAAGGGATTATATTTGTTTGCTTAAAGCGGCAGCGCTTCCGCTGCTGATCAAAGGGCTGGGGGCTGACCTCCCTCTGCTCACTGCTCATTAAGGATGTCATCTCCTTTGCAGCCTCCAGAAGAACTCTGTTGGACCCCAAGGTTCAAAGAAAATAGCAGAAGCACTGAAGACTAACTGGGGCCTCAAGGAGCTGATGTAAGAGCCGGGAGAATTGACTCACAGATTTGCATGGATCGTGGGGAGGTGGCCTTGTCCTCGCAGTGGGGTCTGTAGCTCTTTAGAGAGTGCCCAGTAGCATGGAGGCAAAGGTTGCTGATCAGACGTCTGCCCATGTTAAAGCAGAGGGTTGACCCCCTGTCCTGCCACTGCAGTAGGAAGTGGGGGAGACTTCAGATTCAGTTTGCATTTAAAGGCAAACCTACCTCATCCACACTTTCTGGCACAGTACAGTTCCATCAAAATCCACACGTCTCCCAAACTTGCAGTGCAGTTCTCCAGCCGAGTAATGAGTCAAAAAAATGAATATGCTAGGGTAAAGCATGCCTTAAAAACCACATGCAAAAATGCATTCTATTGGGGGGAATTGCTTGGTCAAAATGTGACCATTAGCCAACACACCACTCACACCTAGTATTGAAGTTTTTAAAGCCCTGGGCATGGTTGTGTTGTAAAATTTAAGCTGGTTCCTATGAACCCAGAGAAATGGATCTTGACCCAGGGAGAGCTCAAGGATCCAGGCAAGCAGACGAATTTAAGCGTCTCCTGCCCACCAAATAACAGAGACCAAACCAGGACGTACGAAGCAAGGCACTTTTATTTTTGCTGTTGCAACAGGGTCCTTCCTCTCACACAGGAGAACAAGGAAGGAACCCCAAACAAAGATGTCTTGCCCTTAAAAAGAAATTTGAAATTGGTTTCAGCCCACCCCCCAGAAGCATCATCCATATGTCACAGAAGGGGTGTAGCCCAAGACCCCCCTCCCTAGATTCATCATAGGTACATCATGAAAGGGGAGGTCTGGTGGCAGTAATCTGAGCAGTCTGGACCCTGCCCCCTGCCCCCCAAAACCTAATCAACAAAATTGAGAGATATTTACATTTCCCTGTTTCCCAGCCAAGTTAATCACACCCTTTTGTCTGGCAGTCAGGTATCAGGATGCCAGGGATTATCACTTTAATTCCTGAGACAATGAGAAGGTTCCCCCCACCCCACTTCTTCCTTGCAGAGGAACACCTGGTCAGAGAGAGAGTCAAAATGGTGTCAGAAAGGCCTGTCTTCCTGTGCTGCTTCAGACATGTGCCTGTACATTCATGTACATGTTTTATGAACAATTATTATATATATATAGATATGACCTCAAAATTCTTATAACAATTCCCCATTTGGGGCTATAATTTTTCTTAAAAATTGTTGCCCCACAAAAGAATAACCAGATGTGTTGTTTTAGTACTTTGGGAGAAGCATTTCTCAAAAATGGTCTATGTATTACACTTAACAGGATGGTCCACCAATATTGACTGGAAAGTGCAGTTTGCTTGTTTACCCTTTTGTGTGTTCTCAGGTGTCAAAAGCTAGCTCTCCTCTGGTTGCACACCTCCAACGTGGCACAACAGCAACAATCCCTGGTGAATCCCCTTAGGGCTTTCATATTGACCATGTCGCCTGGCACTCACCATAGCTGCCACAGGTTTGGACATGTCATGAGAGAGATGCCTTTGCCTTGGGCTTTCTATGGGCCTTTATTATAGGCTCTGGCCTTGCACTGTAGGGAGTTGCCCAGTTGCTCTTAAAGGAAGAAAGCTACTTGCACCTTGGATACACTTGCCCAATTAGAACTGAAGCCAAATTAAAATTTATACAGCCCCATAAAACATGTCCAAATTAGTCAAATTTAACTCTAAAAGGGATCATTCCTGTTAAATCAAGACATAAATACCTTCATTTATCTGGTGTTTCATGGATCTTGGAGCTTATTCTTGGTAAAATGAGTAAAAACAAATTTAAAAAATGTGTAGAGAAGGTTGGCACACTGCAGAGTGCCAGGTGGGACAAGAAAATGTGGTCATAAGTTGATCTAATCTAAATACTGAACTATGCAATATCCTGATCCTTTAAAAGGCATACAATGCATGGCAATAATACAAAAAAAAAACATTGGGACACTATACATTTTTTTTTTAAAAAAAAAACCCAACAATTAAACACAAAATTGGTTCACCTCCCCCTCCTTGTGGAAATAACATACTGTCAGACATAGTTCAATGTTTCTGTCGAATATCACGCAACATAAGACCTAATAATTATATATCAGTTGTATGTCTTGAGGCCATCATGATCTTGAGACAATTCCGGCTGCTTTTAAATCCTAGGGCACAGAGTCTTGAGGTCAAGGAGAGAGAATGTCCTTGCAATTCACTTTCCCCCTTTGTCCCAAAGTCATTTGACACATTTCAGTGTTCCTATATAACACATAATGCACAAAACCTTCAAATTATTAATTATACGCCACTTGTATATCTTGAGGCAATCAGGTGAACTTGAGATAATTCTTGCTGCTTTTGCATGTATCTCCAACAAGGGGGTTTTCTTGTCTGCCTTCGAGTCACTGGGAGGAAGTTAACAGTACTTCTATAACAGCACTTCTAAACCTTGCTGAAACGTTATAGCTTTCTAGGTCCTCCTTCTTAGGTTGTGATCAAAGAGAAAAAATGTCAATTTGGTTTCCTGTAAAACATCCTTTTGAAAATAGGCCTGCAGGGGGTTGGGGTCTGAAGATATAATTAGTTAAAAAATAATAATAATAAATAGTATAATAATGATAAAGTCAAGAAAGGGGAGAATATTCTAGAAATTTCTTCTTGGGAAGCTGCAAAGAATATAAGATCATAGTTAAGCATTTTATTCATCTAAATATTATTATTATCATTCATATTTAATTACTGCTGTTATTGTCTGCTCAGTCAGTTTAATTTACTTCACCTAGTTTGGCTGTGGAGGAAACAAAGGACAAAAATTTTGTTAATTAGGACACAATCGATAAGTTATTAACATTTTCCTTATGTGGTTCTGAATTCTCTTTGAGGTTCACGTATCTTGTTTGAAAGGGATTATTATTATTATTATTTACAGGAAAGAATGACTTAGATGCTACATTTGTATGTACAGAAAGAAAAAGTAGAAATACCAAAAAAGATACAAAAATAAAACAAAATAAAATTTAGATTACCACTCACACAACAATTTTTACCTGGTTATTGTTAGAATAATTTCATAGACATAATGGAAAAACTGATATAATAAATGGAAGCAGATTATTTATAAGCTAAAGAGAAGCGCCAAAGAGAAATGAAATTACTGTTTGTATCTCCTCACTCCTCACTTTTTTTTTTTTTTTGCTGTGGAAGAAAAGAATTGGCAAAACACTCAATCATTGCTACATTAGAAAAGGGAGGGTTATATTAACATAGGGTAATGCTTCGGGGTGAAATGCAAATGGGAGATAAGTATCCATCCTGAGTACCTGCTAGGAAAGAAATGGAGCCTTTTGTTTGCATAGTCTGTCAACTGGTAGACAGCAATTTTCTATGAATTTCCAAGTGTGGAGGGGCTTGTTTAGGTGGCGTCCCCCCCCCCCATTGGGAGATAATTTTGCATTAAGGTTCTGAAAGAATTTCTCCACACCCTGAATCTCAGTATTCTGCTGGAAAGGGAAAATTATTTCATGTGAAAATCAGTCAGGAAATGTTCCTAAAATGTACAGAGTTTTGCATGTTGAACTGGAATTGGCAGCTTCTAAACAGTTGATGGTTCTCAATGGTTCTTTATCTATTTATTTTTACATAAGGAAATTTAAATTTAAGTTTCATGTGCAAAGCATAACCTTGAACCTCTTAATTAATTTATAAACTACTCAAGAGACAGACTTATAGTAGTACTCTGCTATTTATACCTGTGGAAAGAATCTGGCATGTTAAGATTTTTGGAACTTGGCAACCACTTAACCTTGATGGACCAGTAACACACATGAGGTTGTTTTCCCTCAGTGGTTCAAAGCTTTACATTAAGAAATTTGAATAATATTTCATGAGCAGATTATAACCTTTTCGCCCCTTAGTTAAAACCTCATTTTTCTCCTCTATTTTCCTCTTCAAGCTGACATAGCCTCTGTGCATGTACAGAGTTCATGATTCGGCAGTCTATTGTACCATTTTTTTAAGTGCTGCACCTCTTGACAAAATTACCATCTGAATAAAGGAAGGGAAGGGGAAAGAGTAGATTTTAAAATAGGGTTAGATTTTACACAGAAACTCACTTTTCAGTGCTTACAAACACATTTTCTCTCCCTCCTTTTTGCAAGTTTGGAAAGGGTTGGAAGGGATCTTGAGTAATCTAGTCCACCCCTTCTGAAATATGGGGATCTCAACACTATCACTGCCCTTAGGATACACATACATTTGAGTACAGACGCCTGACTGGGAAGGAAACACAGGCTATGCCCTATCACGGAAGCACATGTGTGTACTAAGGGAAAAATAAGGAAGGGGAAGATTAAAAGTACCAACGTTATATAGAAGCCTTTAGCAAACCTTAAGATTGGATAAACAGTTTAAGAGGGAATTTACTTCCTTACTAAAACCATTCTGTCCATTTGAATCAAGGTTAAAGTGACTCAGATAGACATTTGCTGGCTATGGATCCTCTACTTTTAATAACATTTCCCTAGAAGGAACACCATATTCCATAGTCACATGGTGAAACATTACATACAGAGCACATGGCTCCCTTGTGACACAGACCTTAAATATTGTGAGTTCACAAACAAACATTTTCAAGGTTACAATCTCCCTTTTCCCTTCCCGCTCCCCCTTTCTGTACAGAAAGGGGTAGGTATGCACATACACCCCACTTTTACTCTCTAGAGAAAGATTGGGAAATGTTCAAGACTTTCATATGTGCTTAAACTTTAACCCTTAATAGAGAAAGTGATAAAAACTTATATAATCACTCCACAAAAACAACAATTACACTCTTGTTCCAACTCTGAAAACCAATAATCTTTCCTTGCCAGAAAGCAGAGCTGGGCTGAATTTCAACCCATCACCACATCAGACACATTGCCTTTCACATAGCTCTAAAATGGGGGTTAGAAGGGACCCTGAGGTCATTTAGTCTAACCCTCTAAGATACAGGATTCACAAGATTTGAATGAAAATACCAACTTTATATAGAACCCTTTAGCAGATGAGTTTTTTTCCTTAAGAGGTGATATCAGGAGCCCAACACAATTGAAGTTAAAACTAGACTCAGATAGACAATTCCTGGCTAAGGAAGCTCTACTTTTGACAAACAATTCACCTTTATAGGAATAGCTGTTCAATTTTCCTTTAGTCAATATTCCTCTAGTCACTTGGAGGAAGACTCCCTTTTAGAGCCTCTCTCAATAACAAACATTTGCACACCTCATGAAGTGAACATTTTCAAGTTTCAAAATATTTTCAAAGCATTGAGCAAGCATTTTCAAACTTACTACTCTTATTTTCCTTCATCCTGCCCCCTCTTTTTACTTTTGGAGAGGAAAAAATGGCCTTCTACAGCCTCTTTAAAACAAACCTTTACACACTACCTCCACTCTTTTAAATATTTGCCATTGTTTTTGGGTTGATCAAGCCCTTACATAAGATTATTTAAGCAAGCTTGCCTTATTATTATATTATTTTAAACTATGCATGCTTTAAAAAAGGCAGTCTGTGGGTGTCATGGCCAAATTTTACACAAACCCCTAATTTCCTAAACCTGGATTATATCTCTCATTTACTTTAAGGGGAACAATGAACTATAGCAGACACAAGGATCAGACGCACATACACTTCACAGACAACACAGACAACATGTAACATGCAAACATATATAATTTTATACCATAACATACTTTGTAGGATTCCTCACAAAACTTTTCTCATTCAGAGTTCACCAGGGTTAATTTTAAAGCGGAGATTCACTGTATGTTAAAGGAACCTCCTGGTAGCCATTTCCCCTCATCTGGGTGGTCCATAGTAAAGCGGACCCAGTGTTTTTTTCTTACAAAGTTTTTGCAATTGGTTCCCTTCAAGCTTGTCCGCCCCGGGGATTTCGTGCCAATTTAAGAGAACGAATTGGAGTGGACTTTCATCCTCAAAGTCCTTACCGGAGCCAAGCCTCAGTTGTGCTTTGCCTCGGTTGGGAGTCTGGGAAAGGAATTCCTTAGAGTGGGTTGCACCCATTTTACTTAAGCCTTTTTATACTGCAGTTCGGGTCCCCGACCCTGTTCCTGGACACTCTTAACTTCCCGAGTCTATGACTCACCCCCACGTCCTAGTGGTGTTCCTGCCTGCCGTTCGCGTGCACTAACTACTAGGCGGCCTGGTGCAGCTAAAACCCTATTGGAACCCTCCCACTGGTCATCAATTGCCTGAGGGTTCCACAGCAACTTCCTGCCTCTTACAATCTAATAGAAAGACTACCTGCCCTGGACGCTTGCCCACGCAATGCCGGGTGGTTAGCCTTGGAAGGAAGGTTTTTTGAAAAGAACGGGTGACCTTGCGATCTAGAACAACCCCGTCACTTCCCGGTGGGGATCGGGGGTGTCTAGGGGCGGCTTCACCCGAAGATTAAGAGCAGAGGAATAGGAAACAGAGCTGGGATAGCCAGATTCCCAGATTGGTAGAAAAGCGACAGTTTGCTCAGACTTCTGCTCAGTTTGGCAGAAGGGAGCTGGGACAGTCTTTCTGAGCTCTGCGTTTAACGTAAAGACTGTTGCCCTGGACCTCAGTTCTACCTTGTAACTGTGCCTGGCAGCCTTGCTGCAACTAAGGTCCAAAGAGGAGAGTAGAAAAGGATAGTCCAAGTGGAGAAATAGATTTTTAGTTGCTGTGGTTCTTAGCTCACCCAAGGTGTCCCCTTTTAATACTCACGACCGATCCTTTCAGTCGAATCCCGTTGTCTCCAGCTTCCAACTGGTTCCTGAAAAAAAACAGCCTTGTCCCTTTAAACGTTGCTTCGTCCTGGGGGTCCCGCTTGGACTCTCAATTACTACCAAGTGCCTCGGGTCCTGAGGTTGGTTTACCCCCCTGCAAAAGAGGCAAGGGCGCGCTGGGCTCCCCTTCCTCATTGAACCCGGAGCTCAAGGCAAAACTGGGTCCCTTCGTGGTCGCCAAATTGTTGTAAAATTTAAGCTGGTTCCTATGAACCCAGAGAAATGGATCTTGACCCAGGGAGAGCTCAAGGATCCAGGCAAGCAGACGAATTTAAGCGTCTCCTGCCCACCAAATAACAGAGACCAAACCAGGACGTACGAAGCAAGGCACTTTTATTTTTGCTGTTGCAACAGGGTCCTTCCTCTCACACAGGAGAACAAGGAAGGAACCCCAAACAAAGATGTCTTGCCCTTAAAAAGAAATTTGAAATTGGTTTCAGCCCACCCCCCAGAAGCATCATCCATATGTCACAGAAGGGGTGTAGCCCAAGACCCCCCTCCCTAGATTCATCATAGGTACATCATGAAAGGGGAGGTCTGGTGGCAGTAATCTGAGCAGTCTGGACCCTGCCCCCTGCCCCCCAAAACCTAATCAACAAAATTGAGAGATATTTACATTTCCCTGTTTCCCAGCCAAGTTAATCACACCCTTTTGTCTGGCAGTCAGGTATCAGGATGCCAGGGATTATCACTTTAATTCCTGAGACAATGAGAAGGTTCCCCCCACCCCACTTCTTCCTTGCAGAGGAACACCTGGTCAGAGAGAGAGTCAAAATGGTGTCAGAAAGGCCTGTCTTCCTGTGCTGCTTCAGACATGTGCCTGTACATTCATGTACATGTTTTATGAACAATTATTATATATATATAGATATGACCTCAAAATTCTTATAACAGTTGCTAATCCTGCCGTTAAAGTAATGTCTAGTGAGTGGGCAGCTGCTGGTATGCATTACGTTTCCCTTTGTTCCTATCCTAGATTGTCCAGTAACTGTGCTGGAGACACTGGTGCTGCAGCCCTGGCAGAAGGACTGAAGGTGAACCACACCCTTTTAACCCTGGAGTAAGTGACTTCTGCCTCCATTTCCCACATGTGTTTATTTTGTTTGAAAATTACTATTGAGAGAGTTCTCTAAAGCAAAGTGATTCTGGAGAGCAGAGTTCCCCCCTTCCCTTCCTCAATCTCTGTTGCCCTGATAGCCTGTGCTGGCGCACAAAGTCTGGGGGACCCTGGGAGGATGCCGCAGCCCTCGAGGGAACTGCAACTTCCCCTAGTCCCACAGCCTTTGTCCTCCTGGGGCTTACAAAGCTCTCCTTCGAGGCGGGTTTTTTTTTAAATGAGCCCCTGAAGCTGGTTTCGAAGACTGTGCTTGGAGGACTGTGCCAGCATCCTTTCTTTCAACAGGTACAGCCCACACAGTTTTAGGTTTTCCTCTCCCTCAACACAAGGTAGGGATGTAAGATCGTTGTCCGTTCTGCCCTGTATTTGCTGCATGCGGCGCTGTTTCTGTGCTGCTGCAGTTCATCTTCTGCCCAAGCCGACATCATTTGTTTCACTGTTTGCTGGGAGAAAAATACATAAGTTATGCAAGTTACGTACATCATCGTTAACTTTATGCTGCCCCATTCCTTTTGATAATAATGAAGCACAGTCAAAGACTGTAAGATAACCGATGACAATTCTATAACTGATGTACTAAGGTATGTAAAATGCGCAAGTAAAGTTAAAATAAAAAAAATAGGAAGGAGAGGAAAGAAGGAAGACAATGCAAATGGTAAGTCACATGTTGTTTGCTGAAACAACAGCAATATCAATACCAATCATATTCGCAAGATTGATTTCTGTTCCAGACAATGGAACAAATCAATGAATGTCAGCAAATTCTGCTCCCACTTAAGTTTTATTTGGAGTTCTCTGGCATCCCTCCTCGAAGGGGAAGATACCGGAGGGTGTTTGTTTGGGTTAACTGAAAGCCAGGCCCAGATTGCATGTAAAAGTAGAATTAAGAAGAAATCAAGCGTGCATCCCTCTCTCACCCATTTTCACTTTTCTGTGTTTGCCTCTTCAGTCTCCAGAGCAATTCAATCAGCGACACAGGGGTGACTGCGCTCACTCGAGCCCTTTGCTCTAACCAAGGCCTCACCAGCCTCAAGTAAGTCCTAGTCTATGCTTTGCCACCTCCAAATCCCATCGCCTGCCAGAGTTCTTTGAGTAGACTCAGGGAAAGAGAGCAAGGTGGCGGCACTGCTATAAAGAGCACAAGAAGAACCCCAGGGCACTCCTACACTGAATATTTTGGAGTGGGGTGGATTGAATCACATACCAGCAAACAGAGGCGGAGCTAGCTGCTCCAGCACCCAGAGCTGTGCACTTGGGGGCAGGGCGAGCTGCCCACAGGGGCGGGGTGAGCGTCCTAGGGGGGCAGGGAAGTGATGTCACACACACCCCCGGGATGACACCAGGGGCAGACTGCAGCCACCACACCCCCTTCCTCCATCAGTGCCAGCAAATTCAGACTGTGCAATTAAACCTGATTCAGAGATCTTGTGAAACTTCCCCAAAAGATCTGACTGATTGATTGATTTTTGCGGTGAGGCAGGTGCACTAGTTTGTGTGGGCTAACACTTTCTTGACACAAGGTTGCCGCTGTCAGGGGATGGTTGCGGCTACTCCCGAGTAAAGACACTCCAGTCGACTCTGTCTTTAAGAGCTTTATTGTGTATACTATTTACAGTGCAGAGGCAACAGAAAACATGACTGCCTAGTCTGATTCAGAACCTGGCAATGGCACTTGTCTGTTTTTGCGCCAGCATAATAGTATGGGGACCCCAAAATGCCGTCCCCTTGCCCTATGTCTGGGTGCATGACCCAACGTGGGCGCCGGAAGGGGCTGCGTTCCTTCTCCCGTCCTTTGGCTGGAGCGTTGCAGAGGCTCCGACACCTCGCTGCGCTGTCCTTCCTCCTCTGGCCAGCTGGGTCTTGGAGCCCCCTCTCCATTCCACTCCATTCCTCAGTCCCTCCTCCTGACCCGCTGCTTGCGCTGTCACTGGGCGAAGTGCTGGTCAGGATGACTGGGGGTGGGTCCCTGTAGGGAGTCCCCCTGATATCTGAGACTCTGGGTTTTCATTAAAACAGGTTTTGCTTGTTTTGGGTGCCTGCTGGTATTTCCCTCTTTCACATATGTGATTAGACTAAAGTCCTCTGGCAAGGAAACAGGCCTATGAAAGTCTGCCCCCCTCCCCACTATTTTCCTACCACTTGGGGAAGAGCAGTGTGTGAAAAACAATGAAGGCATTGATAAGAATCCAATAATGACTTTTCTCCATATGCCTGTAGCCTGCGGGAGAACTCTATAAGCAAAGACGGAGCTCAAGAGATTGCCAGTGCCCTTCGAGCTAACAGCACCCTGAGGAACTTGGAGTGAGTCATTTGGCCTTTGGAAAACAGGGTCTCTGAGAAATATTTTGCACACCCTAAAAAGCTTTATGGCCTGGCAGCATGTCCTTAATTTGGTGCTTTGGGGCTCAGGGTAGTATAGAATCTAGGAATTCTGGAGTGGAGAACTTTAGCAAATACTCCTCCTCCTCCTCCTCCTCCTCCTCCTCCTCCTCCTCCTCCTCCTCCTCCTCCTCCTCCTCCTCCTCCTCCTTCTTCGTCTTGTTTCTTCTTCAATTCATCTTATGACTACTGTCAGCAGAAGCCCTATGCAAAGACCTCCACCTGCACAACAGGGCTTTCCCTCCTCTCCTCTCTCTACATGCCTCCCATGTCTCCTGGAATTGACTTGTGGGGAAAAGAAAAGTGTGCAAGGGGAGGAGGGGACACGTTGTCCCACCTAGCCAGCTTCAAATGTTTATGCTGATGGAACATTCGGCAGAGCAATATCAAATTCCTCCCAGAAGGTTGGCTATTGTTTTCCAGGCTCACACCCTGTAACATTCTCAGGGAGGTGTGTGAGTGCAGGAGGAATGAGGGAAGAAAAGGAGAAAACTCCTGAAGGGTCTAGGCAGGAGCAGAGAACATTTCCCAGACTTAGAGCTGCGTTCCTAGCCTTCCTGGGGCCACATTCCAGATTATTTATTAGGTTTATATACTGCCCTCCATCAAAAGATCTCAGGGCACTCATAAACATGAGACGAAAGCAACTAGCACACACAAAGAGTTAAAACACAAATAACAAAACAATAATTCCTCCTCCCACAAACACATTTAAAAAGCTGTAGAATATTAATCAGTAAATGTGACTTTTTGTACTGTAAGCCAACTTCCCCCAATCTCTCTCCAACCTTCAGGCAACCTAGAAACATGGTGAGAGTCTAAGGACACATTCCAGCCTGGCAAAAACACCAAAGGAGGGGGCATGGCAGGACCAGTTGTGGGCGTGGCCTGGTCAGAGTCCCAAGGGCCAGATAGAGAGGTCTGGGGGCCACCTCAAAGCTTAGGTTCCCTACCCCTGCCCTAGAAGCAAGACAGGGTATATGTTGTGGTCAGGCAGAAGGTCTTTGGGGACTGATGGGGTCGAGGCCACAGCGAAAAGGCCCGGATTCCATGTATTAATGGGAACCAACCAACCAGCTCTTGCACTGAGTGCTGCATTGCTTTAACTCTCATTTCCCCTGGGCTTTTTTTCTAGCTTGGCTGCCAACCTGCTGCATGACGAAGGCGTCCAGGCCATTGCGCTGGCATTGAAGGAGAACCAAGCGCTCACTTCCCTGCAGTGAGTTTCAGCGGATTAGTCTGCATTGCTTGAGCATAAATGCATTCAAACAGTTGGAACAGGATTGTTCAAGCTTTTGCAAAGTGGTGTCTCAAAGATTTGGAACTGGCTGTTGTAATCGGAGACTGCTGCCTAGATGTTGGCATTATTTTTCAGAATGAGTATTATGTGGCTGGCACCTGTAACAGCACCAGTTCCACCAATCAGATCAGTCAGATGGGTGTATATTAGGCAAGGTGATCTTGTAGGTAAACTGGTTCCAAGTTGGCCCCTCCCTGTTTATATGCTGAAGTGGTACAGTCTAGGAAGGGCTGTACCATGTGGGAATGTGTGGTTGGGTCCTCATTCCTTTTCTCCTTCTCTCTCCTTCTAGCTTGCAGTGGAATTTCATCCAGTTCAAAGCAGCCAAGGCCTTGAGCCAAGCCTTGCAGGTCAATGAGAGTCTCTCTATCTTGGAGTAAGTCCCTGACTTTTGCCTTCCACTCAGCCTCAATAGCGTGAGCAGTTTTTGCATTGAAGGAAACAAATCACTTTTGGCTCATTTAAGCAGCAGGATGAGAGGTGGTGGGACAGTCAGTACCGCTTTAGACCATGTAGGGTGACCAGAATTGCATGTTCACCCATATAAACATTTATTTTATTTAGTCTGAGGATCACAGGTAATTTTATCATGCAATGGAAAAGGGAGGCTCCTGCTGTTTCTGAGTGTGGGGGTGGGGTGGGGTGTACCTTTTTGCACATAAGTGTAACATTCCTCTGGCTCAGGCATATGCAACCTTTGGCTCCCAGATGTTTTGGAACTACAACTCCCATGATCCCTGACCACTGGCCCTGTTAGCTAGGGATCATGGGAGTCGTAGTTCCAAAACATCTGGGAGCCAAAGGTTGCCTATGCCTGCTCTGGCTTGTAAAAAGAAATATATTCTTCTTCTTTTTTTAAGTGTTTATTTCAAGCTACTGGAGACAAAACTACTGAAGAGAGTAACATTGTTAGGGATAATCTAATGTTCTGATCAATCGTAAGAAGTGTCACATTTGTTACATTCATTCTGCAAATCTCAACTCGTTTCAGACCTGTTTAGCTGCTATAGCTTTTAACCTGGATCTCTGGGAATTACAGATCTGAAACAGTTCCCTGGGACAAAATAAATAAATTCCTTCAGTAGCACCTTAAAGACCAACTAAGTTTTAAGTCTTTAAGGTGCTACTGAAGGAATTTATTTATTTTGTTTCGACTCAGACCAACACGGTTACCTACCTGTAACTAGTTCCCTGGGAATTTGCCATAAATAATAGTCAGTTCCTGTCATAACTATAGTTCCCAAGATTTGGGGCGGGGAAGTTATAGAAAGGGTTCATTGGAGTTGAGCTCTGTAAGCATTTTCAGGGGGGTGTCCACAAAAAATTAGCTCTCTCGGGGCTTCTTAGAGCTGCACCTTATATGAAATGAGGACCACGCCACTTCAGAATGCAGGTAGGGTGTGTTTGTCATATTTTTAAATCTCCCGCCTACACACCCCTGAGCAAATAATCATAAACTCCCAACATGGAGCTCTTGCTAAACTCTTACTTCTTCTCTAAGTGTAGGGGAGGTTTTTTAATGTTAAAAATATGGAAGAGTATTTAAAAAAACAACAACCAAAAGGCTAGCTTCTGCTATGTTTCAGTTTACAGGAAAATGCAATTGGGGACGAAGGAACAGCTGCCCTGGCTTCTGCTCTGAGGGTGAACTCAACACTCACTGCGCTCTAGTAAGTTTCCATGTTATGCACAAGGATGCAATACCTGTTAGGGGATTCATCAAGATGCAAGACTCGTGCGGGGGGTCAGCAACTGCTGGCCTCTTAAGCTATATCTGGCCCAGTGTTGTGTGCATGTCTGTTTGGGCCACATGCCTTCAGTGAATGTTGGGATTGACTAGGAGGGCTGCACAAGGGACTTCCTGAACAGCACATTCAGTGGCTGATGCCACCATGGAATCCAGAATGACCGTGCAGAGAGGAAGGAATGTGGCGGAAAGGCTCAATAACCAAGCTATTGGTTAAAAAACCCAGAAAGTAAACAGTGAATGTAAGAGATGGGGAAGCTGTAGCCCTCTGTATATTGTTGGACTACAACTTTCATAATCTGTGACCATTGGCCATGCTGGCTGGGGCTGATGGGAGCTGCAGTTCAGCAACATCCTGAGGGTCTCATCCCTGCCGTCCTCCTTGCCTTTTGCTTGGGTGGTTGAATGGTGCAGGACACCTTCAAAAATGTGAATATACCAGTTACAGGGGAGGAAAGTCCTCCTGGCTCAGTTCCTGCTTTTGGACTTCCCATAGGCATCTAGTTGGCACTGTGAGAACAGGATGCTGGACTAAATGGGCCATTGGCCTGATCCAGAAGGCTCTTCTGATGATCTTAAGATGGGAGCTGAGTCCAAGGCCTGTTCCCCGCCAGAACTTCCTAAAATTAAAAACCAACCCAAGCCCACCTTCATTTCTCCTGCCTCTCAGAAGCACTTACCAGCCATTTCAGGCGAAAGGAACACAAGGCAAGGTGCTGGTGGGGAGCCTTTCAGCACCCATGGCTGCCCCAAGCTATTTTGCTGCCTGAGGCAGAGAAGCAAAAAGCAGCAGCAACAGCAGCACTTGGTCAAGGTACATCAGGGAGAGCCAACATGATGTCCTCCAGTTATTGTTGGAATACAACTCCAGTCATTCTTGGCTGGGACTGATGGGAGCCAACAAAAGCTGGAAAACACAACACTGGCTATGCCCCTGAAGAACACAACACCCACAGCCAGAGTTACTTTGACATCTAAGGCAGACAATCCCATTAGCATCTGCTCCCTTTCTTGGCTGTAAAAATGCAACAATAATAAATTGAATAACTATTTGCTGTCCATTCAGAACAGATGCCTGAAGTGGTTGCTTCCCTTTGCCTAATGGTAGGGCTGGCCCTTCCAGCACTGCTTGAGTGTCCTTGGCACAACATGGTGGTGCTACCTTGAGTTTGTTCAAAATATGCCCTGTTTTGTTGCAGCCTCCAGGTGGCGCTGATAGGCGAGAGTGGAGCCAAAGCTCTAGGAGATGCCCTGGTTCTTAACAAGAGCCTTGCGACACTAGAGTAAGTACTCCTCAATCCCTATGTTCATCCAGGAGGGGGTGGGGGAATTTAATAATAATAATAATAATAATAATAATAATAATAATAATAATAATAATAATATTTATTTATACGCCGCCCATCTGGCTGGGTTTCCCCAGCCACTCTGGGCGGCTTACAACAGAAAAATGAAATAAAATAATTAACCATTAAAAGCCTCCCTAAACAGGGCTGCCTTCAGATGTCTTCTAAAAATCTGGTGCCTGTTTTTCTCTTTGACATCTGATGGGAGGGCGTTCCACAGGGCAGGCGCCACCACCGAGAAGGCCCTCTGCCTGGTTCCCTGCAACTTGGCTTCTCGCAATGAGGGAACCGCCAGAAGGCCCTTGGTGGTGGACCTCAGTGTCCGGGCAGAACGATGGGGGTGGAGACGCTCTTTCAGGTATACTGGACCGAGGCCATTTAGGGCTTTAAAGGTCAGCACCAACACTTTGAACTGTGCTCTGAAACGTACTGGGAGCCAATGTAGATCTTTCAAGACCGGTGCTATATGGTCTCGGTGGCCACTCCCAGTCACCAGTCTAGCTGCCAGATTCTGGATTAGTTGTAGTTTCTGGGTCACCTTCAAAGGTAGCCCCACGTAGAGCTCATTGCAGTAGTCCAAGCGGGAGACAGTCTGCAGGCAGGTAGGGTCTCAGCGTGCATACCAGATGGAGCTGATAGACAGCTGCCCTGGACACAGAATTGACCTGTGCCTCCATGGACAGCTGTGAGTCCAGAATGACTCCCAGGCTGCGCACCTGGTCCTTCAAGGGCACAGTTACCCCATTCAGGACCAGGGAGTCCTCCAACACCTGCCCGCCTCCTGTCCCCCACAAACAGTACTTCTGTCTTGTCAGGATTCAACCTCAATCTTATAAGTTTAATGGTGACATCACAGAACTTGGCCAGTTGGTGCAGCCAATGGCCCACCTAGAATTCAGCAAGACTCTTCTGGCTTCGTGGAATTGTGGCTTCATTTCAGCATCAAAGTGAATACCTGGCCTTAATTTATCTTCCTTGTTTTTTTGACAGCTTGAGAGGAAATGCCATCGGTTTGGCAGGGGCAAAGGCAATGGCCAATGCCTTGAAAGTTAACGGCACCCTCCGCAGGCTGAAGTAAGTAAAACGATGGACAGGATACAGATGGGGTCATTCAAGAGTGTCAAGAGATGGCCTTTGGGTTCGCATAATGGCTGAAAGTGCTTGTTTAATGGCCTTGTGTGGTTGGTGGCTAATTCTGTACCAATGAAATATATGCCACATGTATCCTGCTTGGGTTAGGGCTAAAAGAAATAAGAATTTTGCAGTGGAATTCCAGGCAGAGCAAATCACCCCCCTCCCCCAAAGCCTGGGTTTTGGACTCAGATGGCAAAAATCACCTTGGAAAGCTGCAAAGTTCTGTTGTTGCTATTGGAGTGACTGATGCAAGGCTAGAACCACCTGACTAGGTGCCAGGCTGCTCGTGTAGTACATTTATAAATAGATACAGCATTGTGAAACCATCACAGATCTCCAGGCATTTCTCCCCATAAGAGAGCTGACCCTGTGAAAAGCTCTCCTGAACCTTTCTAATGCTTGGGGAAGCTAGCAATACAAAATAGTATTTTGGGGGACAACTAGTCTTTTAAGCGCTGCTTTTGAGTGGGGAACCTTTTTCGACTTGAGGGCTACAATCTCTTGTGGCTGACCTTCTGGGGGGTCAGTGTAAAACTGGGTGGGCACGGCACCCCCACCCCCAATCTACCCATATGCATTCATGCACACTTAACACATTCATTCATTCTTTCCCACGCAGAAGCACTTAGGCTTGGCTGGGGCAAGGAGCAGTGGCACTTTTGTCCAGTTTAATTGTGAGGGCTGAGGAATGTGTTGGTGGAGGTGGGAGGGCGAGCCCTTCCATCAGCAGCCGTGATCTCCTTAAATAGCCCAAACGATTAGGCTAGAAAATGGTCTCCGTTTGAATCCAATAGGAGATATTTTTCCAAGGCTGACTGCTACATTTTGACAGGGGGAATCAGAGCTCACGATGTTTGACCCAGCTATAAACCCCACCAAAAATACCATGTGGCAATTAGCGTTTTATTTTTTAAAAAACTAATTGGCACCAATGGAAGTTATTGTCTATTTTTTTAAAGAAAAAAATAAGCCTAAAGGCTGCATGTTGAGAGGGGGTGGGATGCAGAGGAAATGGCTTTGTGGGCTTCATTTGGGCTGTGGGCTGGAACTTACCCTACCTGCATTGTAGCTATTCAATGGCCAGGCAGGTGTTACTTTACACTTTTCTGGGGGAAGTGAAACAAGGCTGGAGCAGACACTGTGTACTGTATGTGCCTGTGCATAATGGATTCCATATGCCCATGTTCTCTTGCCCACAGCCTCCAAGAGAACTCCCTAGGCATGGATGGAGCGATCTGCATTGCCACAGCTCTGACTGGAAGCCACAGCCTCACCTACATCAAGTAACTTACTTTTCAATGCTCTTGGTCTAGAAAGTGTGTGTCCAAGCCATTTCAGATCCAGACCCCACAGGATTTGGTAGGGATGGGTGGAGCAGAACTTGCTACTTAACCACAAACATTGCACTACATACATTAATGGATCTACCATGGAAGCAGAACTCTTCTTCCTGAGATCCTAAACTTTTTTTATAAAAAGCTTCCAGCCCATTTGATTATGGCAGAGGAGCTTGAAAACATATGGATCAGTGTCTGGTTTAATCTCAGAAGCCAGAGTGGAGATGTGTAGGAAGCACAGTGAGGAGAGGGTGCCCTGCCCTAGTTCCTTTTCTTTTATAGCTACAACTCCTTGGCCCTTCTCCCACGGGAGCCAACCTGCCCCTGCCCTCTTTTCCTACTGAAAGAAAAACCTAAAGGACTTACCTGACATTTAGAAAACACCTGGACATCCCTGTTTAGGGAAGTTTTTAATGTGTGACATTTTAATGTATTTTAATCTTTGTTGGAAGCCGCCCAGAGTGGCTGGGGAAACCCAGCCAGATGAGCGGGGTACAATTATTATTATTATTATTATTATTATTATTATTATTATTATTATTATTATTATGGATGTTGGAGCCAGGGCAGATTCCAGAAGGAGGGACAGGCATCCTAGGCTGACAGCTGTATGATGGACTCAAGCAGTTAATTTTACTTCTTTGTTGTAACAGTTCCTGAATGTTCAGCAAAGGACTTAAGAGTTAGCTGCTGTTTCGTGGGCCTGGAGGACAATCCCAACCTAGAGACTTGGGGTTGAGGCTGGCTAAATATTGACCATGGCTTAGCAACCAAAATGCGTTAGCTGTCTTCCCTAGCCCCACTGCTTCCCTGTATCCAGCTTTTAGATATTAATTGGTTGGAAAGCACTCCAGTCCATATCTGTCACAAATCAGGAGTGCCCACCCTCCACAGCTTCCACTGTCCAGACCTTTAGGGCACAAGCACAGCAGCCACCACTCGATTAAGTTGCCCATTGAGGAAAAGCTCCAACTGGTTCAAGGAACCTAACAGAGTCACGTGCAACAGGGAAAGCCATTCAACCTCTCTCTCTCTCCCCCCCCCCACCTGCTCTGAGCTTTTGTGTGTGATTCTGACATGGCAGGAAATTGCAATTACCAGTCAGATTGTGAGCAGTGCCCAGACAGTGATGCCGCATTAAGAGTCAACCCTTTGCCTTCCCTCCACAGCTTACAGGGAAACAAAATAGGTGAATCGGGAGCCAAGGTGATTGCTGATGCCATCCGTACAAATGCCCCCAGCTGCATTGTGGAGATGTGAAAGAGAAACTTCCCTGGAGGAGGTGCTCTGGGATCCCAGACATCCTGCGCCCTGGAGACATGCCCCTTCCTCACAAATGGCTCACTGACAAGGATGCTGCGCAAAGGGAGATCACCAGGGAGTGAAAGGATGCTGCAATGGATGGTACTAAGTGGGGATGTGGCCTGAGCCGAAGGCAGTTGTGGAAGAGGACGACAAACCTTGTGATTTCCATTCTGGACATTTGTTCCTGCTGGTGAAGGTGGTTCGGTGCTTCAGACATTTTGTGGGTGGATCTGCAGCAGTGGTTTGTGCCTTCCTGATAAACTGAAAGCAGTTGACACCACAAAAAGAAACAAGATTGTAAAGTCGTTTATTTTGTGAAACGAGGGAATGTATGTAAAAGTCAAAGAGGTTCAGAGCGAGTCTGGAAAATACATACAACTTGCAAGGCATAAGGAACTGAGGAATCCTCAACATAGAACTAGTTCAACAGATGATACCTGCCACTGTTAGGGAATTGGATCTATAAAATATTTTTCATATAGCCTCTGAAAATAAAATTATACACAGAGGCATTCAGAGACTGGTAGCACTGTGTGGCTTGTGACAAGAGGAAAGTATTCAGTCAAGCCTGTTCAGTGCCTAGAGACTTATTGGCCCAGAATAAGGGGAGAAAAACAAAATAAAACTTGTATTTCTACTAAATGAGGTTTTTTTAAATGAAAAGTTGCTTAGGAAAACCAAACCGATACCTGGTTTTACATTAGCATGGACATGTGTGGCAAGGACTTGGTATTAAATAATGGGGTTGGAGATATTATCATTCCTAGAACTTCTTTTATCACAATATGATATGTGCTCATATAGCAAAGAGGTAAATTAGAGTCAAAGCAGAGCCCCAGACTAATTGTGGGCTCCTTGCCTGCCTTGTCAGTTTCTGAAGCTGTTAATTTATCCTGAATTGTCTTTTGAAACAATTCCAGATTCATGTTTGTATCAAAAAGATACCAGGAATTCTGTAGGAGTCTAAACTGCTTTGTGTTGCTGGATTGTCTGTGTGTGTGTTGTTGGGTCTGTTAAAACTTTGGCACCATGGAGCGTGACATGACTGCTCTCTGAATGTTAGTGTTCTTTCCTTGCTCATGAACTGACGACAGCAAAAGAGCTAAGCTACTTTGAGTTCCACGATATATTACTACTTTGGTACTCTTTTCACTGGTATCAAGGTTGCCTTACTCTATAGAGTACATCCTGTCAGAGTCATGTGGGTCAACGTTTTAGATTCTCTGTGCTCCTCAAGGTTTGTCTCTGGAGATGACCTGGCTGCTCAAAAGTCATTATCACTCTCCTCCAGGGGCTCGGGCTTCCTCACCCTCCGACTCGCCTTGTTGGGAGAGAGATCCATGCTGTCGTCTTCCAGGTCGTCGTCGTCATCATCGTCATCGTCATCCAGATCAATTTCACTATCTTCAGTATCTTCCTGTAAAAATATTTCATTTATTATTTGGGAATATATATATATAATATGCCCTGTCTTGAAGGCTCAATGTAAAGAACTATTAGACTCAAACCACTAAGAGAGCTTATCATTACAAGGCTGTCACTCAATTTAAAACATTTGTTAATTAATCAGCTAAAATTGATATGGTTAAGATCACAAGAAGGGCCCTGCTGGGTCAGGCCAAAGGCTCATCTAGTCCATCCTCCTGCAGGACAACAGCAACCAGTATTCAGAGACATGCTGCCTGCAACACGGCAGGTGGAACATCCAGCTACCAGGGCTAATAGCCAAGGATGGCCTTCACAACATCTTATTGGAGCAAATGCCATGAGGTGCTGTGTGAGGAAGGACTAATCAGTTATTGCGTTCCACCGCACAAGCCTCTTCCATGTTCCATGGAGGGAGCTGTGGTGGGAAAAGGGGGTTGGAGAAAATCACGTGGCAGCAGCTTGCATGAGCTGCCTTTCCATTTTAACCATGACCCTCTCCTTTAAAGTAACAGGTAGGAATATTGTACAATAAAGTATACATCTGAGCACATGCAGAGTGTTTTGCTTTCCCCCAAACACTTAAATAGCTCTGCTTAATTCTGGCATGGGTTCCAACCAAGATCTGTCTTTTTAAATACTGCCCTTGCCTCTTGCTTGATAACAATCTGAGAACAAAGGCCAAAACATTTTTGAGGCTTCTCCTGACGGTTGGTGTAAACTACATATGCCACTATGCATCTCACCATTATTCATTCTTTTCACTGAGTGCTACCGTTGGCTGAAATTTGCTAAAGAAGCTGCAGGGAAGGAGGGCTGTGCTCCACCAGAGCTGTGGGGGGGGGCCTGGCATGTGGAGGGGAAAGCATAGCAGACTGGAGTCACACCCACCTTAGCCTTGGCTCTGGAGACTCTGCGCTTACTGGCTCGGGCTTGGGCTGCCCCGACCTTGGAAGAGGGAGCAGCAGTGCGCAGAGGCAACGCGAGATGGAAGCAGAAAGGGGAAAAATTAGGAGAGAGAGAGAAATGAAACCAGCGAATACTGCAAAAATGAATGGGAGTGAAAGAGGCACTGTGGAGATGGGGCAGAGTCTCCAAAGGAGGGAGGAGGAGGAGACAGGTGAGCGGCTCAAGTGGGGTGCAGGGGGGCAGCTGCCTGCCTGTGGAGAATTCAAGCAGGGCAGGTTGACAGGGCACAGCCCCCTCTCAGTGGCACCAAAGAGACCATACTCACACCATACATTTAAAGCACTTATACCACTTTGACAGTCATGGCATTCTTCAAAGAATCCCGGGAATGTAGTCTATGCTGAGAAACCAAAACAGCTCAGGTCTAGTGATCACAGCATCTCTTTCCAGTAGGTCTTGCCCCAATGAGGCAGTTGCAAGGACTGAAAGTCCCCCCACTCTCTAAGTCTCTCCCCCTTGGCTCCCCCCTTGCCACCGAGGCTCCATCTCTCCGTCTCTCTTTGCTCTGCCGTCTTCATTCATCTTCGTGATCTGGGAAACCAGGCCTCCACTCTGCCTCTTGACCTCCCACACCCCTGCTCTCCAGCTTCCGCTTCTGCCTCTGATTCTGGACTGCTCTCTGCCCCAGCTTCTTCCTGCTCACTATACCCTGTTGCCTCTAGCATGGGTGTAGGCAGGGGGGCAGGAGGGGGCAGCTGCCCCCCCTAGAAGCAAAAAATTATTGTATTTTACAGACCATAACCAATACTTTGCCCCTCCAAAAACTGAAGTGGAAAGGGCTTTGCTTTAGCAAGAGCAGCTCTCCACTTGCTGGGGGCGGGAACACAGCTGTAACAAAAACACATCAAATAAATAAAGCAAAGTGGCTACCAGTACTTAAGCAGTTAAGACAATGGAGCAGAATATCCCTTCAGGCAAGGTCCACCCTATTCACCCTATTGTTATTCAGTGGGAGTTGTTAATGGGCATTCAGGGATCGCATTAACAGTTCTATTGGTGATTTAATGAGGGTGCAGAGGATTCAATTTGACTAAGGTGGCCCTGCAAGGCTAAAAGGAAGTGAATAAGAAGGGGGGGGGCTGTAGCTTTGATAGACACAGTGATGTTTATAAAAAGCATTGGTGTTCCAGTCTGCCCCTCCTCCTGCATCTGTATACTGTAAATCAGGGGTGGCCACCTCCCAAGAGACTCTGATCTACTCACAGAGTTAAAAACTGGGAGTGATCTACCCCCTTTTGGGGGGTTCAGGTCAAAGCTGTTGAGTTTTTTAAGGAAGGGAAGCCCTGTTTTGGGGGGGTTTAGGTCAAACTTGTTGAGCTTCTTTTAGGAGGGAGGGAGGCCCATTTTTGTTTAGGGCTTCAGGTCATAGTTCAGCTTTTTTTAGGGAGGAGGAAAAATTTGGGTGAGCTTTTTTTAGGGGTGCCAGTGATCTAGCAGTGATCTACCACAGACATCCAGTGATCTACTGGTAGATCACAATCTACCTGTTGGACGTGCCTGCTGTAAATCAAGCAGAGAGAAAGCTGCTTACAAGGCTCCTGTACAGGTGTACCGGTATCTTCCTCTTGCTGCAGAGTTCTAGCATCACAGCGTCACCCAGAGGCACCCACAAATGTGAGTTATCCCTCTCTCTATTTCTTCCTTCCTTTCCTCCCTCTTCCATCCTCAATAAAATACTGGGGGGGGGCAGATAAGCCCCACATAGAAAGCCCATCAACATGGGGGGGGAGGAATCTTTAAAATACAGTATTTACCAGTAATTTCTTTTTTGGGGGGGGAGGCACCTAGGCCTCTAGGAGTTGGCTGCTATGCCTAGGACAATTCAAGAAAGCAGAATCATGCATATGCTATGGTAATATATCAATAGAATCATGGAATTGTAGTCGGAAGGGACCACAAGGGTCATCTAGTCCAACCCCCTGCAATGCAGGAATTTTTCCCCAATGTGGGGCTTGAACCCACAACATGGTTGAAATATGCTGATATGCAGCAACGCCTCGGAGCCATCGAGACTGCGGCCCTGTCTTGCCTCGCCCTCGCCTGCCCTGCCACCCCCTCTCCCCTGCCCGACCCTCCCATCCTCTTGCTGCAGAGTTCCAGCTTCACAGCATCACCCAGAGGCACCCACAAATATGAGGTATCCCTCTCTCTATTATTCCTTCCTTCCCTCCCTCTTCCATCCTTAATAAAATACTGGGGGGGGGGGGCAGATAAGCCCATCAAAATGGGGGGGTGACTCTTTCAAATACGGTATTTACCAGTAATTGGGGGGGGGGGGAGAGGCACCTAGGCCTCTAGGATTTGGCTGCTATGCCTAGGAGTAGGACAATTCAAGAAAGCAGAATGATGCATATGCTATGGTAATATATCAATGGAATCATAGAATTGTAATCGGAAGGGACCACAAGGGTCATCTAGTCCAACCCCCTGCAATGCAGGATTTTTCCCCCAAGGTGGGGCTTGAACCCACAACATGGCTGAAATATTATGCTGATATGCAGCAACGCCTCGGAGCTGTCGTGACTGCGGCCGTGCCTTCCCTCGCCCTCACCCGCCCTGCCACCCCCTCTCGCCTGCCCGACCCTCCCGTCCTCTTGCTGCAGAGTTCCAGCATCACAGCGTCACCCAGAGGCACCCACAAATATGAGTTATCCCTCTCTCTATTTCTTCCTTCCTTCCCTCCCTCTTCCATTCTTAATAAAATATGGGGGGGCAGATAAGCCCCACATAGAAAGCCCATCAACATGGGGGGGATGACTCTTTCACATACGGTATTTACTAGTATTTGGGGGGGGAGGCACCTAGGCCTCTAGGAGTTGGCTGCTATGCCTAGGAGTAGGACAATTCAAGAAAGCAGAATGATGCATATGCTATGGCAATATATCAATAGAATCATAGAATTGTAGTCGGAAGGGACCACAAGCGTCATCTAGTCCAACCCCCTGCAATGCAGGAATTTTTTCCTAAGGTGGGGCTTGAACCCACAACATGGTTGAAATATTATGCTGATATGCAGCAACGCCTCGGAGCCGTCGTGACTGCGGCCGTGCCTTGCCTTGCCCTCGCCCACCCTGTCACCCCCTCTTGCCTGCCCGACCCTCCCGTCCTCTCCAGCCAAGCAGGGTAGCCGCCGCCGTTGCCAGCCCCAGAAGCACAAGGTGGCCGCTGCCGCCACCACAATATCGTCAGGCCAGCTGGCCCTGTAGCCCCGCCCACGTTCCCACTTTGTGGCCCCGCCCCTGAATGATCCTGGCTTGCCCCCCCCTAGTTTTGATCCTGGCTACGCCCTTGGCCTCTAGTTTCCGACACCACCTCCCAGTCTGTGCCCTCTTCTCCCTCTGACTGACACTCCACCAACACTCCCCTGGCTCTGAGCATTCGTCCCCTGGGGTACCCTTAGGGGATAGCCAGCTGGTGCCTCCCACCACTCCTCTTCATCCAGCCAGTCCATCACATTAGGAAAATCTTCACAGTTCCAAATATTTTTTGGGAGAAAATTGTGTTTAAGTGGCATGAGAGTGCTTTAAATGTGTGGTGTGGATGTGACCCAAGTTTCCTTAGAAGTGCCAGGAATCTGCTTGACCACAATACAGGCTGGGAGAAGAGGCTGATTGCTAGTTTAGAATCATTGTAGGATTGGAAGGGACTCCAAGGGTCGTCTAGTCGAGCCACCAGCAATGCAGGAATCACAGCTAAAAATATCTCTGGCAGATGACCATCCCATCTCTGCTTAAAAACCTCCAAGGAAGGAGAGTTCACCACTTTTTGAGGAAATCTGCTCCAAATTATACCCCAAGCTCTGTGTGGCTGTTATCCTGCCATAAACTGTTTAAGGGCAGGTGCTAACTCTGAGGCTAGGGCAGAAATGTTCAAACAGGGTTGGGGGCGCATTAGTGTGCCACAAGAGAACAGCTGGAGGTCTGAGAAAAATCACTCCCCTATGTAGGGTATGCCACTGTCCACTGCTGGCCTTGGTGCACGCAAGACCAATTTCATATCTGCCTTCTCTGCCACCGTGATGCAGTCATAATTAAAAAAAACCAACACCAACAAAAGAACAAACCAAGTTGCAACAACATTTTAAACCTATCACCACAATTTAAAACAGCTATCCAAACAAATACAGCCTCTTTGTCTACTTCAAGTGAGCAGCCGCAACCCTGAGCCATTCAAAGGAGGCCTTCGTGTGGCAGCTCCAATTCAGTAAACCTGGTTTTCACACAGGAAGTACAAATGCTTTAGTATTTCCTGCATCCGTGCAATGACTTCAGGCTGACCTGAACAATGCATATTTAAAACGCAAGCAGCATTTTCTAGCCAGGGAGGTAGTCCATCCCAAGGGAAAGAGCCAAGGAGCTTGGCTCCTACATGAAGAAAAATGACAGACTTAAAGAGAAACCCAAGCTTTAGTGGCAAACTGCTTTAGAGCCAAAAGGTTTTCTTAGTCAGAAAGTACTTAAAAATATTATGCTGGGAAGAAACACCCTGATTTTAAATACACGGTGAAATCTTGCAGAGCTTAGTGTGGCCAAATCCCACTGAAAGCATAGATATTTATTTATATCAATGGGACTCAGGCCTAAGCTACAAATTATTTAATTTTTAGCCCCCACCCCAAGCCAAAGACTCTCATAAGGCAGTTCATAACTAAAATAAAAACTATTTTCTGGCCCAAAACAATTAATTTTAGTTTATAAAAGGAGCAGCAGTTTACATGATATTCGGTAGACAAACAACCAAATTCTTTTAAAAGCAGTTCAAAGCACACTTGAAAATAGAGGGAGATTCTGTGCAAAGAGGGCGAGCAATTCAGCAGGGATAGGGCTACCACTGAAAAGGCCCTGTTTCTTGTGCCTGCCATCCTGATGGGGCTTAATGGTGGGCCCTGATATCACCACAATAATGCTTAGGTATGAATGACCTGGAACCTATCAGCAAGACAGCTAGGACTTCCTTGTCCTCTGCAAGTTGCACCAAGTTGCACCCCCTGGCATGTGAGGGGGGTGCGGAGAAGCAGAAAAGCATTGAGCATAGTGCGGCATTGAGCTGCCGGCGGCCACATGCTCCTTGTCACTTTCATCTGTCCCACTGGGGTAGTAGCAGCACAGTTTCCGCAAAGACCAATTAGCATCCCCGTCAATCGAGATCTGTCTTTATCTATTGTAAAGTGCCTTAATACTTTTAGCAACAGTAAAATTACCAGGCACTGTATGATAAATTTTGAAGGCAAAAGAAATGATAGGGATGACAGGATCACAAAAGGAGTCTCTGTTCTGGGGGGAAGGGGGAGGGAGAGACAGAGACAGACAGACCTCTGAGAAGCATCGCTTGCCAGTCTTTTGCTCTGTTTCCCTAACGTAATCGCAAGAGCAGCAGGATAAGGCAAAGAAGTGGCTGCACTAGGAAGGAGAGAAAGAGACCTACAGTGAAGAGATGAGATGAGATGGGGAAGATGCAGGAGCTTTTGAGGAAAGTGGGGGAGACAGAAACAGAAAGGGAAATAAGGCAGGGAAAACTGGAGAGACAGGCTACCTGTTGCGGAATGAGAAGGTATGCCATGGAAAAAGCACCTTTTTGCCATTAGCGTCTTTAGCGACTACTTACATCGTCCTCTGTGTCTCCACCTTGCATCGTTCCTACAATCCGTTTGCTTGGTCTCCCTGGAGCAGAGAAGGAGACAGAATCAATGAGAATGTGGCTGAACACACAACAATGCTGGGTATCTTTCTTTCTAGGGAGCCAAAGGTGGTATAAGAGGCACTTGATGCTCAGACTCATCGTGCCAGTATCCCTGTTCTCAGATTTGGGGTGGGTGGTTGTTTGTTTGTTTGTTTGTTGTAGTCTCTTTGACCAGAAATGACGAGAGGGAGAAGAGAAAGTGAACATGGACCCAGCAAGCAACAATGCCTCAGGTTACACCTTTCCAATTGTGTTGGATGGTGCTTTGAAAGGCAATGTTGGATTTTAGAGAAATAATAATAATAAATCAAATGAAGTGCAAGAGAGTCCTAAATATGTGATCTGTTTTCTGCCTGAGAGGCCAAGAGAGGCAAACATTCGCTGCCTGTCAGAATGGGCCCCTTCTTGATGGAGTTCCTGTCCTTCCAAAAGCTGTAGGACAATCCACATGCCATCTAAGGGGAACACCGTTTCACTTACCCCTGCCTTTGATTGGATGACACAAACTTAAATCAAAGCACATTAGCTTAAGCTAATATGTCAATTTTGCTCTAACGACTGCTTTCTGTGTTCCAGTAAAAGGTCACAGTTCTTTTGCAAGGAGGAGCCGAGAGCGCTTGACCAAAGCAGGTGACAGCTGACATTCGGAGACAGATGCAAAGAGCTCCCGAAGTCATTTTGTGCATTAACGCTTCCAGCTTAAAATGTTGGTGAGGCTCCAGAGAGGCTCCACAAAGCGCCGCCATCCTTGTGGTATTATAATATGAGAAGCTGGGGAAGAAGTGGGAGAGCAACTGCATCTCTTGCTTTTGGCTGAACTAGAGAAGCCGTTCTGGGGATGGAGCTGTGCAGTCCCACATGTACAGGGTTCAGTTATAGCAGAGGTGGGGAATCCTTGGCCCTCCAGACATTCCAGAATCATCTATGGCTATTGGCCATGCTTGCTGGAACTGATGGGAGTTGTAGTTCAGCAGCTGGCTACGTAGTTCAGAAGGGACAAAGGTTCCCCACCTGTGAGCAAAACCATTTTTTATATGAGCCCAGAGCTCCACTTACTGTAAGGGCCATGCTAGAAGTGACAGGACAATTCTGTGTATTTAAACATAAAAAGGCCCCAATTATGTAGAAAATGTGGCGGGGGGAGGACGATTCGATTCGAAAAACAAACAGGATGTATGGATCTCTCCTGCCCACCTGCAGCTTACCTCCCTGCAATGGGGAGATGCTTTTCCAATTCTGAAAGTGAACCAACATGGAGAGAGGTTCTTCAGGAGAGGAACTGCGAGATAGTAAGTATGCAGCTCACCTGCTGGCCATTAAAAATGACCTCATACCTCCTAACATCTAAATGCCTGAGGCAGTATCATATTCAGTAAACACATAATTGTTCCTATAACTGAGCAGCTCGGCCAGAAATGCAACTCTAGAAAGAGCCTTGAGAAAGAATATATTTCAGACTCTCAACCTCATTTTGTTGGTCAGCCCTTCCCAGAGCTGAGCAAGTATTTCAAAATTGTAGGCGGTACCATCAAGTTTCTAGCCACTTGCTGTTTCCTTTCGCCCTGCAGGACAAACCAGTCAGCCCCTTGGGACCCTTTCATCTGCAATGGAGTGTCCACCAGGTGTATAAGTACAGATACCTTGCATCAGCATCTCCATGGCCGTATGCTGCTTCATTAGCTGCCTGTCTTCCATGTCACTGTCAGATCCCTCATCCTCATGGATCTCGATGTCTGAGTCATCATTGTCTAAACAAAAACAAGAATGCCCACCAATAACGGTTATTAGGACATCAGCTCCATCTCTTTCTGTTCTTTGTTTCAGCTTGAAGGAATGATTGTGGGCTGACAGGCAGACCACAGCTCAGCAACAGAGTAATTGCTCTGTGTCCAAAAGAGATCTCCGGTTAAAAGGACCTCAAGTAAAAGTCTCGGGAAAGAACTTTGCTTCAGGCATGGCACAGGGGAATCCACAGTCAAGAGTACACAACTTTAAATAATAATAATAAAAAAACAGTCGAGGGGAGGAATGGCATTTTTATTGAGATGGCAGAGAAGAGGTGCTTCATGCTTCCCCTCAGTGCTGCTTCTTCTGTCAAAATTATTCCCTTCTGGGACTACTATTAGCATCGTTTGATGGGAGTGGAGAGGATAGGGGGGGATAGGCTCTTGGTTGCCATCTCCCCCACACTGTAGGTGTTTAAATCCTACTGCAATTTAAGCAGTCTGAACTATGTGCAGGATTGCAGTGCAAGAAGACAGCAGGCTCCATGACACAATTCACATTGTTCAGAAAAGTCACATATTGATATGAATGGAACAGAAGAAGACTGCCCACTGAAAGAGACCCTTCCTTTATTGATTTCAGATCTTTTACTCTCAGAGATCTAATTCTACAGTGTGTGAAGGTCAGGAGTAGCTACGTGGTCACAGCCACTAGATTTTTCGCGTGGTCTCTGCAATGATCACACTTAAGAGAATCAGCTAGGAAATTTGATAACACTGCTCACTCCTTCTTATCATGCTGGCCAGTTATTCCCAACAGAACACAAGATGAGCTGTGATAAATACAGGGTGCATTTGCCGCTCACAGATAACTATTTACCCCTGTTCATAACACTGGAACCTGCAACTCAGTTCAATTTAGCTAGCTGGACTTTGAAATATGCCAGAAACAGCTCCCCAAGCTGCCTTCCATCTCCTCTCCCACATATAAATGACGCAACTGATTTCCATGCCCTTCTCAAACACAGTTAAAGGATCCAGAGAAATCAGACGCCTATCAGAACACACAGACACACAAATACCCATAGGCCTGCATGGGGAAGATCAGAGTGTTTCAGAACTTACAAATGTAGGAGTGGAGAACACTATGAAATTTGATTGTAGTGGATACTGCCTACACATTCATCACAAACAAGGTTTTGGAAGTTTCTCTCTCTTTTCTTTTTACTGTGATCTTTTCTAAAGAGAACCAGCGTCATCCAAAACCACCAGGGAGCAGGGAGGTGCCTCACTTAGGGGAAAGAAAGATCAGTATGTTCTCAGTTCAAGAAGATTTGTAGAAAATTAAGGATCTCTCACCCAAGTGAAATTAACAAACTGACGTAGTAATAATTATTGTAACAACAACAACAACAACAACAACAACAACAACAACGGGGACAAAATGGGCTGTGGTTTAATTACAAAATGTTCTTCTCTACATTCCAAACTTCTATTAGTTTTTGCTCCTGGTTCAACGGTTATGGCTTCTCCCAGAGAATTTTGGGGATGGTAGTTCAGGAACTTCTAACAGAAGATTCTCATCACCCTCACCCTAGTCCCCTGCAGAGAGGACAGACTATTTCATCAGTTTAGAACTGAAGGTTAATGAGGTGGAGGAAATTGTGCTGCACCATCAGCCACAGCATCTCATCTGTCCTTGCTACAATAATGCAAAGTGGGAACAGAAAGGATGCAGTTCTAAGGGGGAAGGCTTCCTCTCAGAGGCGCTGGAGTGATGGTTGTCTGCCTGATATACTGCTGCTGCCGCCACCTTCTTTCCTCTAGGCAGGGAGCGGGGGACATCCAACCCACAGCCCAATCCTGGCCCACCAGGGGATCCAATTGGCCACTGGGCCATTACCCCCCAAACCACACCCACCCTCTCATCAGCTGAGGTCACAGGTGATGTCAGCTGATGGCTGGGAGGGTAGAACTTAATCCTGCATGGGCGTAACCAATGGAGGGGGGCAGGAAGGGGCAGCTGCCTCCTCAAATCAATAAAAATCAATAAAAATCAATAGCTAACTGAGGTTCTGCCCCCCCCCAAATCCTGGCTATGCCCATGATTGGCTGCACCATCCCATTCCCAGCAGGAAACAGGATCATGCAGCCTAGGCAGCAGGATTTAATCTCAACTCACCAGGTGCTTTCTCCTATAAGGGGGCAGGGATGGCAGCTGGGAGATGGAGGACTCCCTCACGCCACTGCTGCCACCCATCCACTTTAAAAAGAAGCAAAGTACCATTTGAAATTGCCTCTCCCCACCACTTTAAAGGGACCCATGCTGTGGTTCCACAAAGCAGCTATTAACTAAAAATACAAATGACTTCCCTAAAAGATCCTAATATGTAGATGAATCAGATGAGAAGGTAGTACAAGTGTGTCTTTGTATGCCACTAATTTCAGATAAAACCAAAATTGAAGAAGGAAAGAAAGACCACACTAAACCCCAAATGTGTTTAATAAATCTCTCACGGATCATACTTTGTTTCCACCTTAGCTGCAGGCAGAACCCACCAATAGATATGTCACTTTCTCAATAAAGCTTTGTTCAAGCCAAGAACAATATGTGCTTCCTGTTCACTTTGGGAACTCAGATTTCCCCACGGATCCAAGCTGCTCTTGTTTGCCCCAGTTGCTTCAAATCTTTGTAAACAAAAGCAAATATGTGATATACTCCATTTGAGGGGCTGAGCCCCAGGAGCTCATCCACTGCTTCCCCAAACAGAATTTTGCCGATAACAACAAACAACTGAGTTTGTAAAACAGAGGCAGTTTTATGATTGAGAAGAAATCATGCTCCAGAAGAAAGCTCTATAACTGAAAGTCCAGTCCTGTGTACTTCAGCAGACAAGACTCTGGGATGAGGATCCTGGTTCAAATCTCATCTTACCTATACACTCACTGAGATGGCCTTAGGCAAATCTCAAAGCCTCAAAACAAAATAAAGAAATCCTTCCAGTAGCACCTTAGAGACCAACTAAGTTTGTCATAGGTATGAGTTTTCGTGTGCATGCGCAGAAGTGTGCATGCACACGAAAGCTTATAACTATGACAAACTTAGTTGGTCTCTAAGGTGCTACTGGAAGGATTTCTTTATTTTGTTTTGACTGCATCAGACCAACACAGCTACCTACCTGTAACTCAAAGCCTCGGTCCTCCATCTGCATCTGCATATGGTGATCACTGAAAGAATGTCCATGAACTGCTCTGAATGTTCTAAGAATTACGTATCTGAGCAAGTGTATTTATTCTCCTTCAGACTCCTCTAAATTGATTTTTTAAAGTCATTCGGCTTCATGTTCAAGTCTGATTATGCTCAACTTTGCTCATAGCCATCCTTTCAGAGAACCATCTAATTGTAGAGTTGGAAGGGGCCTTGGAGATAATCTGGTTCAACCTCCTGCTCAATGCAGAATCAAGTTCCAGGGTAAAAATCAGCTGGGGGAAGGCCCTTTCAAGTCTCCTTCTAGAAGACAGCTGCAAGATGGAAAAAAATTTCAGGATCTACAACAGGCATGGGGAAACTTTGGGTCACCAGATGCTAACTACAACTCCCACCAGCCCCAACAAGCATGGCCAATGAGCAGGGATGATGGGAGTTGCAGTTCAGCAACTTCTGGAGCACCAAAGTTTCCTCATGCCTGATCTACAAAGACCCAGCAAGCCAGAACACTAGTCCTCAGCAGAACCAACAGTGCTCTGCTACTTAAAGCCTGCTGCCACATACAAAAGGACAAAGACAAGGAAGGTTGAGATAAAACTATTAACAAGCTGGAACTATCAAATGCGACTTGAAAAGCCTCAGCCAGTCTCAGCCAAAAGCAAAAATTCATTTAACTGATCCACAAGAGAAAACCTTCTGGGTTTCTCCCTCACATGCCCCCTGCCTCCCAATAAATGTTCAAGGCATACAAAGCAATATTAAAATCACTGGGATGATTCACCTAAGAGTCTCTGCTGACGTCTTAGTTAAGAATAAGCCAAAACTGAAATAATATCAGGATAAAATTGCTCCTTCCAACCTGTCACTGATCCAATTTTTCTGTCAAAAGTTAGCATGCGGGCAACCTTACTAATTATAGTTCCCTTGGTATTAAAAGCAAGCCTAAATACTCCCTCCCACTGGAGAGATTTGACCTAGAGCAAAAAGAGCAAAAAGAAACATTAGATTGGAATTGCTTATCAGATGAAGAGCAGCATTTTTGGCTAATTAAATAGAGTTACTTATTTTCATATGGCTTAAACAGGACCCAAAACTGTAACACCTGGTTTTAGTTCAATGTAATCCGCAAATTGGTTAATTAATCCAGTTTTGCATATTCATCTGCAAAAGTTACAAGCTCATGGCAAGTTTTCTGCTTGCCTCTTGCATGTCTGTGACTTATATTAGCCATTTATACCCTAAAGGAGGAATATGTTGTTGCTCCTTGCCTGGTTGTAGGTTTTCTTAGCCAGCACAAGTGCCCAGCTGAGTTGCAATTTACAGCTTTGAATAGTCGGGTGGATAATAATAATAAAAAACCCTGTTTTTTGTTGGATAGGCCATCCACCAATTTCTTTCACCCCATTGGTGTCTATTCATTCCCCATAGTTGCATGAGCTGGAGAGGTGAGGCGGTGAGGCCCCTTCTACCAGACCAGTTACCATTTGGCTCTTCCACTCCACTAACAGGCAATGCACCGGCCACATCAAAGAAAATAATGTGAGAGTGTAAGGCCCCCTTCTATGGAACAAACTACTGTTTGGTTCCTCCAAGATGATTTGCGCCAAGCACATTCCACCCAAATCATTATGCAACCTTATTACAGATGAACTGGTATCTGAATTTTCTCTTTTCCCTCTTCTCTTATCACCCTTTCCTTTTTGTAGCCAACGGATTGGTGGTCATTATTTTACACAGTAAAGTGTCTTGAGCAAAAGGGCAGGGGGGAAAGCGGCATATAAATGTGATCAATAAATAATACAACAAATCCCCTGTTATTAGCACACAGCAAGGCAAAACTGCTTTATAGAGTTGTAGAGTTGTAAGGGACTGTGAGGGTCCTCTAATCCAATCCCCCTGCAGCTAATGGGTTTGATACTACATTGTTAAAGTGAAAGTGGTTCACCTCTAATTCCTAACAATAATAGGGCTTACCCACCATGTACCCATAACGCAGCTGATTTGGGGCTCTGAGATAGATATTTAAACAGTAAGCAGCCATGACCCACCCAATGCTCCCATCATTGAAGTGGGGTGGGTGGGGGGCAGCAGACAACATACAGCCTTGACTTCCCACTCTGCCTTGAATATAGTAAATCGAGTGACAGGACAATCAAGCAGAAAGAGAAAACTGCTGCAGCCCCATATGCCTCTGTGCCTGCCTGGTGTTTAGTTTCCACCTCAAATGACCACGGTAACATGCAAATGGAAAGGGCCAAACTGCATGGGACCCTGGGTCTGCAGACACCCGAAAAAGTTAACAAACAGAGCTCACTTCCACTCTTCAGCAAGCGCTTCTCTTCCTCCTTCAGCTTGTTCTGCATCAAACGCAAAGTGTTCTCTGCTTCCTGCAGGGAAGGGAAAACATCAAAATCAGAAAGGCAGCTGCACCATGCTTCCGCTCAGGAGGGTAACAAGACATAAGCTGCTGCTAAGGTTAATATCAAAGGCTTTGCAGCCAGCTTGGTTCCCTAGAATGGGACTAAAAAAATATGAATATAAGTTCTCTCTAAATTAGATCAACTCTAGCTTTTCAAAAGTGCTGCAAACCTTTGAAACTGGGCACACTCCTGTTTGATTTGGGCCAGAAGACTATTCCATGAGGTTCAGTAGACTAAAACGCTTTTTATGTAACTTGTTGGTTCAATAAAAGAACATCTACAAATGTTAATCAACTGTCTATGCGAATCCATACAATTTTTGTGTGTGCCAGCCATGAGGGAAGTAAAGCCACTTTCCCTGCAACCAGTATGAAAGATAACTGGGCTGAATTAGAGCACTTTGGTTCTCAGAAGAAGCACCTCCTGAGCTCATTCCAGTCGCGTCTGCCAACTTCATTTGCAGATGGAGCCAGCACAGAGGTGCTGCCTTGTGATGCAGCAAAGCACAATGGTAAATGTTAAAGGGAAGGGTAAGGACCCCTTTTTAGTGCTGTCACCCACTAAAGGGAGTGGGGGAGAAGAGCAGAATGACATGGGCAGAGGAGAAAGTGCTTCTAGCCTTCATTTCTTTTTACTACTCTGCTTTTTTTAAGCCAGCAGATATGCACTGCCAGTTGCGTTGGTTTGACACTTCTTTGTTCAGTTGCTGCGTCAGAACAAACCAAAGAGCTATATCCTAAAGCCATGGACAACACTTGAAAATGTATTCCAAGTGCTTCTGTGACTACTGGTACACTCAAAGCACCTGCAAATGGGTTTGTGCAATTAATCTAGGGAGGGAAAGATCCTTCAAAGGTCAAAAGTTTAAAGCGATTTCAACACTATTATGCTGACAACAATATGGCAAAGCAGCCAGTTCTATGAACTGTCCTGCTTTCTCTGCCTAAGGTAGAATACATGCTCCAGGGTGATGCACATAGGCTCATGTTTCTTACCATAACACATTTTCTTACATTGCTTACTCCTTGATTCCAACTATGGTCAAGAGAAGCAAACTTATGTGAGCTCTAGCCCACAAACACTGTTCAAGACCTTGAGTGTAGTTCATCGACATACAGGGGGAGTGTAGTGGTGGGGGAGATGTGTAATTAACGAATGAGAACAGGAGTGAAAGATCTGCCACCCTCCTGTTTCCTCTGTGCCCACCACCTCTCTCTCACTGGGTGACAAACAGGACAGAGGCTGAAACCCAACAGGATGAGACCCTTCTCCTGCCAGCTTGTGAAGGATCCTACCAGAGCTTAATTTACTTGTTAGTTGATTTACAGACCTTATAAACCGCCACTCATTGAAACAGATTGGATGAATTTCATAATTTATTGTGTTTGTTTTCATAAAGTTTTTTTAGAAACTTTTTTCTAAAAGTTTCCTTTTTTTAAAAAAAAATAACCTTTATTGAATTATACGAATAAAAACAGTAACAAATAGCAAACGTATTACCATAACGCGAGACAATAAAAATTGCAGAAAGGAAAAAAAAAGGGAAGGAAAGAAGAGGGGGAAAAGGAAAAAAGAAAAGAAGAAAAGAAGGAGAGAAAAGAAAAGGAAAAGAAAACAGATGTCCAATAAGGTAAGTTACAACTTCCACCGCTTCTTCATACAGTTACGCCCGTGGTGTATAGCCTGTCTTTTCTTTATATATATAACATAATTATTTCACATTAACACTTCGCAAACCATCTAGATCCAATTCTCATATCCGGCAAGATCATTCAAGGCACAACCAAATTTTGGTCCCCTTGCCAAGTTTCCCCAGGTACTCGTTTAAGCATGCCCATTGCTTTCTAACTTTATTTTTAGGTTTTTGATGAATTATATCCGTTAATTTAGCCAGCTCTAAGTACTCACACACTTTGTCGACCCATTGTCCTTTAGATGGCATATTGGTACTCTTCCAATTGCTGGCTATTAACAATCTTGCAGCCGTTGAAGCATACAAAAAAATACTTTTTTTTTCACTCGGTATAATGTTATCCAAAATACCTAATAAATACATTTCCGCTTTTTTTGTAAATGAAATTTTTAGTAATTTTATAATCTCCTCATGGATTACTTCCCAAAAATTTTTTACCATCGGGCATGTCCACCAGATGTGGAAAAGGCTACCCGGAGCTGCATTGCATCTCCAACATTTGTTACTTAAAGATTTATTTATCCTGGCCAGTTTTTCCGGAACCATGTACCACCTATAGTGCATCTTTATGTAGTTCTCTCGTAACGTGTAACAAGCAGTAAAGTTTATATCTTTTGACCAAAATTTTTTCCAATTTTCGTATGGGATTTCGTAACCTAGATCTTGTTCCCATTTTACTAACCATTTCCCTTTTTCTTCTTCTTCCTGTTCTTTTTCACCTAGCAGCTTGTATACTTTGGCTATGATCTTATCGTTGTTTAGCAATATTTCCTTTTCAAATTTGGTTATTTGGGTATTAATTCCTCGTGTTCTAATATCTTTGTCATATGTAGCTTTCAGTTGGAAGAATTCTAGCCAGCTTATCCCTAAGGATTTTAACACCTCATATTTTTTTAGGTTATTGGTCCCTTCTATGTTTTCAATCAATTCTCTGTAAGTCGGCCACAGTTTTTTCTTGTTACACCTCAGCGTGGCATTTGCCTCTACTGGGGATACCCATCCTGGTAGTTTGTTCATAATTTTATCTTTAGTTCTATCCCATACCTCGAGCAGGGCTTTCCTCAAGATATGGTTTTTAAATCCTTTGTGTATCTGTGCCTTCCCATACCATAGGTAGCCATGCCACCCAAAAACCTTATCCCATCCCCCAATGTTCAAGGTTTCTGTGTTTTGTAGAAGCATCCATTCTTTAAGCCAGCTCCAGCAAGCTGCTTCATAGTATCTTTTTAAGTCTGGAAGCGCAAATCCTCCATTATCCTTTGATTTTATTAAATTTTCCATTTTTATTCTGGCCTTCTTCCCCTGCCAGATGAAATCAGCAAGGTCCTTCTGCCAGTCTTTAAAATGTCTAACTCCCAAGATTATTGGGATATTTTGAAAGAGGAACATTATTTTTGGTAGGACCACCATTTTTATCATTGACACTCGTCCCCAGATTGACAATCTTAGTTTACTCCATTTAGCCATACTATCCTTAACTTCTTTCCATTTTTTAAGATAATTGTCTTTGAGTAAGTTGGTGTTTTTGTTCGAGATCCAAATTCCCAGGTAGTTAACTTTTTTCTCAATTTTAATTCCCGTATTCTTTGCTAATTCTTCATTGTCTTTCTCCCTCATATTTTTAGTTAACATTTTAGATTTTTCTTTATTTAATTTGAACCCCGAAACCCTACTGAATTCTTTCATCTTGGTAAGCGCTTTCGTGATGCTTTCTTGGGGCGTTTCTGTGACTATTATTAAATCGTCTGCGAAAGCTTTCGTCTTGTAGCAAGTTGAGCCCAAGCAGATGCCTTTTATCTCTTTATCTTTTCTTAACGCTGTTAAGAGTGTCTCAATTACCATAATAAACAATAGGGGAGACAGGGGACACCCTTGTCTCGTCCCTCTTTCTATGTTAAAACCTTCCGTAATTTCGTTGTTAATAATTATTTTTGCCTTTTGTTCTTTGTATATTGCTCTTATACCATTTAATATTTTGTTTCCCATTTTCAGGTTTTCGCAGACATTAATCATGAAGGGCCAGGATACACTGTCGAATGCCTTTTCCGCATCGACAAGTAGCATCGCTGTTTCAAGGCCTGGTTTCATATCGACATATTCCAAGATATCTATAATTATTCCTTTTAGAATTGCACAATACAATTAAAGCAACAAACAAAAAATAAAAAGGAAAGTCAACAAAGGGAAGGAGGACACAAAGGCTTCCTATGGGCATCCAGTTGGTCACTGTGGGAACAGAATGCTATACAGTGGTGCCTCAATGTACGAATTTAATCCGTTCCGAAGGCACCTTCATAGGTCGAAAAATTCATAAGTCGAAAAGTGCCATTGGGAACGCGATTTCCCATAGGAATGCATTGGAAACGGAAAAATCCGTAAGTCGAAGCAACCCCATCTAAAAATTCATAAGTCGGCCATTTGCCCCATTCGTAAGTCGAAAAATTCGGTTGTTGAGTCATTCGTAAGTTGAGGTACCACTGTATACCAAATGGGTCTTTGTCCTGATCCTGCAGGCCTCTTCTTATGCCAACCTTTCCTGTCCATTGGGCCAGCTTGGACAGAAAGGGCTATCAAAAGGTACCTTTTGGGACCAGGACCTTGCCTGAGCCACACAATCTTCCTGGCTCCAGGAAATTACTCGTTATCCCTTGGCTCATCTCAGCTTGGACAGCTACCAATGGCTGAACCCTGCCACAGAGGGAGAGAGGAAAGGGAAGAGGAATGTTCTGCATTATCAGGGGGTGGGACTAGATGACCCTCGAAGTCCCTTCCAACTCTGCAATTCTATAATCTGCATCTAATGGGTATTGCCTGCAAGCAATCCTGGAATAACAACATAAGAAGGGCTTGCTGGATCAAGCCAGCAGCACATCGATTCCAGCCTCCTGTTCTCACAGTGGCCAACCACAGGAACAGAGTTCAACAACACTCTCCCCACTTGTGAGTCCCAGCAACTGGTATCCAGATGCATAATGCCTCTGACAGTGGAGGCAGAGCACAGCCATCATGGTTAGTAGCCTCTGTGAATTTGTCTAATCCTCATTTAAAGCTACCAAAAGAAATCCATCTAGCTACACTAGCCTACTAGCTACAGTTGCTCTCCCTTGCCGAGAAAAGGGGGGGGGCTCCCTATACCCAATTGAACTGACTGCAAATCTTAAAATGATTTCCTTGTACAGTGGTACCTCTACTTACAAATAACTCTACTTACAAATTTTTCTACTTACAAATGGAGCTCCGTCCGCCATCTTGGATGCAGTTTAGATAGGATTTTTTCTACTTACAAATTTTTAGATAGGGTTGCTTCGACTTACGAATTTTTTCTCCCAATGCATTCCTATGGGCTTCGACTTACAATTTTTTTCGACTTACAAATGTGTGTTCGGAACGCATTAAATTCGTAAGTAGAGGTACCACTGTATCTCACTCCTGCTCCAATAGGCACAACAGATTGCCCAGTATCATGACAGAGAGAGTCTTCAGAGAGAAAGTGTCAGACATAGCATTTGGGAGCCCTGTCTACCACAACAGTAAATGTATCCATTTATTTCCCTTTGTCACAGATACTAATTAACAGTTTTCCAAATGTCACCCCTGGGGGCAGGATGGGGGGACCCAGAGGCAATCAATCATTTTGCAAAAAGCTATAAAAGGGGAGTATTGATCTTAGAAGCAGAACGGAACTGAGCTTCGGCAAAGCTATTTCCAGAGAGTCTAATAGCAGCTGCTATGGAAGGTTACTGTGAAAAACATGCCATCAGTTAGCAGGAGGCTGATGATCTATTGCTAAACAAGCTCTAAAAGGCACAGCATTGTTTAACCCATGGTATTCCCAGTGAAGCCTCTGCAGCCTTGGACATCCACAACCTGCTCAGGTCCACATTGAAAACATTTTGCTTACCACAATGTAATCTGACTTCTATAGCCGGAATGAAAATACAATTAAAATGTAAACTATTTACTGCCTTTATTCCAAATTCTATCTTGTTGGCAGGACTTTGGATGCCAATTTTCTACCCTTCTCTGAGTCTTCTCTATCCTTGGATGTAAAAACTGCTGTAGAATCTATATGGCAAGTTTCTTTTGACTGATTCAGCAAAACAAAAAACAAAAATAACTATTTTGGGTATAATGGACTCCGCAGCTCCATATGAAGGGGTTGTCTAAGTCAGATGCATTTTGGAGGTGTAATGCTAGAAATGTCTCACTGAGGCATATGACGTGAGCCTCCCCATGAAATGCCCTTTTTGGTCTGAAGTTGCTGTCTGTTTAAATTTTATACTGGCAAAATATCTGCAGATGTTTGTGTACTTTAAGTTATATTCCTGCAAAATAAGGACTAACAACTGGGCAACAAAAATGGGATTTATGAGCCCTTGCAGTTGCTAAGAGACATATACCTTGAGCGTGGAAGGATAAATATTCACCATCTACGATGCAACAGTTTGAAGTCCTTAATGCCCTTGCTATAGCTGAATGCACTTTCTTGAAACACCAACTTCCTTTGGATATCTGCGTGGACATTTGGAGGGCATTTATGAATTTGTATGTGTATTGATGTGTATGTGTATTGATGTTTATTTTATTGTGAATGTCAGATGACAATTGCCCTTTTGCTTTCTTTAATAAATCTGCAGTAAAAAAGAAATGTAAATCTTATCTTTTCCCAGTAGGCTATTTTCTACACATCCTTTCCTAGCCTCCATCCAGGCTTGTGTTTGTGGAAAGGTTTTTTGTTTTGTTTTTACTATGCATTTGGTATGCTTTATTTTGTATTTTTCTGTTGTGAACCACTCTGGAATCTTTGAATAAAGGACAGTATACAAATGTAATACATAAATAATAAATAAATAGTGATACTTAAAACTCAATATTCACAAGTCAGAAAAAGCTACCCTTTCAGAAGGCATCAAAGAAGCTATGTGGACCCCCCCCCCCCGGCAAAATACCTGGCTATATGTACTGACAATTTGCTTTAGTAAAAGGTAGCTTCTGAGAAGCTGGGTTTTCTCAAATCATACATGACACATGACTTTAAGTTGCCAAGAAAACCTCCCTGGACCTATTTTGCTGGCTATAATAATAAAATGATAATAACTTTATTATTTATCACCTACCCATCTGACTGGGTTTCCCCAGCCACTCTGGGCGACTTACAACACATAAAAATTGCAAAATGTTAGACATTAAAATTTCCCCGATACAGGGAAATGTATGACTGATGGGGAGTTGCAGTCCAAAATATCTGGAGGGCACCAGGTTGGGCAACGCTGTTTTAGCTGGAGAAGCCAGAAACTGACCCTGGGTCTTCCTCCTCTGTGCAAAGCAGTTGTTCCGTCACCAATCTACAATCCCCACCCAGCAAAGGGGCTCTTAGAAAGACAACTGGCTCAACACTTGCACAGCATCATGTCCTCTGACTGATCACGACTTACGACCTAGCCTGTAATTGAACTTTCTCCCCCCCCCCCCCGTGTTCTTGGAGGAATTAATGAGCTTCATGGCTGATTGCTTCATCTGGTAGTCGACAACCCTGCCATCTTTTTAAAATATATAACTAAATGCATTCTGACAAGCAGCTGGCAGAAAAAAAGTGAAGCTTCTGTCACATATTGGAGAAATTCCCAACACAGGTGCGCAACCATTTTCAAGTTCTCTTGACCATTAGCCATGGTAAGGCAACCCACCTCAGGCAGCAGATTTGAGAGCACATTAAAAAAAACAACAGCGAATTCTCATTTAATTCTTATATTCTCCAACGTCTGGGACCTATTTGCATCATCTGCCTCAGGCATCAGGCCATACCCACCAGAGAGAAAAACCTTGCGGCAATTATTCGTGCTCTGGTTGTTGGTTATTGCAATATGTCATTACAGGCATCCCATCAGGCCATAGCAGAGGGAAAGAGATGGGATTGCAGGGCATTTTCTTGCCCTCTGCTGAAACGCCAGCAACATTTGCCTCCTCATCTCCTTGAAATCTTTTCATTTCAGTGATCATTACAATATTAAGAGTTTGTGTCTATGTTTCTTTTTCTCCTTTTCCCTTCCTAATGTATCCTCCTATTGCATCATATTTTTCTTAGATTGTATGTCTGAAGGACTCAATTAGTTCTCTGGGAGCCTTTCTCAGCTGAGGAGCAAAATAAAAATATTTTAAATAAATATGAAGACTGTTACCTTAAAAATTGGTTCTGAACCTGACAGCGACATTTTAAAAGCCTTTCTCCACCCCCAGCCTCCAGTATTTTATTTTTAAGCAAAGAAGAACTTGAGGCAAATCTGATACATCCATCCAGGCTTAGTGGCCAGTTCCTTAGCATTTGCTTTTTCAAATTTAGCAATGTGAGCCACTGACTTCGGTCCCAGAACATTGCCACCCCAGTGACGACAAATCTCACCGTATAAAATAATAATAATAATAATAATTTATTATTTATACCCCACCCATCTGGCTGGGTTTCCCCAGCCACTCTGGGCAGCTTCCAACAGAAAAATAAAATAAAATCTACTAAACATTAAAAGCCTACCCTAAACAGGGCTGCCTTCAGATGTCTTCTAAAAACCTGGTAGCTGTTTTTCTCTTTGACATCTGATGGGAGGGCGTTCCACAGGGCGGGCGCCACTACCAAGAAGGCCCTCTGCCTGGTTCCCTGCAACTTGGCTTCTTGCAACGAGGGAACCGGCAGAAGGCCCTCGGCGCTGGACCTCAGTGTCCAGGCAGAGGTGGAGACGCTCTTTCAGGTATACTGGATCGAGGCCATGGTAGTTTCTGTGAGGTGGTAGATAAGAGGAAAAGATGGGAAGCAAATCCCACTTCTCCAGCTTTGCACTGAATTTTCAGTTTCATTATGAAAATGCTGACCCAGTGAGCATGTGATACCAATTGCCCTGTTTTCAAGCTTCCCATAGGCATCTGGCTGGCCACTTTCTGAATAGGATGCTGACCTAGGTAGTCCTTTTGGTCTGATCCAGCATGGGTTATTCTTATGCTCTTAAATAAAGCATTACGTTTTTCGTCTAAACTGTGTCTATATTCCTCATTCTTAATAATCTTTGTCAATGGTGTGCACTGGATCCCCCACCCTTTCACGTTATGTAAGCCACAATGTCTGCCCAATCTAAGGACACTCCACTTAAAATATTGTGATGAAAACTGTTATCAATGCTGAGATCCTGAACTAGGCAGAGCACAGTGACCAAAAAGAAGGGATGGGCAAAGGCTTCTTGAATCTTCACAAGGCTTCACAAGGCTCTTACCTACGGGACCGCCTCTCCTGGTATGCCCCACGGAGGACCTTAAGGTCCACAAATAACAATATTTTGGAGATCCCAAGCCATAAAGTGGCTAGATTGGTCTCAACTAGGGCCAGAGCCTTTTCAGTATTGGCCCCAACTTGGTGGAACGTTCTCCCACAGGAGACCAGGGCCCTGCGGGATGTGACACCTTTCCGCAGGGCCTGCAAGACAAAGCTGTTCCGCCTGGCCTTTGGGCTGAACTTTGTCTGACCACTATGTTTTTTCCTCCCTTATGGTTTTGATTTGGGCCATTTTAAAACGAGGCTGCATTAAAAAAATTTTTTAAATCTAAATTGTATTTTAATCCACATTTTAATCAATTCTTTTTCCTTCTTTTACGTTTTATTGTAATTTTATTGATGTTAGCCGCCCTGAGCCCAGTTCTCACTGGGGAGGGCGGGGTATAAATAAAAATTTATTGTTATTTATTATTATTATTTATATTCAGAAAGACAAGTGAGCCAGAAGCTCTGTGGCCCTCCAAGTATTGTTGGACTCCAATGCCTGCGAACCCCAGCCAGCATGTTATCCCAGCAGGGATGCTGGGAGTTTTATTACAGCAACTTCTGGAGGACCACAGGTTCCCCATCTCAGCTCTAAACCCATGTGTTTCTTGCAGCCTTTCATTCCCTAAGGTCCTGGGCACAATGGCGGAGAAGAGCCCTTGACCATGCTGCATGCTATCAAATAGAACGTCAAGTTTCAACAGTCTCTTCTCTACGTCAGCAGTTCCAGAGCAGGAGACATTAATCCTGCCTGGTATCTTGTCTTAACAGCTTCCAGATAAGCACAGTGTCCAGGGGAAAATGCCAATTTCCTACTAACAGGAGCTCAAAATCTTCACACTTGAGCACAATGCACATTCAATAGCAAAGAGACTGAAATTCAAAATTATGGCTGGGAGGGAGATAAAGGAAGGAAGAAACAAAGTGACAACATTGGGCAAAAGAAAAGAAAGGTCCGTCAAGAGACCATAGCGTATTAACAGAGTACTCTTCAAACAATGAGTACCCCCCCCTTTTCAATGGCCAAAAAACAAAGCCGCCAATCTGAGACATCTGCAATTAACTCAACCGTGCCTACGTTGTAATAGAAATTGCCTCAACTGCTCTCATATTTATTTGCTTACTTCTCTCTCTGGACCTTGGGAAAGTACAAATTGTAATAATTCAATAAAAGCTCATTTGCTACTCTCCTGGCATATTACAGTTCTATTGTATTAGTTTATTTGGTGTGTTGGTTTCCATGCATGGTCTTTATGTAAATATGTGGATGAGTCCGTGGTGTAAATGCAACAATCAGTGTACATATTTTATCAAATTATGTCAGATGAAGAAATTACTACAGCAGCTGGGGCCTTCCGAACATTTTACCATATTTTACTCTTGTATATTCCACTATTGTCTAAGGCGCACCTGTACAATCATAGAGAGTTGGAAGAGACCACAAGGGCCATCCAGTCCAACCCCCTGCCAAGCAGGAAACACCATCAAAGCATTCTTGACATATGCCTGTCAAGCCTCTGCTTAAAGACCTCCAAAGAAGGAGACTCCACCACACTCCTTGGTAGCAAATTCCACTGCCAAACAGCTCTTACTGTCAGGAAGTTCTCGAAAGCCTTGTCCTGGTTTCTGAACTTTTTGAAAGTCAAACGGATTTTGTTTGACTTCCGAGGTACGTTTGTAGTTTATTCTGAAAGCAGAGGTTTGGAGGGGATCCCAGATTTCAGGGTTCATAGTTAATGATGCTCTTCACATGGTGTTAAGGGGGCAGCTAGTGGCTGCTCACACCTACTGCATCAGTTAGCCTTAACAAGGACTGAAAGAGGCCACCTTTATAAAAGCACTCAAAAATCAAGCACAATAAAAATGATTGCGAGTGTAGCATGGCTTAACAAGTTTTTGTTTCCCCTCCTCTGTCTTGGCTAACTTGGCCCTAGGCCAGCTGGTGCTTCATTATCAGAATGCTTCACTAGCAGACCATAATGACGAGCTGGGATTTAAACTCTTCTCAGCAGTTAAGATACGTCACGATTGCATAATGAATGGTAACTCAGATACCAATAGGCAGCACACGCAAGCTGTTGCAGGAACAGTTTGTACACAAGAATTTAATTGTAATGAATTCTTCTCAATAGAAGCATCACAAAGGAGAGTTAATCATTTCAGGATTGATTGCACTACATGGAAATTTAAATTACAGCGCCTGCTGCCTCCTTGAAGGAGAATGGCAGCGCTCGGCGTGCATTGCAGATGGTCAGGCGCCTTCAGGGAAATGTGGGAGATGATTGGCATTTCTGGGCCTCTGTTGTCCCCAGGAGCATAAGAAGAGTCCAGCTGGACCAGAGCACAAGGTCTTCTGGCCCAGCAGCCTGTTTCCAAAAGTGGCCAGCCAGATGCTTATGGGAAACCCACAGAAAGGCACAGAGACTCCCCCTTGCAAACCCTGTGTCCTGCCCCCACCTCACGACCAGATATGGAGATTTAGAGAACCAAGTAGGATCGGGGTGGGGGGGATGTCGCAGTGTATTCCCCCTCCTAGCAAGAGTGCTCCTAATCAGGTTTCCAGCCACTTCCTCCCTCCAAAGCAGGGCATTCCTTATTATTCCAATTTTCTTTTACAGTTGGATGTTCAACATCCTGAAGCTACTGGGCATCCTCAGTCTCAGTGTGCTAAAGAGCTCCCTTTTTTGAGGTTTCATGAGATATTTTCTTTTTGTACCTCTACCTACTTCTTGCTGCACCCAAGCATGCAGATACTACCCTCTTGTTTTCATTGCCTCTGTTTTGGCTCCATGGCCCAAGTTAGCTATTAGAGAGCGGCCTATCACTACTGAGCAAGCTAGGTTGCCACTTCCTCTCAAGGGATACGGTAGCACAGCACTACCCTGTGTTCTTCAGCTGATGCCCTTCTCTGTGTGTCCTCTCCAAGAGAGGTGAGGAGGGTAGCGAAGAGAGAATGGGACAGAGTAGTGGCTCCCCAGTTGTGAAATGTTCTTCCCAGGGAGGCACGCCGGGCTCCTTCACTATCTGCTTTTATTCAGCCAGACCTTTAGAGTTTAATTCTCTGCATATTTTCAGTGGAGTGGCACTGAGTTGGATTTGCACTTTTATGCATATTGTTGCATTTTAAAGGTAAAAAGGTAAAGGACCCCTGACAGTTAAGTCCTGTCGCAGATGACTCTGGGGTTGCGGTGGTCATCTTGCTTTACAGGCCGAGGGAGCCAGTGTTTGTCCGCAGACAGTTTTCCAAGTCATGTGGACAGCATGACTAAACCGCTTCTGGCGCAATGGAACACCGAAACCAGAGCAGCGCACAGAAACACCATTTATCTTCCTGCCGGAGCAGTACCTATTTATCTACTTGCACTTTTTGGCGTGCTTTCGAACTGCTAGGTTGGCAGGAGCTGGGACTGAGCAACGGGAGCTCACCCTGTACCGGGGATTCGAACCGCCAATTTTCTGATCAGCAAGCCCAAGAGGCTCAGTGGTTTAGACCACAGCGCCACCCGCATCCTTTGTTGTATTTTAGGTCGTTTTTATTCTTGTTTTTCTTAACAACAACAACAACGTGGTTAGACATGCATATTTCCCTCCAAGGACTATGCTAGTGCTTGTATAAGAGCAGGAGTCTTGAGGACAAAGATCTGCTATATTACATAGACTTGTAGGCCTTCCGTCTTTTGGGGATGTGGGGAAGAAGGGGGGAGTTTTAAGAGACTGCTGCATGGAATCCACAGGGCTGCATTAATTAAAATGTGAAAACCTTTCTTCAGTCTTTAAATCACTTTTCCAATTATGAAACGCAAGCTACCCGATGTCATTAGTTGTGAAACAACAGCAGTGAAACAACAAGCCACTGCATCTGCCAAGTGTTCCAGAGATTACAGGCCCATTACTCAATGATGCTCTTCAGGCTGGAACACAGTTTCACTTGATAAATATTCATTTGTCCACCAGCTCATTCCTCGATACCCAAAGAACACAGGGAAGCAGATTAACCTAACCCCACAGCCATTGCCATTGTCTTAGCATGCTGTTGAATGAAATTCTAAAAAAGGGGGCACAAAGCATACAATTTCCTCTGCACAATAATTGCAAAAGACTTATTAATTGGAACAAAGGAAAGTCAGTATACAAAAATCAACCAAAGAGTCATCTGATTGTTTAGGTGACTGGGTGTTGCAAAGATTGGAATTCAATTATTTATAATTTCAAGTCATGTTTTTCTTTGACTCCCAGCAAGCAGCACATATTCCAAAGGGGCAGGACTAATCTGACACCAAATTGTCCTTTTGAATATGCAGTAAACCAACCAGTTTTAGTTTGCCGGCAAACGTGATGAAAGGACAGTCAGGAAGAAGAGGATAGGAAGAGAGAAACACCCCTTTTAGAACTGTGCCTTGATCTCCCATTGGATACAGCACTAAATCATAAATCTGCAGTGGTTCAGAAAGCAGGGTGAGACAGGGCGAGGATTTGTGAAGTCCATTGTTCTTCTTCTGTTAGGACACAACTTCTTAAAAACTACAACACCTGTCAATGGGCAGGTTTTCAATGTTGCAGACCTTAAATGTGGAAGATCTACCTGTGAAACAGTGCATACAAAGCCATTAACCCATTATAACCACACACACACTTGTGTACCCAGAGCATTTCTGAAATTTTAAAACCAATGTTTGAAGTTATTATTAAAATAAAATAAATAAATGACAGACAAGTCAATCCAAATACATGTGGCAGACCATACTGGGCAGACTCAAGCAAGGAAGCAAGATGACTCAACTAGTATTCAAGGCACTGCCATGTATACCTTTCATGCAAACTACAAAGGCAGGAGGAAACTCTGCTCAGCGCATGACTGAACAATCCACTTCACTTTTTAAAATTACATCCATCTTCACCCAGTTTTAAATTTGTTTATTTATAATCATGTTTTATTTTTCTTGGTCTTTATATACCTCCTTTCAAAAAGAGCAACCCTGGGCAGATGGGTAACGGCAGTTGGATTCTACCGTAAGTGAATGGGTCAAGCCCCCAAAATAGTGGCAGAAAACAAGAAAGCAAGCCTCAAAGTTTAGAAAAATTCTGTATTGGAACCTGGGTTGGTGCACACTTGAGGATAAATACAGACAAAACTGCAGAAATGCATACAAAAGCATGTGGGGTAGAAATAAAGACTAAACGAGTTCATGTAATATTTGAGAACCCTCACCTCAAATCTCTCCTGCTCCATTCGATGCTGGTCATCCAGTTGCTGTTCCAGATATGTAAGGTTACGGAATTTTTCCAGGTAACAGCTATATTGTTTCTGCAGTTCCTCCTCAATCTTCTCATATTCATCCATAAAAGCTGGGCTGATGGGGACACAAGAAAAAAGGAACATGGGGGAATCTGTGAGTTTTGGTTTTTTAGCTGTGTGATAAACTGAGGGATTTCAAGCACTTCCTTACCTCCCACCCAGCTCCCAAATATTTTCTGGGAACATTTAAAACATTATATCAGGTTAAATCAATTCTAGACTATACTCAACTACTATTTTTCTAATATCTTCTAAGTTAGAAATACAGTTAACCTATTGTTATAGATTCATGGTTCATTAGAGAGCCAACAAAATTTGAGGTCGTAATTACATCTGAAAACTATGTCAAGGGAGTCCTAAGTAAGATATAAAAAATCTTAATTGATTTTGAACCACCTGGCCATAAATATCTAGTTAACTGGCAACAAAGCATGTTAATAATAATTCTAGAAGATAAATGAGTATGAATTTGGGGGGGGGGAATTCTTGCTTCACTTTAAAGAATTTTTAATATATATTATAAATTCATTGATATATGACTCCAGTGAGATTGAACAAAATATACCCAGAGACTACAGATGATTGTTGGATATGTAAAATGCTTGAGGAAAATATATTCCACATTATGCGATGATATAAAAAAGGAATTTTTTTTAATCTAGTATTATCAGAAATAAAAAATTCTAGGTTATGATGTCCCAAGAGATCCAAAGGTAATATTATTTCCTTATCTAAAGGGCAGCATACCAGAAGAAGATTTAGAAATGATAGCTTATTAGTTAACTGCAGCCAGAATGATAATCTGGCAGAATTGGAACAGTATCACCTTTCCTTCTATAGATTCTTGGCTAACATCTGGGATGTGGCATGTATGGTAAAGCTAATAAATCTGGTCAAAGCAGGAGAGGGCAGACAGTGAGAGAATCTGAGTACAACCACTAAATAGGCCTGCTGTCTTGTCTCACCCAACTGTGACTCCATTGTAAGTGGGCCAAGGAGAAGGTTCTCTCCTTCTCTTTTTTGGAAGGAGGCAGGATGGTATGAGAGGAGGCAATCGTCAAGGTATTCTAACATGCATAAAACTTTTAAAGGAGAAACTGGCTCACTTGTTCTATAATGATCCATAGTTCAAAGAAGTCTGATAGGAAGGGTTTATTGGCCTGCATAAAGTTCCACAGATCCTTGATTATGACACATTACCGTAGAAACCAGCTTTCATTTTGTGATTTAAATATCTAGCCATTGTGCCTGCAGCTGCATTTGATGAGGTCACAGTCAAAAAAACAAAAACACCCACATACTCAAAGTCCCAGAAAAAAGGCAGCAAGCAAACCCCCCCCCCAATTCTTTATTATTTTTCACTCTTATATGGGATATACTGGGATTATCTGGGATATGCCATGCAGGATCACAATTTTTTAAAAACTAAAATCTGCTATATGGTCACTACAGACTGACCTCTCCAACATAAACCCACTTCTTTTAAAAACAAGGAGTCAAATGTCACAGATTCAATCTCTTTTTAACAACTTTGTTTTTTGTGCATTTTTAAAACAAATCATTTTTAAAACTCAATTATCAAGTAATGCTCAGAGTAGGAAAATGTTAAGCCATTTTCAAAAGGTCAAATGACTGGGAAAATGGATAATTACATAATTGCAATTACAGAGTGTGCATTAGCAGGTAGCAAGTATTCTACTGTCGAGAGTGCTGTAGGGAATGACCTTGGATTGGCAGGCTCTAATGCAGGAGCAAGAGGAGGAAACAGAGGAGAGGACTGAATGGGGAAAAACTGGGCCAGAGTGTGTTTGGGGCCTCAATACTTACAGCACTTTTTGGACAAGAGAGTTTATTAGGCTCATTGCAGGCTCTCCACTCCCCACTGCACTAGGCATTAAGCATGCACATTAACACTCTGCATATTCATTTCTCATGGGACAAACAGTACGCCAGTAGTTACCGAACGCTCTGAAGGGTCTGTAGCCGCTTGCGGTTTCTTTCCAGCTCCAATTTCCTCTTTTCAATCTTGGCCTCCAAACTGGTTTCATCTGATGCCACGTTGCTCAGCATGTCGTTGGTTTTCTGGACCTGCTCCTAAAAGAGATACTGCAAAGATGAGTGACAGTTGCTGGCAGAATCACCAGATGACATTTTTAGTTCCTAGCTCTTTTCTGGCCACATTTTATGATGGTTACATTTATGGCTGTGTGTGCTAAAAAGCCACTGGACTAGGACCAGGGAGATCCGTGTTCAAATCTCCACTCAGCAACTAAGCTCACTGGGTAAGTCAAAACTAGTCTCCCTCTCTTCACCTACATCATAGAATTGTAGTGAACATGAAATACAGCAGTGAGGTAGGGGTGGGGGTGGAAAAACATGCATATCACCTAGGAAGCTACCTTCTACTGAGTCAGACCACTGGTCATTCTGGCCCAATAATGTCTACACTGATTGGCAGTGGCCCTCCGGGTTTTCAGGCAGGGGACATTCCCAGTCCTACTTGGAATCTTCTGCATGCAAAGCAGATGCTTGAAGAATAAAGGTAAAGGTAAAGGGGCCCCTGACAATCAGGTCCAGTCGTGTCCGACTCTGGGGATGCGGCGCTCATCTCGCTCTATAGGCCGAGGGAGCCAGCGTTTGTCCGCAGACAGCTTCCGGGTCATGGGCCAGCATGACAAAGCTGCTTCTGGCGAACCAGAGCAGCACACGGAAACGCCATTTACCTTCCCACCGGAGCGGTCCCTATTTATCTACTTGCACTTTGATGTGCTTTCGAACTGCTAGGTGGGCAGGAGCTGGGACCAAGCAACGGGAGCTCACCCCATTGCAGGGATTTCAACCGCCGACCTTCCGATCAGCAAGCCCTAGGCTCTGTGGTTTAACCCACAGTGCCACCTGGGTCCCTGCTTGAAGGATAGGTGGGATTAAAATGTAAAACAATTATAAATAAAAATTATACACCAAAGCATCACACGTTCTGCACCAATATAAGGGCATATAAACAATGAGAACAGGAAGAGTTTGCATAGTTTATTCTGCATTTGTTCTCATTTTTCTTGTCATGAGGAGGGGGAGCTTTGCAGGATGCAGATGCTCTATTCCAAGCTACTGGAAATGTTATGCATCTGCTCTTCTGACTTTTTCCAAGTAATGTGGGAGGGTTTTTGTTTTTGGGTTGTGTGTGTGTGTGTGTGTGTGTGTGTGTGTGAGAGAGAGAGAGAGAGAGAGAGAGAGAGAGAGAGAGAGAGAGAGAGAGAGATTCCTACAACCCAGAAACAGGACAAGAACTTACTAGGATAAGGATGAGTAATTCTGAGAAAAGGTTGGGCTAGCGCACAAATGCCTTAAGAATCTAGAAGTGAAGGCCAGGATGATTCAAAGGACCATGCCAGACTTGGATGTGGGATATTGCAGAGCAGGACCAGTCCCATTTAGGAGGAAGGCAGAGTCCACTTCTGCTTGCTTTGAACTGCACACAAATAAACATTCCACAGCTCTTTGGTTCTAAGCATGATAGCAAAACAGAACCTTCATATGTTCAGAGGCAGTATACCTCTGAATACCAAATGCTGGAGGCAATTAATAGGGAGGGCTGTAACCTTCATCCATTCCTTGTGAGCTTCCCAGAATCACCTGGCTATCCAATCTTGCACCTGTTTCGTACCGGGTCCTTGTCTGCTTGCGACTCTCTTGATGCCTGTTTCCATGTGCAGGCTGACACCTGGTTTGGAGTCTTTGCACCAGGGATGGGGGAGTTGTGGCCCTCCTGATGTTTTTGGACAACAACCCCATCATTCCTGCACACTTGCTATGCTGGTTGGGATTAGTGGGAGTTGGAGGCCAGCAGCATCTGGGAGGTTCCGAACCCCTGCTCCATCCCTAGAAGCTGGCCAACTAGTAACACCAAGATTCAGAAACCTGCTGTGCAGCCAGGACTTCTATAATCAAAGAGAATACCCAGACCCAAGTTCTTTCTGTTATCTGTACTAATTCATGCTTTATGTACTGTAAACAAGCTTGACGGTTCTGTCTCAAACTTCTGATTCTCTGCGTGCATTTTTAATCTGAGGTGGAGGCTGCTGGGATCAATTAGACCCCCATTAAAGTGAGCAAGGCAAATTGTTGATGATACACATCCAAGGAACTTGGGTCCTAAATGATCCCAACATGGGAAAACCTCCCCTTTTAACAATGCACTTTCTACTTTATACGAATGCAGCAGCAAAAATACAGCGGTACTAACCATTCAGCTTTATTTTTGTTTAACCAAGGACCTGTAGGGAACCTGATCACACCTCTACATAGTTATACCCCAGTACTATCAACAAAAATGCTTAAGACAATTTTATAATTACTTTTACATTAAATTGGCATCATTGTCCAAGTGATCTCTTTGTGTGAGAGTTTGTGCAACCATGTTATCAGATTAATAAACTGCTCTCTACCAAACATACAAAGAGCTCCCTGGTGGATACCTGAGAAGGAAAATATGAAAGATCAACTCTGGGGAGTGCTGTGTGCAAATGCAAAAGCAGAGGAACAATTGCTTGCAGGTTTTAAGCCTCTGCCAACGTTTACAGCTGCTTAGGATAAATCTTCCTTCAAAAGTGCTGCTTGAAAGAGAACATGCAGATCACTTGGCCTTTTTTAAAAAGCCATTTCTCTCTCACACAAACCTAAATGTAATCAAAAGGATGAAAGGAAATCAAGAAAACGGGGAGTGAAAGGGAGAAAGGATATACAAAAATGTGCTGCACAGAATCAAAGTACCAATGACCTTGAAAACCTTGCTCTTTCAGAATTATTAATTGCCAAAGAAGGAATATTTTGACATTTAAACACCAATTGGGATTGCTCTAGCACAGGCACGTCCAACAGGTAGATTGCGATTTACCGGTAGATCACTGGACATCTGTGGTAGATCACTGGTAGATCACTGGCTCCCGCCAAAGAAGCTAAATAACTTTGGCTCCACTAAAAAAAAAGCCCTGCACCCCCCAAAAACAGGGCTTTCCTTCCTAAGAAAAGCTCAACAACTTTGACCTGAACCCCCAAAAAGGGGGTAGATCACTGCCAGTTTTTAACTCTGTGAGTAGATCTCAGTCTCTTGGGAGTTTTGGCCAGTCTAGCAGATGGCTACAATTGATTGGACTCACTAGTTCAGGTAGCTATGAAAGTAGGGCCCCATCTGCACTACACATCTGAAGCAGTATCATACCACTTTAAGCAGTTACGGCTTCCTCTAAAGAATCCTGAGGACTGTAGTTGTTAAGAGCGCTGAGAGTTGTTTGGAGACCCCATTATCCACACAGAGCTAATTAAACCAGAGTGGTTTAACAGCCAATTCCTCTTCCCAGGAAACTCTGAAAAATGGGGCCAGAGTGGTTTCTTGAAACTGTGCTTTATGGCAGGGTGGGTGTGGGGCGGGAGAGCAGAGAAACAGAGAACAGAGAAAGAGAGAGAGAGAGAGAGAGAACAGTGCTGTTCTGCTCAGGGCCACTTTGCAGGTTTCCCACAGGCACCTAGTGGACCTCTGTGAGAAAGGGATGCTGGACTAGATGAGTCACTGGCCTGATCCAGCAGGGCTCTTCTGATGTACATATCAAATTTTAATTACAATATATTTCAAGTTATAGTAATGAAACAGGGCCTTTCTTCCTAGTTATACATGCATACGGTATTGTCATTCAGCCAAAGGTCAACACCTGTAAAATATAGGCATAAGAATATGCTAGCCTATTTCACAGGGATGTTGCAAAGATTTCTGGGGGCTAACCACATGTCACATACAAACTCATGTAAGAGACTCTAGCAGATTTAAAAACATTTTAAAGGGGAATCTGTGGGAAGGGAGGATGAACTGGAAGAAGCAGGTATGGAAAAGCTGAAGCACTCCTTCCCTGCTCCAAAACACCCTCCAAGCCACACATTTGCCATAGGTTCTGATCTGTGGCACACAGAATCTAAAGAAATTTCAGGAATAATAAAAAAAAGAACTTGAAAACAGAGTAAGATAGTATTGAATAAGATAATTGATTCATAATAAAGCCACAGAATAAAACATTTTTTTAAAAAAAGACCACTATCCTTACCAAAATGTCTTTGATGGCAACTCTCATCACCTTTTCAGTCTCATTTATCTCCAGAGGTCTGGCAATTGCTTCTGTTCTTATTTCCTGGAAGACAAAAACCAACAAGAAATAGTCCCAAGTTTGAGCCTCTCATTAATATTCATTGAATGGCAGGCAGCTGAGCCGCTTTGGCAAAGTGATTTGCATAACAAATGGAGTGTAGTCTAATATTTATGCACCAACAGCTTAAAGGCCTTCACAGATTTGGAGCCCATTAAGAAGGTTAACAAAGGTCCAGTGTTAAAATGTTTTCTGACTTGGCAGCCATTAAAGCTGCCAACTAAGCAGCAAGTTTCATTAAAATTAAGGGGATTTATGACAAAATGTTGGCTGGATGCTGAGAGCTCCTCTTAGCTCCCTTCCCGCCCCAGACAACAGCCCTTAGGTCAGTGCTCTTCTTATCATTAAAAGGTAAAGGTAAAGGGACCCCTGACCATTAGGTCCAGTCGTGACCGACTCTGGGGTTGCGCGCTCATCTCGCATTAATGGCCAAGGGAGCCGGCGTATAGCTTCCAGGTCATGTGGCCAGCATGACTAAGCCGCTTCTGGCAAACCAGAGCAGCACATGGAAACGCCGTTTACCTTCCCACTGTAGCGGTTCCTATTTATCTACTTGCATTTTGACGTGCTTTCGAACTGCTAGGTTGGCAGGAGCTGGGACCAAGCAACGGAAGCTCACCCCGTCACAGGGATTCGAACCGCCGACCTTCTGATCAGCAAGCCCTAGGCTTAGTGGTTTAGCCCACTTATCATCAGCTCCTTTTTAATACGTAGTTAATAATAGTATTAGCAATGTCTTATCTAAACAATCAATTTGTATGGCTGTTTATAAAAAGACAGGATCTTGTTCTCAGGGAAGTTACAACCTAAATTCTGGCAAAAGGGTAGTGGTGGAGGAATGTAAGAAGCAAGGCAAAGATGGAGATGGAGGATTCTTAGGCTAGGTCCAAACTGGGAAATGATAGTTATCAGCTTTGGAACAAGCCACAATCTTAAATCGCAGTCTGAAGTTGGGTTTCAGGTCCTGGCCTGTTCTGTAGCTGGCAATCATTTCACAGCTTGGATGAAATAAGAAACTATGGTTAGTGCCATAACTACTACTACTATTATTATTATTAAATTTGTATACTGCCCTACACCTGTAGATCTCAGGGCAGTTCACAACATAAAATCACAATATAAAAAACACAAAATACGTAATAAAAACAAAAATAACTCAATAACTCCCCCCCTTACACTTTTAAAAGGGCATTAGATGTCAATCAGTCAAAGGCCTGGTTAGAGAGACATATTTTCATCTGGCGCCTAAAGGTGCATAATGAAGGCGCCAGCTGAACCTCCCTGGGGACAGCATTCCACAAATGAGGAGCCACCGCAGAAAAGGCCTGTTCTCCTGTTGCCACCCTCTCTCGTGGAGGAGGCACACAAAGAAGGGCCTCAGAGGATGATCTCAGGAGTTCAGCAGTGACCAGGACACCCAGCTGAATACTGTGCCTCTGGCTAAGGAGCCAGACTGAGTTCCAGGCTCTGAGCCTGATGTCGGCAATCAGACTACTGATCAGCTAGAAGTCCACTGAATGAGACCCCACAACTCCAGGATCCATATAGAACTGGAGCCAGGCAGGGGCGTAGCCAGGATCAAAACTAGGGGGGGGGGGCAAGCCATGGTCGTTCAGGGGCGGGGCCAAGGCACAGAAGGGGAGGGGCCACAAAGTGGGCGGGGCTAAAGGGCCAACGGGCCTGATGACATCGTGGCGGTGGCAGCAGCGGCCACCTTGTGCTTCTAGGGCTGGTAGCGTTGGCGGCTACCCTGCTTGGCTGGAGAGGACGGGAGGGTCGGGCAGGCGAGAGGGGGTGGCAGGGCGGGCGAGGGCGAGGCAAGACACGGCCGCAGCCACGACGGCTCCGAGGCGTTGCTGCATATCAGCATAATATTTCAACCATGGTTCAAGCCCCACCTTAGGAAAAAAATCCTGCATTGCAGGGGGTTGGACTAGATGACCCTTGTGGTCCCTTCCGACTACAATTCTATGATTCTATTGATATATTACCATAGCATATGCATCATTCTGCTTTCTTGAATTGTCCTACTCCTAGGCATAGCATCCAACTCCTAGAGGCCTAGGTGCCCCCCCCCAATTACTGGTAAATACCGTATTTGAAAGAGTCATCCCCCCATGTTGATGGGCTTTCTATGTGGGGCTTATCTGCCCCCCCGTATTTTATTAAGGATGGAAGAGGGAGGGAAGGAAGAAATAGAGAGATAACTCATATTTGTGGGTGTCTCTGGATGACGCTGTGATGCTGGAACTCTGCAGCAAGAGGACAGGAGGGTCGGGCAGGCGAGAGGGGGTGGAAGGGTGGGCGAGGGCGGGGCAAGGCATGGCCACAGCTACGACAGCTCTGAGGCGTTGCTGCATATCAGCATAATATTTCAACCATGGTTCAAGCCCCACCTTAGGAAAAAAATCCTGCATTGCAGCGGGTTGGACTAGATGACCCTTGTGGTCCCTTCCGACTACAATTCTACGATTCTATTGATATATTACCATACCATATGCATCGTTCTGCTTTCTTGAATTGTCCTACTCCTAGGCATAGCAGCCAACTCCTAGAGGCCTAGGTGCCTCCCCCCCCAATTACTGGTAAATACCGTATTTGAAAGAGTCATCCCCCCATGTTGATGGGCTTTCTATGTGGGGCTTATCTGCCCCCCCCGTATTTTATTAAGGATGGAAGAGGGAGGGAAGGAAGGAAGAAATAGAGAGAGGGATAACTCATATTTGTGGGTGCCTCTGGGTGACGCTGTGATGCTGGAACTCTGCATGTACAGGAGCCTTGTAAGCAGCTTTCTCTCTGCTTGATTTACAGCAGGCACGTCCAACAGGTAGATTGTGATCTACCAGTAGATCACTGGATGTCTGTGGTAGATCACTGGTAGGTCACTGGCACCCCTAAAAAAAGCTCACCCAAAATTTTCCTCCTCCCTCAAAAAAATTGAACTACGACCTGAAGCCCTAAACAAAAATGGGCCTCCCTCCCTCCTAAAAGAAGCTCAACAAGTTTGACCTAAACCCCCAAAAACAGGGCTTCCCTTCCTTTAAAAAAAAACTCAACAGCTTTGACCTGAACCCCCCAAAAGGGGGTAGATCACCCCCAGTTTTAAACTCTGAGTAGATAAGAGTCTCTTGGGAGGTGGCCACCCCTGATTTACAGTATACAGATGCAGGAGGAGGGGCAGACTGGAACACCAATGCTTTTTATAAACATCACTGTGTCTGTCAAAGCTACAGCCCCCCCTTTCTTATTCACTTCCTTTTAGCCTTGCAGAGCCACCTTAGTCAAATTGAATCCTCTGAGTCTGCACCCTCATTAAATCGCCAATAGAACTCTTAATGCCCCTGAATGCTCATTAACAAGTCCTACTTAAGAACAATAGGGTGAAATGGTCAGCTATCAAATCTTCTTGCCTGGGGATATATGCTCCATTGTCTTAACTGCTTAACTACTGGTAGCCACTTTGCTTTATTTATTTGATGTGTTTTTGTTACTGCTGTGTCCCCCCCCCCCCCCAGCAAGCGGAGACTTAGCTGCTCTTTTCCACTTCAGTTTTTGGAGGGGAAAAGTGCTGGTTATGGTCTGTAAAATACATTAATTTTTTTGCTTCTAGGGGGGGCAGCTGCCCCCTCCTGCCCCCCCTGCCTACGCCCATGGAGCCAGGACTCCCCAGATACCTCCCCAAGCGCCTGAAGGATTGAGTGCCTCCCTGCAGCACCTCACCAGCCCAGCAGCATGGGGAGCACACCAGATGGGATGCCAAAGAACACAGGAGAAGCACCTGGCTTTAGGCCAAAGGGTTTGCCCTTTAAGAGCCTACTTCTCCAAAATGGGGGAGGAGTCTAGGAGACATGAACTGGAGGCAGAGGCTCAGTTCAGCTCCAACTCAGTAGGACAATGCTGTGACCACCTTTCCGCCTTGTCCCATGGGCTCCTTCTTGTGGCCAGAACAGGACAAGGACTTCCTGTTATCACTGCACTGCAAAGGGGCTGCAAGTGTTGAGGCGTCATCATCTGAATGCTGCCTTATACAAGCTTGCTTGGAAAATGATTAGACAAATCATGGAGGAGAGAGGTCTGTTTTGGCCAGGATAGCTAAAACAGAACTTCACAATCCAGGGGCAATTCACCTTTGAATACCAACAGATAAGAGGCAACGGCAGGGAAGGAATGTTGCCTTCATTTCCTGCTTGAGAGTTCCTAGAGGCTTTTGATTAGTCACTGTGGAAAAGGGGATGCTAGACTAGATGGACCTTTATTCTGGTCCAGCAGGGCTTTCCTTATATATTCTTTAATACGGCTACAATCTGATAAAATATTTGATTCGATGAATCATATGAGTTCTAGCTGACTAATCCTTCAACTAAATTTGGATAGGTGTAAAAGCAAGACTACTGAAGTCTAATGTGTACTTTTTTTTCAGAGGATGCCACACTGGCCTGAGCAAGCAGCATGTTAGAAGAGAGCCAGTGGTGGTACAGTGGTTGGAGTGTCAGATGAGGATATAGAAGACCAACTATGAAGCTCACTAGGTGACCTCAGGCCAGTAACAGTCGCTCATCCCCTTCTGTGTATGAGAAGGGAGAACGACTGCATTTTGCAACTTTTATAAGTATTTGTATTTTAAAAAATTATATATATTAAAAAATGCTTCCAATTAAATCAGGCGCATCTTTAAGATACAGTATTAAAGTTGCAACCTCTAGCTGCTAGATCTTGAATGTACTCAAGACTAGACCTTGTGTCCTGAGGAGCAGCTCTCCTCCAACTCCGGCAAGTCTAAACTTCAAGCCAACTTTTCTTTGCTATTTGTCAAAGCAATGACCACAGCCCATTACTCATCGAAAGCGGTCAAACCTGGTCGCACATATGGCATCGAAAAGCCTCAGTGCCTCATTCAATTTCAGCAAGTGATTTGGCCAAGAAAGAAATGTAGAGTGCAATGACAGGAAATGCAGGACTCCCCCCCCCCCCCCCCGCTCGGAGTCTGCTCTAATGTACTCAATCATTTCACGTAAAATACCCGAGGATTCTTAGAAAGCACTACCAGCACACAAGAAGAAAATGTGCTGAATGCAGGGAGGGAAATCTATTTTGTGGCCAGCAGGGAGAAGGAAGAAGCAGATACTGGCTCTGCATTTACAAACAACAGGACTTTCCCTACATCAGGTTGTATTGCAAAACTCCTTGAAACACCACAAAAGTATTTGTAAGTGCAGTTCATATTACACTGTGAAGAGGTGGCGAGTTTCAGACAAACTGGCATTTCAAGCAGCCACAGAAACTATTATTAAATAATGCATATTGCACTTTTAATACACAACATGGAGTGCAATTTTAAAACTTTTTTCCACTGTGGTAGGGTGGCTTAAGCTCAGGGATAGGATCACATGCCTTGCATACAAAAGGTCCCATGTTCAATCCCTATCATTTCCAGATAGGGCATGGGAGGAATCAATTGTAGAGTTGGAAGGGACCACGAGGGTCATCCAGTCCAACCTCCTGCAATGCAGGAATCTTTTGCCAAATGTGGGATTCAAACCCACAACTCCGAGAATAAGAGTCTCATGCTCTACCAACTGGGGTATTCTATCTGCTGTCTGAAACTCTGGAGATGCACTGACAGTCTGTTTGGGTAGTACTGAGCTAGATGTGCCAATGTGTCTGACAATATAATTTCCTATGTTCCTTGAATGACTCTCAAGGAACCATAGTGTTTTTTTGGATATGTCCACAGCTCAGTGGCAAAACACAGGCTTTCCATGCAATAAGTCCCAGGTTCCATTATCTGGTACCTCTGCATAAGGCTGGGAAAGACTCCTGCCTGAAAACTTGGAGAACCATGGCCAGTCAATGTGGACAATACCGCACAAAGTGAAACAGTGATTTGGTTTGGGATAAGGCAGCTTCCTGCGTATGTGTTGTGTTCATCAGAATTTTTGTGTGAATTTCTCTCAATAGACACCTTTTTGTATGCATTTCCCCTAATATACATGGTTTCCTAAAGCAATTTCCCCTAATGTAGTGCACTTTTGTATGTTAATTTCATAAATATATACATAGACACATGCACACTTTACTCCGAATATATGTATTTTTGTATGCATTACTTTGCTGGAGAACTGCATTGCAATATTTGGAGAAGTGCAAAGACTATGTTTCGGTTCATGTATTGTTTTGGGAAGTGAACATTTAAATACGTTCACCTTTAGATGCAAACTGAATTGAATTTAACCTCATTCCCAGTTGCAAGCCACCTTGGAGGTGACTGGGAAGTGACAGCGTAAACAAAACTGTTTTCCCTTGGCAAGTGTTCATAGTTTCACAGAGAAAAGTAAAATGGCATGTGAATGGACACATTTAGTCCAAGACAGCAAGAGATGGAATGCTTTATTGCTACAGCCAGGACATGCTATTCCTGAGATTACAGTCTCTGCATTTTGATTGGGCTAAGCAGCCCACAAGTGGACAGGATGCCCTTTTAAAATATGGAATGCTCTATATGCCTTGAGCATTACCAAGGGAGCACAGGACAATGAGAACATATTTCTCAGCATGAAATGCACACAGGCAGTCAAATAGTAGTGATTAAGTCTTGACGGAACCCTCTGTGGAGATTACAGAAATGACAGTACAATGAAGCTACCCTAGAAATACGATCATAAATCAAAACTTGATGAGTTTAAGACATAAGTGAATAACATTTAAGAAAATATGTTTAAAACTCAGCCTCCTTTCATGCGGCAGTTGTGGATACTAGTAGTACCATTACTAATTATTGGAAGGAACAACTGAAGTAAAGACATCATGGAGACATCAGTCTGCTAGAGAAAAGGCCAGGCTAAAGGCAAGCTACTAATCACATTTGGTTTTCTCTGCTAAACAGTTTGAGGTTATGTAATCCTAAAGCTGCAGTCTCAAAACACACTTACTAGGAAGTGAACTCTAATGAACAAAGTGAGAATTAAGCTACGTTGGATGGCCATCTGCCAGGGGTGCTTGAGTGGAGATTCCTTCCTTTCGGGGGGGGGGGGGATTTGGACTACAGCGCCCTTGGGACCCCTTCCAACTCTACAATTCTAGAGAATTGTGCTGTCAGAATCTAAGGCTGCAATGCTATATACCGGTATACAAATTTAAAAGTAAGTGGCATCAAACTGGATAGGATTCACTTTTGAGTAAGCCTGCAAAATGAATGGACTGTAAAGCTGTAAATGCACAAACCTACCCGGGAATAACCTCTGCTAAATGCAAGTTTACTTCTGCAAAAATGTGCATTGGATTTGTCTTACAGTACACCATAGCCTTCTTTTTGTAGTTTAACATCATAAAGAAGAAAGTTGGTGTGGGAAGTATAAGAACATATGGTCTGACTTGCAAGATCAGACACAGGGGAGAATGACAACTGGAGAACAGCTATGAGATGGGAACAATTATGAATATTATAATTAAAAGATATATCTTATGAATATAAATATTGATTAACAGAAAGGAAGCACATGCAAAAATTGTTGCTTACTGTTTACTAGGACCATGATATTGTGAAACAACTGCTAATTAGAAATCAGGGGAGCAGAGTGTAAAATTAACATTGACGAGCGAAGGAGGCAAATCATTTAAAAACAATTAACGTGTACACAATCCCACAGAGATGTAATTAGCAGGTGTTATTAATACTGGCACTGCTGAATCACACTACAAGCAAAGGAAGGATACAACAGCGAAGAAGTCCCCCAAAAGTTGAAGGGGAAAGATTCAAAAATTAAGCAGATTTATCTATTTTAACATCTTGGCCGAGGAGAACAGTGAATGGAACATAGCTTTAGGTCCTGTGATTAGAAACTGCAGTCTCAAGCAAGCTTCCTCCTTGCTTTTCACCCTGTGTCAGTGGTGGTGTCTGCATAGGAGAAAGCAGCTATTATCTACTACAGTATATAAATAATGATTCATTTATGAAACTCTCTCAGTGCGAAGAAGAAGAAGAAGAAGAAGAAGAAGAAGAAGAAGAAGAAGAAGAAGAAGAAGAAGGAGCACTTTAAGAGTATAGTAAGCCTGCAACATAAAGCACATAAGTTGCAGGGTTGCTGTATTTACAAGGGTGTGATGAAGCATTACCTGCCTAGAGATTAGGAAGATGAGGTCCTGGTCTTAAAAGGAGTGTTATGTTTTAGTATGGTTGTGGCAGTTTTTGTGTGCAAACTGAAATCATTCTACCCTTGTATAATTTGTGTACATCAGGGATTGGCAAACTACGACCCAGGGCCGGATCAGGCGCATCTGGGTCCTAAATATGGCCCACGCCACGAAGCCGAGACTCCCGGCGATGGTGACGGAAGGAAGAGGCCGAGCGGTGGTGGCTCTGCCACTCAAACGCCGCACCTGGTTTACCTCAGCGGTGTTTGATTGGCAGAGACGTCCTCGCACCGTGCTGAGGTAAACCAGGTGCGGCGGTTGACTGGTAGAGCCACCGCCGCTCGGCCTCTTCCTCCCATTGCCGTCGCTGCCCTGGTGCTCCTGTGGGTTAGAGAGTGGAGCAGACAAGCTCGATCTGCCTACCCATGAGAAGCAGCAGCAGTGGTGGTGCTGTGGCAGCCCCTGGGAAGGTAAGCGCAGCGGCTGGGGCTGGGGAAGAGGACTACTTGCCCCCCTCGTCTCTTCTTCCAGCTCCCCTCACCCTCGGTGCCACTTCCCCGGCCCGCCACAAGGTCTGAGGGACAGTGGACCGGCCTGCTGCTTAAAAAATTTGCCGACCCCTGGTGTACATGCTATCCCTGACATTGCCTGTCATTTACATGCTTAATAAACACAAACACTTAACGTGTCTAATTTCACCCCACTGTTCAGAATGCATGTTATTAGCTTTCCAACTGAAAACCATGTTTTACCACTCCACATTTTTTGTCCACTGCATACTAAAAAAACTAAACACCCCTAACCCTTTTCCATCATTTTCCCCTCCTTGGAGGGACTATAACCCCTCCCCCCCTTTTCATTTTTGCTGCCCATAAAACTAATGTGAAAACCACCCCTTTCAAAAGTAAAAACATTATGATTTAAAAAAAGACCTGAGAGAAACCTGACAGAAACATGCCATGAACCCCAACACCCTGCAGAAGCAAAGGCCACATCTTGCATAAAGCACTAACACCAAAGTAGTTCATTGTTGTCCTCCTTAACTAATTTGGTGCTTTCCGATTTGGAAAACAGGCCCAAGAGCTTCTTGCGGATTTAGTTTTGGACAAAGATAAAGAAACAGTAGCAACGAGCTGCTCAGTTTGGGAGCATCTGTGCTTTTGCAGAAAGAATGGACATACAGCAAGAGAATGAATAACTACAGACGTCCTTTGTAAGTGAAGCACAGGGGTCATTTCACATCTTTTCTTTTCTATAACCAAAAAAAGGTGGAGAGAAAGCTCAAATCGAGCTCAAAAACATCAAATAGGATGTTGCATAAGACATCCAGTTTCTCTGCTCCTTGATAAAATTGCTAGAGATGCAGATATATTTGCTTTCAACAGCAGTCCTCTTCCATTTTATGTTCACTCAGTGATGAGTGGGAATGAGGAAGAAATTCATTTCAGTTTGCATTTAAAGGCAAAATCTAATTTGCACTTTCCAAAACAATATGAGAACCAAAACACAGTTTTCCTTCAAAAATTTCACTTCTCTATATATTGCAATGCAGCTTTCCAGCCAAGTAAAATGCATATACTGGGGGTGTCTGTGTATGTGCTATAAAATGCATATGTGTGAGGGACAGGGGATATCGCGAAGTCCCTCCCCTCCTGAGTTCAAGCCCATCCCCGAGCAAAGGGGAAAGCAGGGAGAGTTCCGATTCCAGTGGGGAAGCAGGAAGTCGTGTCCGAGGCTCAGGCAAGGTAGAGGAGCCAGGGTCCCAGGTGGGACAGGAAGGGGCAAGTAAGGGGGGAAGACCCATCCCCCCAACTCCAGAATTACGCAGGAAGAGGAGGGGCAAGAGGATGGGTCTGCCAAAGCTTTTGTGTTGGAGAAAGACGCGCCAAAAGTCATTCGGAGGTTCTGAAACCGACTGACCACATCACTCCGTGTAAATAGCAATGACTTCGGCACTGTAAATACGCAGCACCAATAAAAGAATAAAAATGCAGAGCTGCGTAGCGTCGTTACTCTGAAGTAGTCCACTCCGGCCACTGTGACAGCAACCTCCGAATCTTTTTTTGGGCTACTTTGGAGTTGCCGGGATGAGCGTGTCAGAGGCGGAGAGATGGCGGCAGATCGCGGAGCAAGCCCAGCAAGAACTGCAGCAGCTGTCGCTGCAGGCGCAGGGGGAATTGAAGGCAGCTAAAGAAGAGACTAAGAAGGTCCAGGACGACCGGCTACAACTGGCGGAACAGGTGAGAGCGCTACAGGAAAGAGAGCAGGAATTAAGGGCGGTGGCGGTAGACCTCCAAAACAAGCTGGATGCAGAGAAAAACAAGGCGGGAGGGGCACCCCAAGTCCAAGTGCTGCCAGGAAGGAGAGCCGGGACCCTAGTGAGCAAGTTCAATGGAGACCCGAGGGAATATCAGGGCTTTGAGACTGAGATTGTGTATGCTCTTGAGCTACACCACGCTGAGTTCCCTGATGATGAGCACAGAGTAGCGTTTATTGTGGAGCACCTTACCGGGGCAGCCAGGGAGTGGCTAAGACCGTTAATCGCAACAAAGAATCCTTGCATGAAGAATGTCAAACTATTTCTAGAAGGTTTGAAAACGATGTATTCGTCCGATAGTCATATGGACCAGACTAAGGAGGAACTTCATAATTTACGCCAAGGAAATATGACAGTTCGCGCGTACTGGGCGAAATTCACCATGCTGGTGCACAGATTGGGGTGGGAATTAGAGTCACCCCCAATGCAAGCGGCGTTCTACTTGGGGTTGCATGAGGACGTGAAGGATGAGCTCTCGAGAGGTCCAAAGCCCAGTAATATGGATCAGCTGAGCAAAGCGGCTCTGGCGGTGGGGGTGAGACAGGAATCCCGGTGGAGCGACAAACAAGCAACGCGCGCAAAGCGGGCTTGGTTCCCGCGGTCGCAGGAGAAGCCACTCCCCCAACAGCCCTTCCAAGCCACGCCTGGGGCCAGCCAAGACCAGGAACCCATGCAGATTGACAGCGCGCGCGCGCGGGCTTTTCAAACCCCAGCGGCGCCAAGACGCAAGGAGGGAAGGGGTGGGAATTGCTTTCTCTGCAACTCCCCCCAGCATCTCGTCAGAGACTGCCCACATCGCAGGGAGTGGCAAGGAAAGGCGGGAACGGTTGTGCCCTCCCCCACTGACGCAGCACCACAGCAGGGAAACGGGAAAGCCTGGCTGCAGGAGACAAGGGGCAGCAGCCAGGCACAGTCAGCAGACAACAGCCCCAGCCCGCCCACCCGCACAGAGAGGAGCAGAGCCAGCCCACCCCTCCCAGAGCAGGAGTGGTTCTAGAAGTGACGCTCACGCTTCCAAATGGCTATCCCCTGACGGTCCTCGCCCTAATTGACAGTGGGGCGTCCGCGAACTTCTTCTCGAGGAACTTTGCAGAAGAGCACCAGATCCAGCTGCTGCAGCTGGATTTTCCTCTGCATGTGGCAACCATTGACGGCAGAGAGCTGCTGGGAGGGGCCATCACTCATCAAACCCCCCCCATGAGAATGACGGTGGGAAGGCACTCAGAGACACTGGCATTCAACGTCACCACCATCTCAGACCCCCCCATCGTCTTGGGCATGAGCTGGCTGGCGCGCCACGACCCCTCCATCAGTTGGCACCAGAGATGCATCACGTTTGGATCGGACTTTTGCCTGGAACATTGCATGCAGCACCAACCAGGGGAGGGGCCTCCGATAGCCACGGTGGCCACCATGCACGTCAAAGGGGGTGAGGCGATACCCAAGCCGTACTGGGACCTGCAGGAGGTCTTCAGCGAAGCGGAGTCCGACCACCTACCCCCACACAGGCCTTTTGACTGCCAGATCAACCTGGTGCCAGGGGCAACTATACCCCCAGCCAAGCTGTACGCCATGTCAGACCAGGAACTGGAGGATCTGCGCGCTTTCATCGACAAGAACCTCAAGCGAGGGTTCATCAGAGAAAGCAAGGCAGCAGGGGGCAGCCCGGTCTTCTGGGTGGACAAGAAAGACACGCAACAGCGCCGTCTGGTGGTGGATTTCAGACGGCTGAATTCAGTGACGGAGCCAGTGGCTTTCCCCATGCCCAGAGTGGATGACCTCCTGACAGCGGCACGCAGGGGCAAGATTTTCACCAAGCTAGACCTGAGGGGGGCGTACAACTTGATCAGGATCTGGGAAGGCGATGAATGGAAAACCACGATGTTCACGCCTCTGGGCTCTTTTGAATATCTGGTGATGCCATTCGGGTTGCAAGGGGGCTCAGCATGCTTCCAGGCCTTCATGCACCACGTCCTGGGGTCCCTCCTCTTCAGGAAATGCTTGGTCTTCCTGGATGACATCCTTATCTATTCCGATGACCCAGTGCAGCATGTGAAAGATGTCAGGGATGTGTTGCAGCGCCTGAAGGAGAACCACCTGTATGTGAAGCTGGAGAAGTGCAAGTTTCACACCAAGGAGGTGGACTTCCTGGGCTACAAGCTGTCAGACAAGGGGCTAGCGATGGACAAGGACAAGGTGCAGGCCATCCTGGACTGGCACAGCCCCAGGACGCGCAAAGATGCCCAACGCCTACTAGGCTTCGCCAACTTCTACAGGAAGTTCATCAAGAACTTCTCTCGAGTTACGGCTCCCATCACTGACTGCCTGAGAGGCAAGCAGAAGTTCAGGTGGACACCAGAGGCGCAAGCAGCGTTCGAAAGCCTCAAGAGGGTGTTCACCTCAGACCAGAACCTGTTCCACGTGGTTCAGGACGCGCCCCTACGCATTGAGACAGATGCTTCTGATAAAGCTGTGGGCGCCATTTTGTTGCAACTGGACGCCAACAGAGAGTGGAGACCCTGTGCCTTCTTCTCCAGGAAGTTGACCCAGCCAGAGCGAAACTACACGGTTTTTGATCGGGAACTTCTTGCGATCCACGCGGCGTTCCAGCACTGGAGACACTTCCTGGTGGGCGCCAAGCACCCCATCCAGGTGTGCACAGACCACAAGAACCTGGAGTTCTGGAGAACTGCCAGGGTGCTCAACCAGCGGCAGATACGGTGGGCAGAGTTCTTCTCGAACTTCAACTTCTCCATACACTACATCCCGAGAGAGCAGAATGTCAGGGCGGATGCCCTCTCCCGCAAGCCAGAGTACATGGAGGAGGAGGCGCCACCAGTCCCAAGGCACATTTTCCCCCCGTCAGCATGGTCCTGCGGAGCAGCAGTGGTGAGCGAGGCAGAACTCACAGCACTGACGGCAGCGGATGAATTTGCCAACCGCATCTTCAGAGAACTGAGAGGGGGGAGGGAGCAGGCAAAAGACTTTGCAGAACGCAGAGGGCTGCTTTTCTACAAGGGTGCACTGTACCTGCCCACCACCCAGCTTAGACGTACGGTCCTCAAGCAGATGCACGACAACCCAACGGCGGGGCATTTTGGAAGGGACAAGACCACTCACCTAGTCATGAGACACTTCTGGTGGCCAGGGGTGAGGGAAGATGTTCGAGACTATGTACGGGGCTGTGACACCTGCCAGCGGGCAAAGGTGGTCAGAGCAGCGCCACCAGGGTTGCTGGAGCCCTTAGCCACGCCACACAGGCCGTGGGAAGTGGTGTCCATGGACTTCATCACAGATCTGCCTTCTTCCAGGGGTAAGACCGCAGTGTTGGTGGTGGTGGACCTCATGTCCAAAATGTGCCACTTTATACCGTGTGCCAGGGCAGTCTCTGCAGAAGAGACAGCCAAACTGTTTGTTGATCACGTTTTCAGACTGCATGGATTACCTTTAAGGGTTATTTCGGATCGTGGCCGCCAATTTGTTTCCAGGTTCTGGCGGCGGCTCATGAACCTCCTGCAGGTGGAGGTCAGCTTGTCGACGGCTAGACACCCGCAGACCAACGGACAAGCGGAGAGGGTCAACGCCATTCTGCAGCAGTACCTGAGATGCTACGTCAGCCAGCGGCAAACGGACTGGGTGGATCGCCTGCCACTAGCAGAATTTGCCTACAACAATGCGGTGCACGTCTCCACAGGGGTGTCGCCCTTTAAGGCCAATTACGGGCGCGACCTCAGATCTTTCCCAGAGAGGGAGGGGGAGGAGGAGGAGGAGGGCCCACAGGCTGAGGATTGGGCAGAGGAGCTGGAGACGGTGCACCAGCAGCTCAGAGAACACTTGGAGAGGGCCAAGGAAGCGTACAAAAAGGGGGCAGATCGCCACAGGCGACAAGGGGAGGTCATCAGGGTGGGGGACAAGGTGTGGTTGTCCTCGGAGGGCCTTCCCACCAGAGGGAGGTGCAAAAAGCTGGCACCCAAAAGGCTGGGCCCCTTCACGGTCACGCAACAGGTCAACCCGGTGGCATACAGACTGGCACTGCCAGAGGACATGAGGGTGCATCCAGTGTTTCATAGATCGCTGCTGTCGCCGTACAGGGAAAGCAGCAGACTCCGAGACAGCGAACAAACCCCCGAGGGAGGGGGGGAGAGGGGAGGCAGGGAGCAACTCAATGAGGCCACGGCCATCCTTGATTCACGGAGAGGGGTGGGGGGCCTGGAGTACCTCATGGCATGGGAGGATGCTCCACCGTCCCAGAATGAATGGGTCCCGGCCACTCAGATACAGGAGGAATTCTTGGTGGAAGAATTTCACGCCCTCTTTCCCCACAGACCCAAGCCCTGGCACATGGAAAGGGAGGGGGAGGAGGAGGAGGCACGGGAGAGCAGCTCACCATGGCGCTGGGAAGCGGAGTTTGAGGAACCAGAGGATGAGGTATGGGTGTCACCGAGATCCACCCAGTCAGAGGAAGGAGCAGATTGGCAGAACATTTTTACCCCCACCAGCTCTGACGCCACGGACTTTTTGGGATTCCCGTCCTCCCAGGCGGAAGGGGGGGGCTCGCAGGACTGGGGGGAGGTGTTCACACCAACGGGCTCGGAGAGCACTGAGTTCTTAGGCTTCCAGTCGTCACCGACACATGGGGGGGGCCTGGGGAGGGGTGAAGGAGAGCTTGGGAGGGGGGTGGATGTGAGGGACAGGGGATATCGCGAAGTCCCTCCCCTCCTGAGTTCAAGCCCATCCCCGAGCAAAGGGGAAAGCAGGGAGAGTTCCGATTCCAGTGGGGAAGCAGGAAGTCGTGTCCGAGGCTCAGGCAAGGTAGAGGAGCCAGGGTCCCAGGTGGGACAGGAAGGGGCAAGTAAGGGGGGAAGACCCATCCCCCCAACTCCAGAATTACGCAGGAAGAGGAGGGGCAAGAGGATGGGTCTGCCAAAGCTTTTGTGTTGGAGAAAGACGCGCCAAAAGTCATTCGGAGGTTCTGAAACCGACTGACCACATCACTCCGTGTAAATAGCAATGACTTCGGCACTGTAAATACGCAGCACCAATAAAAGAATAAAAATGCAGAGCTGCGTAGCGTCGTTACTCTGAAGTAGTCCACTCCGGCCACTGTGACAATATGTTAGAGGAAATAACATACCAAAATGTGTGTGCTTATCCCATATAACAGAAATGCAACTTGGAGCCTCTTCATGGAAGTGAGGTATTCTCAGACATGGGGATAAGCCAAATTTAAGCCAAATTTTCCTGGCTTGGTGTCAGGCCATCTTGGCGCAACTCTCCTGGCTCCCCTCTTGGCAGCTGTATATAGCTCCATCCTAACACTGTACAACATCCAAGATGGGACCAGATCCCCACTTGACATGTATGCGGGTGGAGCTGTGGGTTAAACCACAGAGCCTAGGGCTTGCCAATCAGAAGGTCGGCGGTTTGAATCCCCACAACGGGGTAAGCTCCCGTTGCTTGGTCCCTGCTCCTGCCCACCTAGCAGTTCGAAAGCACATAAAAGTGCAAGTAGATAAATAGGCGGGAAGGTAAACGGGGTTTCCATGTGCTGCTCTGGTTCGCCAGAAGCAGCTTAGTCATGCTGGACACATGACCTGGAAGCTGTACGCCGGCTCCCTCAGCCAATAGAGCGAGATGAGCGCTGCAACCCCAGAGTCAGTCACGACTGGACCTAATGGTCAGGGGTCCCTTTACCTTTACCTAAGATCTTGTAAGGATACTCAAATGAATGCAATATGTGAAGTGGTCCATGCACTAGTGAGGTTGTTTCAGGAACAAAAGGAGCTTTCCCAATACCTTTTATGATATATTGTAAAATTCAGTCTCATTAATTAAGATGTTCAAAAAAGATGTAGTCAAGCATGTTTTTCATGTTTTTTTAAAAGGTCATTCCACTATAGAAGATTTTCTTTAGTGGGAAGTTTCTTTTTATGCCTGCTGAGCGTAAGATCTTAGCATGTCTAAGCAAGGCCATTTCTTGACAGGCTCCTGCTTACCCATCTATTACTTGACAGATGGGAGAGCGCCAAGAAGAGCTGTGGAAGACAACCAGCTGAGCTGGAGACATTTAAACACACACTTCCAAAGCAGGGAGGGGGAGCTATTGGGCACTTGCTCCCAAAGGACCTGACTCTTTGCTCAACGCTTCAATCAATTAGTTCAGAACAAATCCTACAGGTATACAGGTCTGACCACCTCACTTCAAAAAGGATATCACAGAGATGGAAGCAGTTCAAAACAGGGCAACAAAAATGATCAAGGGGTTGGCACAACTTCCCTATGAGGAAATGTTACAACATTTGGAGCTCTTCAGTTTAGATTAGAACAAAAGATGAGTAAGGGACATGATAGAGGTGTATAAGATTATGCATACTGTAGAAAAAGTGGGTGGGAAGTTTTTCTACTTCTTTTATAATACTAGATGGAAGCCATCCAGTGAAGCTGAATGTTGGAAAATTCAGGACTGGTAAATGTGCACTGTTAAAACTATGGAATTTGCTCCCCCAAAATTTAGAGATAGCTAGCAAGTTGGATGGCTTTAAAAAGGATTAGATAATGATAAGACTACCAATGGCTATGTACTTCGTTCTCTGCTGGAGGCAGCATACCTTTGAATGCCAGTTTCTGGGAACCACAAGTGGGAAAAGCACTGTTGCACTTTGGTCCTGCCTGCTGGCTTCCCATAGGTATTTGGTTGCCCATTGTAAGAACAGGATGCTGGACTAGATGGAACTTTGGCCTGAGCAAGCAAGTCTCTTCTTAGTGAAGTAGGAAAGTACTGTACTGGGTTTTTTTTAAAATTTTGTGCAAATCAACAGTGTTCATGAAATCTCAGCACTTTTAACATGGGAAAAATGTAGCAATGTACTTAATCTAAATGACCTGGATCCTTTCCCTCGATCCATCCTCTGACAGATCCAATGCATACCGTAGGAACTGCAATGCACTGACAGCATCCACAAATGAAGGTAAGCACTGGAGCTTGTCTCCCGCCTGCTAGGTTGGGTATTATAAGATGCTCTTCCAGTGGTCTCTAATTGGCATCTTTCCACCACTTCAAAATTGCTCAAACGGTAAGAAGTGTTTTTTCTATATAACAGCTATTTCACCCCCTAACTGAAAGGGCTCATTTACACCCGCCTTGCGATGATGGGAAAATAAATTTCGTTTCAGCTCTCAACTAACATGGCAAGCCTAAAGTATGCAATCTGTAATCCTTAAGAAGAAAAAGAACACCTTCAACCTGTACAATGGAAAATTAATGGAAAAAAGACTGACAGTTTTCAAATTCAAAGAAGTATCTCATAATGACAAACCCAAGCGCCTTTTGGTATAGTCAGGTCAGAGAGCTACCAGGTTGAGTTTTTAAGAGAGAGCAATACTTACATATGTAATATGAGAACTTTCAATATATGTTCCCCACCCTTGCCTGCCAAAATTCCTATCAGTAATAAGGAGTTAATGGTACAGACTTACCTTACAGGGTTGGTTGTATGAATTACTGAGGCAACATATGAAACACACTTTGACAGCTCAAAAAAGGGTAATCTATGTGATGTTGTTGGCAAAAGGTTTGTAACTGAATGGGTAAATCTGGATTCAAATCCCTATTCTACCATGAATTTTTTTGGGTGACCTCAGGCCTGACACACACTCATCTGCTTCACAGAGCTACCATGCTGATAAAATTGGAAAATGCCACATAAACAGTCCTTTGAGGAAGGGAAGGAAGCAACTGTGATAAAGTATTTACTATCAGCAATTTCTAATTATTGGTTACAGGGTTTCCTGGCATCAGTTTTAAAAACAGCACATATATACAAAACCATCCATAGATAAAACACAAAATTCCCCACCTCAATCTTTATTGTTGTATACTGATCTGGAATCTGTTTTGATGAAATATTTCAAATATATAAATGTAATTTATTGCCCATAAAACCTAGCTATTAAGATTTAGCAGCATATAAAAGTTGACCCCCAACATTTCCTTACACTATGGTGTGAGTGGCATATAAAAAAAGCATGGTCAAACTACATGTCACCTTGAGTTCCCTAGAGGAGGAAGGGCAGGATTAAAATCAGATATAGGAAATAAAGGAAAGACAAAAGATTCTGGGGAGGGAGGGTGCACTGCAGAAGCCCTTGATATTTATATTAAGGGAGGATTTGTAAATATTAAGTTCACCCATAATTAATGGCTTGAATTTTGCCAGTATAATTACCATAAAGTTCAGCTTCCCATCAGCAAAAATGGGTATCAATACACTGTTGCAATAACAGACTAATGCTAATGTATTTCAGAACATGCCATGGGCCCAGATCCCAGAGAGAGTAGAGAGTGTTCAGCTTTACTATCCAGCCTTGGGCTGGAATTGCATTTCAGTTTTAATTAATTGCTCAGAACAAAAAAAAAACACCAGACACATATCATTAGGAACGATGCAGGAAAGCGCTGCTTGTTACTTTCTTGAAGGTTTTTCGCACAACTGGTCTTTTGCAAAGGCTTTGTACCTTACACTAACAATGTCATGCCAACTCTAATGAGGCAGAGTCATTTCTCCTGAGACAGGATATGGCAAGTTCAATCTGATAACTATTTTTGGCTTAACATTATGTATGCATTATGTATGCATTTGAGCACTGCCTTTGAGGGACTGCTCAATACAGCACTGACCAAGCCTGCTAAATCTCTAAAAAACAGGGATAGGGAGCCCCCAGCCTGCAGGCCAAATTTGGACCAACAGGCCTCCCCATGTGGCACACAAGGATGTTTTCACCAAACTATGCCCACCTGCCTCATACCTCATACATGACTTCAGGTGCAGGGCAAGTAAAGATACTTTCCACGGATGGAAAGTAGGATTGAACCATGCAACAGCTGTTCAATCCTGCTTAGTTTGGGGTGTATGAGCAGTGACCTCGCTGGTGTACCTGAACCCCTGCAGCAAACAAGACGGAACTGCTTGCGCATCATTATAATGTCAGATGATTGGCAGGTGGGTGGAGATAAAAGATCTGCCCTGCTTGGCTGAAAACTTTCCTCCCTCTTGCCTGAAAGATCAAAATTATTTGATCAGAATACTGCAAAACGGAAGCCTTTACAAGGATGGATAGGGAAACAAGCAGTACGTTTCCGAGCACAATTCAAAGTGTCGGTGCTGATTTTTAAAGCCCTAAATGGCCTTGGTCCAGTATACCTGAAGGAGCATCTCCACCCCCATCGTTCAGACTGGACACTGAAGTCCAGCTCCGAGGACCTTCTAGCGGTTTCCTCACTGCAAGAAGTGAAGCTACAGGGAACCAGGCAGAGGGCCTTCTCGGTAGTGGCGCCCACCCTGTGGAACGCCCTCCCATCAAATGTCAAGGAAATAAACAACTATTTGACTTTTAGAAGACATCTGAAGGCAGCCTTGTTTAAGGAAGTTTTTAATGTTTGATGTTTTGTCACTTTTTATATATTCTCCTGGCAGCTGCCCAGAGTGGTTGGGGAAACCCAGCCAGATGGGTGGGGTATAAATAATAAATTATTATTACTATTATTATTTTATTATAGCTGGCACCCATCACAAAGCCACCAGCCTACTGCCTTCTAAACTATCTCAAGTGTTAAAGATAACTAAATCGCCACAATCCCAAAGCTCTACACATAGAGCCTTGCACATCCCAGGGCTGCCTTGTGCCTTGCCATATGTCAAAGAATATTCTGTGTGCACAACGAGGAAACTGCTACTCACAGAGAACACTCTGATACAGAAAACAGGAGAGTATTCCCTATGTGTGCAGTTGCTGGCTAAGCTGTCCTAAGGTTCCAGTGGGTCTAGTCAGGCAGACAAGCCTCTAGATGCCAAAGACTAAGTTGCTCCGTCTGCTCCATCTTCTCTAAGAGTTGCATCAAATTAACTTTTACTCAGAGTAGACCCACTGAAATTAACAGCTGTAAGTTAAGTTGGTCTCTAAGGTGCTACTGGAAGGATTTTTTAATTTTGTTTTGACTACACAGAATCTTAAGCTTATGTGTGGATCAGACAGGACTAAGGAAAGAAGAGACAATTGGCCAAAGCAAAAGAGCAAAGGGAGATGAGAAGGACTGGAAGAAGCAATTCCTGAGATGAAGTGGAAAGCAGGGAGGAGAACAGGAAGAAATCTGAGAGGGGATAGAAAACTGAGTGAGAAAATAAGCAGAGGAGAACTGTTATCATGACTATGAACTGACCACTAAAGGAGAGCTGGCATTCACAAGTGGCTGATTTGAAATAACCCAATTTTGGGTTTCAGGTTTCTAGAAATGTTACAGCACAAAGATGGATGACTTCAAGTACAATAATTGAAGAATTCAATTGTTTTTTTTCCCAGAGCCTGCAAGTTCTTTTTACCAACTCACCCTCAGCTCTACTTCTTTGCCCAGTAAATCAAAGAGAGATGCTCCTTTCGAAGTGATTTCTGAAGCAAGCTGCCTGGCCGTCTTCAAATCGCCGATCTAGATAAAACATCAGAAAAAGAAGAGCTTTACCTTCATGAAAATTCCAGAGGGGGGGGTAGATAAGGATATTTCTAGTGAAACCACCATATCTGGTCAGTTCTGCAACTGGAAAGGCATGTCACAAAACACATAAAAAGAAGAGATCATATCTACACCAATTATGGTGGAAACAAATCATGCTTTAAAGGGATAAGCTGCATATCATGTTATTTAGACCTGAGGGTATAGGGTGGTATACAATTATTATTATTGTTGTTGTTGTTGTTGTTGTTGTTTAGTCGTGTCCGACTCTTCGTGACCCCATGGACCATAGCACGCCAGGCACACCTGTCTTGAACTGCCTCCCGCAGTTTGGTCAAACTCATGTTCGTAGCTTCAAGAACACTGTCCAACCATCTTGTCCTCTGTTGTCCCCTTCTCCTAGTGCCCTCAATCTTTCCCAACATCAGGGTCTTTTCCAAGGATTCTTCTCTTCTCATGAGGTGGCCAAAGTATTGGAGCCTCAGCTTCACTATCTGTCCTTCCAGGGAGCACTCAGGGCTGATTTCCTTAAGAACTGATAGGTTTGATCTTCTTGCAGTCCATGGGACTCTCAAGAGTCTCCTCCAGCACCATGATTCAAAAGCATCAATTCTTCGGCAATCAGCCTTCTTTATGGTCCAGCTCTCGCTTCCATACATCACTACTGGGAAAACCATAGCTTTAACTATACGGACCTTTGTAGGCAAGGTGATGTCTCTGCTTTTTAAGATGCTGTCTAGATTTGTCATTGCTTTTCTCCCAAGAAGCAGGCGTCTTTTAATTTCGTGACTGCTGTCACCATCTGCAGTGATCAAGGAGCCCAAGAAAGTAAAATCTCTCACTGCCTCCATTTCTTCCCCTTCTATTTGCCAGGAGGTGATGGGACCAGTGGCCATGATCTTGGTTTTTTTGATGTTGAGCTTCAGACCATATTTTGCGCTCTCCTCTTTCACCCTCATTAAAAGGTTCTTTAATTCCTCCTCACTTTCTGCCATCAAGGTTGTGTCATCTGCATATCTGAGGTTGTTGATATTTCTTCCAGCAATCTTAATTCCGTCTTGGGATTCATCTAGTCCAGTCTTTCGCATGATGAATTCTGCATATAAGTTAAATAAGCAGGGAGACAATATACAGCCTTGTCGTACTCCTTTCCCAATTTTGAACCAATCAGTTGTTCCATATCCAGTTCTAACTGTAGCTTCTTGTCCCACATAGAGATTTCTCAGGAGACAGATGAGGTGATCAGGCACTCCCATTTCTTTAAGAACTTGCCATAGTTTGCTGTGGTCGACACAGTCAAAGGCTTTTGCATATTCAATGAAGCAGAAGTAGACGTTTTTCTGGAACTCTCTAGCTTTCTCCATTATCCAGCGCATGTTTGCTATTTGGTCTCTGGTTCCTCTGCCCTTTCGAAATCCAGCTTGCACTTCTGGGAGTTCTCGGTCCACATACTGCCTAAGCCTGCCTTGTAGAATTTTAAGCATAACCTTGCTAGCGTGTGAAATGAGCGCAATTGTGCGGTAGTTGGAGCATTCTTTGGCACTGCCCTTCTTTGGAATTGGGATGTAGACTGATCTTCTCCAATCCTCTGGCCATTGCTGAGTTTTCCAAACTTGCTGGCATATTGGGTGTAGCACCTTAACAGCATCATCTTTTAACATTTTAAACAGTTCAGCTGGAATATCATCACTTCCACTGGCCTAGTTATTAGCAGTGCTTTCTAAGGCCCATTTGACTTCACTCTCCAAGATGTCTGGCTCAAGGTCAGCAACCACACTACCTGGGGTGTACGAGACCTCCATATCTTTCTGGTATAATTCCTCTGTGTATTCTTGCCACCTCTTCTTGATGTCGTCTGCTTCTGTTAGGTCCTTACCACTTTTGTCCTTGATTAGGGTAATCTTTGTACGAAATGTTCCTTTCATATCTCCAATTTTCTTGAACAGATCTCTGGTTTCCCCCATTCTATTGTTTTCCTCTATTTCTTTGCATTGCTCATTTAAGAAGACCCTCTTGTCTCTCCTTGCTGTTTTTTGGAAATCTGCATTCAGTTTCCTGTATCTTTCCCTATCTCCCTTGCATTTTGCTTGCCTCCTCTCCTCCGCTATTTGTAAGGCCTCGTTGGACAGCCATTTTGCTTTCTTGCATTTCCTTTTCCTTGGGATGGTTTTCGTTGCTGCCTCCTGTATAATGTTACGAGCCTCCATCCATAGTTCTTCAGGCACTCTGTCCACCAAATCTAAATCCTTAAACCTGTTCCTCACTTCCACTGTGTATTCATCACCTGTTCCTCACTTCCACTGTGTATTCATAAGGGATTTGATTCAGATTGTATCTTACTGGCCCAGTGGTTTTTCCTACTTTCTTCAGTTTAAGCTGGAATTTTGCTATAAGATCAAAATTTGCTATTGATCCCCCTTCACCTATCAGTTCATGGATCAATGCTCCCCTTCATGGATCAATGCCTTGTCGTGGCGAAGGGGCTTGAATAACTCAGAGAAGCTATGAGCTATGCCATGCAGGGCCACCCAAGATGGACAGGTCATAGTGGAGAGTTTTGACTAAACGTGATCCACCTGGAGAAGGAACTGGCAAGCCACTCCAGTATCCCTGCCAAGAAAACTCCATGGACAAAGACAACAGGCATTATTATTATTATTATTATTATTATTATTATTATTAAGTTGTCTACTTTTATTCTGAAAAAAGAGCAGCCATGTGAGATCCCAATCCAGATTGGAGATCTGACTGTTCCCCATCAACAATCCTCCAATTTTCTCTCTGCTGTTTGCCGTGAACAACATCTCTGTGAACAAGTAGCAACCAGGGCGCGCCGGGGGGGGGGGGAAGGATGTTCAGCTACAAACTGATGTGGAACTGAAATCTGCATCAGAAGCACATTTTGGATTAGGACCTCCCATGGATACCTTTCCTTTTAAAAAGAAGCAGTTAGTTTAAGCACACTTTTAAATAAGTGTAAACAATAGGAAATGTGTATTCCAGCCTAAAGATACTTTTAAACAAGTAAATGAAATCATACCCGTAAATGAATTTTTTGCATTGCCCCAAAAAAGAACATTTCCTGAGTAGGAGGAGGTCATCTTAAATTAATGAGCTGCAGCTTCCGTTCAAAAGAGTCATTTTCTCAAGGCGCTTATAGTTAGTATATTTTCACATAAAAGTTGGGAAAGGATGAGAGAGAGAAATTAAATGAGTTTAAGCGGATTGGACAACCTTAAAATCTGCAGTTCTTCTGGTCTCCAATGTCAACTACCAATTATCGTACAAAGACTAGATATGCCACGTTGGGGTATACACACAACCTACTCTGGTCTCTTTGTTGCCTTGGGGCTCTTGGCCCTTTATAGGAGGAGAGAGCCAGCCTGAGATGGTGGAGATCCACAAGGTTTTCACATCAGAGGAAATTAGCTTTCCCGCTGTGGGGGAACAAAACACACAGGTGTCTGTCACCTTGGATGAAGATCAGCACAGCCAAAGCATCAGGATGATGGCCCATCTTATCCAGCATCCTGTTCACACAGTGGTCGACTAGATGCCTCTTCTGGGAAGGATGCAAGTAGGCCCTGAGCACAACAGCACTCTCCCCTCCTGCAGTTTCCAGCAACTGGTATTTAAAAGCATACTCCCTCTTTCAGTGGAGGTAGAGCATAGTCATAGCTACTGACAGACTTATCCTACGTGAATCTGTCTAGTCCTCTCTTAAAACAATCCGAACTGGTGGCTATCACTACTACTTGTGGGAGCAAATTCCATAGTTTAGCTATGTGCTTTGTGAAGAAATTACTTCTTTTTATCTGTCCTGAATCTTCTGGCATCCAGCTTCATTGGATTTTTATTCATCTGAGAGAAATGACAGCTGTGGAAGAAGGCAAAGCAAGAGAAGAGACAGTGGGGGTGGGCAACCTCCCTGCTCCATCAATGTTGGCGTGACCCATTTACAGATTCATAATTACTAATACTCTTACGAAACTTTTTTTTAATGTAATGTGCAGACTCATTGACAGGCCAGGAAGAAAGGCCAGACACACTAAGTAATGGGAGGGCAGAAAAGCATAAAAACAGCTGGAAGCCAGAATGTGAATGTATTCTTTGTAATAGTGATACTTTTTCTGAAAACCTGGGAGATGAAAGACTAATGGGTTGGGAACTGGGGCAATCTCACAGTAAATTTGGGCCGTAATCCTCTGGTCACATCTTCCAGACAAGCCTAGATGCTAAGAATGTAGGGAACAAAGCAGTCAGCTTATTATTTATATGTATACTTTGCATTTTTGCCAAATCTTTTCTGAAGAAAATGGCAGTGACGAAAGAAGCCATAGTTAACACATACAATAGTAACAAAATTAATAAAAATGAATGTGTGTGTGTGTGTGTGTGTGTGTGTGTATATATATATATATATATATATATATATATATATATATATATACATACATACAGTACAGTAACCTCAACAAAAAAAACCTAGCAAAAGAGAATTTGCAACCACACTGTGAAATGTGAGATACACTTGAGATACACAAGTGAGATACACTTGAAAACCTTAGTGGGTCTCACTGCAGAGAAAGTTCCGTAACACCAGAATCACTGCTGAATTGGTCTTGGAGCCAACACTCAAAGGATATTCATCTGTGATTCTCCTATGAATAATGGCTCCCAGTCTCAAATATAGGAACAAACAAATTAGGGAATAGTGTGAGAAATACTGCTACAGTGGTACCTCGACTTACAAAGACTATCTGTTCCGCGGCCGTCTTTGTAAGTCGAAGTCTTCGGTTGTCGAAGCACCTGTTCTGCACATGTGCGAAGCGCGATTTCACGCTTCTGCGCATGTGCCGACTGCGCGCACCGCTTCTGCGCAGGCACGGGACGCACACGGCAAAAAGACTTCCAGGGTTGTCGACTTCAGAAGCCGAAACCTTCGGAAGTCGAGTCGTTCGGATGTCGAGGTATGAGTGTATTGTCTTCACTAACACATCCCAGGCCTAAAGCTTTATCTGGACTGTACCACTTCAGATTGTAAGGGGAGCTTCAAAGGAATGACTGCTCCTCTGTACCATTATTAAAAAATAAATAAATAAATAATTGCATATGGAAAAACAGCATGTCAGGAAGAAGGCTAGTTTATTATATACATGAATGTATTATATGCTGTACAGAGGAACATCCCATTATATGATCCCCCATCAGTGGTACAGGCTAGAGACAAGCAGACGACTGCTGATCTGATCAAACTTTGCATCAAATCGGGGATCAATCCCCAGAATTCCTCATGCCAACTGTTTTAATCAACTAGGGTTGTATGTGTAGCTCAACACATCTCTAGATTATATACATTACTTCACAACAACACAGGGCTTCTACAACTAGTGTGAATTGGCTAGGTGGTCCTTTGTTTCAAATTAATCTGGTTCATAGAGAAGTTGTGAGGCAAAAGAATACTCTAGAGTTCCTGATAAGAAGAACAGGATGCAAATGTAACAAATCTTGAAAAGAAATTGAAGGAGGAAGAAGCTCCTTACTTTTGAGCCAAGGTCAAATTTGAATTTGCTCGTGTCCTCTTCACCCACTGCAGTGGCTTCCATTCCTTTGGTCTTCATAGCATTGTAAAGAACAGAGGTGATCTTCAAAAGCTCCTTCACTGCATAGCCATCTGCTTGGTAGAGCTTCTTGGTGTTGAGCTTGATGTGAGCTTTTGTCGCCTATTAGAAAGCCAAAAATAAATTTGTTTTACTGTATGTTCTATCCCACCTTTCTTCCATGATTGAACTCAAAGCAATATACATAGCGTTCCCAAGCAGTCTCCCATCCAGCCACTAACCAGATCTGGATCTGCTTTGGCTTTCATAAAGCTGCTTCATCGTGTATTTAGGTTAGGCCTTGTTCTGGGATCGCCAGACTCTGAAGAGGCAGATCTCAAACACCTTCTCCAAGAACACAACTTATACATCTTAGCAAGTCTTTCCATTTTTAAAAGATGCTTTTGCCCATGCAATAGTTGTAACACAGTAATTCAGATTGCAAAAAGACAGCTCAAGCCGTTCCCTGATGCTGTCAGGATAAATAATGTGTCAGGATGCTGTCAGGATAAATAAGATAAAAATGACCCTTATACATGCTTCTAGCTACCATTCCAAACATACCAAACAATCCATTGTATATAGCCAGGCCCTATGTTACAGCCGCATCTGTTCCAACTCCACAGACAGAGACTCTCACCTAAGAGATCTACAGCAAACCTTTTTAGAACTAAAATATCCACCTGATGAAGTTAAACAACAGATCAACAGAGCCAGACTGATACCTAGAGAGAATCTGCTGCAAGACAGACCCAAAAAAGAAAATAACAGAACACCACTAGTCATCACATACAGCTCCTAAGTTAAAACAGTACAACGCATCATCAGAGATCTACAGCCTCTCCTGGACAATGACAGCTCCCTTTCTCAAGCTCTGGGAGGAAGACCTTTCATTGCCTACAGACAGCCACCCAATCTTAAACAACTCCTCACCCACAATAATACAACCACCAGACTTAACATGGACACTGGTACCAGAGCCTGCAATAAACCCAGATGCAAACTTTGCTGCCACATACACCCGGACAACATCATTACTGGCCCCAACAACATCAAACATACCATCTCAGGACTATTTAATTGCTCATCTTCTAACACTGTGTATGCCATCAAATGCCAACAGTGCCCTTCAGCTCTCTATATTGGACAAACAGGCCAAACCCTACGCCAAAGTATAAGCCAGTGTGGTGTAGTGGTTAAGAGCGGTAGACTCGTAATCTGGGGAACCGGGTTCGCGTCTCCGCTTGTCCACATGCAACTGCTGGGTGACCTTGGGCTAGTCACACTTCTTTGAAGTCTCTCAGCCCCACCCACCTCACAGGGTGTCTGTTGTGGGGGAGGAAGGGAAAGGAGATTGTTAGCCGCTTTGAGACTCCTTCGGGTAGTGATAAAGCGGGATATCAAATCCAAACTCTTCTTCTTCTAAACAGACATAAATCTGACATCAGGAATCACAAGAACAGAGAAACCAGTAGGAGAACACATTAATCTCCTAGGACATTCTATAGAAGATCTCAAAGTAGCTGTCTTATTACAAAAGAATTTCAGAAATAGACTGGAAAGAGAAGTTTCTGAATTGCAACTTATTAACAAACTTAAAACCATGGAGAGACCTGGTCTGAATAGAGACACTGGATTCTTATCTCATTACAGGGAGGTAGCCGTGTTGGTCTGACGTAGTCGAAACAAAATAAAAAAAATCCTTCCAGCAGCACCTTAGAGACTAGCTAAGTTTGCCACTGGTATGAGCTTTTGTGTGCATGCACACGTATCTGAAGAAGTGTGCATGCACACGAAAGCTCATACCGATGACAAACTTAGTTGGTCTCTAAAGTGCTGCTGGAAGGAATTTTTTTATCTTATATCATTATACATGATAAAGCTATTTTTAGTCATCTCACCCATTGCTTTTTCCTGTAAGACCAATTGCAGTCGTTAACAGTCGTCCACAGGTTTACCACACCTATCAGCCAATCACTCATCCCCACCACCCTTCTGAGTAATACCCTACCCACCCTCTCACTATATATAATGGTCTGGTGACTTCTGTTTCAGTGTATCTGAAGAAGTGTGCATGCACACGAAAGCTCATACCAATGACAAACTTAGTTGGTCTCTAAGGTGCTACTGGAAGGAATTTTTGTTTGTTTGTTTCTACTACGGAAGACCAACACAGCTACCTACCTGTAACCTTATACAGCAAACACCTTGGCATCAAGTAGTTCCCTAATTAGCCTGAAGAGACTTTGCCAGGGGTGGAACTGCAGCTGATCAGACCTTTGCTTAATTGGCACTTAAGTGCTGCCCGTCCGTGCCCACCTTCCACACAGAGGTCAGTGGCTTCCCAACCCCACTGTGAATTGCCATAATGAGATCACTTATCTTAATGAATTCTTCCCTTTCAATGATTCTTACGGCCAGGCAATTCAACATTTTTCTATTAAATTATGGTACTCTGTTTTGATTTCTCTCCCTAGTATGTGCCATGAAATCAATCCAACACTTCTCCATGAATACACATAAACATTTACCATCTGGAAACTAAAAGGAAGGGTGTTGAGGAGAGGAGGGAGTTCCACAGTGGGGATCAGCAGGAGAATGGAAGGTGCTGGCAGGGAACTGTAAGTAGTAGAAAAAAAGCCAGAGGGTGGGTGGGGTTCCTCCATATATAATTTCAAAATGGAAAATATTTATAAGTAACAAAAGAATGAAGGCATAGAAAAACAAGTAATAATAAAGTAGCAGGTTTGCATTTCAATATATTTAACCCTTGCCAAAGAACTGAAAACTCTTCACTTTTGGATCACACTTCTAACCAAGAGGGTTGTTACTCAAATGCAGAATCACAGTTTACAGGAATAGCATATTAATGAAAGGAAGAAAATATGGGGGAGGGATATTGGGGCTGCCATCCATGGGTAATTCTCCATTTTGTTTCTGAACAAGTATGAAGTGAGATACAATCCTGAGATCTTGTCTATCTTCATCTATTTTATTTCCACAACTTTGTTGCTGTTTATACAGTGGTCACAGCTTGGGTAACTTGCATTTTGTATTGTGTACACATATATTTGCATTTGCTGACATGTTTTGTTTCAACAATCACTTCTGTTTTGTTACTTGGGTTCCTGTGACTTTGTCTTTTAGCTACTCATAGTTCATTCCATGGCATGAGTGGATACTCAAGGAGCTAAAATCATAGATGGGGATGGTGTGGGCCAGGCTGATGGAAGAAAGGTCTGCCTTGAGAGGCTCTTGGCAGAAAGGTGACATATTCCCCTGCTAAGAAAATGGAAATATTATCACACCACAAACACCGGTGCCTGCAGACAACACAATTTGCTTTGGACAAACCACTAGGGAGAAAAAGCAGGGAAAGTGCACAGCAGGAGGGGAGACCTACAAAGAGGAGGTTTCAACAGCCCAGGTGAAGTTTAGCCTAGACACTAAAAAAAGCTTCAGCAACAAGGAATGGCTACCTTAGAAATGCTGAAACTGAAGAAGAGGGAAGATCAAGTGATTGCTTGATGTGAGGATTACAGAAATTTATGTTTTCCTCCACATGTGAAACAACTTCAGCAAGAATAGAGAAAATGTAATTGCTAGACCAAAAAAATGGCAATTCTTTATAGGCACTGAAAAGCCCTAAGCAATTTTTGATCACCCCAGAAAAGGAAGAAGTGGTTGGCACGCATTGGCAAGAAAAAGTATAATAGGGAATTGTTTAAAAACAACAACAAGCAAAGTGTTTTTCCTTCTATTTCTTTCAGCCAGAAGAGTGTGAAGAGTTGTTTCATGACAGCATTGAGTGCAAAGTTTTGAAAGAAATTGTAATTTCTATATTGGTAGCACCTACAATGTCAGTTTCACTGGGAGGCTGGTGGGAATCATTCTGAAGGTATTGTTAAAAACTGAAGTGCTACAGATCCATTTTAAAAAATGAAGAGGGAAAATCAATGATTGTTATGGAAACAGGGACCAAAGTTAGTAATGTGAAAAATAAATGTACTTTCCGTACTTCTCAAAATAGTAACAAAAGTGCCAGTCCTATAAGTTTAGAAATCAAACACTTGGACTTCCTGTTTCCAGCAGTGGGAAATGGCTGACTCCCACACGATCAGACCCCAGCCGTGCCAGTAATTCAGGGCTGATATGGGGGTAATTAGCCCTGGCAGACTCCCCAGGATGGGGGAGGACTGTCTCAAAGACCCGCAGATTGTCCGAGATTAACAGCTTGTATCAAGGTGCAGGCGACAGGACACTGGGTCACAGAGCATGGTACGGCCAGCACTCTCCAAAGCCACTCTCACAGCTGGGAATATTTGTATGATAAAATAATTAGATTTGAATAATAAACAGACATAGTCTGGATCAAAGAAGACTGAGGAAAAACCTGCAGATGTGTACAGTCCCTGGCTTGGACTTCAAAGCTTGGATTTCAAAGAGATTCTCGTCATGATGTTTGGAATATTTGGTACGTTCTTTTTTCTTCACAATACTTACAATTGGCTTTTCTATGCCAAGTCTCATTAATAAACCTAATTTATTTTGAGGAGTACAGATGGACTTTTATTTACAATTGGATATTCAACTGCGCAGTTTTAATTGGCTTGAGAGACTTGATAAAGAAAAGAAGAAACAAGATGGCGCTGGTTAATGACACAGCAATGAAAAATGTCTCAAAGGAAGTGGAGATGTTTGCTGCCTGACTTTGTAGTGAATTGAGATAATAACTTGGGATAACATGCAGTGCAGCTGTTTGCAAGGTTTCTTCATTAAGTGCAAGAGAGAAGGCTAAATGGATGTCTAGCACCCCCCTCCTAGGGCCCAGGAGGGGGGAATGTGTGGTCTCCGAAAGCCGATCAATTGTCAAATGATTTATATTTGTGGAATACAGTTTATTTACATTGCAAGATGCAACAGCATGCCTTACATCAAGTGACTGATTTGGACAGCAGCCCAGATGGGAGTAATTTACAACTTAATAACACGGGAGTTGCTGCGTCATTAAATTTTAAATGAGGACTTGGACAATAGCCTGGATCAGAAGGTGGGAATGAAGTCAGGAAAAGCTGTGCTGGTAAACAGACAGTTGGAAAAATACATATTTAAAAATAAAGCTGTACTCGATGGATGCAAGGATATATGACTTTTGACATGATCGAGAATTGCACAGCCAGGTACGGAGAACTTTGAGTGTTAAAATCGGAATGTGGAAAGTAGGAGAACAAGAAGGAGGCAGGAACAAGATATGGAAAGTTCTTCAAGGTCCAGACTATCGGATGTCCGAAAAAAATTAATAATTAATAATTGAGATTACCATTTGGTCTTTTTTGTTTTAATTTGTTGTTTTTAATTGGATTATGATTATATGTTGATTGGCTGTTTTTATTGGAAAATTAATAAAAATGATATTAAAAAAAGAAATCAAACACTTGAGTGATGTTCACATCTGCTACCCGCAAAACATTTGCAAGGTTCAACAGTTCTTCCTAGTCTATCGCTTTAAGATTGATTCAATTACACCAGCAACATTTCAGAACAACCTTTATCTTTATTCTGGTACCCACTCTCATTTGTTTTAATTTCTACTGGATGTGCTCCACAGAACAACAGGAAAATAAAACTATCCAATATGGACAGCAGAAGTAGTGTGTAAAACTCACTTCCAAGGAAATTTATTTTCAATAGTAGTAAATCAGTGCCTTGACCTTGCTTGAGATATTGTATTATAAGTTATTTGTCACTTTTCTTGTCTCATACACTTGAAGACAAAGGTGATTTTAAGTTGGTGTTCAAACTTGAAATGAAAAGTCATGTCACATAGAAAGCTGTCTTACATCAAATAGACCATTAATCCACTTGGCTCAATGCTGTCAGCTCTTTGATGGTAACAGCTCTCTGGGGATTCAGACACAATCCCCCCCCCCCCAGCTCTATCTGGAGATGTTGGGGATCCCACCGGGAAGCTACTACATATAAAGCGTGCCCTACCACTGAGTAGCATCTATATCAGGGATGGAGAACCTGTGGTCCTCCAGAAGTACTTGGACTCCAGCTCTCATCAGCCCTAGTCAACATGGCCTATGGTCAGGCATGATAGGAGTTCTATTCCAACAACATATGGAGGGTTACAAATTCCTCGTTCCTGGCCTACACCAAGTTTCACTGTTACCTGTCAATGCTCAGAGAAGATTTCATATTATTGTGTGCTTCTCATCTTTTCTGGCTGTCAAAGATCATGGAAACACTGCTGCCGGAACTAATCTTCATGAGATATTCCATGTGGTTTGTGACCACCTGCCCCACTATTGGAGATGCTGCCATCACCAGAAGAATTTGGGGTGTGTGTGTGTCTTGTTTAAAGCTTGGGGGGAAAGCTTGGGAGGTGGATTTGGCCCATAAGCAGACAGTCCACCACCTTCCATATACGTCTCCCCCACCATTCTGCTGTAGGAGCGAAAGATATAGGTAATTTAATATCCCTTAAGAAGTTCTCATACATCCAATAATCTTACGTAAAAATTGAGGAAAGTGACAAAAGTGATGGTTGGGATCCAATCCACCCATTGTATATACAAAAGCCAATTGGAGAGTGAGACTAAGAAAGTGAAGCCACTGCAAGTCTAAGCAAAAAAGAGTTAGGCTTGGTTCTCAATGGCTCCTGAACTATACAGGCCAGGCTGAAATCTGGAGCAAAGAGAGGGATGGTAAATGCCAGGTAAATGAGGAGTGCAGCTGAGAGGGGTGGCAAATTTCCAGGTAAATGCCAAGGACAGGATAACATGTAACTGCATTGTTTTATTGTTTTTTTAAATCAGAGTATTCACCATTTCAAAGAAAATCTGAATTTCTATTGGCATTACAAGCCTCCACTAAATACAATTAATCTTTATTTTTTCATATTTCCTCTGTAGTGCAACTGAGCCCTCTTACAATCTCTCTCACTGTCTAAGTTACCTTCCCAAGCCAATAGTCTTAAGAACATGAGAGCCCTGTGGAAAGAAGCCAAAGGGTCACAAAATCCAGGATCCTGCTTCTCACAGTAGCCCGGGAGAAATGCAAACAGGACATCTATAAAACAACAGAGCTCTGCTGGTCCTGCTGCCCACCAACTGCCTCTTAATTGGAATGTTTCATTTAGCTAATGGCCAGTGACAGGCACATCCTTCTCTTAATGTTACCTCAGCCAGAGGCCATCACCCCATCTTGCAGCAGATCACTCCATTAATTTAATTATGCTAGATGTATAGATGTACTTTTTGTGATCTGTCCTGACCCCACAGTAACCAATTTCATTGGATGACCCAGTTCTAGTATTACAAAAGACAGAGAAATTTCTATCTATGCATGATATGGAGAAAGTGGATAATTTGACAACTTTTTATCATGTTGCCCTTAGTCATCTTTTTCTAACATAAAAAGCTCCAAATGCCTCACACCTTTTCTTGGATGAAAAATGCTTCATTAACCTGATCATTTGGCTACCTTTGTCTGTACCTCTGTATCTCTACAGTTTCCTTTTTTTGAGATGAAGTAACTGGAACTGGGTTCAGTACAATACTGGGATTTTTAAATTTTCTGTCCCTTTCCTAATAATCCCCAGTATGGAATATGCCTTTTTCACAGTTGATACTCACAGAGTTGACAATATTATTGAGCCCCAAAATCTCTTTCCCGGTTAGTCATCATCAGTTCAGAGGAGGGCTGAACATGTATATGTGAAGTTATGGTGGTTTGTGCATAACTTTACACTTAATTATACTGAATCTCATTTGCCATTTTGCTGCCTATCCATCCACTTGGAGAAATCCTTTAGGAGCTCTTCACAGTCTACCTGAGCCATCACCATCACCATCACCATCACCATCTACTACTGTATATATTTTAGAATATGGTTCTCTATGCATTCGGATGTCTCTTGAAATATCACCACCAAGCTCAGCATGAGGGTTCCCAAGGTGGCGGTGGCAGTTTTTGTCAACATTGGGATGCCAAACACCATTGTGAATTAAGATGGCAGTCCGAAATGTTACTTGAGTGTGCCTTCACCTGGTTTTTGGCTGATTTCAAACTTGGCACGAGGGTTCGTGTAGTGGGGCAGTAGTTTTATTTTTTTGGGGGGGGGTTGTATTTATTGAAGATTTTCTTAGGTTACTAAAGTACATACATCGTCTCTGTTTTCAGATCATAAAGTCCTTTTCTCAGATCATTTATAGTCAATATGAGACTTTAATATTGTATACAGTATAAGGTTGGGAGGGGGGACAGGAGGGGGGTTGAAAGAAGTGAGTGGCAGCAGTTTTTGTTGACAATGGGCCACTGGCCACTATTCTGAATCAAGATGATGGACCAAAACATGACTATGGTGTGACTGCCTGACTTTTGGGCAGCCATTTTGGATGCTGCTGAAGAAATAGTTGCCCTGCTTTTCAACATTGTACCAAGTAACTTATTTCTTCTTCTTCCAGGACCACAGCTACATTTCCCCAATGCCAATGGCACTGATGTGTACCACAAGTCCAACCTTATCAACCAAACATGCATTGACTGCAACCTTCACACCTGGCTGGTATGTCAAGTCAACACACCCATCTATTAGAGCCAAAGCCATAGTTCTATGTTAAGAGTGAGTCATCACATTACACCAATACAATGGAACCTTGGTTTATGAACACCTCGATTTATGAATTTTCGGTTTATGAACGCCGCGGATCCATCTGGAACGGATTAATTCGTTTTCCATTACTTTCAATGGGAAAGTTTGCTTCAGTTTATGAACGCTTACTCCGCGGACCGCCTGGAACAGATTAATTCACTTTCCATTACTTTCAATGGGAACGTTCGCTTCAGTTTATGAACGCTTCAGTTTATGAACAGACTTCCGGAACCAATTGTGTTCATAAACCGAGGTACCACTGTAGAAGGATATTTATAATGACCGAATCATCCACTGTCAAGAAAGTCTTTAATATTTTCAGTCTCAGGATCTATATTTAGCCTCTACTTGCAACACAAGACCAATTCTCCTTAGTGTATTCCTGGACAGTTATTTTAAACCTTTATGAATCTTATTTTACATTGTTTTCATTTGGAACTAAAGTCACAGTGGAAAGGATGTGTCAATCAATAAAACGCTAGCTAGCAAGACTCAGCAAGGCAAGAGGAAACCTGCTTGTCTCTCCTCCTCACTTCATGGTGAAGCATAAAATAAATAAGACTCACCATAAATTGAGCAACTGCTTTAATGAAAAAGACCCGATCCTGCTCCGTATCAACATCTGAAGGAATATCAGTCTGAGGCTCATACCTGCAAAATGAAACAGCTCTAACAGTTTAAAAGACATGCTGCTAGAACATATTATTTTAGCAAAATGTTTCAAACCGGGTGCTTGTGACAAAGAACTTTTAAAAACACACATACCGAATACATAAAAATCAACACAGGCAGTCAAAAAAAGGCAAGAGTAAAAGCCCCAATTCATCAAGAAGCGAGAAACACATCCCAGGACAGTGCAACCACTCACTGGGAAGTACAAATGCCCTCTGAAACAAAACAGTCCTAGCTTGACCCTAGAAAACCAGCAGCAAAGGGGCAAAATTCATCTCTCCCAGAAGGGATTTGTATAGCCAGGTTTTTGCAGTCTTGGAGGACCACTACAATAAGGTCCCACATGAAGACTGACTTTGTATTTGAGGTTAACCTCAGGTGGAAGACATTATGAAACCTTCATTCACAAAAGCAAGCATGTACACCCTAGCAGAAATTGTCATGTTTCTTTTGAGTGACAACAATAGTTTTGTAACACAGAAGTGGTCTTCTATGTACTAGCCGCAAGAAGAAAAATCAGGAAAAGAGATTTAGATGAAATCGTTATAAATTGTTGTGGTGATTTGGAGGTTTAATTTGAAATCAAGCTGGATATGAGTTTGTTAGTGTCTTTGGTAACCTCTCTCTTACATCATAGATTTTGGCTCATATTATGGATGTATTATTATTTAAATTTGTATACCACCCTATACCTGTAGCTCACCTGTAGTGTATCACTAGGGTGGATGTATGATCTGTACTGTTTTATTGGTACTATTGCTGCAGGTTTGTCATGGATTTTGGCTAGAATAATAAACTTACATTGTGTTTGATTTGAGAAAACTGTGAGGCGATTTTAATCTCAATAACATGTATGACTTTGAACTGAAGAAGAGCCAAGGGTTTAGTTGCTCAAATATCAGTATGAAAGAAAGCTTCAAGTATGTTCTAGAAAGCAGAACCGATGCTATTTTTTGTTTGGCTGGAGATCTTGTAGAAAAAAACAGCACCTAAAGTTCATCTGTAAGCCTGTTCTTTTCCAAAGATCCAAGTATTGCTCTGGTGATTATCACATTTTATCTGATATTTGCTTTCAAATGAGGATAAAGTACTAACCTTTTCACGAGCCAAATGAGTATCTCTGAAACCAGCATGAAGTTTGGAGTGCGAAAGTTCTCCATAGAGATGAGCCGGGGATAGCCTAGAGCCCTCATCATCTCAGTAAAATCTTGAGAAACAAATATGCATTTTTTAAAAATGTATACAGCATCATGATCTCCTGTCCTTACATTTCAATCTCAAGGGCAAAACAGTTTTTTTCCCAATTATACATGGGAAAGGTACATTGTAGATCATACATATATTCTCTAACTCACTACTCATCAACTAATGGATTGTGACCTAATACTAGGCATATGGTGTGTGGCAGCAACAACAAAACTTACTTTCTGATAAGAGAAAAACAGCAGACTTTGATAAAGAAAATGGCTTCTGTGCTGCATTTAAAGGTTGATCCAGTGTCTGTGAAGTCTGCTCTAAAGCTCTTCTAATGCAAACTATTCTTCTCAAATAGTTGTACCCTGCAATGGTCAACCCTTCCTTGACCTTCTCTCACAGCTGTGCTACAAGAACTACCAGTGTGGGCAAAGCCAGGGCAGCAATTTCAGAAACAAGTTTAATTCCAGTTGAGTTTATGGGCATTGGACATGCATAATGGCAAAGGACAGGAGTTTTCGAGGGTCCTGCTGAATCTGTGCACCACATTTCAGAGCAGGAAGTGCCAGCAAATGAAAATGAATTGGCTGTCATCCTGTTGCTTTCCATAGTTCATTAACTAGAAGGATAGTGTTTATTGTCTGGCAACTGGGGAAATTTGAGAGGAGATTGGTCACTAACTGGTATTAACAAGTCAGTCACAAACTGAATTCTGTTGTGCATAGATATCATTTTTAAAAAATTAAAAAAAACACCAAAGAGAACTACAGCACAATTTCTGGTGTGCTTTTAAAGACATGAGCCATAAATTGTTATGTGTACCTATGATGATGATGCCCGGAACTGCCTCTCTTCAGAGCTCAAACTACCAAAGGGACCAGCCCCTGTAATTTTTGTGTGTCAGCTTGTTCAGCAAATGCAGGGATAGCCAATGTTGAGCATTTCAGATGTGCTGGACTACAGCTCCCTAAATCCTTCACCAATGACAATGCTGGTCAATGAGTTGTAGTCCAAAACATCTGCAAAACACCACACTGGTCATTAGTGACCTACTGTGTTTAGAAGACTAAGGGGAAAGGACATGACATTGGAGGTAATCCAGAGTTGAGGTTTGTGGGTTTTATAGGCCCCACTTTTCCTCATATAACCCAAACAATACCTTCCTGCCCACCTGCCATCTTCAAAATATCACCTCCCTCTCTTCCTTGAATTCTCTCCTTAGAACCTACCTTTTACCTGCAGTCTTTCCTTGCAGCCTCAAATCAGAAGTGGGAGACCTATGGGTCCTCCAGATTTTGCCAAACTAAAACCTGCCACCATCACTGATCATCAGCCATGTCAGATGGGAGTGATGAGAGCTGGGGTCCAAGAACAACTGAATAGCCACAGGTTCTCAATCCCTGCCTTTGATCTCTGCACTGGCAACCAAGACTAAAATACTGCAGATTTAAAAACTATTATTTTAACTATTGTTTTTGATTATGGTCTAATTGGATTTCATATTGCAAGCAGCCAACCTTCAGGGAGGATATGCTCTCCTGTTTACTTCCCTGCTCCAGTCAATCTTCCTTCCCTCCATACTGTATTTTGCAACTGTTGTGCTTAAATTTGTAAGCTCCTTGGGGCAAAGACACCATCCTCTTCTTATTACATGGCATTTTGCGGAGGTTATTGTGCCAATGTGAGATCCGCACACAAGGCTTTTGCAATTTAAACTTTGACAACCAGAAACGTTAAATGTAAGTTGTGGCCAGGTTTTGAAAGGAAGGGTAGAAAATGCAATTACAGTACATGTTTTAAGGCTTGCATAGATTTGAGGATGAGTATTGGTGGATTAAGCCAGAGGTTTTCAATCTTTTTGAATCCACGGCTCCCTTGACCAACTACATTCTTTCTGCAGCACCCCTGTGGGGCTCAGGAGCCCAGTTATGTCACCCCCTGCTTGCAGAGCTGGCAGCCTCTCACTTTTTTTCAAACACCCTCCCTTGTGGAGTGTTTCTTCAGCCTCCTCTCCTCTCCCCTCACCTTGGGAGTCCTCCAGACAGCCGCTACCACGCCCCTGGTTTCTGAGTTGTTCCCCCCCCCCCCGCCGCCGCCCCAAAGAGAGGTGCCTCCTCACACTGCTCCACGGGAGCCTGGGAAGAGGATGCCTCCAACCGAGACTGGTCCAACGGAGTCTGGTGAATGTGAGGCCAGCACTTACTTTGGGAGGCAGCAGTGGCAGCAGTGGGCACCGCCAGGCCTGCATGGCGGAAAGGCTCCCTTTTGGTGCCGGGCACTCAGCTCCCAGGCAGGCATTGCACATAGCAAGCACAAGAAAAGCCTGCACAGTGCCTGCCTGGCCTCCCAATGTCCATTCCCAATAGCAAGGGCTGGCAGACTGGCTGGCTGGGCTCCCTCACCCACTTGCTTGCTGACTCCGAGGCTGCCTCAGCCCCTGGCCATCCCCAGAGGCACCATTCACCTGCAGAGCTTCAAGCCAGGGCTGCTGCAACAAACAGCTGTGCAAGTCTTTGGGGGGCAGTAACGTGAGGAGGCATTAGAGGCGGGAGGGAAGGAAAAAGGGACAGAGGCCAGTGTTGCCCGCGGCACCCCTGACCATCCTTCAAGGCACCCCAGGGTGCCACGGCACACTGGTTGAAAATCACTGGGTTAAGCAATAGGCTTCATTAAAAAGGTAAATGTAAAGGGACCCCTGACCATTAGGTCCAGTCGTGACTGACGGTGACCGACTCTGGGGTTGCGGCGCTCATCTCACATTATTGGCCAAGGGAGCCGGCGTACAGCTTCCAGGTGATGTGGCCAGCATGACAAAGCCAATTCTGGCGAACCAGAGCAGCGCACAGAAACGTCGTTTACCTTCCCACATGGAGCGGTACTTATTCATCTACTTGTACTTTGACGTGCTTTCGAACTGCTAGGTTGGCAGGATCTGGGACCGAGCAACGGGAGCTCACCCCATCGCAGGGATTTGAACCGCCATCCTTCATGGCAAAGGCGAATTTTGAAGGGCCTAGTAAAAGTAGGATTTAACTTTTCACTTTAACTCTTGAACTACCACAAAACCTGGGGTATGTTGGCATCCCATGTAACGTAAGACGCCATAAGAGCCACATTTCTGCGAAGATGTGATTTTTAGCATGCAGTCTATAGACACAAACATAAGCTTTGAATTCGGAGTGGGGTGGATCACGTGTAAAAATTATGCAGATTTAAAAGGATTACAGACATGGTCAACAACAGGTTCGGTGCCTGAGGCCTGCTCAATTTTGGGAGCCAACGTGAGCAAGCGCGTGCTGGACTACGGTCAGGAAACCCAGATTCTAATCCCCCTTTAGCTATGAAGCTCACTGGGTGACCCTGGCTAGTCAAAGAGTCTCTCAGCCTAGCTAGCCTGCCTCACAGGGTTGTTGTAATTTTAAAACGAGAGCGCGGGATAGGGGCATGTACGCTGCCCTGAGCTCCTTGGGGAAAGTGGAATCATAACAGTGATTAATAATTAACCCCCACATTGGTGGTACAATCAGCGAGGATCAGATAAGAGGACGGGGAGACGGGTGGGACCCTAAACGAAATAAAGGCAACTCGACTCACTCCGGAGGTCGCGAAAGGACATGGTGGCTCCAGGAAACTCTGCGAAATATCCTCTGTTGTTTTGACTCACTCGGCTAACACAACACTCGCCGAGGCTTCCCCGCGCAGTTTTTCGAGACCAGGCCGCGGCGCTTTGGTCGCTATGACAACAAGGCTACGGGCCGCCGCCGGGCTCAAACCGCGCAGGAAGACGAAGAAACGCCTTTGAAAGAAACGGGCGATAAATCGAATGCGAGGCTCAGACGCGGGAATGGGCGGGGCTAGCCTGGAATCACAGCTGCTTCTGAGGCCCTGTGACAACAGAGAGGCGTGGCTTAGCTGGTCGTCGGAGACATCCATACACGCAGTTTTTTATTTGCATACGTCATGGGTGTAGGGGGGCGGAGAGGGAGGGGCAGCTGACTAACCCTAATAAATATACAGTACATAGCAATCTGAGGCTCTGCCTTCACTAACAAAATGCCTACCACCCTAACAAAAATCCTGGCTACGCCCATGGCGCATAGCTGTCAAGTTCTCCCTTTTTTAAAGGCAAATTCCCTTATGCTGAATAGGATTCCTCGCGAGAAAAGGGAAAACTTGACAGCTATGCCATGGCGTACGTTATATTTTATCTGCATTTATTTATTTATTTTTAATCTCTACCAGGTGTGCAATATTTCTAGGCTGCCTATATATATATATATATATATATATATATATATATATATATATATATATATACTTTACCAGTCAATTCCTCTTCCTACAGAACTCTGGGAATTGTAGCCATGTGAGGGGACCCGTAACAAACTACAATTCCCAGCATTGTTTGACAGCAGCTATGGAGCTATAAAGTGGTATGATACTACTTTAAATGCATGGGGGCCTTATTCTGAGCCCCAGCTGCTGACACATTCACTATAAAGGTACACAGACACCTACGGTACATGCAACATAGAGTGAACCACATTCATTTTGTGCCAGAGTAGCCTTATTGGTAATCTTTGCAAAGGAACAAGTGTGTGTTTGCACTACGTACTGTATAGTTTCAGCATCAGAAGCATTTATGTACTTGAGCACCGGAAATAATGTTCCTAGTCCCCTGCTTCTCTGCACACCATTCCTCCTTATCTTCAGTCATCTAATGAAAGTGACAGTTCACATCATCACAGTTTCATAACAGATGCCTTTGATTAACTTCTGAGATTCTTTTGTTGGAGTGATGGGGAGAAGCTGCTATTCTGAAAGATGACAGGATACTTTCCGAATATTATTTCTTCAATCATTTATTTCCTAGTTTTTCTAACTATATCTTCTACCTTCTTTCTTTAGACTTTGGTAGCATAGTCTAACTTGTTGAACTCAAAGTGGGTCTGTGGAAAAACATGCTACTTGTTCTAGCTCAGGTGTGGGGAACCTTTGGCCTTCCAGATGTTGCTAACCTACAACTTCCATCAGCCCCAGCAAGCATGGCCAATGGTCAGGGATGATGGAAGCTGCAGTTCAGCAAGCAGGAGCAGGCAGGGGACCTGCAATGGAACCACCTCTTGGGACTCTGCCGCCCAAGGCGGCTACCTCAGTCTGCCTCATGGGCGGGTTGGCACTGCCCTAGGGATCTGATGTGAGAGCAGTGGACTTTGGCTGTCTACACCCGAGTTTTCCAAACTGTGTGCCATGACACATTAGTGTGTCGGCTGCAGTGTGTAGGTGTGTCACGTGAATGGTCCCTGCATTCCTCCTGGGGCTGGAATTTGGTTAGTTTAACCTCTGGTTGACTAGTAAAACTGAATTACCGTGTCAAGAAATGATGCATGTCTAAAAAGTGTGTCGCCCACCAAGATCAAGGAAAGAGGAAGTACTGTATATGGAAAAAGAGGGAAATTTATCTGTTAGATATGTTTAAGAGAAACATATGTTTAAGAGAAATATTAAGTGTATGTTTTTTATTTGGATTTCATAGAGGAAAAGACTAGACAGGAAGGTTTAGTCGAATTATGTATTAGATATCAATTACTTTTCAGATGTAAATTTGGAAGTATGATATCTGTATGAATTTCTGTATTTTGAGTTGATTTGTTTTGTTATGATTTGATATGTTTTAATTAAAATCTCAATAAAGTATATATTTAAAATAAATAAATTAAATAAATAAATAAAAAGTGTGTTAAGAAAGGATGTTAAAAAGCCAACAAGCTTTGTATGACTTTTCTTAAGGTTATATATTGTGTTAAACATCAACAGGAGCAGAAAACACCCAGCAAGCAATTTCACAAATGCGGAAAATGCAATTTCAGAATAAAATATTGTAGGAACCCCCCCCCCCAAGACTTATGAGATGATATGTATGGGATGGGATCACAGTAGGTATGAGTATAAAAGCTTCCGTAATCCCTCAGATTTATCTTATTTTATTTTTTTGCTATTAGGCCCACCTCTTAGCCTGGGTGCTTAGTACTGAATATTGGCCTGTGAGGAGACACAGTTTGACATAATCTGTGAGGGCGCTGTGAAATATTATAAAACACCAATAGACCTCCGGTGACCATTCTTCCCATGGAAGTCAAACCTGGGTAAATGTGGCACTTCAGGGACAAATCACCACTCAGAAAAACCGGGAGGGCTATTATTATAATTAATATAATTATACTAATTTATTTAATTATACTAACATTATGCAATTGTCCAATTCCTGTTTTCCCCCAAACCCTCTTCCCAGAAGAAAGAAGTGAAGTGATCCTTTTTCATCCTGGCCTCAAACTCATGCACCCACCCCGCCAGGACCAAAATATGATCAACATCTGCCGAGTATTTACGTCTTGACACTAAAGGAGAGAAGAGCTCGTTGTGAGGCGCCGCCACTGCCTCTGCTCATAAATGAAACATTTCCCTCCTCATGTCAGCAGTAGCTCTAACTAGATATAATGAAGGCACTGGTTTGCCAAGTCTTCCTCCGCAGAACTTTGACTGTCAACCTTAAACCTGTCTGCAATTCCATCATGGAAGCCTTGCAAAATTCTGGCATTAGAGGGGCAATCAGTGGCTGGTTTTTCAGTTATGAGTCAAACTGAGGGGCCATTTTGGTCATCAGAGGTGGGCATCATCAGGCACCTGGCTGGCGCACAGTTCCTCCTGTCTGACTCTGTCCACTTGCTTTGCGGTCTTCACTTGTCTCTTCTCCTCCTCTCTGGGCAATGGTGTGGATGGAGCCCAGAGGGGAACCCTCCCCCCCGGGCTCTCTACCGATTTGTCCCAAGTCCTGTCTATATAAAGTGAAGAGCCTGGAGTGCACAAATGAACAACTGGGAAATGGGGGCAATATGCACCCCTTAGCCATTTCTTAACCTTATTCAGAATGCCCGTTTGGACCCCAAAGGTTGGAGAAACAGCATAGGCAATTTACGTAAGTGGTTCCTTGGAGGGAGATGGGGAGGAATTCTGGGAGCTGCCTGGAGGGGGTCTTGTGCCACTGGAAAACAACAAATAAATCTCCTTCCTTGGAATCTCTTTCCCTGAATTCTTTTGCTTTGAGGAGAGATTTGTTAGGCGGGGTGATCTGATGCAAAGATAGTGTACTCTTAAAATTATAAATTATGTAGGTGAAAGAATTTCAGTAGACGCAGATTTTCATACAAGGTGCGAAGAAAACCAGCTAAAATTCTACACAACAGTTAGAGACACAGGAGTGGTGCCTTCCTTTATATTTGGCCACAAATGGGTAGTCTCGTGGCCCTCCAGGGCTCCCTGTTTGGCCCTTCCCCAGGTCACACAACCTCCCAAGCCACACCCCTCACCAACCCTGCTTTGCAGCCTAATTGAGGGGTTTTGCAAGGCTGGGGTGTATCTTTAAACTCTGGTGATGTCTCTTGCTTGTCTGGATGGAGAACATAAGTGTGTGGTGTGTGTGTGTGTAGAAGCTAGCCTACTGTACAAATAGGGATGAGGGTGGCGCTGTGGTCTAAACCACTGAGCCTCTTGGGTTTGCTGATCGAAAGATTGGTGGTTCGAATCCATGCGACGGGGTGAGCTCCCGCTGCTCTGTCCCAGCTTCTGCCAACCTAACTGTTTGAAAGCACACCAGTGCAAATAGATAAATAGGTACCGCTGCGGCGGGAAGGTAAACTGCATATCCGTGCGCTCTGGCATCTGTCACGGTCCTTTATGCGCCAAAAGTTGTTTAGTCATGCTGGCCACGTGACCTGGAAAGCTGTCTGTGGACAAACGCCGGCTCCCTCGACCTGAAAGCGAGATGAGCGCCGCAACCCCATAGTCGCCTTTGAATGGACTTAACCATCCAGGGGTCCTTTACCTTCTACCTTTACAGTGGTACCTCGGTTTGCGAATGCAATCCGTTCCGCGGAGGTGTTCACTTGCCAAAGGCACGCTTCTATGCGCACGTGAAATGTCGATAGAGCGCTTCTGCGCATGCGTGAGCTGCACAGATTGTGTCTGCGCATCCGACGCTGTGGAACCTGGATGTAAACACTTCTGGGTCCACGGCATTCATAAATGGAGGTTTTTTTAAATGGAGGTAGGCGTAAACCGAGGTTCCACTGTACTGTACAAATATAAAATACACAACTGTTGCCCCACCCACTTTTGCCCCTAGCTCCACCCACCATTGGCATGTGGTCCCCAGAAGGCTGCCATAAATGGAACGCGGCCCTCGGACTGTCAAATGGTTCCCACTCCTGCATTTGGTCATCATCATCATTCCTGCATTGCAGGGGTTGGATTGGATGGCCTTTGGGATCCCTTCCAACTCTACTAATTCTGTGATTCTAAGGCATGGCAAGGAGTGTGGGGAGACTAACCTTGACTTACAGCCCTTGCCCAAAGAAAGAGCAGTAGCAGGGATCTTTCTTCCCCTTTCCCTCCATAAAACAACATTACAATAACTTTATAGCAGGAGCAAGTGCTCGAGTTTGCTTTTCTTCCTTCCAGCCCCCTCCCAGCCGCTTTTGTGCTGTGCCTTTTAGATTGGAAGCCTGAGGGCAAGGAGTTTATTATTGATAGTTATGACCCTCTCTGGGAGACTTTTGTGGCTGAAGTTCCCTCTCAAAGTGCTTTTAAGAAATAAATGTTCCAGTTACGGGCAGATCAATGGACTAGGGCTGCGTACACATTTAAAGCCCCCCATCCTCCCCGAATCCAGGGAACTGTAGTTTACCCATCTCAGAGCTACAGTTCCCAACACCCTTAACAAACTGCAGTTCCCAGGATTCTGGAAAGGTGGTTGTGGATTAAACTTTAAATGTGCTTTAAATGTCTGGCTTGTATTCAGCCCTGGTCCATTGATGTGCCATGAACACCCAATTTCTACAAGCATTTTGAGTGTGCTTTGAATGTGTTCTAAATACCTGTATATGATGTATATACAGTGGTGCAATGAATATGTTGCATAGGCCGAGTGTTCCCTTTTACTATATGTTTAATTCTACCATAAGGTGCTTCCAGACGACCCACTGTCCCGGTGTATTTTGGGGGATGTTAGATGATGTTGGCCGCATTCATCCTGATTTGTTTGCAGGGAAAGTAGATGATGTGGCACCAAAGCGAGTGCTATGTCATACTTTCCAGTGCATTTTCCCTGTCCACTTTCCTTATCACAAAATGGTCAGATATTTTGGGGAAGCGGGTTTGTGGTGCAAGAGGAAAGACCAACAGGGTGGAGAGCTCCTGTTTTAGATTCTATCCAGCCAGCCATGACCTTCTCCAGGTTACTCCATTCTATTCTATCATTGCAGTGTTTCCAGAGTACCCTCTCCCCTTCATTCACCCGCAACAACGATCTTTTGCACTTTATAAACCTCGTGGTTCCTCTCAGCCTTGCTGATACCTCCCTCTTATCCATGCGTGCATTGCTAAATAAGGTACCACGCTCATAGAACGAGTTTGCTATTAGCATATAGAATAGCCAGGAATTTGCCAGAGCTTTACGTGGAAGCAGCTAAGCCTAGAGAACACAGAATCTCCCTGCCCACAGACAGTGCATCTCTGAATATCAAATACTAGGCAGACAACAGTGGAAGGCTTGTGGGTTTCCCAGAAGCATCTGGCTGGCCATGATTGGAAACAGGATACTGGTCCAAGGGTGAAAAACACATGTTTCAACAGCAAACACAAGTTCCGAAGCTTGTGGTTGCCAAATAATATCAACATGGGAAGATGGTATTTTTCAGCCGGAAAAACTTCAGTTCAATATGGCAGTCTATCACGTTGCTCTGACTCCCAAGAGCAGCAAAGGTTAGCTTCTTGTGCCCCCCCCCCCCCGGTTCCTAAGCCTATAGCTCATTGCTAAGACTTCTTGCTGTTAGAATAGAATAAGATTTTCAAGAGCATTCGAATCTCCACAGTGTCATTTTTTTTTGAAGAGTTTATGCTCAGTTGAAAATTGCCACTTGAGCTGGGAAAAAGGTGTAGGGAGGGCTGATTTTTCTGCGGATGTGAAGCGCAAGCTTGTTGAATGAGGGCCTCCTCTGTTTAGGATAACTTACTGAACACAAAACATTTGATGAAGAGCTTTGCATATAATGGAAGCCCTAACCCTTTGTCTTCTTTTAGGGAAATTACAATCCAAACAACCTGGCCTTAGAATTATCTGCATACAGGGAAGCTCGTGTACAATTACTTGTCCCCATGTTAGCCGCATTCTGAAGATTATGGTACTGTATTTAGGTTGCTGAATAAGAGCCTATTGTTATGCTCACTCAAATTGGCCATGAATTGAAAACTACAGGAGCACAGGATGCATCAGTTCAGTTACAGAGGCTTCATACCTACAACATTTTTTTCTAGAATTAATGGAGACTTGTCCCCCCCCCCCAATAGTCCACCCTCCTATAATTTCCAGCACCTGGTGTTCAGAAGCATTACTGACTCTGACCAAAATGTCTGGGTTCAGATGTAAGGGGTATTATAGTTAAAGATCAGTAAGCCAACAATAAGCCATGGCTGTGATTTTCACTAGCAAATCATAGTTAAGGTGCCAGTTTGGGTTCCCCCATAAAGCTATACCATGGTTGATGTTGTTGTTGTTGTTTGTTTGTTTAGTCGTGTCCGACTTCGTGACCCCATGGACCATAGCACGCCAGGCACTCCTGTCTTGCACTGCCTCCCGCAGTTTCGTCAAACTCATGTTGGTAGCTTCGAGAACACTGTCTAACCATCTCGTCCTCTGTCGTCTCCTCCTCCTAGTGCCCTCAATCTTTCCCAACATCAGGGTTTTTTCCAGGGAGTCTTCTCTTCTCATGAGGTGGCCAAAGTATTGGAGCCTCAGCTTCAGGATCTGTCCTTCCAGTGAGCACTCAGGGCTGATTTCCTTCAGAAGGTTTCTTAACTAAGGTTTGCTTAAACCATGATTCAACATGGGTAAACCAAGCTACTGCTTTTTATTATGCCCAATGCATGTTTCCAGGTTGTCCCTAACAAATGAATTCCTTAATTCTAAAACGGCTCAGTTTATTCCCCCCCTTTTTTTCAAAATGCCAATCTACATTTCTCTTCCCTACTCTGTGGACTCCTAGCCTTATTCAGCCTTATTAAGGTGACATGGCAAGTATAATGATATATACACAGAGGGGACGCGGGACCAGATCTCACTTTTTTGCCCCTACTTCCTAATGCAGCATTTTCATCCAAAATTGCCCTGTATCTACTTTTATAAGGTTTCAGTACTGAGACACACACACACAAAATATCTTGGCATTGTGCAGAAGAGCTTAAATGAACCCAATATATAGGATTTCCCCCCCCTTCTGTGTCTGCTGAGCTTCTCAGACATTTCTGGGCTTTTTCCACGTTTCTTTCAGAAGTGCCTGTGTCTACATGTATTGCAGTGTCAACTTTTCTGCACTCAATGGTCTTGTCAGCCTATCCACAGGAACAAGAACAACTGAGTTTCCCAACTGCCTGGCTAACTTTTGAGTTGAACAATGCATCAAGTTGCCAGGCCAGGATCTTGAAATGCGGGTTGCCAAGAGGGATGGAAAAATCTGTCCATTTCAGTTTCTTACTTTTCCAGTCTCGAGTCCATGGCAATGTGCAATTTTTTAAAAAAACCCAAAAAAACCTAGTCCTCATGAAAATCCATCAGCATTTTAGCGTACATTTCTCCTAATATATACAAGTACTTCCCCCAAATTTAATGCATTCTTGTATGTTATTTTCACTAATATGTACATTTTATGCACACATTATCCTAGTACTGTATATGCATTTTTGTACACATTACATTACTGAAGAACTGCATTGCAAGATTCAGAGACATGCAGAATTCAGAGGATAGTTGTGTTTGGGTTCACATATTGTTTCAGAGGGGGGGACCCAGGTGGCGCTGTGGTTAAACCACTGAGCCTAGGGCTTGCTGATCAAAAGGTTGGCGGTTTGAATCCCTGTGATGGGGTGAGCTCCCGTTGCTTGATCCCAGCTCCTGCCAACCTAGCAGTTCGAAAGCACGTCAAAATGCAAGTAGATAAATAGGAACCGCTACAGCAGGAAGGTAAACGGCGTTTCCATGTGCTGCTCTGGTTTGCCAGAAGCGGCTTTGTCATGCTGGCCACATGACGTGGAAGCTATACGCCGGCTCCCTCGGCCAATAATGCGAGATGAGCGCGCAACCCCAGAGTCGGTCACGACTGGACCTAATGGTCAGGGGTCCCTTTACCTTTACCTTTTATTGTTTCAAAAAGTGAAATTTGGTAGGTTCACCTGTAAATGTGAGCTGAACCAAATCCCTCCCCCAATTCCTGGCTGCCATCAAATGTGTAAAAAGCAAGGGATAGGTGACTTCAAGTAGCAATGCTATGGACACAAAGGGGCTGCTGAATCCTTTCTCTGATCACTGGTTTTGCCCCCCACCTCAGTCTCCTCTACAAGGGTTAACTTCAAGCTTTGAGTGATGGAGGAAGATCGTGCTCAGGAAAGCAGCACAGGATGGAAAGAGTTAAGCTCCCCTCCTAAAGTACCAGCGTCCCATTCTAGATAGCACCCCCCAGCTGCTACTTGCCAAAATGTGAAGCAACCCATCCACAGTTCTCCGTTGCCTATTTGCCTAAATAGTTTTATTTGTGCCCCACTATTGCTCCAGAATTCACAGGGTTCTATGTTCATTATTTTGGCAATTCTCCATGTGAGCTTTTTGAACCTTTGAATGTTTCAGCTTTGATTTTCTCCAGATTTGCTTCCACCACCTGATTTCCCTCCACCACCCACCACCAGCATTCATTTGGGCATCTTATGAAAGGTGTTCTGAATAAATGAGAGCTTGGGGGGGGGGGGCTGGGAGCCCAGCTTCAATCAGAACACCTGAAGGAAACTTTGCAAGCAGCAGAAAGAAAATGTTCAAAGCATCCAGAAGAGCTTGGGATGGCATCCTTGGAGACTTCATTTTATGCTCAATGCACTTGAAGGAAGTATCATTATCACACGCATTAGAGCATTAACTTACACATCATGATTAAGGTTGTGATAAACTTTTAAAGCTCTGAGTTCAGTTACACATTTGATTATTCTCGGTGGGGTGGGGTGGGGGGTTACTAATCCTGTACACGAAAATGGTATGAGATAAAGGGGAGAAATTTTGAGCCCTGAAAGGCAATGCAAAGCAGATGGAAATTTGAACAAGGGAAGAAAAACTCTTTGAAGGACCAGCTAACATAGAAGAAGGACACTTTCAAAGGATGTATTCTTCATCAACCCAAGATTCATGAGTGAGGCAGTGAGGTGTAATGGTCAGAGTGCTGGAATATGGCCAGGGAGACCCAGGTTCAAATACTCACTCAGCCACAAAGCTCAATAGGTATCATTGAACTAGTCACATACTCACAACTGAAACAACCTCACAGGGTTATTATGAAGATAAAATGGAGGGGAGAGGGGCAGCTATGTTGGTTGCCCTGAGTTCCCTGGGGACTCCTTGGAAGAAAGGTAGAATATAAATGTTTTATTTATTTATACCCCGCCCATCTGGCAGAGTTTCCCCAGCCACTCTGGGTGGCTTCCAACAGAACATTAAAATGCAATAATCTATTAAACATTAAAAGCTTCCCTAAACAGGGCTTGACAAAGTAATGTTAATAGCCTGGCAATGGGAACTAATTGTTAGACCATTTTTTTCTGAATAGCTAAGAAATAACCAAAAGAGGGCAAAATGCAAGCTCTGACCCCTCCCAGATAAGGATGCTGGTACCTTGGTTCTCAAACTTAATCTGTCCCGGCAGTCTGTTTGACTCCCGAAACCGTTCGAAAACGAAGGTGTGGCTTCCGATTGGCTGCAGGAGCTTCCTGCACTCAAGCGGAAGCCGCAGAGGATGTTTGGCTTCCAAAAATCATTCGCAAACCGGAACACTTACTTCTGGGTTTGCGGCATTTGGGAATCGATTTGTTCAGGATCCAAGCCGTTTGAGTACCAAGGTACCCATTCTATAAGGAGAGGCTGCAATGGAAACAAGAGTGGTAGGCTATCTGTCTCCCTAGTAGCTTGCTGATGGAGCAGTGGACTTTAGCTGTCTGGTGGGGAAATTTCCACTGTTTGCTCTTTATCATCTCTTCTCAGACTGTGTATTTGCAACACAAGTTTTACAAAATGCCTGTAAGCCTCCAGTGACCTCCTTCCAAAGGAAATCAACCCCTGGAACATCTCACTGTTTGGAGAAGTGGGGAGAATTTAACAATGTGAAGGCTCATTTCCCATTACAGTACTTTCTAGTCTGGCTGAAAGCAGCTTTCCAAGGTCTCCAGATCATGTATTCTGCAGACCCTTGTTAGCTGGAGATGCTGAGGAGTGAATCCAGGACCACCTGCTCCAGCTCACCTGCTCCAACGTGACGGGATCGAGCCTTCTGCATGTGCATCACACACTTTGCCAAGTAAGCACAACAATGCAAAACATGGCTAAGTTGGGTCCAGGGGGCCATTTGCGATGTAATGCCCCATGCAGCAACACCATGTGAAACCTCGCAGGAATCAAGCAATGGGTGAAGGAGAACCTGAAGTACAACCACTGGTGGCTGATGCCCATTGGAACTGGCGGAAGACAGGAAGGCCAAGGGTAGGCGGAGCCTAATCCAATGACAGGCACAGCCAGAGCCAATCACAGGGGGAGCCAACTCAGTTGAGTTCTTTCCCCACCCACTACCCCACTGAGTTCTCTTTCTAAAAATCATTTTTATTTGATTTTACCAATTCAAAGTTATAAAAATCCAAATATATATCCATATACAGAGATTTATTCAAATCTCAGGACTCCCCTCCCCTCCACGGAGTCCCATTTTAAGCATTTAAAACTGCATATTCTTCCCAACTCTCAATTTTGTATCAATCCATGTTGTCCATGCTAATTGTTACGCTACAAGTGATATCAAAATCCTGCCCATGTTTCCATCTGCTTACAGTGGTCTCTCAGACAACTTATAACCATAGCTGCCAAGTTATCCCTTTTTTAAGGGATTTTCCCTTATGCTGAATAGGCTTCCTCGCGAGAAAAGGGAAAACTTGGCAGCTATGCTTATAACCCCCTCCCCATTCTTTGGTAAAGCTTTTGTCCAGTCCAGTCCGTTTCGGCATAGTCCATCAGCTTGGTTTGCCATTCCTCTCTGGAAGGGACCATATCTTCTTTCCATCTCTGGGCTAATCGCATCTGGGCAGCTGTTGTTCCGTACATAAGGAGTCTTTTCTGGTCCTTTGGAATGCGGTACCTGTAATTCCTAATAAAAAAGCTTCTGTTTTTTAAAAACAAAAGTTATTTTAAACATATTTTTCATTTTGTTATATATCATATCCCAGAAAGCTTTTATCACCATACAGTTCCACCACATACGATAAAAAGTACCTTCTGAGTTCTACAAGGGCAGCCGAGGCTGAAGAAGATGACAGCCAGGGCCACTCCTGGACTGCTTGTAAGGATGAGGGCAGGCAGGTGGCTGTCTGGTTCTGGGCACTCATCCTAATGGAGCAGCCTCCATTGTGCTTCACCACCCCACTACTCTGGCTCTCAGTTCAGAATTCAGCTCCCACCATCAAGCCATGCAAAAAGGTACGTGCGAGCCGAGCAAGGCAGCTGTCTTGTTTTGTACGCACTGGGATGCAGGACATGAAATTCACAAACTGATACCATTTTCTGGACTTTTCTTTTTCAGTACAGAAAACCCGTACAATCTCTCTCTGGTCCTGTAGACCAAATAACATGATTCTTATCACCCCTCATCACATCCTCGTGCAACCCATGTCTCTTCTTAATAGCATTACGCTTAAAAAAAACAAAAACCCAAAAAACTGTTCTCTGATCACATTATCAGAAAGGTATACCTGGAGCACAGCAATTTTTCTTGCTGTCATTTATAATGTTCAGAGTTCAAGGAGTTTTCTAACGTGCGCTACGTGAGCCACTCGCGTCCAAGCTGGCTGCTCCCAGATTTGATGTTCACATATTCTCGACACCAATACCAGCATCGGGATTTGTGGAGGAAATCAAAGATTTCATTCACAATTTTGTCCAATTGTTCATTAGAACACATGGGATGCATTGCCGGATCGGCCTGTCTAGTGGATCAGCCTGCGGCCTGGATCCATTGGGTGGGTTTAACCCAGCCAGGGCCAGCTCCAAGTCTGGGTGGGTCCTGAGTACAACACCCTCCAGTGTGTGTTTGGGAGTCGGGGCTCCTCCATTGGTTGGTCCTGCCCTGCTCTGTGGTGCACTCCAGCAAGGCAAAGCTCCACTGGGTTGTATGACAAGGCAAGGTTCAGGCTAGACACGAGGCAAGGTGGGGTGAATTTCAAGAAGGATGCGAGACAGGGTTCAGGTTGCTCCAAGAAGGAATATATTAAAACTGAGGTCTTATGTCATGGCTCCTGGATCTAGCAACAATCCAGACATAATCAGAGGCTGCAGAGGCGCCAGCTAAAGTCCACAGCTCTGAGCCAGCTGCCAGAGCAGGAGAACGCTGCAGTTAGACATGTCAGACAGAGCACCCAGGAGAACCTCCTGGACCACCAAGGTCAGAGTCCAGACCTTCACAGGCACCTGCCCCTGACGCTGCCTGCCTCACCTCACACATGATCAGTCTGGCAGCACAGGTAGTGCACTAAGGAGGAGGCTATGCAACAACAACAACAACAACAACAACAACAACAATTTTTTTTGTACCCCGCCCATCTGGCTAAGTCTCCCCAGCCACTCTGGGCGGCTTCCAGTCGAATATCAAAACAATACAGCAATAGCACAATTACAAAAGTCACAAACAATACATAAACCACATCAAAAAATACACAACCGAATAGAAAACAATTTCGACATAAATCAAAATCTAAAACTAAGAATACATCCTTAATACAGTTTAAAATAACATAGGTAAAAAATAGCAGGAATTTAAACAAAAAAACAAAAACAAAATGGAGCCCTCTCTGCCCAGCGGCGGCGGCGGCAACAGTCCTTTATAAAGCCCATTAGGCCCCGCCCTGGGCCAGGTGGTGAGTGGCAGGACTGGGGCCTTCAGGCGCCAAGCAGGGGAGTCCTCCTGGCCGGTAGCAGCAGCAGTTCTTATAGGCCTCAGGCCCTGCCCTAGGCCAGGTGGTGAGTGGCAGAACCGGGGCCTCCAAGTTTGTCCATCTTCTGGCCAAAGGGTTGAGCCATTAAAGATTTTTTCTTTCTTTAAGGGGGTGGAGCCTAGAGAGGTGGTCTGGAGGCAGAAGCTTAAAAAGCCTCAGCCTGCTCCCAACCATTGAGCAAGTGGTTCTTCACCATTGAGTCAGTGTGGTGCAGTGGTAAGAGCGGTGGGCTCATAATCTGGTGAACCGGGTTCGCGTCTCCGCTCCTCCCCATGCAGCTGCTGGGTGACCTTGGGCTAGTCACACTTCTCTGAAGTCTCTAAGCCTCACTCATCTCACAGAGTGTTTGTTGTGGGAGAGGAAGGGAAAGGAGAATGTTAGCCGCTTTGAGACTCCTTCGGATAGTGATAAAGCGGGATATCAAATCCAAACTCTTCTTCTTCTTCTTCTTCTTCTTGGAGCTGTCCGTGGTTCCTGCAACTTCTAGCCAGCACTGCTGCTTTGTGAGATCTGTTTTAAAAAATGGTAAAGGGACCCCTGACCATTAGGTCCAGTTGCGGACGACTCTAGGGTTGCGGTGCTCATCTCGCTTTACTGGCCGAGGGAGCCGGCATACACCTTCCAGGTCATGTGGCCAGCACGACTAAGCCACTTCTGGCGAACCAGAGCAGCGCACAGAAACACTGTTTACCTTCCCGCCGGAGCGGTACCTATTTATCTACTTGCACTTTGAGGTGCTTTTGAACTGCTAGGTGGGCAGGAGCAGGGACAGAGCAACGGGAGCTCACCCCATCATGGGGATCCGAACCGCCAACCTTATGATCGGCAAGCCCTAGGCTCAGTGGTTTAACCCACAGCGCCACCCGCTGTTACTGTTACTGGACCATATAATAACAGCACCAGGTGAAGCCCAATTCTTACTGTGCTGCATAAGGCTGTTCTACTTAAAGGGACCCAGTCTTCTCTAGTAAGCTTCTTCCAAGAGAGTAGGGGAGGCTCCAGGACTGAGGATGGCTGTGCTATATCCTCAGGCCAGGGGTGGGGGCATTGGCCCTGCAGGTTCATCTATCAGCAGCTCTAATGTGCCCCTATGTGCCCTTCAGATTCTTGCCTCCATCGCCCAATAAAGAGGGCTTTGACTCCTCCTTGACAGTTGGTAGCACAAGACACACCATTCAGACCAAAGAACAAGTGCTGAGTTGTGGCTTTTATAAGGCCTGGTAGAGCGGGATTGGTCCTTGGTGGGGCGTGTCAGCTGACTTGAGCTTTGTCAGGTGGCAAGGCTGGTATTGCAGCCTAGATGGCACCACTGAGGAGCGCAATTCAGCCTGTGCATACCTCTGGTGTTTCACAGTGAGAAAGTGCTGCAGCTCAACTGGTGGGAGCCCTAGCTTGAAATTCTGCAAGTCCTTATAGCAGAAATCTAACCCAGTAGTGTAAGGGTTGACTGGTGAGACTCTGAATGGCTTGTCATCCTCTGGCGTTGTGGGAAAGTCCTCATTTGCAAGCCTGCATATAAAATTTGCATGATGCCTCGGTGACAGCTTTAGCTGGAACATTATTCCTCCCCCAGTGTTGCGTAGGATGGCCAACAGTCAGCGGGTGTTTCTCCAAGTGATGCTTAAGATGTTTCTCGTGCTTCCTGCATCTGAAACTGAAATATTGAAAAATAAAAAAGCCTTTGCAGACTTGAAAACAGATGTCTTCTATTTCCACACATATGAGCATCACTCTTCCACTACTCCCCCCCCCCCTTTCGATGCAGACAGGGACACAAAAATGGAAATCTCAGATTACATGTTTGCAAAAACAGAGTGGTGGGGTATAATTACACTCAGTTCAGGGGAGTGATTTATGCCTGATCTTGTCCTTCGTTGCAAATATTTGCACTTCCATCAAGCACTATCTGTCAAGTCACTCAACCAGGAGCATTTTCTTAAAAGTGGTACGAGACATTACCAATCCTGCCTGGAGGGTGCAGGGACTGAATATGGGACCTTCAGCATACCAAGCAGATGCCTTCAAACTGAGCAATGACACCTGCCACAATCATTCTACCCGCTTCTCCTGTAGTTCAATCTTTCCTTTACTGCTATATTTTAGGGATATTATACTGCTCATTGTTATTCGTTGCTGTTAAATATACTAATACTTAGACTATTTTTATGTGAACTACTCTGAACACAGATTTAATTGTGGGAAATGTGGTATATCAATAAATTGACTGTGAGTGGGATGCGGGCGGCACTGTGGTCTAAACCACTGAGCCTCTTGGGCTTGCCGATCAGAAGGTCCCAGCTCCTGACAACCTAGCAGTTTGTTCGGTCCCAGCTCCTGACAACCTAGCAGTTTGAAAGCACGCCCAAAAAGTGCAAGTAGATAAACAGGTACCGCTCCAGAGGGAAGGTAAATGGTGTTTCCGTGCACTGCTCTGGTTTTGCCAGAAGCGGCTTAGTCATGCTGGCCACATGACCTAGGAAAACTGTCTGTGGACAAACGCCGGCTCCCTTGGCCTGTAAAGTGAGATGATCGCCACAACCCCAGAGTCATCTGTGACTGAACCTAACTGTCGGGGGTCCTTTACCTTTACCTTTTTATCAACTCTCAGTCTAACTTCCCTCACAGGGTTGTTGTGAAGATAAAGTGTGTGTGTGTGTGTGTGTGTGTGTGTGTGTGTGTGCCATCTTTATTGCCTTCAGCTCCTTGGAGGAAGGTTGAAATACATAAATGGCATAGTTACCATGATCCTATTGACTACTTTTGTCAAAGTCAGAGACGACAGACAGTCTTATGGCCATTTTCGTGGGAAAGTGGAGTGTCTTTAGAATGTACAGCAAAGTGTAGAAAAATGTAGATCCATATGCTTTATATAGGTATAATGTATCTATGTATTGTCTTCAAACAAATTACATATAGATTTATTTATTTACCTGTTTGATCTTTACCCCACCTTTCCTCCAAGAAGCTTAAGGTGGCAAACGCAATTTGCCCCGTCCCTATTTTATCCTCACCACAACCCTGTGAGGTAGGTTAGACTATGAGGCAGCAATTGGCCCAATGAGTTGAGTGAGAATTTAGTATAGAATGACAAAAGGAAAATATGCAATACAATTATTTATGTGTGGGGTTTTTTTATGATTCCTCTTTCTTTCTTTCACTTTTTATTTTCCTTTCTCTTTAATGTTGCGTACTGCGTATTTGTATATCATATGAAAGAATAATATTGAAGATAGATACCTAAATGAGCAGCAGTGAAAATAGTGATGAGTGGGGGGGGGTTTCAGGGAGGGGCCCCACAGAGTACATTTTGGCTGAAAGCCACCCCCCTCCTTCTTGAGTGGACACATCTCATCTTTTTAACTCCGAGGTGGCCAGCTGCCATTCAGAGCTTGGGGGGGGGGGGAGGGCTTTGCTAGAAAGCAGCCAATTATTCCTAGCTGAAGAAACAGCCGCAGTACAGTGTTAGCAGACGGGGCCAAGACACAGAAGGTTAAACCCTACGCGGACTTTAATTTTCCACTGCTGCCTCTGCCATTAACGAACCCTGTTGGACACATCACCAGAGACCTTGCTTAATCTCCCCTTATCTTGAAAATCATTTCTAAGTAGTAACACGAAACTCACCCAAGGGCTGAGCTTTGCTAAATCGAACTTGTGCATGCTGAGCGAGAGGCAATTGGAAAAGTAAAACGTACCACAAAGGCAGATGACGTGTGTGTGTGTGTGCGTGCGCGACCTCTTCCAAAGTGCAGTCACCCCAGCTAAGGTCATATGCACAGATTAAAGTACAGGGAGGGAGCAAAAATTACCTCCACCCCCCATTGTTAGCATTCTGTCAAGTTAGCTAAATGTGCAGGGAAAGCAGGTGGGAGACTACAAAAATCCTTGTCCAAGGCATCTCACATGCTACAAAAGAATATTCACATAAGGTCAGTTTGCCTCTCCATTTCAGTGTTTATCTTAAGCCATCTAAATTATAATATAAAATAGGATTTTTATAAAATCAGACCCTTAGTCCATCTAGCTCAGTATTCTCTACACTGACTGGCAGAGGCATTCCATGGATTCTGGCATGGCATCTTTCCTGGTGCCAACTGCAGATGCCAGCAACTGAAATGGGAACCTTCTGCCTGCAGAACAGATCCTCTGCCACTGAGCTACGTCCCTTCTCTTAATTCTGATTGGAGGCTTGGGCAAGAGGCCTTGATACAAAGAGCTGGTTACAGCACCTCTAGATTGCCAGGATTTTGTGGCAGGAATTTAAGCACATATTGGGAAATTTAGGTTTGTGCAATTAAAGTGTTCTGGTCACAACTGCACCATAGATGTAATGCTCTATTGCCCCACTTTGAGAGAGCCAGCTTGGTGTAGTGGTTAAGAGCGGTGGACTCACGATCTGGTGAACCGGGTTCGCTTCCCTACTCCTCCACATGCAGCTGCTGGGTGACCTTGGGCTAGTCACACTTCTCTGAAGTCTCTCAGCCTCACTCACCTCACAGAGTGTTTGTTGCGGGAGAGGAAGGCAAAGGAGAATGTTAGCCGCTTTGAGACTCCTTAAGGCGGGATATCAAGTCCAAACTCCTCCTCCTCCTTCTCCTCCTCCTTCAACTGTCAGGACTTGCCCCAAAGCATGCAGGGACCTGTGGTTAGTTTAAAGTGCTGTGAGACCATTTATTCCCTTCACAGAGCTACAATTCTCAAGAGTTCCCTAAGAAATGGGATTGATTGTTAAACCACTCTGGCAATTGCAGCTCTGTGTGGAGAATAGGAGTCACCTAACAACTCTCAGCACCCTTAACAAACTACAGGGCACTGTCGGCTCTGATCAGATGCAGGTTTTTTTAATGTGCCACCCCAAGTGTACATCAAGACAGAGCGATGAGCTCACATGCCACGCAAGACGCTGTCGCTTCAAGCCTTTGAAAAGGCCATAGCTGCCAAGTTATCCCTTTTTTACAGGGATTTTCCCTTATGCTGAATAGGCTTCCTCGCAAGAAAAGCGAAAACTTGGCACCTATGGAAAAGGCTACTCCCTGTTACGATCAATTCCTCGGCATCTGGCCTTTCCCTCTGTCCTCTTGACACAACACAACACACTGATTTATACCCAAAAAAGCCCTAAATGGCTTAGACACAGCACGTACATCCGAGGGTTTGAATAAGTGGCAATTTGGGGGAACTAGAATCAGTTTTGCCCACAGCACTGTGCAGATAAGGCAAATGAAGTTGCTCTCTATAGCTCAGCCAGCCAGTCTTGTCTAATCTGGATGTCAATAGCTCTCCAGGGTTTAGGGGCGGGGGTCTTTCTTAGCCCTGCTACCAAAGGCGGAGTAGTTTGGAGTTGCAGGGGTTTGAAGTGGTTTGAAGACCTTCACTATTTCTGCAGCAGCGTCGCAGCAGGGTCTCTGTCTGACTTAGAGTCCGCTAAGAAGCAGGAAAGCAGAGCTTTCTAAGCACTGAGGTGTCTTCTCACCCTTGGTGCTGACTGGAGGCAACCAGACGAAAGGAGGTGAGTCAGCCACTGAGAAGTGGCTCCTAGAGAGTGACTCTGGAGAAGGTGCTCAGGAAGAACACAGAGGAAGAGTTGCTTTGTGTGCTCCAAAGCTCAGCATTTAGGAACACTGAAAACACAAGGGGCTTCAGTTTTGAGAGAACGCTGTGCAAGTTCTGTTCCATACAATCAGCCTTCAAGGAAAGAAAAACCTTAAGTCTCTCTGAAAGAAGATGTTGGAGCACTCTAAATCATTTGCCCGCGTACATGCACAGAAAATCATAGATGTAGCTGAAAGGCAACACACAGAGATCTGCATGGATCATTGTGATGCATCCCTAATTATTATTATTACTGTACTGTATACTCTTAGAAGAGGGGTGTGGCTTTGAGTGGGCGTGCCTGCGGCTATCACGAAGGGACCCTGCACTTCTGAAATTGCCACTGAGACACTGCTCCCGCCCCTGAGATGCTTTTAAATGGAGATGGCAAGGAATGAAGCTGGAAACTAAAGGCGACAAAGCAGGTGTGCTGATGATGAGCAATGACCTCTGTGCCTGACTCTCTAGCCTTTGTTCTGCTTTCTTAAAAGGAGCTCAGCTGGTTTAAGAAGGATTAAAGGGGAGGTTTGTGCTTCAGGGGGAAATCTATTGCTCCTGCCCACCTCCAGACCTAATTATTAAGCAATCATCCTTGCTTGCACAAAGCTTATGCAGAGGTTGGACTAAAGGGGCATATTCTGCAGCCCGTCCTTGACTCAATAATAGTGTATCAGTGGTGCATTTATTCTCCTTCATTAGTTGTTCTCTGCCATGCTTCCCGAATGCCACCCCCCTCCTCCCTGGACATTTGTGGTATAAAAAGTTACAGCATTCTCTCAGTTCATTCTCTCTCAGCTTAAAACCACCACATGGAACTGCTGTGAAGATTAGCATGGCAAGCTTGGTATGTACCCCCTGTGAAAAGTTGCTGAGGTCTTTGGGTTTGTGTGAGCTACTGAACCTTTTGCTGAACCATAACAGGAAAGTTACTAATACTGTAACTATATCTTACTATAGAACATAGAAAACAAAATTTTAAAATCCTTATGAAAATTCCTCAGCATTTTAGTCTGAATTTCTCCTAATACATAAATACATTTTTGTAGGTGGTTTTGACCAAAGCACACATTCTTGCAAGCATTTTCTCCTAATATAATGCATTTTCCCCATGTTATTTTCTTCATTTTTGTAATTTATTTTTATTAGTTTTCCAATATACCCCCCCATAACAGCCAAATTATAACAATAACAATTATATTTCCCTATAAAATAAAAAAAATCCTTCAGTAGCACCTTAAAACCCAACTAAGTTTTTATTTTGGTATGAGCTTTCGTGTGCATGCACACTTCTTCAGATACCTGAAGAATTCAGATTCTTCAGATATCTGAAGAAGTGTGCATGCACACAAAAGCTCATACCAAAATAAAAACTTAGTTGGTCTTTAAGGTGCTACTGAAGGAATTTTTTTTTTACTTCGACCCAGACCAACACGGCTACCTACCTGTAACCAATATTTCCCTATGTTTTCCCCACTAGTATGGTAATTTTTTAGGCACATTTCCCCCGATAATACATGCATTTTGGAAACCATTGGTTGGAAACCTGCATCTCAAGATTCAGAGAAGTGTGAATTTCAAAGGATAGCTGTGTTTTGGTTTTCATATTATTATTATTTTTTGGAAAGTGTGGATTTGACAGATTCACCTGTAAATGTGAACTGAATCCAATCTAGCCTCTATCCCTAGTTCCAGCTTACTTTTTGCACTGGCTTTCAGTCCTGACTCACCTCAGAATGCTGCCCATGGCCCAGATCTCCTAACCACTCCAAACTCCTTGGAGAAAATGACATTTATTTATTTTATTTTATTTTAAAAAGAGAGGATTAAACAAAACAGCTTGGCAATTTTTACATATGGGCAGCAATGGACCATAAATCTTTCAGTGGAGGAAGGGAGATATGGCCAAAGTGGAAGAACAAGCAGTTCATTTAAATTACTTCCAGACGAATGTAACTGTTAAATGCTTCATTGTACCATTAACCTGTTTTATGGGGCCAAGATGGGGAGGAACGTCCCTGAAACAAGGGGGAGACAGGACCTGGTCCACGGGTGGCTAGGGATACTGTCCAAGCTCATCAATCCAGGAACGTTCAGACGCGAAAGACACACAATATAGGTTTTGCTGATTAAATGTTTCAATTCAATAATTGCCTAATAAGCCAAGAACATTAATTTATCAAAGGGCTTGGGGGTTAGCGGCAGGAATGGTTACTGATTGAATATGGCCTTTGGTGCAGAATATTAAGTGGAGCCAAATGCCATGGCTATGGTGGCAGAAGGAACAGGAGGGTGTATGCATTTCATAGACAAAAGAAATCAGATTGTACCTCCTATTAGAATTAGTCTTCTTCTTTGGTGATCACTCAAAGCCCAGTAAGATTGTCTTCCATAAACACGGTTTTAACAGTGAGTCCGTAAGTGACTGTGGAGGATCCACACGTCCTTCCACAGTGGGGACATAGGTTTCAGGGCAGGAGTTGATCACAGTGAGAGTTTGCCAAACTTGCCTTCCTCTTAGTGTGTTTCTCCCTTTTGTCCTGAGTTCGAGTGTCTTCAAATCCCATGACACGTTTGGTAAAGGCCGTTCTCCAACTGGAGCACTCGCATGCCAGTGTTTCCCAGTTGTCAGTATTCATACTACATTTTTTTTTAGATTTGCCTTGAGAGAGTCTTTAAATCTCTTTTGATGACCACCAGCATTACACTTTCCATTTTTCAGAACTAGAGTACTGTGTTGCATAGTATATTCTGGCTCTGTGGTGGCATGCAAAGAGCTTAGACCCAACACCAGAGACCATACAGCTAGTAGAATGAAAATAAAGACAGCTCCTGCTCATTTGATGCTACCTTCCGGTTAACCCACTGTTTTAGACTGTGCTGTAATGAAAGAGCATGAATGTATCATTGTTTGTTGCAGTTATGTTCATGTTGGGGTTGAACCAAATGACCGTTCAGGTCCCTTCCAATTCTATCATTCGTATGGTCTGCATAATTATTTTCAGTATACACATGGGCACATGAATCAAATAATGAAAAAAGACAAGACAATGAAAGACAAGCCTGGCTCATGAACTTACAGTTTAATGGCTCATTTGGGTTAACATTACATAGGGCTGTCAAATTCCTGACACCTGCAAAGTGGAAGGAAGACCCCAAAATGCTTAAGCTTTTCTTTGGGAACAAACACAAATTGTTGAGCTTTGTTTGGGAAACATGAGCGTTTTGAGCTGTTTCTGCTGCTTTTTTCAGCGTGTTGCCATATATCTGGGTTTTTCCCTCCTGACACCATTTTTACACCCCAAAACCAGGACGTCTCAGGAATTCTCCTGACGTATGGCAAGCCTCCATTACAAGATGTTGTCTTTTACAATGTTAGAATGCCGGAGGCAGTTTGTTTCTGTATGCCAATTGCTGGGAATCAGAAATAGGGAGAGACTGTTGTTGCGCTCAGGTCCCACTTACAGGCTTTTCACAGGCACCTGGCTGATCACTGTGAGAGCAGGATGCTGGACTAGATGGGCCTTTGGCCTGACCCGGCAGGGCTTTTATTACATCTTTATATTGCAGATTCTGCAAAGTGACCTTTATTTTGCGGTATGCTTTAGGCAGAACTGGACAGACCCCCAGTTTTGACTATTCTTCCTGCTGCTTGGTTTAATAGACATTTCACCAAAAAATTGAAGCATTGGCCACCTCTGCTTTTTATGTGACTTTCTGCAAGCCTAAAAGCTGTGATGGATTGAAGCAATTTCACTTTCTGTCGGTTCTGCTAATATATAATATAGATCACACTGCTTCCTTGGTGGGAGCCCTCTGACTCCCTTTTCTTGATAATTACTTTGAGTTTTGTGTTCTCAAGCCTGGTTCCAAGGCAATGTCATCATCATCATCATCATCATCATCATCAGATTATAATTAATGTTGTTGTTGTTGTGGTGGTGTCCTTACACCATATAACAACAACAACAACAACAACACAGAACAAAGGTAGGTGAGGTACACTTCAGGTAGTCCCGTCCCTAGAAAGTATGGGGCCAAGAGGTTTTATGCTTGTCTCATGTTTTCTAGGCACAGGTCTGAGTGGTTTTTCATTTGCCCCACCACTTCCCCCAGGAAAACTTGCTGTTTGCCACCACTCCACAGAAAAACCAGTTGATATTCGTTTTGCATCAGTTGTAAACAGTGGGGTTTCCTGGGGGCAAATGCAGGACAAGTGAGAGCATGGACGAGTTCTTACTCTGGCAAATACCGGTAGGACTTTACTGGTTCTCAGGAGTCATATTCCTTTGCATGAAGGTGGGGACCAGGGATGAAACTATATCAGACATCCCCAAACCTGGGCTCTCCAGATTTTTGGACTACAATCCCCATCTTCCCCGACCAGCTAGGAATCATGGGAGTTGTAGGCCAAAAATCTAGATGGCCGCAGTTTGGGGATGCCTGAACTATATGCTTTATGTCACGGTCCAGTCGGCCGGCAGTTGAAGCCCTGACTGAGGACGTCAGGACCAGAGGCAAGATGGTGGTCTAGAAGCAGGAGCAGGTGCAGGGCTGAGGGTCCAGCAGCAGGCAGTCGCAGGGTCAAGGAGCAAGGCAGAGGCGAAGGTCTTGGGAGTCAAGGAGCAAGGCGTCGGCAAGGCAAAGGTCCAAGGGTCGAGGAGCAAGACATCGGCAAGGCAAGGGTCAAGGATCAAGGCGTTGGCAAGGCAGAGGTCCAAGGAGCAAGAGGCCAGAGGCAACCAGGCAGGGATAGCGTTGCTGTGGCAAAGAGCTGAAGGGAAATGCTGAACTTTTATCCCTCCCAGCTCCTGCCACCAGGTGCAGTGAGGTATCAAGTGGCCTCACCTGAGTGGTCACTCCTTGCTTCTCCAGCACAAGCTGAGGCCTCACCTGAGTGGCCACTCCTTGCTTCTCCAGCACAAGCTGAGGCAGGCCCCAGTCCTGCAAAGCACTACAGGCCCCAGAGCCTGACTCCTGCCCATACTCCTGACACTTTATTTCACCCGGGTCCAAGAGCCAGTAAGCCTCAAAAACAAAAACACAAAATAAATAGCAAAAACAAAAGCACCAAACTTAATTTGTTCCGAAAGTCCGTTTGACTTCCGAAATGTTCGAAAACCAAGGCGCAGCTTCTGATTGGTGCAGGTGCCCTGGAAACAATAGCTGACAGCCGACAGTCGGGCGTTTGGCTTCCAAAAAATGTTCGAAAACTGGAACACTTACTTCCAGGTTTTCAGCTTTGGAGAAAGGTGCTCCTCTTCATAGAGGGACAGGGTTGCAGGCAGGCCTTGCACTTTCCTGCTCTTGGCGGGGGCGTGTCAAGACCCCCCCGTGTCATAGGGGAGTCCTGGCCCACGTCATGACCATAGCCAGCCAATCTGGCTGGCGGGGGGGGGGGGGACGATGACGACGTGGTTTGCAGCATTTAAGCGCTTGCACGGCCAGTAGCTCTTCCTTCTCCTCCCTGCTTCCACAGATCTTTTTTCTCTTTTTTTGCACCCCACTTGGGCTTTGCCATGCTGCCCAACAATGCAGGATAGTTGTGTGTCCATTTCTATTTCCCCCCAGGGAAGGGTCATCTGTATTCATCCATAGTCAGATATTCCCTCTTATTAATTTGGGAGCTGGCCTCAAATAGCAGCTGGAGGGCCACAGATTCCCCAACCCTTATCTAGGGGTCAAAGAATGCTGTGCAACTCCAAAGCTTGTACACAATTATGCGACATCTTAGTTGGTCAAATAAAGGCTTTCCCCCAATGCGAAGTTTTGAGTTTTTTATTGTGGGCTAACATGGCTGCTTTTGCTTCTTAGCCTAAATTGTAAAACTGATATTATCAGCAATTCCCCACACCAATTATTATCTTTAATCACCGTATCATTTTCAAAACCTTTGAAATACCTCCCTATTCCTTGAGGAAATTAATGCATCTGAGCTGCTTCTTTCTAAATTTTATGTAATATGTCATTTTTAATAATTACAGTACATCTCAGACACTCTTGAGTGGTTAAAATTACACTATCTCTCCCACCTCTCTAGTTCTGAGCCATTAACATCCTAGCAGAGATTTAACAAGTCAAATGTTAAAAACTCTTGAGTTTCTCCACCAATTTCCTGCAAGTACCCAACGATATTTCACTGGGGTCCACTGAAGTTGTCAAGGCAGTCATTGTCACAACACTTAACATTTTGTCCCAAATTACATAGGTTGGATACACACAAGTTTAAGTAAAGGCTTTCTTCTTCTTCTTCTTCTTCTTCTTCTTCTTCTTCTTCTTCTTCTTCTTCTTCTTCTTCTTCTTCTTCTTCTTCTTCTTCTTCTTCTTCTTCTTCTTCTTCTTCTTCTTCTTCCAGAGAGTTGAAGGTAGTTTGAAGGAGGGATCACTATTAATGAACCTTTGGCCTTTCAGACATTGCTGGACTCCAATTCCCATCAGCCTGAGCCAGCATAGCAAATGGGCAGGGATGATGGGAGTTGTAGTCCTGCAGCACTCACCATAGTGTTTTGGAAAGTGCATATTAGATAAGCTTGAATTTAAATGTATTTGATGTTTTTGAGTATTTAACTGTTTTGAATACCATGTGTAAATCGCCTTGAGATGGTTTAGAACAGGCATCACCAAACTGCGGCCCCTACAACTCCCATGATCCCTAGCTAAGCGGACCAGTGGTCAGGGATTATGTGAATTGTAGTCCAAAACATCTGGAGGGCCAAAGTTTGGGGTGCCTGGTTTAGAAGGTGATCAATAAACCAATTGTGATGATAATCACCATAATGAAAAACTGCAACTTAATTGCCTTCACTCCTGCCTGGTGCCAACTTTAAATGTCATTTTGGGGTCAAGCAAATAGTTTTTTTAAGAACCTTCCAGACCTTTTAAAATATATGTCACTGTTTGTTTCCTTCTTCATAAAACAAAGCAGAACACCAAAGACGGAAAAAGGTCCAAACAGCAAAGCTGAGCCGACAGACTTCGTGTCCTCTACCCCAAAGACTCTTTCCATAAATGACCATGTGTTCTGGGAGAATGGAACCCATATTCCTTTGTGGCCACGTAAGTAATAAAACTAGACCAAATAGCATAAAAATTGTCAGTACAGAGGTACCTTGGTTCTCAAGCACCTTGGTACTCAAACAACCTGGAACCCAAACACTGCAAAGTAAGTGTTCCGGTTTGTGAACTTTTTTCAGAAGCTGAACATGCTCCGTTTTGAGTGCCATGACTAGGATTTGAGTGTTATGCTGCGGTCTGTCTGTTTTTGCTATTTATTTTGCATTTTTGTGGCTCTTTTTTGTTTTGTTTTTGTGACAGTGTGGAACCCAGTTCAGCTACTGATTGATTGATTGATTGATTGATTGTGTGACTGCAGTACATTGTTTATGGCTTTCATTTTTTGGATCAATGGTCCCATTAGATGGTAAAATAGTAAAATTCATGTTAAATTGCTGTTTTAGGGGTTCCAGAATGGATTAAGTTTGAGAACCAAGGTACCACTGTAGTTTGATTTCTCTGAGGTACACAAAGCTCATAGCTGCCAAGTACCCCGTATTTCCCGGGAAACCCCCGTTTTTCCTTACCATTTCCCAGCGGTCTCCCATTTCAGCTCCTCTCCCATTAATCTCCCTTATTTTGGCTCCTGTCGGCGGCCATTTTTCTGGTGCCGCTTTGCCCATCTATGGGCACCAGAAAATGGCCGGCGCCAGAAGTCGCTTCTACGCATGTCCGGAAGTGCGTAGACGCAACTTCCGGTGTCGCTTTGCCCATTGATGGGCAATGAAAATGGCTGGTGCTGGCACCGGAAGTTGTGTCTACGCACTTCTGGACATGCGTAGACGCAACTTCTGGTGCCGGCCATTTTTGGTGCCCCTCGCGTGGCTGCCGATCCCGGATTTCTCTGCGAGAGACTTGGCAGGTATGACAAAGCTATCTGAATCAGTTTCTTCGTAAGGTCCAAATTCCACCACTTCTGAGTACCAGTTGCTGGAAACTGCAGATGGGCAGAGTGCTCTTGCGCTTGGATTCTGCTTGAGGGTTTTTCCACAGGCACCTGGCTAGCCACTGTGATAAAGAGGATGCAGGACCAGATGAGCCATTGGCTTGATCAAACATACCCTTCTTCTGTTCTTACGTTTCCTAAGCCACTGACGGTGCAATGCTTCTCCCGCACTCATTTCTGTGCAGTCAATAAGTATTGACTAAGGGCACTGATAGGTCTCTGAACAATATAAACCTCCCTTCCCACTCAACAGCAGAGTACTCCCCAAGCTGTACCATCTTCCCATTTCTCCTTTCACCAGCTGCGTACGAAGTTATCATTTTCCACATCCAGGGGGAACCTTTGAGAAAAACTACAGGAGCGCAAACGGAACCTTTGAGATGAGAAATTAGCTATCGTTGATATGTGGGAATGAAGAATCTTCACTCAGCAGGAGAGGCCGTTGTTTACAGCACACTTCCCTACGCAGGTTGGAAGCAGACAACGACAATCAGCTTTTGCCATGTTTTCAATAATCCAGCGAAATGGATTCTATTTCTCTATAAGTAATACATTTGCACCTCTACATATAAAGCAGTATGCACAATTTTTATGCAAATCTCTGTCTTTTCCCCCCTTTGGGGGGTGGTCATACATGAGAGGCATAGGAGGCACAGAAGGTGCTGGGGACCCTGAAATCCACATCAGAACAGGTCCCACAGTCCAGGCTCCCGTCTAGCCCATGATGACAGAGGCTCTTACTTGAGAGTAAGGAAGAAAACTTTCCTTAGGCAGAGAAGTGATACAACAGGTAGTATCAAGATCAAGGCAAGGGGTTCGGAACTGCATGGAAGCAACAGAGCTGTCCCAATGGGTTGGCATACCCACCTGCCAAGATTCTACAGAGACTGTTCTGCCTCATGAGAATCTTCAGCAGGCCAATCTGCATCAAGATGCATCTGTTCTGAGCCCCAGTTACCCAGGAACTTTCCTTCTAGTCCAGCTCTAGGAAAAAGAGGCAGCAAGATTTCTGGCGCAATACTAACCCACATAACCAAGGGCATCAAAGCTTCCCATAAAAGAAGGCTGGTCTGATAGGGCAAATGGCATGCTGCCCCACCAACATCAGCCTTGATTCCTCCAAGCACAATAGCTTTCTTCCTACAGCCATGTCAAGAGAGTGGCTCTGGTTGTCTACTTCCTCTACCTTAGCCTGTTGCCCTTGCGGAAGTCAGCAGGGAAGAGGATGGGGATGTGACTGGAATTAGTTGACTCTGCTCGCTGTTGGCTCTCACTCCACCTGCAAATTGTCTCCTTGCTTTCTCTCCAACCAGAAAGGGGTTATTGGGTTGTTGTTGTTGTTTTTATTTTGATTATGTACTTTGTGGTTTTATATTCTGATTTTATCCTGCGAACTGTCCTGAGACCTGCGGGTATAGGGCGGTATATAAATTCAATAAATAATAATAATAACCAGCCTCCCTGGGGACCAGCTGTCCCTGGGAACAACTGCTTAGAAAGCAACAAGGGGAGCTCAACCCCTCTTTAAGTTGCTCATGTGTACAGAGAGACATACCTAAGCTACCTTGCACCCTTGGCAAGGAGATGTCTTGGCACCTACAAAGCTGGGAAAGGCCATGGACCAGAAAACACAAAAACTGGCTTTTCTTTACCTTTCGTGCTCTGCCAGTGATTTACTCTGCAGCAGTGGGGGGTCTGCCCTGCTTCTCCTCTCCTCCTCCTCCTCCTCCTTGATCAGTCCATCTGCCTGCCTCTCTCCACTCCCAGCCTTCCATTCTGCCTCCTTCCTCTCTTCCTTCTTTTTTCCTCCTGCAACTCTCCCCTGCTCTCTCCATCTTTCTTCCCTCCAAGCCCCTGCTCCGCTCACACCTCAAATAGCTCTGCCAGCCAAATGGTCCATGCCAGGAACCAGATTTTTCCTTGCCCGGCTGCTCAGAGCATGCACTGAGTGTTAGGATTCATTCCCCGTCTGCAGTCATAGGGTTATTGTGTATCATATGACTGTATGTGTTTTAATTCCCGGCCCCCGGGACGGCCGAATTACTAACACTGAGCCACTGCTACCTTCTTGGCTGGATGCAAGCAAGGAGCACACACACACACACACACACACGTAGCTAGAATTTTTTTGGGGGGGGGCAGGCCTTTTGTTAGAGGGAGCAGAACCTCAGTTTCCTATGGATTTTTACTGAATTTAATTCATTGGGGGGCAGCTGCCCCCCCCCAGCTACGCCCATGGGCAGGCAGGTAGGGGCTGGCTGAGGGCAGCCTGTGGTTGGTGGGGGCAGTGCTCCATTCACCCCAATAGACAGATCTCCACTGGTCTGGTACAAAGGGATAGCCATAGGGCTGTCCTGCCCACTCCTTGGTGCGTCGTCTCCACCATTCTGGCAGCATGAAAGAGGGCGTGGGTGGGAGTTGGGGACTTTACAGAAATACTCCTCCCTCTCCATTCCATTGACACTTTTCTCTCCACTTCGCCCGGGGAGCCACGAGCGGCGGAGAAGGAGGGGTCTGGCTGGGAGAGACGAAGCAAGGTTCCTCCGTCGAGGGGACGGGACGCAGAAGCGCGCCGGAAAGGAGCAGGCGGCGTCCAGAGCAGCAGCAGCAGCAGCAGCTAACCCTCCGTCGAGGCGAGGAAGCCAAGTCCCAGTCCAGTCTCCATCGGGCTGCGGGAGCCTGGAGGGAGCGCCCGCCTGCTTGGATCCAGCGGCGGCGGCGGCGAAGGAGGAAGAGGCTCCGAGCAAACGCCCCCTCCAGCCACGGAGAAGTCGCCGGGCAAGGTGAGGCTCGCATCCGACGGAGGGGTGTGCCTGCTTCGCAAGCCGGGAGAGAGAAAGAGGCGGCGGAGAAGGGGATTATGAAGGGTCTCTCTGTATTCCTCGAGGGATGAGCTCTCTCTCCCTGCTTGCGCCCCAGGAGCTCAAGGGGGCGCGCAAGCTTTGACCCTCGTCCCCGTTCTCCCCCACAACAACCCTGAGAGGTAGGCTCGGCGTTATAAAGCACAGAGAGGGCACGGCGCGTTTTGTTTAAAGAGGAGAGTTTTGTTCCATAGATGAGATTTCAAAGAGAAAAAGATAAGACATTGAGGAGATGTGGGGGCGGGGTAAGAGAGTTGTGGGGGTTGGGGAGAAGGCATGCAGGTTCCCCTTATTTATCTGCGCCCCCCCCCCCGCGCCGTGCCCCCAGTAGATCCTAAAAGATAAGAGGAAGACCAGTCTTCGAGTGCTCAGGAACGTGATCGTCTTGATCTTGGCTGGAAGGAAGGGCAGTGAGGGCAGCGGAGGCTGTGTGTGTGTGTGTTGAACGTTCATCTCCTTGCAGCAGGGGTCAATGTCACCCCACTCCCCACTGATTATCAATTTCGAGGGGGGAGGGTGCTCCATCGCGCAAGCCTACATGCTTTCTCAGAAGCAAGCCCTGTTCTGCTCGTGAGCAGAGTGCTGCAGCAGCCTCCTCGCTAAATTGCGAGTGGCACCTCGACCATCGTGGATCAGAGTTTGCTGCGGATGAACTCTAGGAAGCTGCCTTAGACTGAGCCGCATCCTTGGTCCATTTAGCTTAGCGGTGCCTGCACTGATTGGCAGCAGCAGTTCTCCAGAGTGTCAGGACTCCCCAGCCCTAACCGGGAGAGGCGGGGGGGGGGGCAGGGGGTCGAACCCAGGACCACCTCCTTTAGCCTGGAGAAGAGAAGGTTAAGGGGTGATATGATAGCCATGTTCAAATATATAAAAGGATGTCATATAGAGGAGGGAGAAAGGTTGTTTTCTGCTGCTCCAGAGAAGCGGACACGGAGCAATGGATTCAAGCTACAAGAAAGAAGATTCCACCTAAATGTTAGGAAGAACTTTCTGACAGTAAGAGCTGTTCGGCAGTGGAATTTGCTGCCAAGGAGTGTGGTGGAGTCTCCTTCTTTGGAGGTCTTTAAGCAGAGGCTTGATAGGCATATGTCAAGAATGCTTTGATGGTGTTTCCTGCTTGGCGGGGGGTTGGACTGGATGGCCCTTGTGGTCTCTTCCAACTCGATGATTATATGATTCTATGATCCTGCATGCAAAGCAGATGCTCAACCATGGAGTTACAGTCAGCCTTTAAGGTGTCCCGAGACAGTAAAGGCAGCTGCTCCCTCACACTTGGGATTTGACAAAAGATTTTGGAATCACACCATCCATTCCAGGTGGGATTATGTTAGTTTTGTGGGAGACCATACCTTTGTCCAGACTCCCCCCTTTTTTCATTAAAGGAGAGGGTCTGTATGTGCACGTTTGTTGTGGTTGTGCTACCCAATGGCATGCAGATGTTGCATACTTAATAATATTGATCGCAGCAGCATTAATTTAATTCATATTGAGCACATTCCCTGACTTGGGCAGCAGTCCTAGGCACGCCCTGGTAAATTATTTCTGTGCAAACGTGCCTAGATATGCACCGCAAATCCTGCTGAAAGCAATGGTAGAGAGGATGTAGGCTGTGATCCTGTAGACCAGGGATGAGGAACTCTCCAGATGTTGTTGGTCAGGACCTGTGGGAGTTTGAGTCCAGCAGCATCTCCAAGGCCACAGGTGCTACACCCCTGCTGTAAACAGCTAAATCTCATTAAACTCTGTGATATTTCCTTCTGAATAAGCTTGCATAGGATCAAGCTGTTTGTCATGGGTTTTACAGCATGATCCTCTTCACTGACGGATAGCTCAGTGTGCAGAGCACGAGACTCTTAATCTCAGGGTTGTGTGTTTGAGCCTCATGTTGGGTGAAAGATTCCTGCATTGCAGGGGGTTGGACTAGATGACCCATGTGGTCCCTTCCACCTCTACCATTCTATGATTCTGTGTTTATTCAGAAGCAAGACCCACCAGGTTCACTCAGACTTAACTCCCAAGTAAATGAGAATGGGATGGCAGTTTAGCCATGATATCTTTTGCTGTATTATGTGCCCATCTCTTTCGGAAGCAAGCAGCCTTTATTATGTTGTTGTTGTTGTTGTTGTTGTTGTTGTTGTTGTTGTTGTTGTTGTTGCACTTGGGACCCTCGTACCTACGGGACCGCCTCTCCTGGTATGCCCCGCGGAGGACCTTAAGGTCCACAAACAACAATATTCTGGAGATCCTGAGCCATAAAATGGCTAGATTGGCCTCTACTAGGGCCAGGGCCTTTTCAGTATTGGCCCCAACTTGGTGGAACGCTCTTTCACAGGAGACCACGGCCCTGTGGGATTTGTCATCTTTCCGCAGGGCCTGCAAGACAGAGCTGTTCCACCTGGCCTTTGGGTTGGACTTAGTCTGACCCCTGTGTTTTCCTCCCTCATGGCTTGGATTTATGGACTATTTAAAATGAGGCTGCATTTTAAATTTTAATACTGTATTTTAATTAATTGCTTTTTATGCTTTATTGTAATTTTATTGGTGTGAGCCACCCTGAGCCCGGTTTTGACTGGGGAGGGCGGGGTATAAATAAAAATTTATTATTATTATTTATTATTATTATATCTCATCTTTCCTTCAAGGAGCTCAAGATGGCATACATTCTTCTTTTTTATCTTCACAACAACCCTGCGTAGTAGCTTAGGCTGAAAGATAGCGGCTGGCCCAAGATCATCCAGTGAACTTCACGGCTGAGTGGAGATTTGAACCCTGGTCTCCTAGATCGCAGTCCAACCCTCTAACCACTACACCGTACTGTGTTTGGCAGGCACACTTAACACATATGGCTATTTCACCATTTTGTGTGTCAGGGATGGGGAAGCTGGTACCTTCCAGAGGTTGCAGGGATCAGGGATGATGGGAGTTGTACTTCCAACATCTGTAGGACCACAGGTTCCACTAGCTCAGGTCTACATCAACAGATGCCCTGTTCCTAAGAACTGTTGAGTTGTCAGATCCTGAGAAAGAATGGATGGGGAGCACTGCCCATGCCCCTCCCAAAGTACTATGCCTCTGGTGCACGGCAACCACACACCCCTTTCTCTCTTTCTCTCTACCCATAGTTGTGGGGAAGAACCTCCACTTCTTAAGGAAGAGAGAAGAAATTGGTGTGTCCACCCCCCCTTTATTGTTGATGCTTCGTTTAACTCTAACAGAGGTACATTTCTATTACGCTTGCAGCCTCATTAAACGTTTCTGACATGCAGATCAGCCCCTGGCCATTTCTTTGCAGAATGCCACTGCAGTGGAGTTCCATTTCCAGGAACCTGGAACAAGTGCGGCTTTGTGCTGATGCTCTTTCAGTTTGTTCTTAGATCAGCCGTGGCTGCAAGTCTGGGGCCGACTTTGCTGGCAGGGCAGATGCCAGGTGCATGAAGAGCCCCACATTTGCCATGCAAAAAGTTCAAATGCCAGCATCTTGACAATGGGGGATGCTTTGACTTCAAGGCTTGTGCACGCATTACCGGTTATGCTGGCCCCAACATGCTCCCAGTTGGGAGCCAAGGATGCATGATGTTAGCCACAATCCATTGGTATCTCTCAGCTTCTTGAGAAATGCTCCTGTTCTCATGCTGAGCTTCCCAGGTAGACGTAGACTATGGGGTGTGTAGGGGCAATAGGCGTGATTACCTATTTCCTCCCAAGGAAGGAGAAGTGACATAGCTAACCCTGGCAGGACAGCTTACTCTATGATATTAACCCCTTCATGCATTAATTTGACTTAAGCATGTTGGTTATATGAGACTGGTTATCCCACAGGAACCTTCTTATTAGTGATAACTGAAGCTGTCGCTCTGGGAGCTTTTCTTTAGCCAAAGAACAGGATAAAAAAAATGCTTTAAAAAGAAATAAGAAACTGAACAGGAAGGAAGAAGAATATTAAACTGGCAGCCCTCCAGCCCCCCAAATGGCCTGGCCTCGACTGCTGGGAACTGTAGTTAACTCCCACATAGCTACAATTCCCAGTACCCTTAACAAACAAAAGTTCTCATTGTTATTTTTATTATTTAAGAATTAGCCATGTGCTTTTTAAATGTGTCGTGCAGATGTGCCCATAGTCTAGTAATACTGCAGGCCTGCAGGTTCCCATCTCCTGCTCTGCAGTATTTTCTCCCTGTTATTTTCCTTACGTTCTGGAGGGGGAACCAGCCATGAATGAACTGGGGACCACTGCTTGTTTCTGGAGAACTGGCTTCCATTCACATGGTTCATTCACTGTTTAGAACTTGAGATTTCTTTGTTTCTGCAAGGAGCAGTTGTGGCAGCAGGACAAGTGTGGTTCCAATAAGAGGGGAAACTTGGCTGGGAGAACATGCAGAGGCACTGTGCTTAGAGCACCTGCTCTGCCTCCAGAAGGTCCCAGGTTCAATCCCTACTGGAGCCGAAAGAGACCCCAGTCTGAAACCCTGGAGCAATGCTGCCAGTCAGTGTAACTGATACTAATCTAGATGGAGCAATAGTCTGAGTTGGCAGAAGGCAGACGGCAGGTGTCTTTCGTACCTGTGTAGCCTTCTTGGTACATGCCGGCATGTCCTGCAGCTGTGGCCAGTGCAGTTCCTGCTATTTCTGTCATATGAGTAGACAGATGGAGGCCGGTCCTGACTGGGATCATCTGAGCACATGCTTGAAATGCCATTCAGAGCATCCTCCAGCTCAGGCTGCTCTCGCTGCGTGTGAACTACTGGCATTCTCCTATCAGGTCAGTATCTTTTGAGCTGCGGATGCAAATCAGCCTATGTGGCACTGTTACGCGATTACGCCTCTCCCGAGGGATTAGTTTTTATATAATGCTTCATGAGATTCCAGCAGGCGATAACTCCGGTTTGTGCTGCAAAAGTGATACTGGATAATATACGATAAGATACCCATCAAGGCAAGATCTCTGCTTCTGTGTTGGGGCCGCAATTGCTTTTTCGCTCCTTTCCTTTCTTCCAGCAATTTCTGATTTCAGGAGGTTTGTTTGGATGTTACCTTTTAGGCATTTCTGCGCCGGTTTGCATTGTAAGTAGCTGTTTTGCACCACGTTTAATTTTCATATTCAAATCCTATTTTTAATGTGTTTGTAAACCACCTAGAGACGACTTTGGGCTGTGTGCACATGAACGGCTTAAAATGCTGTGAGGTCATGACTTCCCTTCAGTTCGGATTAAAGATGGTTTCAGGGGAAACACATCAAGATGTGTTTTCCCTCCCTAAGAAATAACAGGATAGATATGGATTATAGCTAACTTTTGTGTGTGCGCCGCTTTCCGATGTGGTGGTGAGATCCTGGCACAGGATACTGAGCAAACCAGAGCGTGGGCACAGCCTTAGTCGACAGGTCGTAAGAGCAAGTTATTATTTATTGCATCTTGTTGTTGTTTGTTGTTTAGTCGTTTAGTCATGTCCGACTCTTCGTGACCCCATGGGCTATTATAGCATGCCAGGCACTCCTGTCTTCCACTGCCTCCCGCAGTTTGGTCAAACTCATGTTCGTAGCTTCGAGAACACTGTCCAACCATCTCATCTTCTGTCGTCCCCTTCTCCTTGTGCCCTCAATCTTTCCCAACATCAGGGTCTTTTCCAGGGAGTCTTCTCTTCTCATGAGGTGGCCAAAGTATTGGAGCCTCAGCTTCACGATCTCTCCTTCCAGTGAGCACTCGGGGCTAATTTCTTATTGCATCTATTTGTGGCTTACTGCATAAAATGTCTCAAAGTGTCTTACGATTATAAAGGTAAACACAATCTGCAATTTAAAGTACATCAAAAAGTTATAAGAGTGTTCTTGGCTGAAAGTGCTCATCCTGCAATACCATAAAAAGGACAGATCCTACCCTATAGCTAGAAAGAAGGACACCAGTACAGGGTAGGGTAACTTCATAGCATATGGGCCCAAATAAAAGCCACATACCTGGGTGAACAAAAGCATCTTTACCTGGCACCCCAAAGTGTTGGATACAGGAGTCATGCATGGCATGTGGATTGTTTGATCCCTGGCCACTGAACAGAGAAGAAATCAAGATAGGGTGGGATTGTCAGACAGGTTTGGGAAATGATATACAACAAATTTAAGAAAATGTTAAAATGCTATCCCCCCCAAAAAAAACCCAAACCCCTGAAGCCTTCCTGCTAGGAATTATGGGTAATGAAATTCCAAAAAAGTTCAGGAGAATCTTTATGTATGCTACAGTTGCTGCCAGAATTTTAACTGCAAAAAGTCGGAAGGGAGAAACGATCCCATCCAAATCAGACTGGCGAATCAAATTAAGAAAGTATGCACAATTAGCGAGAATATCAGCAAGGCTATGAGATGTTACAGATGAAAAATTTACCAGAGAGTGGGATATATATAGAGTCTATGTAAAAGAACATTGTCAAAATGTCAATCGGTTGGCAGGTATCGATTGAGTTTCTGCCTGTGAATAGGACAATTTTGGAAAAATCAAAAACAAGTTAAATAATAGGATGAAAATAAAGCCAAGTGCATATCCAAGGAATCTAACTTGGGAACATAATGGGAAGATTGGAGGTCATGTTAAATCGAAGTACAGAATGAGGTACAAAACAAGCAGTAACCAAGGAACGAATGAATTTTTATCTTTATTTTGTCGTTAACATATATTGATTATTTCTGTTATGCAGTTTTGAAACCAATAAAGCATGAGAGGGAGGGTAGGGTTGTGTATATAATGCAGAGTGGGGAACCTTTTCTGGTCCAAGGTCCACATTCCCTGTCAGGCAAACTTCCCCAGGGCCATATGCCAGTGGTGGGCGGGGCTGGAGGCAAAAAGTGGGTGGAGCAACAGGCGTGACTTATTTTTGTACCATTGGTTGCATTCCAGCCATGCAAAAAACCAGAGGTTTGCACACGCCCCTTTATCCTCTATCCATCCAGGCAAGCAAGAGGCGCCATCATAGTTTCAGAACACATTCCAGCCAGGCAAATCCACTTAAAGTGGGTGTACAGCAGGGCCTAGGAAGAATCCCATGGGCCAGGGAGGGAAGCTCAGAGATTCTCAGCCCGCAAATGGGACAGAAAAATACAGAACATGAAGCTTTCCACTCCATAGCAGTCTGCTGCTGGCTCATTCCGTCTGCTCTTTTTCCACACTTGGGCAGAACCTTAGCGCGTGCGTGCGTGCGCACACACACACAGCTGCATGAGTGCGAGTCAGACCCATCTCTCCCTGCAGAGGAAGTGGGGCTTTCCACCTGTAGCTATCCTTGAGCAGATGTTAGATCCAAGGCTCTTTGAGCTGAAAATCAGATACAAAAATGTGAGACCTCCAGGTATAGTGTGTAATAATAATAATAATAATAATAATAATAATAATAATAATAATAATTGTAATGATTTAATTAGGTACTTAGGTTTGGTGCCTGCTGTTTGCTGTGGTCAAAACTTCTTGTTTTTCTGTCTGGATCTATTTCCCCCTTCATGTTTAGTTATATCAATAATGTTGTGGTTACATAAAATGAAAGCCGTTTCAATCAGCAGGGAAATAGTAATGGGAAGAGGCAAGTGTTTCTGTAGCATTTTTTTGAGACAGGATAGTCCATCCATCTTTACTGACTGTCTGGAAGATCCCAGGGACTAGACAAAAGTTCTCCAAAAGTGTCTCTAAACCTGTTGTCTTGCCATGTTCTTCTCTCTTTCTCTCAGGGACTTCGAAGGGACCGTATTTTGGCTGTGATCCCCGTGCCAAGGAGGAAAGCCAACTATGAGGGATGCATCTTCCCCTTGGTCTGTGACTAAATTGATTTGCCTCCCTTGGATGAGCCTGATCTTTCTGGAGGTAAGAGCTTCAAGCCAGCCAGCGCACCATCTTTACTCATGCAGGCTTTGATGTTGGAGGGTGGGGGGGTACCTTTTGTCTCATGGACAGTGTCTCCTTGCTCAAAGCCAGGTGCTGTGGGCTAGGTTTGGCAGGTCTCCCAACATCATAGAATCACAGAATTGTAGAGTTGGAAGTGACCCTAAGGATCATCTAGTCCAGGGGTCAGCAAACTTTTTCAGCAGGGGGCCGGTCCACTGTCCCTCAGACCTTGTGGGGGGCCGGACTATATTTTGGGGGGGAAAATATGAACGAATTCCTATGCCCCACAAATAACCCAGAGATGCATTTTAAATAAAAGGGCACATTCTACTCATGTAAAAACACCAGGCAGGCCCCACAAATAACCCAGAGATGCATTTTAAATAAAAGCACACATTCTACTCATGTAAAAATATGCTGATTCCCAGACCTTCCGCGGGCCAGATTTAGAAGGCGATTGGGTCGCATCCGGCCCCTGGGCCTTAGTTTGGGAACCCCTGATCTAGTCCAACTCCACTGCAATGCAGGAATATGCAGCTGTCCCATACTAAGATCGAACCTGCAACCTTGGCATTATCAGCACCACGCTCTAACCAACTGAGCTGTCTAGTCTGATAAGCGTGGAGACTGGGTGTTAAAGGGCGTTGCCTGGTAGATCAGGAGATGGAGGTCACATCCACACAATACTTTTAAAGCACATTTAATGTTCAGTGCTTTCCTGCAAAGAACCTGGGAACTGTGGAAAGAGAGAGAGAGAGAGAGAGAGAGAGAGAGAGAGAGAGAGAGAGAGAGAGAGAGAGAGAGACTTTTATCCGGCTGCTCCCAGATGGTGGAATTCCCTCCCAAGAGAGGTTAGACAAGCTCCCACCCTATTACGTTTCCACCAGCATGCTAATTCCTTCCTATATAAACAGGGCTTTGAAATATAGGTGTAGACGAGCTGATCTGATCTCAGGGCAATCAGTACTATAATGCTGGTTCTCAATGTGTTTTATTGCATTCTAACTATTGTTCTTCATTAGTTCGTTTTCATTACTTTGTCTTTTAATCTCATGTTTTTAAAAATGTTGTAAGTTGCCTTGAATCCCAACTTGGGAGGAGTCTAATACATTAACTAATAAGAAAAATACATATAGTGATATAAATACATTAACCAATAAAAATATTAAATGTTTTACCTCCTGTAGAGCTGCAGTTCCCAGCACCCTTAACAAATTACCGTTCTTAGGATTCTTTTGGGGGGGACGGGACGGGGATACTTTACATGTATGCTGCGGATATGACCCATGTTTCATAGTGGCAGAGGATGGCCACCTAGTAGGTACAGGTAGATCTTGGCTCTGCTTGTGGTCCTTGGAGGTTGTAGTAAAAGAGCCAAGTTTTTCGTCTTCATTATTGCTCAAATATGAATGAAGACTGTGGACAGTTTGTTGAGCTTCAGCATCGGGAAGAACATTGGCAGTCATCTCATCCAACCTCCTGCTCAGTGCAGGAATCAGCAAACACAGCAGCAGGAACAGATTGCCAGCCAGCTTCTCAATACTCCAGCCAAGGAGAGCTCACGGCCTTCCCTAGGAACTCTGCTCCACTGCTGAGCAGCTCTTGCTGTTAGCAAGCTTCTTTTCATACTTAGCCAAAATCTCATTTCGTGCCATTTCCACCCGCTGTATATAGTCCTGCTCTTTATCGAGCAACAGAGAATAAACTGGTCACATTTGCACCATACATATAAAGCACTTTCATACTGCTGTAATGGTTATAGGGTCCCCCTCCCTCCCAATGAATCTTGGAAGCTGAAGTTTTTTGAGGAGTCTCCGAACAACTCTCAGCATCCTTAACAAACTACAGCTTCCCAGAGTCATTCGGGGGGAAGGCATGTGCTTCAAAAATGCTTTATCCACCAAGAGAAAAAGAATGGATTTTTCATGGCAAGCAACTGCATTCAAAATTATGGGATGGACAAAAGACAGACAGGAAAATGGGTAATAAGCAGGTAAGTCGGGATGAATGCTCAGCGGCATGTAATCTCCCCACAAACAAATCAGAAAGAATGCTCAACGAAGCCATTTAACCTCTGTGTTAGAAAATTAGGACGGATGCTCAGCAAACAGGTGGTCTCAAGGGTCCCTTAGATTGTCCCCTTAATTCTGTTCCCTTTCCCTGAGATTTTACCTCTTTCCCTAGAGACCCGAAGAGGCAAAGGTCTTGCAATTCCAGACTAAGTACTGGCAACCGTGCTGAGTACTTACCAGAAAACACAGTAGTGTCTCTCTCTTGGGAGATGCTTTCAATTGCAGCGTGGGAACATGCCTCTCTTTCCCTGTTTAGAAGAGGGAAATGGTGCATTGTGCAGGACCACCAAAAAAACAACAGTGCAAGAGGTCCAGTGAATGGATTTTGGCCTCCTGACCCTCCCTTGCACTGCTGTGAGTCCACCCACGCCTGTAAAGAGCACAGTGTGGTACTGAGTGCACAGTGCAGCTTTCCGAGACTTTTATCTAATGCAAAACTGCAAGTTTCTAGTCCTCACTGTGTTCAATCAGCAGATGCAGATGGACCATGGTGGCCCCATGGAGAAGGCGCTGTGCTGTCCTGGGCCATTCTCATACTATCCGTCTAGGAGTAAAGGTGACCTTTGCCCTGAGTCTCAGCAGAGTGTTTTATTTTTGCAGGGCTGCAGCCCAAAAGTTCTGGAGAAGACATTTGAACAATGGACGAGGTATAAAGATGAGTGCTTGAAGAAGATAGCAAGTGATCCTTACCCTTCAGGTAAGGAGTTGTTTTCTTTGTGGCTGATTTTAAAGTGGCAATTGTGCAAGGAAAATCTGCATCTCTTTATTTATTTTAGATATTTATGTATTGCTTCTCAGGCAAACCTCACAAAGCAGTTTGCATAAAAATATTAGAGCAATACTTGTTCTTAGATACTCCACCTTCCTCCTACAGAAGCCCAGGGCCTGTGGATGGCTCAGTTGGTAGAGCATGAGACTCTTAACCTCACGGTCATGGGTTTGAGCCCTATGTTGGGCAAAAGATTCCTACATTGCTAAGGATTGGGCTAGAAGAATGGTGCAGAAGAGGAAATCCTGAAAAGCTGTCACTTTTTTAGGATTTCCTCTTCTGCATCATCTTTCTAGCCCAATTCTAGCTTCTAATGTTCCTGCACATGGTCTGAAGACAGGTGACCCAGCCACCTTACTGAGGTCAGTGAGGCTGCCTTAAACTCCCTTTGAGCCTTCAAAGGGGCCTCTCAGGATCACAGGGCATCACCATGTACGGAGTCAGACACACTAGTCTATCTAGTTCAGTATTTGTCTACAGCTCTCCAGGTCTTCAGATAAGAGGACATCCCCTGCTGTATCTGGAGTTGTTGGGATTGAACCTGGGACCTTCTGCATGCAAGTCAAATGCTCTCCTTCAAGTTCCATGATGGAAGAAATGCACTAGAAAATGCAGCAAATTATGTTGAATAAATCAGGGTCCCTGAGTGGGCTTTACCTGACCACCGCTGGGTGAAAAATGATATTCAAGTTCACAGTTTCTTTGGGGGACACCTATTATTTATACCTTATGCACCAGTTTATTAGCTGGTTCTCAGTACAAATATTTTCATATCGTTTTTGGGTTTTTTGTGTGTGCTAAATATGACATTGGTTCATATCAGGTATACCTTGAGATGCATTTTCCCTGCACTGATTGGTTGGGACCACCTACTTTCTCCCCCTCTCTTTGTTTCCTCCAATCACAGGCAGGCCTGCCAAAGAGGCTAACTATACAGCCCTATACATGCCTACTCGGAAGTAAGCCCCTTGGAGTTCAATGGGACTTAATCCCAGGTAAGTGTATAGGATTGCAGCTAAACGTCTGCATTACCATGGGTGACAATGAACATACCAAGTCTTACTTCCGAGTGAACATGCATGGAATGGCATAGCATAGCAATTCTATACACACCCTTGCCTAGCAGTGAGGTCCATTGAAATGGGTGGGACTGACTTCTGAGCAGATGTGCATTAGATTGCACCGCAAATTATTTTAATTGGGCACCTGCTATAAAGGTGGCACATCAGCTGTTTCCTGCCCTAGCAAGGCTTATATTTCTCTCCCACCTTCCTGCTTTCTTTCTATCTCTCTCTCTCCATCCATACCTCCCTCCATCAGTCAGTTATAACTGCAACGTAATATTTCAGTCTGCAATGGACTAAAGAGTCTCCAAACATCCCATAGGAATTCCTGGGGTGTCAATCCCAGAGGGGGTGCCCATTTTCACTCAAAGCAGTGTTTGATGATGGGCAGGGTATTTTTATTCTAGCAAAAGGAAGGGACGTGCCTAAGTGCAGTGATCAGGGTGGATTCTTGTTCTCTCAATATAAGGAAGCCAGTGAAACTCCACACCCCAGTTCCCAGCAGGCACCCTCCTTGCAATGCTAAATGCAAAGTCAGAAGCCCACTGAATAGATGCATCCTTTAAGCACCCTGATTTTGATTACAACAAGGGTAAGGGTGTGTGTGTATGTAGGGAAGAGGTCCGGTGATTCTATTTATCTGCTTTTATGGATGTTGCTCCTGCTGGGAAGCTGATTTTTGCAGAGCGAACCAATTTCTATTAAGGCTCTCATTCAAAAGGAGTGGAAGGTGCTTTCTGAGTTGCCTTCCTGTGAAGAGGGGGGTGACTTTACAGGATGGAACCATTCAGATCACCAGCTAAGTATTGTTTAAGAATGGGGAGAGGGGAAGTAAATGTATCAAATACTTTCCTTCCACCCCCCCCCATTTTTTAAAGGGGCAGCAATATCATAGCTGTCAAGTTCTCCCTTTTTTAAAGGGAAATTCCCTTATGCTGAATAGGCTTCCTCGCAAGAAAAGGGAAAACTTGACAGCTATGAGCAATATATAGAATTAAAATGTGCTGATTTCATGTAACGTTAAGAAAGCTACCTCGAGAGAGTGGCACTTGCCTCTCTCCTCCCCTTTACATTTTGCAGGGCTATGCACTTATGATCTGGTTTTTGAAAAATGGGTGTGCAAATGCTTTTGCTGAGTTGCGTTAACACTTAATTTGTGGAACTTGCTGCTGTGACAGGGGTGACTGCCACGCTGAAATGGCTTTGAAAGAGGGTTAGACAAATCTGCAAACTGGAACAGGTCCATCAGTTGCTGTTAGTTTGGAGACAGTGGGCTGTATACGAACTTCAAACTCGTTCTCTGAATGAGGATTCTTACATATAGGGTTGCCAGACTCGATAGAGGACAGGACTTCTGTGCCTTTAATTGCCCTGCTCTCTTTTGAGTCTGGAAACCTTAAAGAGAAACCAGCAGACCCTTTGTTTTATTTCCAAGCAAAGGGTCTGCTGGTTTCTCTTTAAGGTTTCCAGACTCAAAAGAGAGCAGGGCAATTAAAGGCACAGAAGTCCTGTCCTCTATCGAGTCTGGCAACCCTACTTACATAGCCAGAATGGCCCTATCCACACAAGAAAATGAGGTACCAGGAGGCTCAGGCAGTAAGACAAAAAAAAATTATGGGGGAAAGAATCCTGAATGCTGATGGCCCAGTGAATATTGTTGATGTTGGAGACAGAGGTGTAGCGGCCATGGGCTGTGGGCAGGGAAGGGGGGTGTCAAAGACCTGTTACGATCTCTGCAGCAGGGTCACTGTCTCTAGAGTCCCAGAGCCACACAATCAGCATGAAAGGGGAGCTTTTAGCCAATGAGAAGGTGTCTTCTGATCCTTTGTGCTGATTGCAGCCAATCCGATTTAGAGGAGGTATGTCAGTGTCTGAGGATTGGCTCTCAGGGTCACTGTGGAGAAGGCACCAAGGAGCTGTTCTGCATGCTCCAAATTTAGGCATTTAGGAACACTGAAAAAGCACAAGGGGTCCTTTAGCTTCAGGAGAATGATGTATAAGTTGTGTTATGTACAATGAAACTCCATGTTGTCAATGGGGACTGTGGCTGAGAACTGGTCTAGAAAAGTCTAAGGAGGGTCTGACTTGGACAAGGGTCAAACTGGGGATGTCCCAGGACCAGCTCCCTTTGCTGAGATAACTCTCACCCTCAGAAGTGACAGCCACATATATACATGCTGAGGTATACCTATACACTTGCCAGAAGCACGGCCTTGCCCACGCCTGTTTTGGAAGGATCATACAAAAAAATCCCATACGCCCAAAGACTCTGCCCCTGCCCTTTGAGGAAATAGGAAGCCCAGAGCACCTTTTCTTCAGATGCCCCTTCCAAGAAGAGGCACGGAGGGAGATCCTGGACCCTATACTGGCGAGGTCAGCAGGCCTCCCGGAAAAGCAATTATATGACCTGCTCCTGCTAGGCAAAGACCAGAAGATAACCAGGACAGTCGCCAGATTCTGCATCCAGATATGCAGACACAGACTTTCTACTGAGAATAACGTCCCAAAATACGGTTTCCTGAGCAACCTAGGCCCAGTTCTCTGTGGCAGCTGCTTAAGTTTTAAGTATTCCTATGCGCACTGCATTTACAAATATCAATTTTATTGTTGTACAAAGTGTCACATACTGTATATGCTATGCTCCTTGGAACTGTTCTCCCAAAGGGAGCTGGTCTTTGACCGTAATAAAGTATTCTATTCTATACCTACTGAGGATGCGGAAGGCATTTGACATTGTGTTCTGGGGTGCTGTGCTGAATATATTGGACCCCCTTCTATGTTTTGCCCTTCCCAACCAGGCTTGCTTTTGTCTCTTTCAGGGCTGTTTTGCAATCGGACTTTTGACATGTATGCATGCTGGCCAGATGGGAGCCCTGGGACCATTGTCAATGTCTCATGCCCTTTTTATTTGCCCTGGTATGAGAAAGGTAAGGGTGTTTCTCGGTGGGTTCTATTGGAGAGTATCCGCAAGGCATTCCAGGGAGCTTGAGGCTTAGATTCACTAAAATTCTTTTACACTCCATCTACCACTCTCTCTGCCATCTCCCCCAAAATGTGTGCAGGTCTCTGTGCTGGGATTTCTCAGCTTGTCCTGCAAATCCCTATTTTCTCTTTCTTCTATCCAATGTCTCAAATCCTGCTCTTTGCCTTGTTGACTAGGCCATATTCTTGACTCCTGATGACTAGGTTTGCACTGTCTTTTACCTCCACAGGACACCAACCAATAAATCAGGGGCCCTCAATATGTTCTGGTCTATAGCTTTAATCAGTCCAATGTCCACAGTCAGAGATTAAAGGAGTTGTGTTCCAGAATGTTTGGATGGCGCAAGGTTGCCTCTTTGTTCCATAAATCAAAGCAGGCATCATTTTGCATCAACTGTAAACCAAGTGGGAAATTAGGAAGAGTCGCTGTCCTTGGTGCTGATGTTTCAGATAAACCCATTTTGTAGCATCCGGCTGCTGTTGAAAACATACATTGCTAGGGTTCTCATTTTCACCTTTGTAATGGCTAGTTCAACTTGACCTCACTGTAATTGAAGGCAGCCCTGTTTAGGGTAGCTTTTAATATTAGATGAATTATTGTATTTTATTATTTTGCTGGAAGCTGCCCAGAGTGCTTGAGGAAACCCAACCAGATGGGCAGGGTATAAATAATAAATTGTTGTTGTTATTGTTATATTTTTTTCTCCGCCCACACTAACAACTGCTAGTGATAATGGAACAGAGAAACAGCCACACTGTCAGGACCAGATAAATTGAACTAGATGTTGCAAAATGCGCAAGTGGAGCTCTGACACTGAGCTGTCCTTTTTGACAGCAGCCCTGTGACCTCTGAATATATAAATGATAGTGCCTGGCTCACTGTGCTGGGGTGGTTGGAGCCCTGCTATCCCTCTGGGTCCTACTGCCTGACCCTATTGTTATGATCCCTCAGAGGATTGGACTCTCCCTTCCTCCCTGCAGCTTAGCTCATGCCAGCTTGCTTTCAGTGGACGTATGTTCTGCACAGTGATGGTAAGCGTTGACATTTCCAAGCATGTCAGCCTGTCAATGTCTGGTGTTTTTTTTTGCTCACAGTTAAACATGGCATAGTGAGCCGCAAGTGTGGGCCTGATGGCCACTGGGCGATGCTGAACGGGACAGAGCGCTGGAGGGATCATTCCCAGTGCAAGGAAGAGGTGGAAGGCAACACTGGAGAGGTGAGAAGGGGAGCCTGCTGGGATTTGCTGGAGCCTCTGTGAAGCTCCTAATGACATGTCATTTGCTTCTAAACATGGCAAGCCTGACCGGCTGTGTTTGAAGGCCTCCCTGCTCGTTCTGCTGAATGAGGCCCATACCTCTGCCCCCAAGTCCTACCCTGATGGCGCCACTATCCCTGGCCTCCGGTGCTCCCAGTTGCATCTTCCCTATTGGCTGGATGCGTCCAGAGAAGAGGGGAAATGGGCTGCCATGGCTTGTCTTATGGGGCCTCCTCTCCTGTGCAGGAATCGTCCTACCGCCTGATGGTCAGCTTCAAGGTCCTCTACACCGTGGGCTACTCCCTCTCTCTGCTGGCCCTGGTCTTGGCTCTGCTCATCCTGACGGTCTTCAGGTACTGCATCCTGGCTTGGAGCGAAAGACCCTGTGGGATGGCGATGGGCGCTTTTGCCTCTCACTTTCTCTCTCAAGTGTACAGCCTGTTCTGTACAGGTGCAGGAGGTGTGCAAGGAAGAGAGAGATAAGAGAAATCCACAGCATTTGGCCGCTGTAATTTTGGATGGCGATTCCTTCGACATACACAGGACTGAGTGTGTCCAGCAATGTCCGTGACCACAGGAAGCTGCTTTTCTGCTGGGTCCATCTAGCCCAGGCACCCCCAAATTTCGGCCCTCCAGATGTTTTGGACTACAATTCCCATCATCCCTGACCACTGGTCCTGTTAGCTAGGGATCATGGGAGTTGCAGGCCAAAACATCTGGAGGGCCGCAGTTTGGGGATGCCTGATCTAGCCTATGACTAAGATACGTAGGAAGCTTTTTGCATTGAGACAGACCACTGGTCCATGCAGCTTGATATTGTCAACACCAAGGCATGGGGGAACCTCTGGCCCACAAGCCATATTAGGTTCAACAGGGAGCTGCTGCGATTGGATGCACCAGGGAGTTTCTGATCAGGAGCTTACAAGTCCTGCTTTGGGCAGGGGTCTTCCTTGGCAGCCTGGCTTGAGTTGAACCCCCACATGAAGATCTCCAATGAGGGAGGGCCCACCACCCCTCTAGGCAATTGGTTCCACTCCTGAGCTGCTCTTACCATCAATAGGTTTTACACTAGCTTCGTTGGAAGGCTTGTGTTTTTAAAGCATTTATAGAGTGGTGCAGAGCTATTGGGTCAGCGGTGAGCGGACAGCATCCCACCTTGCCCACATTGGGTGCCCAGTGCAATGTCCTTTTCACTCCCCAGGAAGCTTCGCTGCACCCGGAACTACATCCACGCAAACCTCTTCGCCTCCTTCGGGCTACGGGCCATCTCTGTGATCGTGAAGGATGCGTTGCTGGAGCAGATGTGGAGAAGGGAGACCTTCCAGATGTCCGACTGGGAGGCCTTGCTGAGCCACGAGGCAAGTATGATTCTTGCGGACTGTCACATGAACCTAAGGAAACCAACACTATTGCACTCAATTCCAATGGCAGATTTTGCCTCTCCTGAGCAATTTGCTCATTTGGGCTTAATGTGTGATTTGATTATTTGATTTCTTTTTCCTTTTTCCTATATTTCCTATATTTTTTATTAACATTTCTCTTTTACATTTTAGAATATTCCTTTAAACAACCTTAAATTCCATGGTTCATTTTACATAGCATAAATCCCTGCATATTATATATAAACTAAACCATTCAGTATTCTATTACTACACCCATCAAAACTTATTTACACTGTTGAATTTATCTTAATGCTGCCCACGTTTTCAAATATGCACAATTTCCCTCCATATATTCAATAAAAAATTTCCAGTCTTCTTTAAACATATGTTCTTCTTGTTCTCTTATTCCATATGTTAGGTCCGCAAGCTGTGCATATTCCATCAGTTTAAGTTGCCACTCTTCTTTAGTTGGGACTTCGCTCGTTTTCCATTTTTGGGCTAACAAAACACGAGCTGCAGTAGTGGCATACATAAATAACCTTTCTTGACACCTGGGAATTTCCATCTGAATTATCCCCAACGAAAAGGACTCTGGTTCCCCCCTCCCCTAATTCATTTATTAAAAATATATCTGAGCGGTGTACAAAAAAACTGTAGCAACAACAGACAACTTAAACAAAATATTACAAAAAATGCAGAGTTACATTTAAAAATGTTACATTAATCCGAAGTTGCTAATATATAAAAATAAAAATCAATTCATTTTCCTTCTGACACACCCTCCTGCTCAGCTTCCGGGTTCCCACGCAGGGTCCAAACAAACTCTCAGCTCACCCACAAAAGTCTCCCAACGAGAAGACTTCCTGGAAACAGCAGGCAAAACTCTAGTCTCTCACTCTAGACTTGCATTTTATGGGCTTGGCCCAAGGTAGATGGTGCTTCTGCAGGCTACCCAAAGTTGTGTCCCATTCAGCTGTACTCTCCACACCCAGTTCCAGGTACAGCAGGTTTGTTGGGTTTTCCAGGAGGTCCAAAGGATGGGAAGAATGTCCCCACCTCCACTCACAGCTCTTTCTTCACCCTCTGTCCCCCCCCCCTCCTCCAGTCAGGGAAGACAGCATAGAGCTCAGCATCTTGGGAACCTTCGCTGAAAACCTCTTCATGTAAAGTGCTTGATTGGGGTGCTGGAAAAAAACAATGAAGCCCCATCTTTTTTAACCCTGTCTCACTTAAGATCAGGCATCTCCAAACTTCAGCCCTCCAGATGTTTTGGACTACAATTCCCATCTTCCCTGACCACTGGTCCTGTTAGCTAGTGATCATGGGAGTTGTAGGCAAAAACATCTGGAGGGCCGCAGTTTGGGGATGCCTGCTTAAGATAGTAGCTGGACAGTGAGGCTGAAACTCCCACCAGCCCCTGACTGCAGGGCCAGTGGTTAAGGATGATGGATATTCTAGTCCAACAATATGGGAAGCCACGTGATACTGAGTCAGACTATTGGTCCATCTAGCTCAGTATTGTCTACACTGACAGGCAGCACTTCTCCAGCACTTTCAGCCAGGGGACCCTCCTACCCCTTCCTGGAGATGCCTGAGATTGAACCTGGGACCTTCTGCATGCAAGGCAAATGTTCTTTTGCTGCTGAGTTAAGGCCCCTTCCTTGTTGGCTTTTTAGTAATGTTTTTAAGTAGGTGCTTTAAATGGTTCTAATTTTTATTGAGGTGTCTTTTGAAAACTTAGATTTTAATATTATTTTAAAAAACCAAGCTGTAAACGGGTATAATAATCATTGAAACAAGAACAGGAATACATAATTGAAACGACAAAAATAACTGGAATAACAATTATTAAAATGACAACAATATGTGTATTTTAGAAGACATCTGAAGGCAGCCCTGTTTAGGGAAGCTTTTAATGTTTAACACACCATTGTATTTTAATATTTTTTGGGAAGCTGCCCAGAGTGACTGGGGACACCCAGCCAGATGGGCGGGGTATAAATAAATTATTATTATTATTATTATTATTATTATTATTATTATTATTATTATATTGTTTCCATGTTTTTCTTAAGTGCTGGAAAGTGTTCTTATAAGACACTGATTGGTTCTCTTCTTCTAGGCTGCTATTGGTTGTCGAGTGGCTCAAGTCGTGATGCAGTACTGTATTCTGGCCAATCACTATTGGTTTCTTGCGGAGGCGGTCTACCTGTACAAGCTTCTGATTGGAGCTGTGTTTTCAGAGAAGAATTACTACACCCTGTACCTGTACTTGGGCTGGGGTAAGAAAGAATTGGGCTACGAAGCACTTGCTAATACTGGGGCCAGTGCACACAATACGTTGTTAAGCACATTTTGTTTTGTTTTAAGGAAATGCCGCCCAGGACCTATAATCTTGCTCAAAGCTAGCATTAGTTGGCTCTCCCTAGCAGGCTCCCCCTACTGTTGGGCTCCCTGCCTTTTGCCCTACCATTCCCACAGGGAACAGTCTGCAGTTCTTATCCCCAGCTTCAATCTACAATCTTCTTTTCATCCATGGTGATTTTTTGGGGGGAGGGGACAATTCTGACTCTTGAGAATAGAACTTATGCAAAAGACACTATTTTATACGGAGTGCTAATTTTGGAGCTCCAGCTGGAACAATTGCATTACCTGGGCAATCTGCCCATTTGGGCTCAACAGCTGAGTCAAGGTAGGGAATAGGAAGCTCAGCATTTTGGCTATTGATGAACCTTTGCTGGGCTGAAGACCCCTTGATGTACGGTGCTTGATTTGGGGCGCTGAAGAAGGGGAAAAAAAATCAAACCCAAGCCTTTCTAACCCAGTAATGCAGTGGGTGGACTTAGCTTGCTTCTCGACTTCCAGTGAGTGTTTGGTTTTTTTCAGAGGTTTTACTGTGTGACTTGCAGGAACCCCCGTGGCTTTTGTGGTGCCGTGGATGGCTGCCAAGTACCTGAAGGAGAATGCAGAGTGAGTGTGGTGGGGTGGGGTGGGGAATTTGGGGTGATTTGCACAGGGAGGAATTTTATGTTATACAGTCAGACAGAAAAGAAAGATGCAGGTCAATGACTGAACAAAGTGACATCTCTCCCAGTGTCTGCTGTGGCCTCTCAGTGGAGCTGAGTGACGGAGTGGCCCTGCTTGCCATCTTTCCCACAGAGCTGTTTTCCTGCCTGTTCCATTAACCCCTCTGGAATGATGCCAATCTTCTCCCCGTTTGTGCTACAGGTGCTGGGCATTGAACGAGAACATGAGTTACTGGTGGATTATTCGCATCCCTATTTTGCTAGCCTCTGTGGTAGGTGCCTCCCCCTTGTTCCTCTTGCCTAGCCTGGGATGGGGCGAGAGGGGGAGGGTGGTACCTTTCTGGTGGTGGTGGTGGTGCTAGGGAGTCTGGCTGGCTTTTGGTACTCAGGAAGAGCAACACCTTTGCCAGCCATGTCAAAGCAGTATAGCTTGGCAATATGTTGTGTCTCTCACCCCCCCATTCAAATGCTACACAGGAAGCTGCCTTATACCAAGTCAGACCAGCTCAGTATTGTCTACTTTGACTGGCAGCAATTCTCCCAAAGTTTCAGGCAGGCATCTCTCCTAGTAGTCATAGAATCATAGAGTTGGAAGAGACCACAAGGGCCATCCAGTCCAACCCCTCTGCCAAGCAGGAAACACCATCAAAGCATTCCTGACAGATGGCTGTCAAGCCTCCGCTTAAAGACCTCCAAAGAAGGAGACTCCACCACACTCCTTGGCAGCAAATTCCACTGTCGAACAGCTCTTACTGCCAGGAAGTTCTTCCTAATGTTTAGGTGGAATCTTCTTTCTTGTAAATCTACTTGGAGATGCCAGGGATTGAACCTGGGACCTTCTGCATGCAAAGCAGATGCTCTACCCCTGAGCTATGGCTCTTCCCCAAAATCTACAGGGGGAAGAAAGAACATGATACAGTCTTCCCAGCTGCAATGCCTTATCTTGTTAGCATCTTTTTGTGAGCAAGGGGTTTGTTGCTTCCAAGCTTTGATTAGCTCACCACTGTGTCTTCCCAGATCAACCTGCTGATCTTCATGCAGATCCTCAAAGTGATCCTGGCCAAGCTGCGAGCCAATCAGAAGGGCTATGCAGACTACAAACTGCGGTGAGTTTGTCCGCCAGGTAACCCCCAAAGAAAACTTGCTGGCTCAGGCTTCCCAAAGAAAAGCCCGAGTCCTGAACTCAGGAACTTAGTTTCATCTCCTGTTTGGTGTTGTCCCTTCCAGGTTGGCCAAAGCCACCCTCACCCTCGTCCCTCTCTTTGGGATCCATGAAGTGGTCTTCATTTTTGTCACAGACGAGCAAACTACAGGAGTGCTGCGCTACATTAAAGTCTTCTTCACTCTCTTCCTCAACTCCTTTCAGGTGAGGTTGGGAACACCTGGCTTAGATCACCTGCTTTCTGACATGGTTGCTTGCTTGTTTCCTAACCCCACCCCCCCAATTTCCTACTTCCACCCCAAAGGGGAATGTTTGTTGGAGAATGTATGTGGCAGCAATGGGCAGAAATAAATTGTCTGGCAAAAGCCATCAGGTTTTGGCCCTGTTTTCCAACAGGTTCCTGTCTGCTACTGCAAGCTCATGCTTCCTTCTCTCTCTCATCTACTGTAGGGATTCCTGGTTGCTGTCTTGTATTGCTTTGCAAATAAGGAGGTAAGCAATGCCCCCACCGCCCACCCTGGCTGATATGATCCAGTCATTCTCTTGGGCATGCAGTCTTATACAGCTCATACTAATCCCTGATCGTCTCCTGGAGCCTCTGATTGGCAGATGAGGACTTGTTGGGGCTGACATCACCAAGGGATATCTGGTTGGTGCTGACTGGGCCTTTTTGGTGGTGATTCCCCAGTTGTGAAATGCCCTCCCTGGTGGAGGTGCGCTTGTCTCCCATCATTATTAGCTTTCCAGGAGGAATTTGAAAACATTCCTGTTTACCCAAGCATACTTGGTGGCTGAAGAACACTGATTCTGGCAACCGCAAGATCACTGGGTGGAAGGATGTTTTGAATCACACTTGCTTTTCGAATGCTTTTAACTGAAACAGCTTTTAGATTTTCCCATTGTTACTGTTTTGGGAATATTTTATTCCATTTTAGAAGGCTTTTGCTTAGTTTCTCAGTTGTATATCTGGCCTGATTCAGGAGGCTGTTCTTATGCTTCCTTTTCATCCAGGTGAAATCCGAAATGAAGAAGAAGTGGCAGCTTTGGAAACTGGGGCACCCTGCCCTCTGCTGCACCCAGTAAGAGGAAATCGGGGAGGCCAAGATGGCACAGGCAAAAGCTGCCTAAGACAGCGATTGATGCTCTGTCCCATGATGCTGCACCTGGCATTCTCAGATGGCCACAGAGTTGCTTGGGGCAATGGTGGTGGTCACAGCTTTGTTGGAGGACCACAGGCAATGTTCTGAACAAGGGGGCAGAGGTTATTTCTACGAGTTGGGCAAAACATGGAAATCGACATTGCTGTCTTACAGCACCCGGATGATGATATACCAGCCAAGAAAGGGCATTAGGAAGTGCCAAAGAGCCTGATGGACGGTTTGCATAAAGCTGCAGAAGGAATCCTGAAGCTCTGTGAATTACGAGAGGGATGTGTGCATGTCTAGCTCTGTGGTACAGCATCTGCTTTGGATGGGGAAGGTCCAGGTTCAATCTCTGGATAGGGCAGGATGAGAGCCCATTGGAAATCTTGGAGAGCCACTGCCGAGCCAGAGTAGGCAATACCAGATGAAGCAATGGTTCGACTTGGGATAAGAGAGAGCTTCCTGTGTTCCACGCCTCAAAACCAACTCAGGATTCAGCTTTGGTAGGATGGCAGTCCATCCTAGGAGATCACCAATGGCCTTAATACTGTCCCTCTACCACCTGTTCCCATTGTTCAGCAGTGTTACCTACCTTCAAGCTTTTCATAAGAGGTATATTCTGTACCAGAGAAACGAAGACCTCCTCTCTCAACTATGAAGGCTACGGGTTTCTAGGCCAAGATCAAGATAGCCCTGCAGACACAGGCGCTGAGATCCCTTTTCAGTTTTGTTTCTGAAGATGCCAGAGCAAGAAACCCATTGAAGACCCTTCAGGTGACGTCATGGCTCTGTAGTCCAGGCATTGGCCAGCCTGATTCAGTGCGGGAACTCTGCAACGCTCCCCTCATCTATGGCCGAGTCCAGTGGTTTGGCTCCAAAGAGGACATTTCTGGGGAGTTGAGGATTGTGCTTCTCTCAGCTTATGCATGAGGTCCCTGTGCTCATTAAAAAGCACAAGCTTCTGATGCATCACTTTACAAGGCGCACCATTAACATTGGGAGAACTCTGAGTACTTTCCCTGCACACCCTGACCTTCTCGGGCTTCACACAACCAGCGGTGGATGCACTTTGCATCTCAAACAACTCTTGCTGCCTCTTTTCCCCTTTGGGCAGCTCTGAAGGTTTTCTTTGGCTGCCCAGTGCGCGTGGGACGATGACCATTCTTCATATACCACCATCTATCCATATATGTCACTTTGCAAAGAACAGGTCCATGGCTCCAGGAGGCTGACGTACTGGCAGTGGGAGGAGGAGGAAATGATAACTCTCCTAAGGGAGGTTGCCTGGAAATGCCTCTCACCCACCAAAGGGAAAAGGCGGAGTCATTTTGGGTAGAGAGGAAAGGTCGAGGTCAAAGGTCACAGGAAAGAATGTGCCAAGAAATAAAGCACATAGAGGGAAGTGTAAGGCCATGGAGGGTTTTGAAAGAAAACACTTTGAGGGCATAGGGACATGCTATGAGAGGAGGGGCTGAATTGTGCCTTATTGAATTGAAGCTACTGTCCCCTCCCTCTGCAGCACTGGCCTTTCTCTCTGGCTGCAAAGAACTTTGAGGGGTGCAGGCGCTAGGTAACCCCCTCCTCCTCCAGGGAAGAATAAGGATTGCTGCACACAGCCACTTGCATAAGTCATTGCTATGGAAAAAACAGCCTGGAAGAAAGCAGGAAGGGGATGTCGGGAGGCTGTATGATCTGAGCTACCTTGGAGGTGGAAAAAAAAAACCTGTTCTGGAATGGGCAGTGCCACGAAACATTTAAGTCAAGTGTCCCTTCCCTTTAGTTTTATTGCAGGGGGTGGGGGGATGCAGGAGGTGACCCAGCTCTTGGCATTTTGGAGAATGCTTGCTCTGCAGCAGGAGTAGCAAACCTTTGAGCCTCCAGGTGCTACTAAACTACAACTCCCACCAGCTCCATTAAGCAGGGCTCCAGTGGGCAGGTGTGATGGGTGTTGTAGTTCAGCAACTTCTGGAGGACCAAATGAATCCCATCTGTTCTGCGCCTGCTCAGACTAAGCAGGCCACTTCTTTTAAACGTAACACTCAAGGGGAAGGATAGTTCCACACAGGCAACTGTTCTGCACATGTTTTTTAAAAAGTGCCAATTATTTCCAGCAAAAGGGATGCCCCTTGGGGGCAGGCAGGGGGGAGGAGAAGGAAGCACAGTGGAGAGCTGGGTGACTTGGATGTCAAGGTTGCGTCAAAGAAGACACAGGCAGGTTCATCTTGCTGTGACCTAATCCCTGCACAGCTGCAGTGGAAGATTCGAAGGATTACAGGTCTGGAGGCTCAAAGGGATTCTAAAGCACAGCTATTCCCCACCACAAGTTTAGCATCTTCTAGAACTTGCTGTAGAACTTCCATTTTCTCCGCAGGTTCTTCCTATCTTAGAAGTAAAGGGTACACGATGCACACCAACTGTAAGTAAAATGGAATAGAGGACTCCCATCCAACACCAGTCCCTTCATTGCAGACTTCTGTAAACACTCCAAGAGTTTTTCAAGCTAATAAAACTTTGAACGCCTTCTTCATTACTGAGGGACATCCATGTTGGTTGCCATTCTGTATGACCACCTCAAAAAGCAGTTGTGTCATAGGATTTTTTTGGGGGGTGGGAATTCTCTAATTCTTGCACAACACCAGAGCAAGCCATTTCACCAGGAAACAGTCAATATAGGGTGGAATCTGCATCTGTTACAAGCAGCAGTGTAGCTTTTCCTGCTCTGCTCAGGTAATGTTTGGATGGGATCATGAGGGATGGATCTGCTTCCTGTGAATTTTACCATGAGGGTCGGGTAGGGCTATAATCCTATTGCTGCTGCCATTATATGGTGCAGGAAGCATAATGGAAGGAGGAAGAGAACACACCTGTAAAGATCTGAATCATATAATCACATACTACCGGTATGCAAAACAACCAAGCAGGAACTCGAACAGTAAGAGTAAAATTTATTCACAGATCAGTCAGTGCCCGTTAAATGCTGGTAATAAAATAGAACTTTTTTCTGAGATCTCCCTCTCCGTCCCATTGTTACGACCACAGATGTACCCAGTTGCTTAAACTACCGGTAAGCCCAGATTCATAAAACACCCCAGAATAGAGAATTGCAACCTCAACAGCCATCAAATCACAACAACCATCTTTCTAAACCAGGTCCAATCCTAATCTAGTTAGACATAGACCACCTTGGGTTTTTAAAAGCTCCAGATTTTCTCTTTAAAAAAATGATTTTGCTCCACTGTCACTCAAAACCAGCAGATCAAAAGGAAATTGCCACCACCTCTAATTCTCACAAGCAGTAAACACAGCAGTGAAGGTATGGTCTGAGCTGTGCCACTTCAGGCTGCCTAGGAAGGAATACCCCACCATACAATACAGTTTCCTGCACCTTATAAAACATGACAGGAAAATTGATTGGGTTAGAAGAACCATCATCTCCCAACATCTGGTGAACGGAGAGATATATGAAGAAGGAATCCTTTCAGCCCCTCAGTGTAGTCTGAAGTTGCCCAGCCCAGCCATAGGCTTATTTTACTTTTATCTAACACCCCCAATACATAATTTCAAGGCAACTTCACAATTTCAGCAATGTAACATTAAAAGCAACAAAACATGCAACATTTAAAATCTTTTACTATCTGTGAGGACTAGGCTTAAGATGTGCATCGGAAAAGGCTGTGAAGCAAAGAGGGGTTTCACCAAAGCAGCCTCCCTTCACTGAGCCTTTCAGCAGTAGCTTAAAGACACACACATCACCCTCTGTGCATTAATGGAAATGCTCCATTTTGCATGACAGATGCAGAACAACATCCACCAGCCTGCTAAAATGTGCACTTTTGGGGGTAACTCTTTTGCATGTTTCAGGAGTGGAAAAAATGGGACGGCTTTGCTACTGGGTGCAGCCATGCCTGGCTTTGGGATAACTTTTTATCCTGTAGGTTAAACACATGGCCGTGTGATTCATCTGCTAGCTGCTTCAGATTTATGCTCCTGCTGTCCACACACAAACCTTGCTTCACTTTATACCTGCATCATGTGAAGACTAATAATGTTAACACAAGGATTTTCTGAGACAATTATGTACTTTGTGCTTAGGTCTCCACACAATACAGGTGTGCAGCAAACCAAGGCTTATGCATGAACTCTATGTGATGACGTGCATATAAATCAGAAGCAAGTCAGATAAATGAAAAGGCTTCACCTCTCTCTCTCTCTCCCATCTCCACCCCTGTTATCCAAAAATCAGACAAGGCCCAGCAAGACACAGCAGGTGTTGTTCAGTAACTCCAGGACTGCCTACATATGTTGCTAGCTGGGCTTGGGGAACCCTCTTGCTCTGAGCCACTTCACACCATCAGTTGACATTCCCAAGGTCACAACAAACGCTGGATTTCCATTCTCCAAAGTGGGCATGAGTTCTTGCGCATCCCAGGATAAGCAATCCCTGTAAGTTGTGGTCTTTGGTTGCTGGAACTCACAGATTTTTCCCGGCCAAGCCATGAGCAGCCCAAGTCAAGACAGCAAGAAGTTTTATAACTTCATGCCTGCGCTGAGAGGTGCTATCTCACTGTAAGTTGTTCTGAATAAAGTGACAAGTTCCCTGCTGGAAGAATAAAGGGCTAGGAGAGGCCCAATGGTTGCTACTACGGGTGGCACTTTAATGGAAAAAGAGCATGTTAATGTGTGTGTGTGTGTGTGTGTTTGGGTTGCTTTCTTTCTTAAACAATGGGCTTTGATAATGGAACCCCCTCCCCACCATTGCAGTGCCAGCTCAGGTATACATCAGGCCTCCATGCAGCTGGGCAGGACACAGAAGTCCTTGCATTCCCCAAACAGGTAACCTCCCAAGGACAAAACCCTCTAAGCGCAGGGTCTCCTGGCCACCTCCCGCCTCATCTTTCCTCCCATGTGGGCACAGGGAAGGGGACCAATGGAGAGGAACCTGGTTGCCAAAACAGACAGAATATCCAGCAAGAGATGCAAACACAAAATGGCCGCCTTGGAACTTCCAAGCTTGGAGAGAACCCTTTGCTTCCAGCTCTTCCAGCAGGATTTAGGTGCCATATTCCTCCTTCAGCACAGCAGACCTGGCCTCCCTTCTCTGCAACGGCGCATCTGCTCTCCTAGGACAGCCGCTGGTGGCTCTCGCCGCAGATGACCTGTGCCGTCGAGCCATCTGTCTCTCGCACTCACTCACGCTTCCTCCTCAGGTAAAACACAGCTTCTGGGTGGAACGTTCACCCGACGTCAGAACTCCTGCAAAAACAATTGCACCCAGGAAACAAAAAAGAGGCAGCAGCATGAGCACTTGTACTGCCTGGACTTCGGCCAGTTGTTCAAAGTGGTGGCGGTAGCAGCAGGGGCGATGTAATTCAAAAGTTGCTCTAGCTGCAAATGTTTGCAGAAAACTCAAGAGCCCTGCTGGATTGGAGCAAAGTTCCATCAGGTTCGGCATCCCCTTTCTCCACAATACAAATTATAAACTGGTTCTGTCATGATTTTCCACCTTGTTAGGGCTACTGCACTGCCCTACCATCCTCAGTCTGCACTCAGCCAGCCCCCACTTGCTTAACTCTACTGAAAACCAGCCCAGAGGGTGGTATTGCCTGGATGGGGACACAGCTAGGGATATCTCACTCTGTTCCTCATTGTTGGCTCTCTGCCTTCCACCCAACCAGCCCCAACGGGTGCCAGCCACCACTGCCCAAGTAACCATCATTTTACAAGGGTGATGACACACAATTTTAAAGCAGGATCAAAAACTTGGTTTTTTCATACTGCGATGGCTCTTAATCAGGCATGAGTTGTGTAGAAAGTCTGTCAGTGGGGAGCAACAACTATGAATCCTGAAGATTTGGGGAGGGGAGGAGAGGGAAGGGGACATTAAGCCAGTATAATGTTTGCCGTGCAGATACGCCTTTATGTAACCCTGAACTTGGAGGAGAGCGGACAGAGAGCTTGAAAACAGAATGCCACTTTGCTACCAAGTGCTCTCTCTTCTCAGGCAGACATGCATCTCGTTCAACAGCGCTCCACTACGTACCTTCCTCCACTCCTAGGGCTATTTCTGGGGCTGCTTGCCCTTCTCTAGACTCTGCAGGCTCTCGAGATTAAGGTTGAAAGAACTAAGAGCCTTTCCTGGGAACACAGAAAAGCTATAATAAGCACAGGTGCCAAGGGGATGAAGATGTTCTTCAATGCAGGGCAGGGGAGAATGGAAACGGCAAGCCCATTATTTGACTTGGGACTTCACACCCGCCAAACAAGGGGAACATGAGCATCTGATGATCTTCAAACCTTACCCATTTCCCCCCAGCACTCCTCCAGAAGGGCCGAGAGCTCGGGCAGACTGAGGACCTTCAAGGAGGACGGCCATCCTTCTGTGCCTAGGGTAAAGAGGCAAATGGGCACAAAGCATCAGCGTATTGTGGGTCAGTACCCATTGGCCTGGATTGGGCCAAACATGGAGTGGGGGGGGGGGAGAGGGGTTAGGACAATGGACTGAACCAGGGACTGCCAACTTGAAGTGGTGGATTTGGCACTGAATAGGCTTCCAAATTTTTATGTCATGGTGTGGTTGTACACACACACACAGAGAGAGAGAGAGAGAGAGAGAGAGACAGAGAGAGAGAGAGAGACAGAGAGAGACTTTTTGCTTGTAAGGAAAAGCAGCAGTCAGTATCCATGCATCTTTCATATGAAATAGCTGAGACCTGGGGAAGGTGAAAGGGTGATGAAGAAGATAGGGCTCAAAAATAAGCCTGTCCTCTGAAGCCACTTCCCTTTCCCTCTCACACACACAGTCAGACACAGGACTGGGGAACCTGCAGCCCTACAGATGTTGCTGGGTTGCAACACTCATCATCCTTGACCATTGGCCGTGCTGGATAGGACTGATGGAGTCCACTGACACATGGAGGGCCACCTGTTTCACATCCTGCACTAGAACTGCCCACTTACCGGGTCCCAGCTGCGCTTTCACTTCCAACAACCGGCCAGCCGGCTGCTCTCGGTTCATTCGGGAAGACAGTTCTGCCTGACAGGCCCTACCAGAGAAACCAAAATACTGTCAGCAGGATTCTGTGAAAAGAAATAAAAACCGCACAAAGTAGAGCACAAGAAAGCAGGATAGTGCCGTAGTCTCAAGTGCCACACAAATATCCTAGAGCAGCGGAGTAAACCTTGGTATGCCACCGCCACAAAAATGAGGCGACAGCACTGAGCACCTAAGACAGAACTAAAGAGGAGAGGAGAGTTAGGACAAAGGGAATTTATCCCCTGACCACCTTCCTAACTCCAGGTTCGCGTGCACGCCACAAAGTCTACTACCTGAAAAGGTGAATTCTGCCGCTTATACAGGTTGTGTAAAAAAGGCATACATTTTGGGGAATTCTGCCATTTATTGTTCCACCCAATTCATTTGGGTCTTGTTAGCTGCCAATGAGACGGCAGGAGCAGGAAGGGGGTGAAGCCCCTCAGCAAGCGGGTGTCCTATTTAGTCATCTCTACTGTGGCAAATGTCCCACTCACTTTCTCTTTAGGCCTTCTTTACTCTTTAGATCAAGATGTGTATACTCTGAGTTGCTGCCTGCTTGTAGTGTAATTTTGCTGCTTGAAGCAGCATCTTTATACTGTCCTTTTCATTTCATGTAATGTACCAACCATGCTTTATTCATATTGTGAGCACTTTTTGGGGCATAATACTACATTCATAATAAACACATGTTATAACTCTATCAAAAGCTCCTAAGCCTCTTGGTGTTGTGTATAGGAATACATGTGAGTGCTGGTTACACATGTGGGTTTTGGCACACAGCTTGCAACAATGCGACTCCTACGATTGCACCCACACACTTTGATGTAATCACAAACCCTAGGGGCTGGAAACTTGTGTTTATTTTGTAATGCTTTTAAAAAATGAAAAAGAATATTCTTCACAAGCTGCACTGAAATCATATCCAGTGCTTTTCCCTGGCACCTTTCCAGAATCATGGATGCAGCTCCCATATTAGGCAGCTAAGATTGAGAACAAGAGGGAAGGATGAATTTCCAGACATGAAGCCACAAGCCTTTGACAATCATTGTCACTGAGTGCCTGGACTTTCCCCCAATTCAGAATCCTGCAGGTGGCACACGGGCTTCGCCTTGCAGGGATGCAGGAGCTTACAGAGAAGGGAGTGTAAAGAAACGGTGAGAAGGTTTGACCTTTGCTGGAGGCACTCACTGCATCTGTTCTAGGAGGATTCCAGCATTCCTGGCGATGGCCTGCACCTCTCGGAGTTTGGCCTGAGCATTGCTCCAGACCACATCCCGCTCCATCAAGCAGCTCTCCACCACGGCACGCAGCTCCTGCTCCTGGGACACCTGGCCCTTCAGCCCTTCCACCTCCTCACACCTCTGCAAGGGAACACGGGGAAAGTTGCTAAGAGACAAAGGTCTACATTTGTGAATTCCAAAGGGTTGAAAAAACTCCCACAAAACTCTGGCCAACAACTGTTCCTCTACTTCACTTTACTATCAAACTGAGTTTGGGTTTGGATTTTGGGGGTGGTACTAGCTTGCCAAAGGCTTTCCAATGCCACCAGGTTTCAGATCTCTCTCAATATATAATTTTTTATCGAGTTTTCGTTTTTCTACATTTCAAGTTAAACATTTTACAAACTTTAAAATATCCAATGACTTACTTCCATGGTTCACGTTGCATATCATGCTTTCCTGCATATTTTACTATAACCATTCAAATCAATTTTACACCTTTACATCAGTCAACTATTGTTTACTCTGTTGACTTTATATTAATGCTGCCAGCGTTTTCAGCTGTGTACAATTATTTCCCATATATTTAATACATATTTCCCACTCTTCTTTAAATATATACGTTCTTGCTCTCTTATTCTGTGTGTTAAATCTGCAAGTTCTGCATATTCTAACATCTTAAGCTGCCTTGCTCACTTTCCATTTTTGGGCTAACAGAACACGGGCTGCTGTTATTGCATACATGGCACATGGGAATTTCTGTCTGGGGTATTCCCAACGAAAGGGACTCTGTTTTGGGGGGGGGAAGGTAAATTTAAACATTTCCCAATATTCCTTCACCTTTCTACTTGTCCACCGTTTACAAAAAAAAGTTCCTCCCATCAAGTTTCAGATCTCTTAGCTGTGTGTCTAATGCTGTATCTTTCTCAAGCAACTTCAGATGAACAAGGACACCCTCCATGACTAGGAGGGGACAAGTGCATTCCCCATGCAGAAGCAGGTGTGCTTGACCAGAGGCAGAAGCTTCTCAATGGGCTTAAGAAGCCGGCTTCCTTACCTTATGGAGCTGAATGGCCAGTTCCTGCATTTCTGCTTCCAGGCGATCAGCATAGGCCAGCTCCAGGGCATCACTGGGAGGCCGGGCACTGCTATGCCATCGAGCAATGGCAGAGGTCATCTTCCTCTTTGGTCCAAAGAGACTACAGGGGAGAAAAAGCAGCAAAAGTTTAGCACCAAAGGTACAGTCTTCCTTTTGCTACTCCCTTCCTTCACTGGGGAAGTCTTCAGGCAAAACAGAACCACCCCGATTTTCCAAGACCCATGTTGAGACCCAAAGAGAGATCAATGTGAACAATACATATTCACACATAATGGGAGCTTCAATTAGACCAGTGTTTACTATGCATTCAAGAAATGCAAAGAATATTTAAAGAAACAGGTGGAAAAAGCAAATCTTATAGCAGAAATATGAAGGGTACAAAATTAAAATAATAATAGGAAATTAAAGGAAAATAAGGCATGCAATTAGTTAAGTAGATATAAAGCAGAGTGTAGGAGAGGCTGGAAGTCACAGATGGTGGAGGGGGGTGGGGAAAGGGATCTATTTTGGAAAAGTATGTTTGAAATCATTTTGAGAAGGTAGAATTTGGTTTATTGTCAGTCTGTGTTTATATTTTATTGTTAATTTAGTTTATTACTAATTTGTGTTTATATTTTATTGTTAATTTAGTTTATCATTAATTTGTGTTTATACTTTATATTTTCGTTATTTTTTGCTTTTTTGTTCTATTTCTATTATTGTATAGGTTTTTAATGAATAAATAAACTCTATTTTTTTTTAAAAAAATGCAAAGAAAAACATTCTGAAAACAAACATATATTATGTCCTATTTATTCTGCTTGACTCAAGGCTGGAGATGTGCAATGCTATATTGGGTACTGCAACCTTTCCCCCAGAAACAATGGGAACAATGCTTAGCCCTGAAATTTTGCAAAGCATTGGGCTATACCTTTGAAGCAATAAGGACTAGAAACATAAAAATTAGAAATTAAGAAAACGGCAATTCTCAGGAAGCTACCTTCTGTGCTTGTGCAGTATTGCCACACAACTGTGTACGTTCTGCAAAAATATTGCAGATTATACACAATTGACAAGGGCAGCTGTCCAGGTTATGCAGTCTGCACAACATAGAGCAGGAAAAAAACATTTCTAAGAGCGAGCATTAAAAATTATTTGGGAGCTATTCCTATATTGAACTGAGAATAAATAATTGCACAGTAGCCTTGCCAGCTGGGACCCGGGATTCTGCTAACAATGACAGCAGAGTGCTCAGTACAGTGGTACCTCGGGTTACAGATGCTTCAGGTTACAGGTGCTTCAGGTTACAGACCCCACTAACCCAGAAATAGTACCTTGGGTTAAGAACTTTGCTTCAGGATGAGAACAGAAATTGTGAGGTGGCAGTGGGAGGCCCCATTAGCTAAAGTGGTACCTCAGGTTAAGAACAGTTTCAGGTTAAGAACAGACCTCCAGAATGAATTAAGTTCTTAACCCGAGGTGCCACTGTATCTCTGGCTGGAAGGTACACGTCGTTCCTGGGATCATTTTCCTGATTATATGACAGCACTTCAAATGGAGAGCACATAAAGGGTCCTATTTAGATGCAAACTCGCTGGTTATAGCTGTGGAGTATTCAGGGCAGAAACTGCCTGGAGTGGAAGGACTTGGGGAAAGGGTACTAAGGGCAGCTAAGCCTCCAGCCAGCCAGCAAAGAAAGAAAGGGACTCACGTAATGCCAATCTCTTTCAAGTCACTCTCTGTCAAGGTCAGGAAGATGCGAAGGTCGACGTCTTGCTCCTCAAACACTTGCAGGTACTTCAGGCAGCCAATCTGCTCAAGGAAGGTGGCCAGATCCTGCAGCACAGGCAGTGCACGGAGGACAAAAAAGAGGGAGAAGTTTAGGACTCTTGGACGCTGAGAGACTCTAGCTGCATCACAGCATGTTGTAAGCCAGGCTTCCAGCTTCATCAGGATCTCTGCCCCACTAGGCCTTTAGCACCACCTTGCCCCCTGCAATTTGACACGGCACCTAATACACAAGGACTGTCTCTGACACTGGCTCCTCTGTCCATCCCTGTCCCTCGCCCTGTCCAGCCCCAGAAAGTTTTCTGACCACCACGCCATGATTACCTGGGGCCCCGTGTAAGATGCTGCCTCTGCGTGAGAGGGGCTGCAGTGATGGCTGGACATCCGGGATCGGCAAGACCAGTGGCTGTCGCTGTTGCTGCAGCGACTCTTTGCCTTCATGTAGCTCTTGGGGTGCTTTCGTATGGAGAGCTTCGTTGCATGGTCTGAATCCTGGAAAAATATAAAGCAGTGGCATGTTTTGAGAAGAAGGAACACGACGCAGCTCCAATCCTCAAAGGGATGCAAGGACATCATTATCCTTTTGTTCATTGTGTGAAGCATCTGTACTCTTACATTCTTATGAAGCAGGAAGAATGGAAGTGAGAGAGGCTCCTCTTACCAAAGCAGAGAAAGAAGAGGCAATGGGAGGAGAACTGAAGGACGAATGAATCCTCTTATTCTAGCTTCCCAAGATGCTTGAACAAAAGCCCCTCACCAGCCACCCACAGGCAAGGCAGGGGTAGGGAATCTTTCTGAACCCAAGAGCCACATTTCCAAATGGGCAACCTCTTGGGGGCCACATGCCAGTGGTAGGCAGTGCAAGAACAAGAGGCAAGAAACAAGTGTGAATTTAACCTTTGTACAGTGGGCTACAAGCTCTTGTACAAACAAAGGAAGAGGCATTATCCTAGTTCAATGACACATTCCAGCCAGGCAAAAACAGGGCTGACCCTACGGCCAGGCTGGGTGGTGCAGGGTGCCAGGGCACCTGCCCGCCTGCCGCGGAGCTGCGCCCGCCCGCCGCGCTGGGAAACGGAGGGATCCGTCGCACCACAGCGCCAGGGCACCAAATATGCTTAAGACGGCCCTGGGCAAAAACAGAACAAAACTTGAAGATGTGAAGCAGGCATGGTGAGGGGTGTGGTCTGGGGGAGACTCCAGAAAGAGAGGCTCCCTAATTTGAGGAGTCAAGGTTTCTTTCTATACACCAGGAGTGGGGAAACTTTGGTCCTCCAGGCTCTTCTAACTTTAATGATAGCAAAAGACTTTCCTCGTTGCTTTCCAGAGAGCCTTCGCTGCTGATCCCCACTGCTTTGGCAAGACTTTCGCTGCTGCTGCTGGTCCTGATGGTGGCTAAGTTATTGGTGAAGAGGGAATTCTCTTCTGAAATAGGCAGAAGTTATGAAACAGTAAGTTTCCATTCAGGCCTCATAGATGCTTACTGATGACAACTTTCTGGATTAACTATTCTAATACAAAACATACACCACCACAATAAAAAGTGATTATGTCAGGAAGTCCCCAAGGTTGGCCAGGCTCATCCAACAGCAACAAGAAACTGAGCCTCTGGTGTCATCGGCCCAGTCCTGTGAAATACTCTGCCAATATTCAGCAGGTGCCTTCTTTTTGAACCTTTAAAGGCATGCTGAAAACTTGTTTTATTCCCTCAAGTTTATGCTGGCGATTAAGAATACATCTTTCCATAATAGCTGATTTCTTATTCATTTATTTACACGGTTTTATTGTATGGTTTTATTTAAATGATTTTTTTTTTTTAAAAAAAGAACAGCAGTATATATAAAAAAATCATGTTTAAGAAAGGTACCCCGGCTGCTGCTGCTTTCCACATCATGCTCATTGATGGGAGATGTGACATCTCTGTAGCGGAGATCTCCTCCTTCAAAGGCACTCCCATCGTCATTAAAGGTAACATAGCCTTCTGGAGGGACCTGCTCTGTGTGCAAAAGGGGGGCAGAGGGATAGAGAGGTGAACAAATGAAAAAAAGGAAAGAGATTTTATTTGTTGCTGGGTTAAATGAAGAGGCTTATCTTTCCCCCCACCAACCAAGAGGTTCAGTACTGCCTCCTGCTTTTTCTTCTGCTGGAGCTCATCAAGCGACTGCTCTACGGAGGTTTAGAGGCTTGCTTGGAAGTTTTAGTTAAAATTAAGCACTATACTATAGACTCCAGAGAGCAAGCAGCTGTGTTCCAAGTTCATAAGTATAGGAACATAGGAAGGTGCCTAATACTGAGTCACATCATTGGTCCATCTTGCTCAGTGTGGTCTACACTGATTGGCAGTAACCCTCCAGGGTTTCAGAGGACATTCCCAGCCCTACCTGGAGACACCAGGGACTGAACCTGGAACCTTCCACATGCAAGGCCGATGCTCTACCAACCAAGCTACAGCACTTCCCTGAACATGGTGTTCAAGGAAGGAGGGTGATGAAGCAATCAGCCGAGGGACAAGAGGAAGCTACCCGTTGAGAGAGAGAAGAAGCGAGCCTGAACTCACCATAACGAGATGGGCTTTTTGCCCCAATTCTGACCGCCGTGATCTTGGCCAAAGCGTGGGGTCCTTCGTGAATACTGGGGCCTTTGGACTTGCGAGCAGGCCTCTGCCTCTGAGGGGCAGAGTAGGATTCGTCCGATGAGCTGAGATCTTCATACTTTCCTAAGTGCCAAAATGCATCAAGTCAGCGGATGCAGAGTGCATACAGATATTAAATTCCAAGGGCAGCATCCAACTAATTCTGCAGTGCCAAGGAATGTCCACTCCTTCTCTTTCTCCTTTTCCCCTGCCCCTCGCTCACTAAATCTGTCATGGGATTTGCCACAACCCTCAGTCCTGGTCAATTGGTCCATGGGGGTGGGAGGGATTGGGAAGCATTGGTCTAATGAAAAGATGGGAGTCAGTGACTAGAAATGCAGGCAGCAAGCAAGGTTTCTGCCTAAGCAAGCCGAAAGGTCCTTTCCATGCGAAACTATAAGGAGACGTGAGAGTCACCTGGGCCCCTGCAGAAGACCTTGGGCACAGGGGCTGTGTGCAGGTCTAACAGCCCCACAATCTTCATGTGCCCATACTTCATGGCCAACATCCGTGCCGTTGCCCCGGTGCTATCACGTACATCCACTCTCACACCCTGTTGGGAGGAAGCAGACATAATTAAATTTTGCCGACAGGAAAGGGGAGGGAGGCTTAAACAGATCCAAGGGGCTGTGTGGTCGAACCCAAGAGTGCATTTTCACATGCCGTGTCCCTGAAGAATTGACTGAAGGATTTGCACCACCAGCAAGGCTCTGCATACCCACCATAACCATCGCATTTGTGCACTAGCCAACCTGGACTCCTTGGGGAGAAAGGGCAGGGCATAAATTCAATAAATAATTTAGCTTTGAGCATTAAACAGTTTTCAGGGCACGAAGTTAGAAATCTTTGCTTGCGTTTGTGCTATTAAAAATGGCACCACTATGTGGTCAATGTATGAATTTCAGGCTTCAAGAGCTCTAGCTACTCTTTTGACAAGATACGGCTATGAGAAGCACCAGACTCCATGCCAGCAAGTTGGGCTCCTGATCCCTTTTGAAGCACGAGAGCAGAGGCAAGTGGGATCTGTGACAAAATATTGCAGTGCATTCTCATCCAGGCTGTCTGGTGCGTTTTGAAAGATGGATACATAAGCTCATCCTAATGATGGAAAGTCAATGAACTATCTTCAGTCCTGCTTGAAGTTTACTTGCAGGCAGTTACAGAAAGTGGAGTGTCCACTTTTGGACGGAAGTAACAGGCTATAGCATCCTTCCCTCTTCCCTGGATGTCTCTAGTACAGCATTCCATCAACTATTAAAGGAGAAGGTCTGGGGCAAATAAGGAAGGTGGGGGGGGGGGGAGGGTATGGCTTCCTAACCCAACAATGAACAAATGAAACCAGCTTATTAAAAACTGGTTTGATAGGCTTAGAAATCAAACACTTGAAAAAGCCTTCATGACAATTAAAAATATTATTATTATTTTAAAAAATGGGTAGACAAGCGTGTAGGCATGAAAACCACATAAAAATCCAAAGGTCTACACATGCTCCATATAAAGAAGCCTTTGCTGAAAAGACTTTTGTGTGCTGCAGCTGTTGGGGAGATATGTACAAAAAAGGCTTTATTCTGTACGTTTCACAGCTTTCAAATCCCTTTGGGGGAAGGAAAGAAATGTGTTAGATACAACCCTTCCCTTTCAACCATCTTCACCCCACTTTTATCAACAGAAGAAAGGCCTACATGAACACCCTTGTTTGATTGACCCAACATATTCCCTCCCTCTAATAAGATAATAAGACATGTACAGGATGACTATGAAGAAGGTCTAGATGTGATGCTGAAGGAAAGAGCTGGCATTTCAAGAGGCTGCTACAGAAAGCGATATTCATGCTGAATGTGAATTAACTGCACAGAGTGATTCAGAGACTGGTTTCAAAAGCATGGTATCTCTCAAGAGGAGGAAAGAAGGGGACAATGTTTCTAATTAAGGCTTCCTGAAAGAAATGTTATGCATGAAGGCAGATCAACGGGAGCATCCAGTACGGATCTAGGCGTGGGAACATGCTGAAGAAGTTGTATGGATGTGAAGCTTCTCTCATTTCCCCTCCTTTGGCAATAATCAAGAGCAATCATTGAAAGAAATAGCCTTGAATCAAGATGTAGTTTTCTTAATATAGTGGCTTTTCAAATTGGCAGTATTTCTGCATACTGGGAAGCAAAATTGGTTGTGGAGAAGGGAAACCAAAGGTGCCTTGGAACACCTGAGAAATGAACACTCACTTACATGATTGAGAAGATTCTGGACAATGATCTCATGGCCAGATGCAGCTGCTTCCATCAGAGGAGTATATCCACAAAGGGGCTCCCTGGACAACAGAAATATATAGCCCATGAAAGGCTCAAGTCAGAAAATGGGGCAGTCATCAATGCAACGGGGGCATGCTAGTCATCCACAGCTAGAGGAAGCAGGGAAAAAAGTACCAAGAGCAGGCAACCCTAGAGGCATAGATCTTGGGACTTCTTGGTTTTCACACCACATTCCTGGTTGAATAAATAAAGCGACCTTACACAGAATCAGACCACCAGTCCAACGAGCCTAGGAATGCTGACCCTGAGAAGCAGTGCTCTTCAAGGGGTTGGGGTTGGCCTTTGCCAATGGCTCTGCTGGCCTCCAGCTAAGGGGCTGAACCTGGGATCTTCCACCTGCAGAGCAGGTTCCATGCTACCGAGTCAGGGCTCCACCTGTTGGCTGTGTCAGGCTTGCCCTTGAATTGTGCTCTACATATTTTAAGCTCTATCTCAGGGATGGTGAGCCTGTGGCACTCCAGGTGATGTTGGACTGCAAATCCCATCATCCCTGAATGCTAACCTTGCTGGCTGGCACTGATGGGAGTTTGAAGGGCCACAGGTTCCCCATCTCTGCTGAAAGCTATGAGCTACCAACTGAAGCCCCTGAGGCCCAATCCAATACCGTGAGAAGTCTTAAGCATGTCGGGCGCCCGGGCGCCATGGTGCGGAGATCGCTCCGGCGCCCCCCGCTCCGCCCCGTTTCTTGCTGCGGCTGGTGGGCGGGCACAGCGGGTCTGCCGCATGCCGGCCCTGCACCACCCAGCCTACCCCTAGAGCCGGCCCTGGTGAGAAGCCTTGCCACCCCTCATTCTCTTCTCAAATTGATAGGAAACTTAGGCTGACTTAATGGTGAGCAGCAAATCTGCCCCTAAGTTGTACCACCTCAAGTTGCAGGTGGGGTCTCACATGCTTGAATACATTTCCATTCAAGAAAATGTCTTCCACATAAAATACTAGTGTGTTGGGGAGATGAGCTCTGGCTTGGTTTTCTCTCCGGTATGCTAGGCCAGGAGAGCCATAGCTAACATTAAAAACAAAAAACAATCCTTTTGTATATGGAATGCCCACTACAGTGCTCTCTTAAAACATCAGCTGAAGAGAAAAACTGGGAACAATGCCAATAAAGTCTGATGGTTTGTCTTCAAAACTAAAATACCAGTTACTGTGTCAGAAGTATGAACTTTTCCTGCTAGAGTTTCCACCCAATATGCTCCATGGAAGTAAATGGTTCTTTCTGGCAAAACAAACAAGCTGATAGCACTTTGGATTCTGAGACTGTTCCAGGAATATGGATCAAACCCACCTCAGAAAACACATTTTTGGTTATTGAGAGGGAAGGAATACTGTAAAGAAAGCAACATGAGATTCATGTCCTAAGAGGAGAAGAAAGAGTCCACTGAGAGCTTATTTTTAGTAGTCAGGGGGTGGCATTAAAGCCAGAAGAGAAGGTTTGAAAATGAGCCATCAAGGCAAAAGTCAAGATAAAGAAGAGAAGAATCTCAGAAGAATGAATTGAGAGGTAAGATTTGATAAGGAAAGAGTAAGGAGAACCCAGTACTATTTTTTTTTGTAGAAGTGAAATGGAAAGAATGGAACCCCAGCAACAGCATAGCATGCACACATTCTTGCCAACAGGTCATCTCACTAGTTCCCGTGCAAGTTTGTGAAAATCTTCCCCTTGCAATATATTCCCCACTTCTGCCCATCCCCACAGCTAAAAGTTGTTTGTACTTTTACCCTCTTCCAGAAGAAATAGCTATCACAAGCAAAACTTGTGGGATGTAAGATTTTAGATAAATATGTTTACTCGTTACTAATTATTTTTAAGGGAGCAGTCAGAAAGTCTATCCTCAATGCTCCATTTCTCTTACATCAAAAAGAATGGAAAATTAATCATCTGCCTAGAAAGTCTAAAGGCAAGCAGATCTGACTTGTCAGTTAGCCAGCCTGTGCCAAAATCTGAGCGAGATTTTATCTGAAGCTTTTTTAACCAATGTATTGCTTTACGCATAACTCCTCCTACCAATAGATTTACCCCCTTCAATTCATGCACTGTGCTGTTGTTGTTTTTCTGCCCTACATTCAAAGCAGGAAAAGTTTAGTTCAATTTATCCAAGTCAGGAGTTGTCAACCTTTTTGACAAATGCTTTGCTGATCAACCCCAAAGTACTGTTTTAGTGCCCACCTACAATGCAGCTTCTGTACCAGGGATGACTGGATTGGGTGTTACCTCTAATCTACTGAGCCAGGGAGGTGACAGGAATGTGGAAGAGGAAGGCAGGCCAAACCTAATCTGTGTGCCATATCCAGACCCAGAGGCCTACCAGGTCATGCCCAAGAGTGTCACAAACATTGGTGTCACAAACATCTGTATTATTTTATCGTGTTTTTAATATTCTGTTAGGAGCCTCCAAGAGTGGCTGGGGAAACTCAGCCAGATGGGTGGGGTATGTATGTATGTATGTATGTATGTATGTATGTATGTATGTATGTATAAATAAAATAATAATGTCATATGCACATAAGAATAGGCTGCTGGATCAGGCCAGTGGCCCATCTCATCCAGCATCATGTTCTCACAGTGGCCAACCAGATGCGTATGGGAAGCTCATGAGCAGGAGTTGAGCACAACAAGTTTCCCCTCTTGAGGTTTCCAGCGACTGGTACTCAGAAGCATACTGGAGATGTCCGTCACATACGGCACTCATGGCTTAACTTAACTACTCACAATCTAGATGCAAGAGTACAGCAGTGTGACTTCCTATGTTTTCCCCTCTTTTGCATGTGTCATGAAAGCATTTTTTCTATGAAAGCTAAGCTACTTCTTCCCCTTAAAATACCGCCAGATATTTGACACAAACAAACAAACAAACAAACAAGCAGGCCTTTCACAGGCCCATTTCTCTCTTACCTGCAGTTTGCATTTGCTCCATTATCCAATAAGAACTTGACCATTTGCTGATGGCCAGCACTGGTGCAGTGGAAGAGGGCAGTCCAGCCATGGATGTCCTTCATCTCCAACTCGGCACCTTGCTTCAAAGAAATACAGAGAGGCCGTTAAGGCAGGGCACCTACTGCGTGTGACACTGAAGCCAGGGTGCATTTCTGTATAAACAAGAGCTTGCAATAATGAACAGAGGGAGAGATCGCTTATTTCAGGCAGAAATTTACAACCATGTTACTTTTAGTTTCTTATTTCTATACCACTTTTCTATTATGCTAATAGCATAACCAGGGGAAAAGAACAGCAACCCAGAGAAGGCTCTTCTCACAGCAATTTAATAGCAAACCACTTACAGCCGCAGAGTGTCCCCATTTTATTCTGGGTTATTGCATCAGTTTTATTCATTGTCTGATTGAATGCATTCAGAAAAGTCATTTAAACAGGATCCTGCCCCTGTGTGGTGTGAGTGGAGGAGTTACTGGAAAGAGCTCTAACACTCATACTCCAACAGCCTGTAACTTTGAGTAGACTTGAGACTTTGAAGGATGCTCTCATGCTGCTGCACCCTACAGGAGTTATGAAAGAGGACAGCAGGCTTTATCTCACAGCCACTCATGGTGTCTGAGATTGCCACCCTTCTCCTTAGTCCCATAGAACTTAATAGGAGCCACTGACAACCACCCCTGAACAACCCTGTTTGCACCTTTGGTTTCACTTCTTAGTCATGCGCGATATCTTTAGACTGCACAGTTGGTGCCTTTCACAGCTATTGCCAAGTACACCCACCTGAAGGAGGAAGGCAGCAACGCTCTCATTTCCACAGCTAGAAGCCAGCATCAGCGGAGTCTGCCCTTCTGGTGTTGGTACATTCACATTCACGCCAGCCTCTAGCAGTATGCGTACAATGGTGTCATGACCGATGTAAGAGGCATACATTAGCGGGGTCCAGCCACCGCAATTCCGCTGATTCAGGTCTACCTCCCCACTGAAAGGCATGAATCAGATTAGTGCTCCATGGGCAGCTTATCACAGGCAAGTTACATAGTTTTTGAAGGTTTCACTCAAGGAAACAAACAACTTTATAAGTTTTGCTGATATTCCTGGTAGCAATGTGTGCCCCCACTTTGCCAGTAGCAAGTGGAAAGGTTCACAGCAGCATTCTTCTAAGCATTTTGGTCGCACCATTTGCAGGTGGCACATTTGCACCACTTTTAACAGCCATGGCTTCCCCCAAAGAATCCTGGGAACTTTGCTCTAAGGGTGATGGGAATCATAGCTTTGTGAGGGGGGCTGAACTACAGTTCCCAGGATCTTGGGGGAAGCTGTGGCCGTTAAAATGGAATAAATATGCTTTAACTGTAGGGTGTACATGTGATCAACTACTACCTTGCTTCAATGCTTTCTGGTAGCCTTTAGCCACCTTCATGTTTCACAAAATTATTTTGAATTGCACGTAGTGACAAAAGCCTGGGGTGTATGTGCAACAGAATGAGGTGGTAGACTCTTTTTTAGGCTGAAGGTGGGGTGGGATTTTGGAATAATCCCCCATGGATAAAAATCACATGGTGAATGAAAAAGTAGCTCATTGCGGGGGAAAGGTTATAATTCAGACTGCTCCCTGCTGTGCTCATTTTCTGCAGAGAAGGGCTGTAGCAGAAAGCCTCAGGTCCCATCTCTGGCATCTCCAGGCAGGGCTGGAGAAATAGAGCTGAGTGTCATCAGCATACTGCTGACAACATACCCTGAACCTCTGGATAACCCCAGCCAGTGGTTTCATGCAGATGTTAAACAATGTGGGAGATAGGATTGAGCCCTGCGTAACCCCACATTAAAGGTTCCATGGGGCTGAAAAGCATTCCCCAAGCAACACCCTCTGGGGATGACCATCTAAGTAGGACTGGAACTACTGCAAAGTGGTGCCACCCACCGCTAGTTTGGACAGTCATTCCAGAAGGATACCATGGTCAATGGTATCGAAAGCCTCTGAGAGGTCGAAAAGAATTAACAGGGTCATGTTTCCCTTGTCTCTCTCTTGACAGATGTCATCATACAGGACAACCAAAGCAGTTTCTGTACCAAAACCGGGCCTAAAACCTGATTGAAATGGATCCAGAAAATCAGTTTCTTCCAAAAGCGTCTGGATCTGGTCTGCAACCACTTGCTCCAGAACCTTGCTCAGGAAAGGAAGATTAGCAACTGGCTGAAAGTTAGTTAGGTTTTCCAAATCCAGGGGCGGTTTCTTAAGGAGTGGCTTTACCACTGTCTCCTTCAAACAGGCAGGGACCACCCCCTCTCATAAAGAGGCATTGATCACCTCCCTGGCCCAGCCAGCTGTTCCTTCCCTGCTGGTTTTTATTAGCCAAGAGGGGCAAGGGTCTAGAGCGCAAGTGGTCGCCCTGACTGATCCGAGCACCTTGTCCACATCATCAAGCCTTACCAACTGAAACTCATCCAACACAACAGGACAAGACTGTGCTCTGAACACCTCATGAGATTCATCTGCTATAACAGCAGAGTCAAAGTCTTGGTGAATGCAAGCAATCTTATCCTCAAAATGTTTTGCAAACAAGTCACAATGAGCTACCATTGGTTCTATCACCTCCTTTGGGCCAGCCTGTAAAAGGCTCTGTACAACCCGGAAAAGCTCTACTGGATGACATAATGAGGCTGCAATGGAGGCAGCAAAGTATGCCTTCTTTGCTGCCTTCACTGCCACTAGGTAGGCTCAATAATGAGCCCTTCAGTTGCATTCATTCGGATCTTTCCTCCACTTGCATTCAAGCAGCATTTGGAATCCCACTGGATCCCTCAGCCTCCAAGGGCAGACCTTCTTAATAGGTCCCCCACCTCTGCAGAGGGGAAGAAGCTGCTGACAGTTTAAATCTCAACAGGAAGTGATCTGACCACGACAAGGGACTGATGTCAATGTCCCCTACCTTCAAATCACTCTCTTCCTGCCCAGTTGAGAAAACAAGGTCCAGAGTGTTGCCTGCCATGTGCTTTGAGCTGGTGACATGTTGGGACAGCCCCATGGTTGTCATTGCGACCATGAAGTCCTGAGCTGCCCCAGAGCCAGCTGCCTTGGCATGGATGATGAAGTCCCCCAGAACCAGCAGTCTGGGGGTCCTCAACACTGTCTCCGAGACCAGCTCTGTCAGCTCAGGCAGGGAGACTGCTGGGCAGCGAGGCAAACGGTAAAGTAGCAGAATCCCTAATCTGTCCTGATTGCCCAACACCAGGAACACAGTATTATTCCCTCCCCAAACGTCTCCTCCTTACCGTTGAATACTCTCCTTTACCACCTCATACTGGCCAATTGAGGCTGCTGTGTGAAGGTCCAGTGGAACATCTAACTCTTGGCGAGAGACCATTTGACCTGCGCCATGCCACATGGATAGGCTGAGATTCAGCAGATCCGACTCGCTGGCTTCATCACTCAGCTCTGACATTGTGTCTTGGTGGGCTGAAAGACAAGCACCGTCAGTTCTTCACCTTCACTACCTAGCTAAAAGGGTTTCCAATCGTCTTGGGGTATGATCTGAAAGCTCCTGAAGTTGGGACCCTGGTGTACCCTACCTTAAGTTCAATGGGTAAAAAGGCAGTATACAAATAAACAAAATAAGGAGATCTGAGAAGAAAAGAGAATGATCTTCTCCTGTCTTTGTGCATTCTTCACAAGACTAGAGAACTATCTTCACTTACTAATGTCTAAAGACCAACATGCTGTTAAAGGCACAAAAGCAGAACAGATCCAATCACAAGACTAAAGGAAAACACAAACCACCATGCACTGCAATTACTGGGAAACCTAGTCTTTTTGAAATGTCCATGATAAGTTGACTGTTTCGCAGGTGAGACCTATTCACAGTGAAGGGAACCCGGAAGGTGACAAATGACCGTTCTGATACTTGGTTCAATTTACTTTTTTGTTCTTGAACAACAAGGAACTATACAGGCCATGAAACCTCATGTCTTAAACACTGGAAATCCCACACAGACACACGTAACGGTCCTTGATAACATACCAGCTATCACCCACACTTTCAACTTCATCCTCAAATCTGTAAGTTTCTCATTTTAATTTCACAATTTTCACAAACACATCAATTTTATACCCATTATGTGGTACATTTTATGTTATTAAAACAATAAAATAAGTTGCCTTGATGTGGCTTAGTTGTTGTATTAAGCACTTTTTAATCCACTCCAGGCACAACATAGTAAAGAACTGTAAATGCATATAAATAAATATTTCAGCCCCCCACCCCTCAAAGAGCTCTATTTTATTTTTTGGGGAAATGTTACATCTCTGAGCTGGAAACCCTCTAACAAGCTGGTTTTCTATGTGCAAGGAGTTCTTGTGTACAGAGCAGCATACAGCAAGAACAAGAGAATCAGGAACAAAACAATTCTCTGCACCCAAAAGATGAACAAGAAGACCAGGCTATAACTGTTCTCTCTAGCAGAGTAATTCCTATGAGCCAGAATTGCTATGGCCATTGTTCTGTACGGAGGGCCAAACAGGGAAAACTAGAGCCAAAACCTACCCAACCCCCTGCAAGCAGAAAACAAACATGTGAGTGCAAGAAAGATAGGGTCCAAATCTTCCTTCCGGGACACTAGCTCTATTTGTGCAGTAATCTTTGCTTTGCTCTGGTTGCTGTTCTTTTGTGTGGAGGAGCCCTCTGTCATGAGGCACCTCTGCCCTTGCAGTCTGAAGTGATGCAGCCCAGGCATAAGGCGCTAAGGGCATTCTGCGCTGAGGGTGATGCTTCCAGGGCACAGCTGTGTGTGTGTGTGTGGCCCCCCAACCGCTGGACTCCAACTCCCATCAGCCCCAGCCAGCAGGGCCAAAGGCCAAGGTTGATGGGAGTTGGAGTCCTGAAGTACCTGGGACGCTCATAGGGTCCCCCCACCCTCCAGCCCTCCGCAGGAGGCAACAGCCCACAGCTCAGAGGCGCCCCTCACGCCTATGCCTCCAGGGTGCCCAGAGAACCAAGGCCCGGACAGTGTACTGGGCTCCACCTAGTGAGGCAACGAGCACGCCAAAGGCCTTCTGCATCCACAACCTCCTACGAGGCTCCGCTTCCAGCCCGGCTAACACAACTTCCGCCTCCTCTGCTGCCGTACAAGCCTCGCCTCACCTCACCTGCTTCACCTCAGGTCGCCTCAGCCGCTCTCCCGGAAATGCCCGACAATGACGTCGCGGGCAGAGCGTCAGGACTTCCGGAAGGCCCCCCCCTCTCTCTGTGCACCACGTGATCATCACCCGCCTCCTCCTGGAAGCTGCGATATTGCTCAGCCAGCCAATGAAAAGCTAAGACTGTAGCGCTCCCCACCCGCGATACTCCTTCGGCGCGCCTTCCGAGCGGGTAAACCAATACAGCAATAGGTCCTAGCAGGCCAAAGAAAACGGAAAAAGCAGCGAGCGAAACGGGAAGGAATGATACGAATGAACCGCTGTTTGTGTTTTTTCCCATATTTCCTAATGCATATGTTTTTGTTGCGATAAGTTTCTAAGAAAGGCAATATTGGCTAAGCCCCAAAAATGTTAGTTTATATTAGGCTGGCAGGACTCCAGAAATGGGCGGGGAATCAGGGGCGGGGCGAACAACCGGGAAGCGCACGTCGTTTGAATAGAGACGTGTAGTGACGGCGGGCAGAAGGGAGGTTGATGACAGCTATCGGGTAGGTCGCTTTCGAGGGACTGAGATACAATGAAAGGCGGTGGGGAAACGTCTTGGTGGTTTGTCCGCAGCCGGGATGCTGGGCAGGGAAGTCGCCCGGTAGGTCGCGAGCGAAGATCGGCGTCCGGTTGCTATGGAAACGGAAAAAGCGGTACCCGCCGCCCTGCGGGGCGTGGCCAAGCGATGCAACGTCGCCATGGTTACCAGCCTCCATCTTGCCTCTCCACCAATCCCATGCTTAGTTTTCCTGCTGTCAGTTTCATCGCGCGCTCGTCAAACTTTTCATTTTTAAATTGAAAATATAAAATTATACAAATATAATGGAAAGAAATCCGCAGTCCTGTTAAGAAGAAATCCTCCTCGGTATCAGTGGGACTTACTCCCAGGTAAGGCTGCAGTCCTAAACCCACTTCCTTGGGAGTAAACCCCACAGAATTCACCGTGACTTACTTCTGTGTAGACATGGTTAGGACGGCAAATATGTGCAAATATTTTTTTAGGAGGTAAAAAGTAGAGAAGGGAAATATATGTCACTCTGACAGTAGTAACACAAAAATTAAAAAATATTATGTACAGCATCATCCATGTTTACAAAAAATATATATTCCTGGCCAAAATATTTAGCAATGCTACATGCTATATTCCCCCCCAGCTTAATTCTGTTCTGTAAACATAAAAAAGGCAACAAATGTGCCACAAATGTTTAGTGGGCATTCCTTTTGCCTTCCAATAAATGTCAATTTATAATGTGTGTATCTGTTTAATATACATAATATCTTGCCTTTTTTCAGGCAACATATCTCCAGGGCATCTTACGATAATAATAAACAACTATTGTGTGTTTTATTTTAAGTATAAATATATAAGTAGGTGGAGCTGCAACAACTGCTTTTTCAAGGTTCCATAAAGACCATATAGGGCAGCCATGCTGGCTGATGCAAGTTGTAGTCCAAAACATTTGGAATGCAGCACCATGTCAGTAAAGGTTAACACAAGCAGATAGCCTCATGATTTCGTTCCTGGGACTGGATCACCTCCGGTTCTGTAATTAATGGATGTTTAGGTGGTACTGTACAGTCCAAACAACAGACTACATCACTATGCTGTGGTGCTAGCCCAGAATAACAGTATTTCATCATTCCTAACAATTGTTCATGCTTGCTGGGGCTGATGGGAGTTGTAGTTTAGCAACACCTGGAGGGCCAAAGGTTCCCCACACCTGTTGTAGACTAAGGTGGGAAACCTCTGGCCCTCTAGATGTTGTCCCCCATCCACTTCAGCCAGTGTGAATGATTGTTAGGGATGATGGAAGTTGTAGTACAATAACATCTGGAGGGCCACACGTTCTCCATCCTTGATGTAGACATTCCTACCCTGTGTTTATTCTACTCTGTTCTTTCTTTAGCACCAGTATCTGAAATTCAGCTGAGTAGGTCACATAGGATCACTTCAAATGGCATCAGAGGATCAAAACAAGGAAAAAGAGGGGGGTCCTAACCTTCCGACAGCTCCTTTCCAATGGGGAGCCATCCTGTCTGCAGTGAAAGATCAGATTCCTTCAATGGATTCTGACACATTAGTGGTAAGTGCCATTCTCCATTTTCTGTTCTTTCAATCTCAAACCATCTGTATTAGCCATCCAAGACACAAATACTAGCAAAATTTGCAGGAAGACAGTCTTCAGCTCAAAATGTCTTGCCTACGTAGAGTCAAAATTTAAGGAGTTGATTTTATAAACCCTGAAAAAACAGCTTTTTTGCCCATGACATATTGTGGTAATTTAAATTGTATCTTGATAATTGTGCGGTTTTTTTTTTTTTTACATACACAGAATTAATCTCATTGTTAATCCTATGGAGCAGCACTGCAGTATTTACCATGGACTCTGTTCAGTTCCATTGTATTGTTTCATATTTTCAGCCGCATAAATTTTGACATTATTTACTTCCAAGAAAGTGTGCTTGAAGTTCACAACTTTATGTACGTCAGCTAGTGTGAGATGCCCAGCAATGAGTGTGGTTTAGTATCCACACCTACTTCCTCTCCCAGCTTTTCTGCCTTGGAATGAATGTCACCCAGTTTCTTTCCTCCCTTTGATAGTCTGATTGCAATGAAGATGATGGGGAGCTTTTCATCTTCCAGCGTGATCAACCCAACCTGGTTCCTGACTTCTCAGAGGAACTTGAAGACCTTCCTCCAGAAGAAGCACAATTGCAGGTGATTGTTCCTACCTAACATCACTGGGTTCAGCCCCAGTAGGGTAATGCCTGTATTAAGACCAAAAATATTTATTTGTTTATTTCATTTATGAAATACTCCCCATAAGACACCCTAAAGCGATTTACAGTATAAGAACATATATAAAACAGTTGCGTATATAGTTACAGATGAAACAATTGCATAAATATTTTATTTTTACAAAAAACATATAAATATGAAAACAATAGCAGCACATACATAAAATCCATTCAGATCCAAAAGAGACACCTTCTGGGATAAAGAAGGCACTAAGGCACCAGTTACAAAGCTCTTATATAATGACCAGCATGAAAGGAAACTGAGAGGTGGAGCTGGTCTCTCAGCAAAGCTGATGAGGTGGAACCTGCTTTGCATCTCTTCCTCTGCTGTAGGCATCTGAAATGGCATCTGAAAATGACAGTGTGTGCGCGCATGTGTGTTTGTGTGCATGCACAGGAAGCTGGTCTCTCAATAGTCCCCACCACAGTGACAAACAGGACCATAGAAGGCTACCTTATAAAGAGACAGATCGTTGGTTTATCTAGAGTATTATCAATAGGGAAGAGTTGCCCAATATTTCTCTCCTAGCCTTACTTGGAGATGCTGGGGATTGAGGATGGACCTTCTGCATGCAAGGCAGATGCTCTGCCACTGAGCTACATTTTTCTGGTTTTTAATGGTTATCATTGGTGGGACCCAACAAGCAATTCTCACAAGCCACCATGTTTGAATTCACAAGTTGCTCATTCGGTCATACCTGTTCTTCACATACTTAGTATTGTTTACCAAGATGTAACTGGTATCTTTCTTGCACTTTTAGAAAACATTTGAGTTTATGAGACATCCAAGAGAGACCTGGAATGAAGATGGAGAAGGTTTTGCTTTTCAGAAAGACAAGAGTCCTAGAGGACATATGTTACTAGACAGGGACGGATTTGGTCTTGTGACTGAAGAAAAGTCAAACCAACAGGCCATTGTTCCTTCATTGTCCTCTACAAATGAGCATAAACCTGGAGAGGGAATGTCAGGGGTCCCCAGAGACCAAGAACGAGATGTCAGGGAAACTAAGGGGAGACTGAGCTGTTCACCTGATACATTACCATCTGCGGAAGTGTCACCTTTTTTGATGCTAAACACCAGTGAAAAAGAACGAAGGAAACTAATAGAAACTAAAATTCTCTCCAAGGCGACATTGGGACCCCCTTCTGGAGAACTAGGTCATCCCCAAGCGAAAAACAATAACAACAATTTAGAAATTGCAGAGCAGGAGCCAGGAGCTATTTCAGCTGAACACCCCCGAGAGCTGATGCTGTTTGCCTTCAAGGTACACATAATAATATGGGTCTCTATTCTTCTTCAGAACAGCCTCTGTATTCTCTTTTCTTTGTTGTCTGTGGAAGTTGAAGGTCTAAGCATGCAGAATATTATCTGATCTTGTTAGGCTGAATGTTAATTTTACTGGTAGATAAAGGGTAGAAAGAGAGAGCTCAAGGTGGTATGAGAAACTCATTCTTGTGAGCACACTCATTACATTTTTGTTTTTCTATTAAAGTGGTCCTTCAAGTTTTTCTAGTGTGTCTATTGGGACAGAAAAAAATGCTCAGTACAGGTGAAAATGACTGCCATGTTGACTGTTTTGCTAAGGATGTCAGAGAATCCCAATGGAACCAGACATGGGAGTGGAAATTGTCATTGTTTGCTTATTTGTCCCATGTACAGAAATCAATATTATCTGCTTTTGCTGTTTTCCTGTCTGCAAATGATACTTAATTGATAACTCCCCACAACCATCACCATTTGCATTGTGTCTGCTTTGTATTGAAATGAATGGTGTGGAATAATGTAATTAATTGTGTCAAATTGCACTACAATGGAGAGCAAGTCAAACGACATAGTTTTCATTGGAAGCAGAAATGCAGCAGAACAGTAACAGCGTTGCATGCAATGAACACGAGTCAGAATGGAAATCAATGCCTTCTCACAATCCTAGCTGTTGCTTAACCCCTTCCAAAGTCCATCAGCTCTGGCCAACTGGCAGGGCCAGTACCAAGAGTAGGGATCCACAGCTCAGTCTATTGGTCAATTTCAGATGTGCTCATTCTTAAGTCCATTCCATCCTGTTTCTGTATTAATCTGTGATCATTAATTTTTAAATCCACGCATATCTTTTTAAATTTAAGTACATATTTCACTACATGTTTTATGGCAAAATTGTATTTAAATATGTATTGCATATTAATGTTTGCATTTATAAATGCATTTTATCCTGAGATGAACGTTTAAACACATTTTGGTGGTTTTGAGGAAAGGAAAATCTGGAGTTCTGTGAAATCCGAACGGTAATTAGGTTCTGATACGCTCATTACTTTGAGAGTTGCAAGGGAGGTCTGCAAATGGAATTAAATTCCTCAAGCATTCCTAACCAAGAGCAGACACTAAAGTAAGGAAGCTTGATTACCATGCTGCTGTTACCAACTGCAAATCTGATGTGACAGTGTCCAGAGGATATATTGGAGGAGATAATTTATTTTAGTCCCCTAAAAAGAAAGCAACTGATAAAACCATATCACAGAGACAGTCCCCTAGCCCTGCTATGCGAGTCTGACAACAAGCTACTTCTCTTGTGTAAAAAGGGTTATTCTTGAATAGAGTGCAAAGTTTGCAATGATCAAAGCATAGCCTGCTCCTTGAACCACCTTCAGCTATCTGCAGGGGTGTGTGTGGGGGGGAGGGGGAATGACTTATTCCTGGCCAAGAGTGTTGGCCACTTGTAGGCTACTTACTATGAGGTTTTTTTGGTGTTCTTTTTCTTGTAAAACCCAGCCTAGGAAAGTCATAGTTTTGGAACTGCTGCATTATACATGCCTTACGCAGGGGCTCTGTGTTTAACGTTTTTATCATCCCCCCGACAGGCTAATTTCTTTCGTAAGACTTCCTCTTGAGATTTTATATGCTGAAGAAACAAATCTTAAGTAATTTGTTCTGATTATTTTTTTTTAAGAAAACCATTGTGCTTATTTTATGCCAGCCGTGAAAGCGGCAAGATTTCTGCCACCGCTGGAAGTCTGATTTAGCCACCTTCTTGGATTGCTTCATTCATTTCATGGGACAAAGAGTGCCATTATCAAATGCTTCCCTGCCTATAAAGCCCCAGCCCTGTGCCAGTAAAAGAAAACCTAACCACATTAGGGAGAAAGGATCTAGCCCTACCTGCTCCTTGTTATACTAGTTTTCCAAATAGTGGTGCGTTCAAAAATGGCATCTGTCACCTGCAGTGCTACAGTCAATCCTGTTACCTCAGGAGTCCCCCACTTCGTGCCACTGTATTCATAGCTATTGCCTTGGAAAGGGGAACCATTGGTCCTCCAGAGGTTGATGGACTCAGGCACTCATCATTCCCAGCCAGCATAGCCCATGGGAGCTGGAATCCAACAGCATCTGAAAGGCCACTCTGCTCTAGCCCTAGCAAATCCATGGCTGAAGTGAGATTTCAATTGGGGAGAGTCTGCCTCAGAGCTCATAAACTTAGCCACTGTAGCGATGTATTTCAGCATTTGACAGAGTTCCCCAACCTTGTTTCCTCCATATGTTTTGGACCACATCTCCCACCATCCCTGCCCATTGGGCATGCTGACAGGAGCAGTTGGAAGAACACCAGATTGGGGAAGGCTGCCATATGCAATAACTGTGTGATTAGATTTCACAGTTGGGGAACCTTAGGCCAAGGGGCCAAATGCAGCCCCTCAGGCCACACCCCTCTGCAGCCATGCCCCTTACCAATCCTGCTTCATACTGGACTTTGATAATGACACTGGCTTGTCTGGGTGGAGGATCAAGAGGGTTGTGCGACTGTGTTTAGAAACCAGTCTACTGTACAAAGGTAAAGCTTACATCCATTGTTCTCCACACTTTTGCCTCTGACCCTTCACCATTGGCATGTGGCCCCTTTATGGTTGCCTAGGAGGGAATGTGGCCCTTGGGCTGAAAAGGTTTTGCTCACCCTTGCTTCTGAGTAAACATACATGATTGCACTAGCTGTATTTGTTCATCTCCTCTGACAAAGTTCTGGGATCCAATGCAGTTTCTGTTGTCCTACTTTCTCCATCTCCTCCTCTCTCCCAGGAGAGACACTGCTTGTTTCAGCCAGTAAATCTCTCTCGTCTTTGCCAAACCACCGTTAGTTAGCTCCAGTCTTACATTACAAATTAAATCGAAGGATCTGGCGACTGCCAAAAGCAAAATTTGCCCTGTTAGAGAAGTGCTAATCAGAGCTCCTTCACTCCTTTGAGGTTTATCATCCAGGAAACAGTGAAGAGCCTCTTTTGAGATGGCGTGACAGACAAAGGGGATTATTACAATGGAAACTGCATTAGCTTTCAGCACTGAGACTGTTTGGATCAGAATGAAAGGATTGAATTTACATGTTTGTTGTAATTGTGATGCTAGTGAGTTGTAATTGGCAGTCTTGTGTCGTCTTCAGAATGATATAGCAAATGCTATTATGGTCTGCCCTGAAACTGTCAGTTTATAACAGAGATCCACAGCTCTAGTGTGGGGAAAATAACAGCAACAACATCACACTAATAAGAGTTCATATTATGAAAAACACGGTGTTCCTATTACCTTTTTCCACATGTGAGTTGAGAACAAATATACAGAAACATAACTGACGCCCCTTTGAGCAGCCTGGCAGCCTAGTTCAGATGAATAGGGCATTATCTTTTCCACAGGAAAACCAGAAAGTGCCTTTTTCTTCTGTTTCGAAAGTTAACAATACAAAAACGCAATTGAATCAGCCATAACACTGCTCATTGCTTTAGAGAAGATCTGAAACCATGTTTAGATTCCAGCTTCAGATTGTCTATTACCAAAGAGCCATGATTTGCTCCCAGCTGCCATAAATGGCACTTTTACTTTAACAGTTATCTGCAGTTAAGCCTGGCAGGGGAATCAGCCATCTAAAGGGAGCAGGTAGGCAGGTTTCAGATCCTGGTTTGTGTGGGGACCTGGGTCACTTAGTCCTAAATATGATTAACACCACTACCAATGTAACAATTAAATGCAGTTGAATCCTCTAGGGACAATTTGTCCTCCAAAGTAGGGGATGGGAGAAAGAGTGTGTAGTCCATCAGTCCATTCCCTCTTTGCTTAACTATGATTCAACAATAGGCAGTGCTGTTGTTGGTAGGGATGGGGGAGAAATTGAATTCAATTCGTGTTCAGGGGTGAACTTGTGAAATTCATGTTGGTTCAAGGAAGAAATTACACATAGATTCCTGGATGCCAAGATTCAAGTTTGGGGCAAGTACTCTTTGGTGAAGGAATCCCAGCAGAGATTTAAAACCTGCAACAAGTTCAGGCTTGGAAATATAGGCTATTAGACTTTATAATATGCCCTTCCAAGTGATTTGCAAAATAGTCTCCTCTTTTCCCAGCATAGGGAAAGACCACACCTTTAGTAAGTTAAAAATTATTTACTTAGAAGGACAGATTCATGTGCTTTTCCATAGAGCATTCAGAAAAAGTTGTACAGGCAGTAAAACATAGCTTAGTTACAGAGTGGTGAAAGTTTCTAAATTATTGGTATAGGAACTCAATAGTGGTTTGTGAGAGCCATGCGGTCTGAGCTGGAGCAACCTGGAGCATCTATACATCAAGTAGGCTGGGGGAGAGCAACAGGTCTGAATACCTAGTTCCTCCCAAAGTGAGGGCAAGTGTATGTAGCTAAGCCTGGCAGAACAGCATGCTCTATGGCTTTAAGCCCTTCATGCGTTAATTAGACCTAAGCATGTTAGTTATAGGTGGCTGATTATCTCACAATTCACACCTTCCCAAATAATACACAAATGAAACCACAGCCAACCTTTGAAATAATAACTTTTCCAAATTTTGAAGTGCAATTCTCCAGCCAATCAAAGCGTATAAAAATGAATATACTGGTATAAAGTGTGCATTGAACTGCATCAGTGAAATAACAACAAAAATGTATTATATTAAGGGAAATTGCTTGCAAAGATGTGTGTATTCATCAGAATTGCACACAAGAATATATTATTAGAAGAAATTATGATAAAGCTAACAGCCTTTCAAACTTAAACTTTATGGTGGCCCCATTCAACAGCAAACTGTTCTCCTTTCAGGACATTGAGAAGTGGAATCTAGACAAGGTACTACAGGACCTGGAGAAGCAAAGTGGCGATAGAAATTGTACAGTGGAGGCTGCTTTTTCTTCAGTGAACCATGGTGAATGTGCATCCATGAGAGCTGAAGTCAGATTGCAAAATTGAGTTCAAAAGTCATGCCAGATTTGAGTCCCATCCTCTCCAGTTTCCTGGCTGGTGGGCCATATCCTTATTTCTCCACTCTGCCAGACCAAATCTGTAGATGGGCAGTGGGAATGTGCCTTGTTCTAGCAAAGGAACAATCAGGAGGTCATTTTAAGCTCCTGATTGTTCCTTTGAAGCCTTGCCCTTAGCTGACTCACAGTTGGGCATGGTTACCCCCAAGATGGCACGCCGGGCCAAGTTTGGTCAGCAGGCTAGAGGCTTTTTACCCCGTTGTGCAGGTTTACTCAGAAACAAGTCCCATTGTTTTAATGAAATCACTTCCAGGGAACTATACCAGGGATTGCAGCCTATCGACAGCAGGGCTAGAGAACCTCTGTTCTGTCCATGGCCACGTTCCCTGGTGGTGTAATTTTCACCAGTGGTGGGTGGAGTCACCATTTTGCATGTGCTCTCTCTCTCTCTTTGACACGCCCTTTCTTTCTTCCATCTCTTCCTCCTCGTCCAATGGGCTGCTGAGGAAGGGTCAGATTTTGCTGACCGGATCAATTTTATAGGGCTTTTGAAGTCAGGCCATTGAGCATGACAAATTTCCATTATTTTGAATGGATATGCTCTGAGTAGAACTTCATTGGGTACAGCCCATTATATATTAGGAAGTTGTTCACTGCGCCTGCATTTGGACACCTCTTAAGAAACTATAGTCAAATTTGGCATGGTGATTCCCAAGATCAAGGAGCAGTTTCCCCCCCCTGTGTTTGGATACAGTTGGAAGCCAATTGGAATCAAGATGGCAGACGGAACCTTTCGAAACTGCTCTGATGTTTTGGTTTCTTAGAATTCTCCATCAACGCTAGGAAAGTTATGGGAGTACAAAGGGCAGGAGCAGGGGGACAAAAACCTAAAAGACAGATTGTAGTGAAGTGAGAAGCAGGCAAGGATGCAAAAGAACTGGGCCTGAGGAAGAATAGCCCGACAGAGAGCAGTGGAGTGGTGTTGGCTACCTGGCCTACCTGGCCTGACAGCATCATATTGAAGACTGGGGTTTGACCTGTATAATAATAATAATAATAATAATAATAATAATAATAATAATAATAATAATTTCTACCCCGCCCATCTGGTTGGGTTGCCCCAACCACTCTGGGTGGATTCCAACAAAAGATTAAAAATACATTAAAACATCAGTCATTAAAAACTTCCCTAAACAGGGCTGCCTTCAGATATCTTCTGAATGTCATACAGTTGTTTATTTCTTTGACATCTGATGGGAGGGCGTTCCACAGGGTGGGCACCACTGCCAAGAAGGCCCTCTGACTGGTTCCCTGTAACTTCGTGTCTCGCAGTGAGGGAACCGCTAGAAGGCCCTCGCCGCTGGACCTCAGCGTCCTCAGGGTTGAACGATGGGGATGGAGACGCTCCTTCAGGTATACTTGTATACATTCAGGGCCTTGTATAGCTCCTAGAAAATCTGGGAAGCAGGCACATGCCCCAGAGGGCTTGGAGTGCCCTGAAAAATTTCAGAGAAAAGTGGCCCACCAACTGACAAAGGCCTCTCCCTCTGCCTCCAAAATGCCCCAGGCCATAGGAGCTACCATCTGTCAAGATTGCAGCTTTCCCTTCATCCCCCACAAACCCCTCCAACTTGAGTAATGGATTAATACTGTTTCTGCACTCTTGTACCTCTCCCATCTACTTCTTGCATTGCTCTTCCCAGCCTTTTGCATTCAGCCAGACTTGAGGTTCTGCCAGAGAACCAACTGATTGCAATTGATTCCAACCTCCCTGTGCATTGTCCCCCACCCCTCGCCCCCTGGCCAGGCTTCCTGCACCTCTCTTGGTGGTCTGGCGCTTCACTTTTGGGAAGCCTGATTTAATTTCTAGTTTCCTTGAACAACGACATCGCTCACTTTACCATCCCTCCCATTCGTGTCCTTTGGGGAAATCATAACGATGCTAACATTGAAATTCTTTCCGGCAGCTGGACTGAGTGTCTCTCTTCTTTATTTCACCTTCAGAAGCTCTCAGGGCTCAGTCACAAACAAGGCTCATGGGAAAGCTGGAAGAGCTATGCCTCAAGCAGTCAAGGGCATTTTTCTCACACCGCAGGAGGTGCCTTGCCAAGTTTCCCAACTTCAATGAGTGCCAGGGAGATGGGAGGTAGGTCCTCAAGGCTTTAATAACATTTCATTTTTATACACACCTGACATCAATGCTTATGATAAAGACTTCCAACAAAAGAAAGGGTAGTTTCCAGGACTGGGCCAAGGATGTAAGGCTGGTTTAATTGTCATAGCATCTCCTGCCCCCAATAAGACCTCTTAAAATGAAGCATTTTCTTCTTCCTAGCCTCTGCAAAGTACTGCAGTTTCTGGCACTCCTTGTGCAGGAGCAGTGTCAACTAAACCCTTTTGAAATTGGTTTAAATTTGTAGCGTAGACATGCCTGCCGTGGACAAAATGCAATAGGAGATGCTTTTTTTCCCTAGAACATTATACAGCAGACTTCTTGTTATGTTGAGCAATTCTTTTAACAAAATTTATTTTGTGCCTTACTTTGTGATGGCGGATAATCCACTGACACAGTGATTTGTATTCCCAAGAGACGTACCCATCCTGGCGTCATGGACGAACGGCCAAAGCCTTCCTCCAATTGAACTGCAACGTTTTCCAGAGCCGCCAACAGTATATATTGATCTAAGGGACACAACATCTCAGAAGTCTGAGCCATTGGCTGATGAACAGCAAAGGTAATTTCCAGCATGTGACATCTGTGGGATCAGAGGCAGCGAAGAAGCAAACACCACCCTTGTACCCTTTAAGATGTGAGAACTAACACCATCGTATGGGATGTTTTAATCCATCCTAGGGCTTAGCAACAACTGAAAGTGGAAGAGCTGCAGTAGCCACCTCATGAGACCAGTACTGTATTCCGGGAGCACGTAGCTCAATGGCAGGACACATGCTTAGGTGGTTGAACTGGTGTGGAGAACCTTTGGCTCTCAGATTTTGCTAAACTGCAGCTCCATCATCCTGGCCCTTGAACATGCTTGCTGGCACTGAATGGAGCAGTAGTTCAGCAATATATGGAGGGGCAGAGGTTCCCCCATGCCTGCTGAAGGAGGTCTCAAGTGCAATGGAATTGCTATTGAAAAGGATGAGGTAGAGAAGATGGGAAAGACACATTCCTAAGTCCTCTGTGGCATCTAGAGTAGATAGGGATGGGCAAATGGTTTGTGATTGATTGATTTCTTTAAAAGTCCTCATGAAAACTCACCAGCATTTTAGTGCAAATTTTGTCCTAGTAGACACGTGTTTGTATGCAATTTTGCCTAAACACATATTTGTGGAGCAATTTTCTCTAATATAAGGCATTTTTATATGTCGCCCCCCCCCCCCATTAATATGTGCATCTTTGTGCTTTATGCCTTTTATGCCTTTTTGTGCGCACTGCTTGGCTGGAGTTTTTGAAACTTGGCTGTGAAATTTTGAAAAGTTTGAATTTTGAAGGAGGGTTGTTTTTTGGTTTGCATGATGTTTCACAAAGTGCAAATTAGGTATCAAATCTCTCCTCGTGTTCCTCCATTGGTCTGACTTGGCACAAGGCAGCTTCTTAGGTCATTTTCCAGATTGGCAGGGCCTCTTTTCCTTCTCATTAGACACATGTCCGATGGAGCCAGACCTTTGATTTCCAGTGGAAGAATTGTGTGGGAAATACCAGGACTGTCAGCAGTAATCAGTATAAATAGTAGGTTAATGAATTAGAGCTATTGTTGGTCAGCTAGCAGGGGCTCATTTTGATCAGCGGGGCTGCAAGTCAAGGGGATATTGAGTTGGTTCTGGCATTTTGCTGGAATGAGAGAGAGAGTGAGAGTGTAAATATGGCATTTTCTTTTGGATATGAAGAGTAGCTTGTGCATGTTATTGTACACTTTCTTCAGTTTTGCCGAAAGCTACCTATATTCTGAGAGTCTGACACCATGAAAATGCATTTAAACTGAACTGACTTTATCAAGTCAGTTCATCGCATCTGAAGAAGTGTGCATGCACACGAAAGCTCATACCAAAATAAAAACTTAGTTGGTCTTTAAGGTGCTACTGAAGGAATTTTTTTATTTGACTTTATCAAGCATCATTATTTTAACTGGTTGGCAGTCCCAGAAAACACCCTTCACAAATCTGGGCTGGGTGCTGGGCTTCTCTCAGCTCTTTGAGGGGAATGGGGATCTCTTAACAACTCTCAGCACCCTGAACAAACTACAGTTCCCACAATTCTTTGGGGGGGGGAGCCAAAACTGTTTATAGTAGTATAGTGCATTAAATGTATGTGTAGATAAGGCCAAAAAAGTTGGTTGTGCTGAGACCATGCACACTTAATTGGGGATTTCCGTAGTTTGAGGACTTTCATATAAAAAAGCCCTGTGTCTTGTGCCTGCCAAGTGAATCATCCTTACAAGCAGGCATACAAGTCCAGGTTCTGAAGTAAGTCCTGAGCACTCGTAGCACATCTGCTTTGCATGCAGAAGGTCTCAGGTTCCACACCCCGTCTCTACAGCAGGTGTGGGGAACACCCCCCCCCACACAATGTTGCTGAACTAACTGCAACTCCCATCAGCCCCAGAAAGCATGGCCAATGCCCAGGGATGGTGGGAGTTGTAGTTCCACAACATCTGATCTTCAGGTAGGGTTGGGGAAAGACTCCTGCCTGAAACTCTAGGAAGCTGCTGCCAGTCAGTGTAGACAGTACTGACCTAGATGGACCAGTCACCTGTGACTTGGTATATGGCAGCTTGCTGTAAATATATTCTCCCTTTCTGTGAGAGGCCCATGTCATACAAAGGCTATGTTCTGCTCATAAAGTTGTATCCACCATCACTCAACCTTAACTGAGAAATGGTGGGTATTTCCCCCCCTTTAGACAGCCAGTTTTGTTGAATCATCTTGTGCCAGGGCTGGGGAATCTATGACCCTCTAGATGTTGTTGGACTCCAACTCTCAGCATTCCCTGATAATTGGCCATGCTTAGTGGGTTTGATGGGAGTTCATAGCCATCAACACCTGGAAGTCCACAGCTTCCCCATCCCTGCCTTATGTCCACATCTTGCAGTTCTGTTGATCTTTGTATTTAATACTGTATGGCAATATGAATTCAATTCAGATTCACCTGTCACACTCCATCTCATGACCAAGGCTGATTTTAAGAAAACGCAAACTGGGAAACACATTTTTATTGTCTCTGAAATAGCAGGATTGGTTCTTAAATGCACTGGTTCTGGATGATGCCTCTCTGCGAATTCTGGGAACACAGTACAAACCATTCTGACAAAGGATCTCAGGGGAGCTGCTGATTTGTTTTCTCCTTGAGATTGAAGGATTCCCAGCACCAGAAGAGTCGAGGGAGTTAAAATAGGCCCAAGTGCAATATTAATCAAGAGTTACTGTAGACTATGGGCAAAGTGGCTTAATTATATTGCCTGTTATCATAGGCCATAAATATAAAGTAGTCATTCATGCAATTGTCTGTAATACTCTGTGGGTAAAAATAAAATAAAATCGCAAGGCAGCTCTTCTAACTATAAAAAAACTGAGTTCTGAGCATGAAAGGGTACACAATATTCCTTTGTAGTTCCGACTACATCAGATTGTGCGGAAGAACCCTTTTAGTGGTATGCGGAAACAATGCTGCTCAATTCATTATGTGTGCAGTTTTCAGAAGTGAGTTTCAGGTACATCATGTCCCAAAGTGGCCCTCCAGGCTTCTCTGTCCAGCCCTCAGGACACATTCCAGGCCACAACCCCTTGCCCCCAGGCCACTTCTGAAACTGGACATACTCTACCCTTTATCAAGTGCTTCTGCCTTCCTGGAAGGTGTCCTTGAGCTGCAATACTGCTTCTTGCATATCTAGATGGATGATCAAGAGTGGTGGGGGTGGGGGTAAAAGAAACCCATGACATTTGTGTGGCTGGAATGCAACTTTCCACATAAAGGCAAGGGTTACAAGTATTGTTGTTCTCCTCACTTTTGCCTCTGGCTTCATCCATCATTGACATGTGGCCCCCACAAGGGAATGCGGCCCTCAGACTAAAGAAAGCTTCTCCACCAGTGACCAGTGGCTTATGCTAAATAGCAGCAGCTCTTCAGAATCTCGGGCAGTGAGCAACACCCCTCCCCCAAATGTCTCCTGGATATTTCCATATTTAATTTTATATTTGAATCCTTGTTATGTTCACACTGCCCTTGTATTTTTGTTGTGTTTTATGATTTGTGTATGTTGTGCGTTTTGATGCTGGTCTGTGGCCGTATAAATAAATTCATTCATTCATTCATTCTCCTGGATATCTGCTGCAGAAACGCCTTTCAGCTCCCAGTTTGCATTGAACTTGATTCCAACAATAACTGGTGGCAATGAACACTCTGATCCAGTCTTTGGGTATTGTGATAGAGAACGGGAGCAATCAGTAATGAAGCATTAATGGGATTTCTCGTTCACTTTGTAGCTGGAGCAGCAGCTCCACAGATGAGGAGGAGGAGGAGGAGGAGGAGAAGGAGGAAATGGAAGTGACAGACCGAGAGAAAGTGGAAGAGGGGATGAAAGAGTTTCCCCAGCCATCACGGTACAGAATAAAGACATCCCACATTTCCATGAACTGCTAACGTGACAAGAATTAGATGCCTTTCCAGAGCCAGGCCTCTTCTGCAGTCACAAGGAAGACCAACTGACACAGAGCTTTACAAGCGCTGCTAAATTGGCTTTTAAAAACTGAACACTAAGGGCCTTTTCACAGATTATCTGGCACCAAACTCAGGTTTGCCAACGAGCACTGCAGCTGCACAAAACAGGTTTCCTATCTTGCCCTTCCTCCTGAAGGAGCCCAGGGTGGCAAACACATCAATAATGGAAAATATTTTTTAAAGCATTCTAAAAATGGTGAAAAACATTCTCTCAAGCAGTGATTTCAGGGTTGCCAGGAATAGTGTGTTTTGGAGGAGTGCCTCGAGTGAACTGTGTCTTTCAACCATCAGAGCTCTGGGTAAATAGGAGTGTTTTTAAATTCCTCCTTGAAGTCACTAATGAGGGAGAACAGATGCACTTCACTAGGGAAGGCATTCCACAAATGAGGAACTGCCACAGGTCAACAGCAACTGGGCAGAGTGTCTTAAGGTATGCTCCTACCGTAAAAGTGTTGCTGGCCCTGAGAAGCTCATGAATCTGAATTCTGCGCTCTTTCTCTCTCTCTCACGAGATCATAGCAGACGCACAGCCCTTCAGCTGTATTACAGTGGGATTGCTTCCTTTCATAATGAACTTGTGTGATCACGGCTGAGAGAAATAGAGCCAAAACATACAAAACTGCCTTACAATGATTGAGCATGCTCAGTAGCTACAGAATGTGGGCATCTCTTGGAAAAGAAGGCTGGGGGTGGATGGGAGCAGAATATCTTCTTTCAGCCCCTTACAGCTGATAATATCCTAGGGGAGGACATGGTTATTAGCTGGAAACTTGAACAGCAGCATTCCTGTTAGATGGTGAGGATAGACTGCAACATTTTGTTTCAGCTCCCAGGTCTTTGTTACCTTGCTTGACATCTTGCACTGATTTTCATAATAATAATAATAATAATAATAATAATAATAATAATAATAATAATAATAATGTATAATAATAATACTGTACTGTACATACCCAAATGGCTTCTAAGTGGTTTGCAAGTATTATTATTATTATTATTATTATTATTATTATTATTATTATTATTATTAGGGGGTTGGACTGGATGGCCCTTGTGGTCTCTTCCAACTCTATGATTCTATGATTCTATGATTATTTCAATGGATATACCACCCTTTATCAAAAGAACCCAGGGAGGTGTACAGCATTAAGAACACATTTTATTCTTGCATTGCAGGGGGTTGAACTAGGTGATGGTCCCTTCCAACTCTACAATTCTATGATTCTACAGTGCATAATGATCAAAACATAATACAAAGCATAATGATAGACAGCATAATGATAAAATGATCATAATAACAGTCCCATCACTTTTAACTGACCATAGATTATTTAATGGCCAAAGGTCTGGGTAAAGAGAACTGTTTTTGCCTGGCACCTAAAGGCATGCAATAATGGTGCCTTTCTGGGAAGAGCATTCCACAGAAAGGGAGCTACCACAGAAAAGGCTCATTCTTGTGTTGCCACCCTCCTAACTCTCAGGGAGGGGGGACATAAAGAAGGACCTCAGATGACAAGTGCAGGGTCCAGTTTGTGTGGGGAGAGGTAGTCCTTAAGGTATTGAGGTCCTGAGCCATGTAAGGCTTTATAGGTCAACACCAGCACTTGGAATTGAGCCTGGAAACTAATTGCCAGCCAGTACAGTCAGGCCAGTATTGGTGTTACATGCTCAAAACATCTTGTTTTGGTGAGCAAGAAATCAATTTTAAAACCCAGACATAATTTAAATACAAAATAAAGCAATTCTATGAGAACAGTAAAAAACATCCAGAATTATTATTATTATTTTACAAAAGCCTGTTTAAAATCATGACAATTAAAGCAATTCAAAGAACAATTGGGTCAGGAAGTTCAGGTTCAGAAAGTTGCCTGAACAAGTGCATCTTCAAAAGCTGGTGGGATGCCAATACGGTGAGTATTTCAACAGAGAGGGCATTCTATAATGCTCCTGCTACCAGTGATAGAGCCCTACTCTGTGTTTCCACAAGCTAATAGTGACCAGACTGTGTAATTGGGTTCAATTGGCTGATCTTAATGCCCTTACCAGGCAGTGAGGCAGAAAACGGTTCAAACCAACTCCCACGGAGTTAGGATCTTTTAGGTGAGGCTTGACTGAGCAGCTCTTTTGCTTTAATTCACAGCAAGGGTTGCACTGCGAAAAGCTTTCTGCTGCAGCAGCTCCGTTACTTTCGCAAGACATCTCAGTCTTCATCTGTTGCTCAGGACAAGGAAAAGTGCCAGAATCTCAAGAGCTCAGAAGAAAATGACCAGCTGGGAGTCAGGAGAAGACAGAGCCTAAAACTGAGGAGACTGACCTCCACGGGGCCAGGGAATTCAGAATCTAGTGCAAGAAGCTTCCGCGCTCTGGATCTTAACAGTGTGGCGAGGAGCTCAAGAGAACTTAAGGAAGAAACCAAAGAAGAGTCAAACAGAGAGACACCTCGAGACTTTGCAGACAAAGACACAGGACACCCAAGGTAGCCTGGAATATTCTTTAGATATTAACTGTATTTATATCTTGCCCCCCCTTCAAGGAAATTAGGTTGGCCTACATGATTCCTTAATCCTCACAATGACCCTGTGAGGTAGATTAGCCTGAAAGAGAGTGACTGCCTAAGGTCACCCAGAAAGCTTCATGACTGAGTGGAGGTTTGAACCTGGGCCTTTTCACCTTGGACCTGCTCCTTTTATTATACAAATAAAAATTGTATAAACACAAAAACCATGTTGACATCATAACACAACTGACAAAAAACCCCAAAGTTAACCACTGTTTTATCATACACTAAAAATATTCAACAAAATAGCCTCGCTTTTAATCAATAAAAAAGAATACAAAATTATATATTGTTTTAATCCTTTAAAGGTTATTTGCAATTATAAATTCAATCTGGCTTCAAAGCACTCCCAACAACTGCCCTGTGATCTTAGGATGGGTAGTATATAAATTTAATAAATAAACAACAACAACAACGAGTCTGGGTTCATATTTCCCTGTATCTTATTCCCCTAGTAAAGCTGATCAATTTTTCAGCAAAACGGTCATAATCCTGCCTGCCTTCTCTCAGTTCTGATGATATTGGTTTGTTTGACCATGCAAGCTGTGTCCCATGCTTTATTTAGCCAGTTGTCCAGTATTGGGATTCTGGGAATTCTTCCAATTATAAGCAATTTTCATACAAGCAGCACTCAGCAGATAAAGGACCATCTCTCTGTACTTCGGGCCTGATGCTTTAACAATCAAATAACACCAGCTCAGAACAGTAGATGAGGGTCATTTAGTCTAATGTTTAGTAAGAAGTGTACCCTAGTCAGTGGCATATGGGACACAGGGATTGGGGGCAGTTAAGGAAAGCCTAGCCTGGGAAATAAGAAAAAGGAGATGGGTTGAATGAAAGTGAAATTAGGATTGTTTCTGTGTTCAGGAAATCAAGGGCAAAATCCAAAACATGATCCAGAGACTAGGAGGGCCCTTCAAGGAGCTTTTCAGCCTTGGTTCCAAGAGATACTGCCTGTTCCTCGAGGCCCTCAAGTGGCATAGTATCTGGCTTGCCCTTTGAGGACACAGTGTATGGCACCAGGTCAGGGCTAGGTATGGCACTGGAAGAACGTAGGATGAGCCATCTGGAATAGACCAAAGGCCCATGTAGTCCAACATCCTGGCTTTCACAGCAGTCGGCCAGATGCCCATGGGAATCTCAAAAGCCCAGGACCTGAGTTCAGCAGCTCTCTCTTCACTTGTGAGTCCCAGCAACTGGCATTCAGTGGCATACGGCCTCTAACAGTGGAGGTAAAACATAGTCATCATGGATAGTAGCCATTGATAGCTTTGTTTTCTATGAATTTATTTCATCTTCTTTTGAAGCCAACCAAGTGTTTGTGGGAGGTGGCAAGGTCACCATGTAACTGGAATAAAAATGCTACATGATGTCCCTCTCCTTGCATATTGTAGGACAGAAGAAAGCCAAAAAGAAAAGCAGGCAGAAGAGAAGCGCAGGAAACAGAGCCTCAAGGAGCAGCTGGAAAACTTAAAACCTCAGCACTCCACCACTGGAAAGCAGCCCATGGCAGAACAGACCCCTGTCTTATTCCATACGGTCAGTAGCACAGAATAGCCAGAGAACAGCCTTCTTCTCAAAGGGATCTTGTGCTTCCTTCCAACCCTGGTTGTCTTCTGGCTGGGTTTATTTAAAGCCAAAGCTTTGGGCATGCTACTGCCAGTCTGAGGAGAGTTTTCCCAATGTGGGTCATGTCAGACTCTGTCAGCGCAGTGGCAAGAAATGTTGCGCTAGAGTTTACTTAGGGAAGAGATTTATCAAACCACCTTTTGACCACATAAATTTGTCTCCTTGAGGGTATATGAAACAGTATTTAAAGAAAGCAACCTGTGGCCCTTTGGATGTGCTTGGCCAAGAGCAAGTTGATCAGAGAGCAAGATACAAGAAGTATCCAATAGACAAGACTGCAGTCTAGTTCTCATTGAGGCAGTAAACTATAGTTTGGTCTATACCACTTCAGACAGAAGATGGGGGAATCTCATAACTGAATGCTCCTCTGTACAAGCAATTCCATGCTCATAAGAAAATCAGTACGACAGGGAACAGGGTTTTAAGCCTAAACTTCTTCACAGCATGGTCATTTTCCAGGTTTGTTCGTTTTCTGGAGGAGCATTTAGTTATGTGACACATATGTGCACTATTGTCAGAAGTTGTCCCCCAGTTTACCACTAGGCCAAAATCATGATCTTCAGGACTACGGACAGCTCCCAAATGGTAACCAATTGCTTCAATAAAGTACAAAGCTAAAATTGTGAGATCTCAATTGGCTGCTAAAAGATTCTGCCCTGGGGCTCTCTATATCTTGGGTTGCATCCAATGTTAGTCCTACTGAGAGTAGACCCACTGAAATTAATGAGCAAGACTAACTTGGGTTCATTCATTTCAGTGGGCCTGTGCTCAGCAATAGCCTTACAATATCCCTTCCAGCTCTGAAGAGCGGGTTTCTGGAGTGGAATGAGACATCTTGGGCAGTTAGAAGGACAACTCATCAAATGGTTTAGGCTAGTAGTCTTCCATATTTTCAAACTTAGGACCAACCTTTAACATAAACATGCATTTAGGGATCCCTTTCTTATTTTTTTAAAACCAAATATTTGCATGGTGGTAATGCTGCAATCATGACCCACCTTGGACCAGGCTGTGACTTACGTAGTACAGGGTCCCTAGCCACTGGTTGAAGGCTACCCACTCACTGACTTCTAGATCTGACATTCACTCCTCTTTGCCAGCTTGGGCTTCATCTGAATCTTGGAACATGCCATTGCTTTGGGTCAGCTTTCACCTCTAGGCCTCCAAGTTATTCTTTAGACCAGGGTCATGTCAGCTGTAACCAAGTAGGAGCATTGCATGTTCAGGCTGAAAAGTGCCTGTTCTCTTGTTGACCCAAAGAGAAGAGAAGAATGAGCTGTTGAGTCTACATTCTCACACTCTCTAATATTTCACATCTGTCTTCATTCAGTTTCCCTTTCTCTGCAGTTCTGTCATTTATCAAGATCATTTCAAATTCAACCGTATCCTACTGAGTCTTATTTTTTATTTTAGCAGCCCCTCCACAGGTTTGTGTCATCTGGCAATCTGATCAGTAGACTCTATTCTTCTGTCTAAATCAATAATAAAGAGAGAACTCTTTCACTTACAGCTCACTTCACAATACACCGTTAGCACAGTGGCAGGTTCTGAAGAGCTCCACACAGCTTGCAATCCACGCATGCCTCTTCTGTCTGACAGCTCCTTATTCTTCATAAACATCTGCTAATAAAACATTTAGAAAGGGAAGAGGCAGTGGCATCACTGGTCCACATGCAGCTGTGCTTTTCAAGACAGGTCTGGCAGCCGTGCTTTCTGCGTCTCAGATTGGAATATTCTTCCCTTCCTCTTTTTGATTCATGCACAGATTGAAGAATTAAATTGTTTTGACATGTGAAACCAAAGCAGTTATAATTTGGCAGCTGTGTCCTTAGAGATTTGGAAATGAGCATGACTAAGAGAAATATAAATAAAATGTGAGGCACCACATTTCCACAGTGCCCCTTTTTTCAAGTTGATTATCGGATGTGCCGTTTTGGGCAGGCCTAACCAAATGTTCACCTCGCCTCATCTGTGACTGGGTCTTCTGTTTCTTGCCCTCCCAATCCATCCTTATCTGCCTGATCTGATTTCTGAAATACAGTCCATTCTCAGCCCCATTTTTTACCTTTGGCCTGCTGGCTACTTGTCTGTCTACTGTACATAAGAAAGCAACCACAGGGCTGTTTGCATTAATCCGAAGACTAATTCTTAAGGGATGGAGCTGTTGCTGAATGGTAGAGCATCTGCTTTGCATACAGAAGATCCTATGGTACAGCTGGGAGATATCCTGCCTAAAATCCTGGAGAGCCACTGCCTGTTGGTGCAGACAGTACTGAGCTAGATAGACTAACGGTCTGACTTAGTATAAGGCAGCTTCCTATGATTCCTGGGCTGAAGTGTTAAGGTGGCCACGTGGCTTTCTTTACAGATGACAGTCCTCTTATTTCAAGGGCTGCCTGGTCCTAGTTTAAAGATAAAGAACCATCAGAAGGGACAACAGGAGGGGCCTTGAAGTGGCCGATTCCCGGGAAGACTGAGCAAGCACACCATGGTAACATATATATTGTGTTCTGTTTGAATTATATTTCTAAATTTGCATCTGCACATACAGATTAGCATATGCACAACTTATGCCAATCCTTGACCTCTTTGGTCCTCTTTTTTGGCGTGGAAATTGGTCACTCTGCAATGTGTTTGGTCCAGAATTTTTCTCTCAATTTGGGAGGTTGGTGGGTACGGATGGGTCAGAAGGACATGCCAAATAGCATCATTATATCATAGTGGATGATGAAAAATATATTTTGGGAAGCGGGGACAGTGGAGGCAGCCATTTATTTACTGTATTTACTTACTTACCAGCAATGCCCCTATGAATTAAGCAAATGCCATTGGTGGTGATACAGTTGCAATCTTTCTTGGAACGATGCAATCAATCCTGATGATTGATCATTTCTTGAAGGTTATCTACCAAAATCACCATGATTTCTTGATGATTATTTATCGGAATCACCATGATTGGTAGGAGCATCATTGTGGGTTTGGTTTTTTTAACCAATGCAATCCTGATGACACAACCATGACACAACTATGCTCTTGGGGCTGATGCAGTGTAACGATGGAGCACCAGTGCCTATTGAGTCATTTTGTAGATTTCTTTGCCACTGGGTTGCTCTTTGTGACTTTGCCACCTCTTGAAAGGGGTAGTGGAGCTTTATAGAGTGTTTTCAAAACAAATCTGGAACTCCCTTGCCACATTTTCTCAAAATGGTAATTACTTCCGCCCATTTTTGAAATTAAATTATTTTTATTGTTATCTCCACCCACTTGGAAAGGGATGAAAAATTTCCCTCACCCTTTTGCAAGCGGAAAATGTTCCTGTAAGAGTAGAAGCGGGGAGGAATGTTTGGCCCAGCTGGCCTTTGGACTGCTCCTTTGAGGAACACAAGAATTTGTCTTATGCAGAGTCAGACCATTGGTCCGTCTAGCTCAGTATTGTCTACATCAGGCATCCCCAAACTGCGGCCCTCCAGATGTTTTGGCCTACAACTCCCATGATCCCTAGCTAACAGGACCAGTGGGCAGGGATGATGGGAATTGTAGTCCAAAACATCTGGAGGGCCGAAGTTTGGGGATGGCTGGTCTACACTGACTGGCAGTGGCTTTCCAAGATTTCAGGAAGAGCACTATCCCAGCCATATCTGGAGATGTTGAGGATTGAACCTATGACCTACTGCATGCAAAGCTGATGCTCTGTTGTGTCAAGGACAGAGCAGTGAATCATGCAGAAAGAGGGCAGCAACTTCTACCCCGAGGAAGAGCTTTGTGCTCCCAAGGGAGGCTTAAATTCTTTCCTTTATTTCTCAAGGTTGCCTCGTGGTTCTTTTATGTCATTCTGGTGTGGCCCAGCATGTAGATTAGGAATGACTCCCCTAGACCTGGAATACTGTAATCTTGCAGGTCATTCATAATACATCTCAGTAATTGAGTTGAATGGTAATTACACTGGAGGAGCTTAGAAGCCCTTCACTGCCTAATGAAGGTGCTTAGAAAGTAACACTCTTCTTCTTGTTCAAAAAAATAAATAAAATAAAAATAAAAGTACATTAGCAATTACATTAATGGTCTCGGCTCATTTAGTGCCAGGAGGGAAATCTAGACATCGTGCGCTCTCTCTATCCTTAGCTCACCCCTCTGCGCTGCCTATAGGGAGGCAGAGCCCTCTCTGTTCTTTTGTGGAATCCCTTCTCTGCTTCTGTTCCTTTTGACGTTGCGGAAATGTTAACTGTGAATTAAATTTGGTCTGGTCGAGCTAAATTGGGAGCCAATCTGTGTGCAGATTCAGTTCCATGGCTGTGTGTATAAAAATGGAATTTGGCAGCGAGGTAATCAGAGCTCCAGCACTCATTCTGGCTAAGGGTACCTCACACAGAGTTGGTTTTTAATAAATAAATTAGCAGATGAATTAAATCAGGTGCGTAAACACACAGTTGCATGGTCACCAGGAACTGATTTTGGGGAGAGTGTTGGGAAAGCCTTTCAAAACATCCATTTTTCTGCTAGGCCACAAAATGACACTGGCACAATTCTTAATGGGGTAGCCACTTCCTTGAGCTAACTTGTAAGCCTGCTTTAAGAGTCAATCATTAGTGTTGTGGTATCTGGGAATATTTGGATTTAAACTCCCTTCCTTTCCCCTTCAGGTTTGTAGTCCTTTCAGCTCTCTTTCTTTCTCAGAAGTAAGTATCTGTGTCTGCGCATGTTGGGTGGGATCCAGGACGGCTTGATTTGGGACCTAAGAATCAACATGGTGCACTTTTTAAAATTTTTTTACGGGCGATGTGAGGTTAGACATACTAGGAAGGAGCTCACCTTAACCTCTTTTGTCACAGACGAGCCTTTGCCAGTTTTCCCAATTATGAGAATGAAATACACAAAGCCCCTGAGGCTCTCCCCAGTTCAACCTCCGTTTGGTTCTGTTTCTCTAATTAGAATTTTTTTTAATGACCTCATAAAGATATGAAGAATTAAGTCTCTTCTAAGCCTCGCTTCATCTCGGAGTTGATTTAAATGACCTTTTAGCTTTCTTATGGAAACTATTCCTGATAGAGTTTGACAGCCCAAACTACTTGTTGCGTTGACTTAAGGGGAAAGCTGCCGTGAGCATTATTTTTAAATATTTTAAAAAACAACTACCCTCTACACTTTTGTCCATATTGATTGGGTGGCCAGCAGAGGTCCCCATGTGCTGATCCAACTGCGTCGCTGGAATATTTCAGAAGAGGCTGACAAAGGAGAGGCACAGAATAAAGCAAGTTCCCCCACAGTGACACCCTTATCACCAAGCAGAGCAGGAACTGTTGCACAGATGAATTCGTCAGTAGGCTGAGTTCAAGATGCTGGTTCTGATATACCTATATAAATACCTATATAAATTCGTCAGTAGGCTGAGTTCAAGATGCTGGTTCTGATATACCTATATATATAAAGCCCCCTACAGCTTGGGGCAGGGTACCAGAAAGATCGTCTCACCTCTTATATACCCCATCGATCACTGTGCTGAGCCCGGGAGGGTCGTCTGTAGATGCCACCTTATCAGAAGGTCTGTTACGCATGATATAGGAATCGAGTCTTTAGTGTTGTGGCACCTGATCCTTTGGAATGCCCTCCCCTTGAATATTATTTATTTCTGTATGTATTTATTACCTGCCCTTCACTTCAAGGTCCCAGGGCAGGTCCCAACATTGAAACACAATATTTAAAACAGTTTAAAACAATGCTGTCTCTGTTGTTTTGCCTTTTTGGCACCTACTTGAAGGTTGGTTTTGTTTTGTTTTTTGTCGCCCAGGTCTCCTGGGTAACAACAACAACAACAACAACAACAACAACAACAACAACAACAGATTAATCTCTCTTTGAGAGTTTACCATATAAATGTGCATGTATTTGTATATTCCTGGGCAGTGTGGTGCAGTAGATAAGCGAATTTGGATGGGAAAGTAGCATTTGGATAGGAATTTGGATGGGAAAGGTGTCAGTCGTAGGCAGCCATGTTTGTAGGGGCCTGGGGAGGAACAGCTCCATGTCTATCTGTGCAAGTTCATATTTTGCATAAATTATTATGTTTTTTAAAAACTATTTGGCATATTGTTTCTGTTTCTGGTGGTCATGGCACATGGAGGAAGCAGATATACAAGGCATTGTAGCCTCCCCTTCCAATTCCTGGAGTTCTTACTCAGCAACTTTTGAGATTTCGCCTGATGTTGCCTATATTCTTAAGTATATTGTTGCAACCATAAGGATTAGAAAGTGGAAGATTGACCAGAACTGGAACCCAACAGCTGATCTGGGTTTCCCCCCTACTCTGTTATGAGACCACAGTATACCCACAGCCACAAAAGTATAAGGAAAGAAGCTACAGAGCTCAGCAAATTAAGCACTCGTTTTGGCATTTTAAATATCTGAAGCCATATTTTGGCTACATTTTTCAATTACTTCCCTTTGAGGTCCATTGCCCATTTGAAAACAAAATGCAGCACAGCTGAGGTCCAGAAATCTCAATGTTGTCCTAACGGAGTCGTATGTTGCAGATCAGTGAGCCCAGCATACTTAATATGGAGGCAACTGCTAGTTTTATGGAATACAAAATTCCACAGTAAAGTACATTAACTGAAAGACCGTTTAGACCATTACTATCAGTATTGCCCACTTCTTTATGGCCAGTTTTTTCCCTAATTACAGTGTATCCTGCCAGTTGAATGCAGGATTATTATTATTATTACTCTTTTTGCCATGACAAAGCAATTGTCACCTAGGTTCTAGAGTTTATATTACAACTTAATGTGGAACTTTGGATCTGTGAACAGATGGCATTGTCATTATTTTAGCCTTCCCCAAAGAATGGAAAGAAACACACAGTTGACATTTCCAAAATGCTTTTAGTCAGTAATAAAAATTAGCTGCATCTCATTGGAGAGACTGGCTTAACTCCTGAGTTCATGGGCATAAGAAACGCAGAGGAAGCGGGGTCATGTTGGTGGTGCTTCCAGTCCAGTTTGGGCAACGGACAGACAGGGCAGCACACCGCTTTGTGTCCCATCCTGAACACCAGCAATTTAGAACAAGGGGCTCCTCCTCACAACCTACTTATTGAGCATTCATCCTGATTTGCTTGCATAAAGTGCAGGGACAGGTTACATTAGAACTGCTCTTTAATACAGCGCTCATTTTTATTTGTTTGTAAGCAATAATCATTCTGTCTATCTTTCTGTTAATCGTTCATTCCCTCCATGTTTTGCATTTCCCCTGTCACTTTCCTAACCGCAAAAAGCCTGTTACTTTTAAAAAAAGATGATCTGTTGCCAACAGAGCGCTTGAATCCCTTCTTCAATTACACACATCTAAATTTCCCAGATGGCACTTGACTCCCACAAAATACTGACTGACTGGAGCCTCCCTGATGGAAGTTCCTTTAACCGCTGTACCACATGACCAAAAGTGGACTGGTTTTAAATTACTGCTGGAAGATCCAGCCACCGACTGACTGCCAGATCAGGCAATATCACATAACACACACACACACTGAAATAACTTGTTATTAATGCTGGTATGCCAGTATTACAGACAAAAACATTGGTGCAAACAAATCTTTCTCTTCCTCAAGTGTCACCTGGCAGCAGCCATTCCACCAGGCTCCCTCAGTGGGAGAGATGAGAAGCAGGGCTCATTGCCAAAAGACTTTGCCAACAGACCGGTTCCTTCAGGCACCTCCTTCCCTAAGCTGTTTCTATGCCAGCTGATAATTATAAGAACTACTACTTAAGAATCGGTGCCCCCTCCCTTGTCCCTTTCCCCTTGTGTGACACTTTTTTAAGATTGTAAGCCTGTAGGCAGGAACCGTCTTGTTTTAATTGATTGTGTGTAAGCTGCTCGGGGACCCTTTTTAGCAGAAGAGTGGGGAACAAATGCTCGAAATAAATCAGTGTTGATGACTGGGTTGTAAGGTTTGTCTCTTCTTCTGGAGCAAGGAAGGCAGACTTCAGGCTTCTGGGATCTGCTTTGTGTTTTACTAGAACCACAAAACCCACCAACACCTCCTGCATAAAAGCCCACTCCTGGTTACCCCAAGCTTTCAGCAGTCTCTAATTTTGCTAAAGGCTGGGTGTCAGAATCCTTGCCAATCTACTGCAGAGATCTCCCTTCAATCTGATTTCAGTAGGCAACTGAGACGCCTCCATCAGACCTCAGCCAACTGCTATTGTGGGATCCGTGGGCCAGAATATCCAGAGAATTACAGGCACATGGCATGGCCAAAGATGGGCCTGTGGTCAAGTTCTGCAGAGGGAAGATATTTTCAGCAACTTCCATCAGTGGTGAGTGCATAGCTGCCAAGTTTTCCCTTTTCTCAAGAGGAAGCCTATTCAGCATAAGGGAATTTCCCTTAAAAAAAAAGGGAGAACTTGGCAGCTATGGGTGAGTGGCTCAAACTGAGGAACCAAGCCTGGAACAGCAGTTATGTAAAAAGGCTAGCTAGGCTTGTTTTGGTTCCTCAGGTCACCTGATCATGATGTGCTGAAGAACATCTTTAACATCTCTGGCCATTACCAAGGCAATGCTGCAGTACTGAGAGCTCTCTCTCAGTAGTAGTCCAGGGTGAGAGTGTGGCCTTGCTGCCAGAGTCTCCAGTTCACTTGGTGGCCTTGTGCCCACTTAGCTGTGAAGTTCCCTAGGCAGCCTTGGGCAAGATGACTTGCCTTTCTACTTCACAGGGTGGTTGTAAGGATAAAATGAAGGAAGCCTCACGTAAACTGCTGTTCTATGATCCTCGGAAGGACACATAAGGAAAGATGTCTCTGTTGTGCAACGTTTCTCAACGTGTGTATATTATATAGCTGCTTAGTATGCATTCATTATGTTCATTATGTATTATGTACTATTAGAAATTCTCTAGCAGGTATGTGTACTGGCCCTGGATCATTAATTGAATTGGGTCAATTTGGGTTGACCCAGGATTCAGCCAAATTGGGTTGAGGCAACCCCAGGTTGGATGAGGTCTATCTGGAGTGATCGGGGGGGGGGGATGGTCCAGTGGAGAGGAGAAAAGGAGTGGAGGTGCTTACAGGCCATCTAATCACATATTGGGTTTTAATTAGGCAAAGCCTCTGAATTTATTTGGGTCTCAGGATCACACTGGATTGAATCAGGGCCACTCTGAAGTGGTGGATTGTACTATTATGTATTATCTATAAAGATGTATTGCTTATTGTTATGGCTTGTATTTATATAATAGCTTTCATTTTTTGGTATGAATATAAAGTTATGTATTGATATATATTGTTTATTATTTTCTATGTTCTATGCTGCCCTGTGGACTTTTGACAAAGTGTGGCATATACATTTTAATAATAACAGTGCTGCTGCTGCTACTATCTACTCAATCAAATAAGTGCTTTGAGACTTGAGACTTGCATTAAGTTTCAGCAGTTTCTGTGATCAGCCCAAAACTCAGTCACCCAATGCATTTTCTGTGCCCTCTTGTTTTCACACATGGCTCTCATGGGGTGTGCAAAGGTGGAGACATCTCACCAGAAAGGCAAAGGGAGCCGCTGACTGCCGGAGGATTTCTCCGGAACTGCTAAACTGCCGAGATAAGTCGGTTCCCATTTAGAAGTGTGCAGCAGATGTATCATTTGGCAGATGTCTGCAGTCAGTAGTTTGCCACTCATCAGTGATTGCCTGCTAAGTTGCCATGACCAAAGCTGGGGTGAAAATAACAGTGAAGGATATGCTTAGACTTGTCGATAAGCAATTTTTTAGAAACCTCTCCAAATCTTAACTGTTCTGTATCCCAAAGCCAAAATGACAGTCCTTTAAGTCCACCTTTTGTCTTCTTTCACCAGAAAGTTTGATTTATTTCCTCACATTTTCTACAGAGAACTTAAGAAGAGCTTGCTGGATCAGGCCAAATGCCCCATCTAGTCCTTGAAGAATTCCCCCCCTCCCCAAAGCAACACTTCCAGGAGTGGTTTAGCGGTCACTCCCTCTTCACAGGAAATTTTGGGAATTGTAGCTTTGGGAAGGAAACTAGGGGTCTCCTATCAACTCTTAGCATTTTTAACAGACTACAGCTCTCATGATTCTTTGTGGGAAGCCGACTGCCTAAAGTAGTTATCAGTGCTTTACAGGTATGGTGCAGGTTACAGGTAGGTAGCCGTGTTGGTCTGGATCGAAGTAAAATAAAAAAATTCCTTCAGTAGCACCTTAAAGACCAACTAAGTTTTTATTTTGGTATGAGCTTTCGTGTGCATGCACACTTCTTCAGATCTGAAGAAGTGTGCATGCACACGAAAGCTCATACCAAAATAAAAACTTAGTTGGTCTTTAAGGTGCTACTGAAGGTATGGTGCAATTGTTGTTTGAGTTTGATACCCCCGCTCTCTTTTAACAGGAGGCCTCCTACCTTGCCCCTGTCAACACGCTGCCCACCCCAAAAGGCGCCAAAAGAGAGATGCTGCTCATGACCATTTCGTTATCTAGCTGCGGACAGGTTGCCCCTTGCTGCCAGCAGACCAGCTTCTTTCCTGGAACCCCCTTGGCAGCAGCAGCTAGCATCTACCCTGCAGTTGTGACCTGGCTCCTGTCTTTGGTGAGTGGAATAAATAGCTTCTAGGAAGTGTTGCAAACTGGAGGCAGGCATCTCTGCAGGACAATCTCTTCTTAGCCAGATGAAAAGGGAGTTATAAAGCTGCAGTGCAGATATGTGAGATTTCTAATGAATCAGAAAGTTGCTACTAGCCATAATGGATCTTGCGGGAACTTTGAAGGGCCTTAGGACAGCAGGATAGCTCAGCTGGTAAGAGCACAAGGATCTTCATCCCATGGGTTCGAGCCCCACAGTAGGCAAAAGATTCCAGCATTGCAGGGGGTTGGGCTAGATGACTCGCGGGGTCCCTTCCAACTCTACAATTCTATGATTCCAGAAGCCTTGTGTGACCTTCCCAGAGTCCGGTAAGCAAGGCTTAAAATGTTCCTTCCATGGCTGGAAAACATGACACGGAAAGGACTTTTTAAATGGGGGGATCCTGTGAAATCTTGGGCAGCCCTTCCATGAGGTTTTCCCTGCTGTCCTGCCCCCTTTTATTTGCTTTCCAAGTTTGGATGATACGTGTAAAGCTGCGATCGTGTTTGTAAAAGCTGCATAAGATGAGTTCAACCTGTGCAGCTTTGGGCAATGACCGTTCCCCATATAAAAGGGGTGCGCATTTTGCACGGTTGCGCGCAGCCCCCTGGGATCCCCAGGACAGCACTTAGCAGTTCCGAGGCTGGCACCACCTTCCTGGGCTGGATACCTGTGGTCTCCGCCCACACAGCCAGCCGTCCAATCCAGCTGGGGGAGGTGTTGCGGGGGGGGGGATTGGCCAGGTAGGAGGAGGTAACCATACAGTGCACACAGCAGAAGGAGAGACATACCTGGGAAGCAGCCCCCGCCCCCATTGCGGCGGCGATACCAGGGTTCCTGTAAAGGGGTCTGGGGGGAAGGCATTGACCATACTCCCAGAGGTCATCATTGCCCTCCCCCTCCAGTGGCGGCGAAAAAGGAGGGGCGGGCTATCTGCTTGAACATATGTTCTCCAGAGGTAGCCCAACCCCCACATATGCTGGATAACCCTTAAATTACCCAGATCCCCGGCTGGGGACTGGGAAGGATAAACGTGCAATGCCTGAGCCAAGGTCTCCCTACATCTGAATCTTAATAAAGTTGTGGCCAATTTTAATCCCATAGAATGTTGTCTGGTGTTGTTATTCCGCTCGGGGGCTGCCTGGGGTGTTGGGGGACTCCGCCTGACCGCGCAAATGCTAAAGACACACCTCATTATCCTGGGCTTTGACACGAGGTAATAAAATCATAGAATTGTATAGAAGAGACTCAGAGGGTCATCTAATCCAACCCCCTGCAATGCAGGAATTTCAACTAAGATAAAAGGTAAAAGTAAAGGACCCCCTGTATGGTTAAGTCCAGTCAAAGGCGGCTATGGTGTGCCCCATTACAGATGGCCATTCGATCAGATGGGGACATTAGGAGGTAAGAACGTATTAGAAAATTGCTATAGAGATCTATACTGTGTTATGTACGTTCGTCTTTAAAATAAAAATATACATCAGGAATTGACAGGAAGTCTGTAAGGTGAATTAAAAACAAGTATAGAGGACATTGAATAGGCTCTCCTTCTCTTGCTATTCTCAATGTAGAAGAAAAGTAAAAAGAAAAAACGACAGAGACATATAGATATAGTCATAATATATTGTTTATTGCATTCAAATTATTGTTTAGCATATTTGCTATTGTTTCAAATCATTTGGTTTAAACAGTATTAAAGGTGAAAAAATGAAAAAGGAAGAGAAGGGGGGTTGGGAGTTGGGGAAGGGGAGGGTTGGGGAAGGGGAGGGAGGGAGGGGGGATATAGGGTAATTATAAGTTTGATGTATTTTGTAAGTTGATTCTGTATTTCGGTTGGAAAGTTTTTGTATTTTTGTATTTTGTATTTTGTATTCAAAATTGGGGGGGGGGATTTCAAACGCAAAAAAAAATAAAAAAATCATAGAATTGTAGAGTTAGAAGAGACTCATCTAATCCAACCTCCTGCAGTGCAGGAATTTCAACTAAGATAAAAGGTAAAAGTAAAGGACCCCTGTATGGTTAAGTCCAGTCAAAGGCGGCTATGGGGTGCCCCATTACAGATGGCCATTCAATCAGATGGGGACAGCATCTGCCTGCCTCCAGTCTTCAGGGACCTCACTTGTTCTCCAAGAATTCTCAATGGTTATAGACAGAGGCTCTGAGTTTACATCCACAAGGTCCTTTAGTACCCTTGGGTGCAGGTCATCAAGCCCCGAAGATTTGAATTCATGTAAAGTAGCCACCTCTTTCCCAATCTTGGGCTGCAGCTCCACCCTTGCATCATTTGTTCTGTTATCACCAGGTTCCTTTGGGATGAAGACAGAGGCAAAGTAGCTGTGGAGCAGTTCTGCCTTCTCTCTGTCACCCAATAGATTTCTCCGTCTTCCCTATGCAAAGGACCTACTACTTGCTTGTTCTTCCTCTTGCTTCAAACATAGCCGAAGATACCTTTTATAATTATATTTAGCCTCTCTTGCAAGCCTGAGCTCATTCTGAACTTTGTCCTGCCTGACTTTCTCCCTGCAACTATTGGCTACTTGTGTATACTCCTCCTTTGTGATTTCCTTTTTCTTCCATTTCTTATACATGCCCTTCTTAAAACTCAGCTTATCCATAAGCTCTTTATGCAGCCACACAGTTTCTTTAGACGTCTCCCACTTTTTTGGTATAGTCGGCTTTTGTGCCTTCAGTATTTCACCTTTAAGAAACTCCCACCCATCTTGGACTCCCTTCTCTTTGAGTATTTCTGATGTGTGTTTTCAAGACCCACCTTGTTCATGTGATTGTAATATATTTTAACTGTTTTTAATTTTAAATGGTTTTAACCTGCCCTCAATCTGCTGGTGAAGGGCAGGTAATGAATTTAATTTAATTTAATTTATTAATAAATAATATTTGAACTCTTCCCTGAAATTTCAGCTTCTTTTTCTTTTTCTAAAGAATGAAAGCCTCTAACCCTTTCACCTGTAAAGGGAATCGTGCAGGCAATATTCTATCCTATTTCTCAATAATAAGCAAAATGCTTACTACTACTTTCAGTTTTCTGGTCAGTGGTCTGAAAGGCACCAGAATAATTGATCAAAGCTTGGCAGTGTTTATTTTTTAAAATTTCATTTGAAAAAAAATCAATGTTTAAAATTATTTAATAATTTAAATGCATTTGACTGCTCAAGCATGATCCAGCCAAAGTTAAGCACTTTTTATGCTCAGTCAATTTCAGTGGGAAACTTAACTTGGAAATCTTATACATGTCTACTCAGAAGACAGTCCCCACTGATTTCAGTGGGGCTTATTTCCAGCAGGTAGGCATGCATAGAAAGTTGCTGCATTAAGCCTGGGTGTTTGAAGGCTGCAATTCTAAATCTATTGGGATAACTGGCTCGATTACCTGTTGAAGCCCTTTCTTACACAAAATCTGCAGTGCTTGGCTTGTGAATCTGGTTAGAGACAAAAAGACTTTACTGTTGCAGTCACACGGACATGATGCTCGTTGGTAAGGAAATTATTATTGTAAGAAATATAGGAAAGGGTTCTAGTCTAACTAGTCTAGAGAAGAACAAGGCAGTTGTGCTTGCTCTTTTGTTCTACTGTGTTTCTCATATTATAAGACACGTCTTATATTTATTTTTTCCTCAAAAAAACACACTATGGCTTATTTTCAAGGGATGTCTTATTTTTTTCCTCCTCCTCCTGCCGCGGCCAGCATTGCTGCTGCGCCTATCACTATGTCTTATTTTCGGGGTATGGCTTATATTCCTCGAATGCTTAAAAATCCTGCAATGGCTTATTTTATGGGTATGTCTTAAAATATGAGAAACAGGGTATCAAAGGATAGTTCAGAGATGACCACTCATTGTGAGGTCTGAAAGAGAAGTGTGAGGAGGAGGTTTTAACGAGGATGCAGCCTAAGATGAATCAGTCTAAACAACAAAGAGAGCTAGAGAAGTCAGCATGGTGATAAAGGTACAGGGATAGTTTGGGAATCTGAATGTTACTCACTTTGTCTGTCGTCACTTCATGCAAACTCCTCTTCATGCAAGTTGAGTTGCTCCCAAACTGCCAACAGAACCCCTTTACTAGGCCTTTAGACCCATTGAATGCAGCGACACTTTCTTCTGAGTAGGCATGGACTCTATTTGTTGATTACACCAACGTATGCACTGCTTAATATACCGTAAACAATATCAAAGTGGTGCATTACATAAGAACAAAACACGCCATAAAAGCTGCATGCACATTTTGTATAGAAATTAATTCATGTTCATCAACGGTGCACACAACTGGGTCCCACTTCAGAAAGCACTGGGGCTGAACAGGAAAGACTTACTCAAGGCGCTGCACATCTCTTCTGTCCATATTGATGTGACAGAAGAGGAGGAGCATTTCTAGCCCTACTTGCAGATGCTGGGGACTGAACCAGGGACCTTCTGCATGCAAGGCAGCTGATCTCCTACTGAGCTATGACCGTTCCCTAAAGTTGCTGGATGGTGTTCCTCCCCATATACTTCACTGCCGCAGGCCCAGCTGTTCAGGTCACCTTTTGAGCAGGCAACGAAAGGTACACTGGCATGCTGGGTTGTCTGATTACCCCTTCTTTCCTGTCCTCCTGATGCAGCCTTCCAGCAGTGCTTGCAGTTGCTCAGGACTTGGATGATGGGCTTGAGGGCATCCTGAGCAAGTTTGCAGACAACACCAAATTGGGAGGGGTGGCTAATACCCCAGAGGACAGGATCACACTTCAAAATGTCCGTAACAGATTAGAGAACTGGGCCAAAGCCAACAAGATGAATTTTAACAAGGAGAAATGTAAAGTACTCCACTTGGGCAAAAAGAAAAAGAAAGGCACAAATACAGGATGGGAGACACCTGGCTTGAGAGCAGTACATGTGAAAAGGATCTAGGAGTCTTGGTAGACCACAAACTTGACATGAGTCAACAGTGTGATGCAGCAGCTAAAAAAGCCAATGCAATTCTGGGCTGCATCAATAGGAGTATAGCATCTAGATCAAGGGAAGTAATAGTACCACTGTATTCTGCTCTGGTCAGACCTCACCTGGAATACTGTGTCCATTTCTGGGCACCACAGTTCAAGAAGGATTCTGACGAGCTAGAACGTGTCCAGAGGAGGGCAACCAAAATGGTCAAAGGCCTGGAAACGATGCCTTATGAGGAACGGCTTAGGGAGCTGGGTATGTTTAGCCTGGAGAAGAGAAGGTTACATGATAGCCATGTTCAAATATATAAAAGGATGTCATATAGAAGAGGGTGAAAGGTTGTTTTCTGCTGCTCCAGAGAAGCGGACACGGAGCAATGGATTCAAGCTACAAGAAAGAAGATTCCAAACCAAAACATTAGGAAGAACTTCCTGACAGTAAGAGCTGTTCGACAGTGGAATTTGCTGCCAAGGGGTGTGTGGAGTCTCCTTCTTCGGAGGTCTTTAAGTGGAGGCTTGACAGCCATATGTCAGGAATGCTTTGATGGTGTTTCCTGCTTGGCAGGGGGTTGGACTGGATGGCCCTTGTGGTCTCTTCCAACTCTATGATTCTAGGATGGAGGCAAGGCTCCTTTCCCCTCGCAGCCTGCATTTCTCAAGGAAATCTTTCATCCTCCAAATCTGCCTTTCTTCCATCTTCCACCCATGACAGCAATGGCTCAGCTTATGCGAAGCAGGGCTTCCAATCCTCTCTGACTGCTTCCAAAGTCAATAGGCTGAATCTGGTTCTTAGTTTCCAAGTCACGTAGAAGAAAGGGGAAGGGAGGGAGGAGAGGAAATCAAGGGGAAGAAACAAGCCAAAGATAATTAAATGTGATGGGTTAGAATGGAGTGGAGTTTTTCTCTTCTGTTCTTTTTTGCCTAGTGTCAAGATTTGGTTTCTATTAAAATATGTAGTCAGAGAGAAGAAGGTCATTCAATCTGTGCTTTTAATTAGGCTTTGCATGAAATTACTTGTAAAGGGTTAATCAGTGAAATATCAGTGCTATAGCTGTCAGATCCAGAGTTTCCTGGGGAGAGGAATTGATTGCAAAACCACTTGTAGCCTTGAGAGAGGAATTTGGGGTGTGTGTCTCCCAACAAACTCTCCGCTCATCACCCTTTAAAAACCACAGTTACCAAGATTCTTTGGGGGAAGCTGCTGTTCCAGGAAAGAAAGGCTAGCTTCCTTGTCCTGTCTGTTGAAGTGGCATCATAGGGCTTTAAATGTGCGTGGATGTGGTGTAAGTGGAACATCCTCCTTCTATTGCCCAAGACAGCATCCCCTGAAAAACTATTTTCTCATTCAAAGTGGAAAGTGACTGACAAGCCTACAACTATTAATGCACATTACTGGGGGAATAGGAAGGCTCCCTGGGAAAAGAAAAAGCCACGCACCAGCTCTTCATAATAGCGTAATCACTTAGCATTGATTTTCAACGGGGATTATTGACCCTATTATCATCAATAAGGGCAATGTACTGTTTTGCTGCAGGAGAGAACATGGCAGTCGATAAGGACTCTCTGTTCTCATCTCTTCCTAGGAAACTTAAGAGTGAGTTACAGGCTTGCTCTCTGTTGCAGAACTACCCAAAATGCAAACGTTGGAAGCAATGATAAAGCACATAGCTGTGACAGAACCCTGTAATTTTTAGCTGTCAAATGTGCTTCTCATATAGTTATTTAATTTGTTTATCTATTTGGTAAGATGTCTATCTCAACCCCTCTGCAGTGCACTTGCAGCGCTCAGGGCAGCTTACAATTTAAAAGGGTAAAACAAGTCTGGCAGATTTAACGCTAATTAAAAAGGAGTGGGTTGTGTTCAGCTAACCTAAGTTAGTCACAGCCATTCATTTAAATGGGTCTACTCTGAGTAAAAGTTAGCTGAATTCCAATCCAGCACTGTTTTCAGCTGACTTTTGCTCAGAGTACACCCTTTGAAACTAATGGTGCTGAGAGTTCATCATGTCCGTTAATTTCAATGGTTCTGCTTTAAGTTATTTATTTAACAACAAAAGGAATAAAAAGGGTGGCCAGTACAGCAGGTAAAAGAGGTTAAGAAGAGGTTGTCATTAAAACTGCTGAGGCCAAGTGCCCGCTGTAATATTATATTATTCATTAAACATGTATAAATGGCCCCCAAACTTTAATGCAGCTTACAGGGGAAAAACAACAATAAAATCATCACTAAAAACAGTAAAAAACAAATTTCAAACATTCAAAAAAAGGAAAACTGAATCAGAGCCTCTAAATGGTAAAGGTAAAGGGACCCCTGACCATTAGGTCCAGTCGTGACCGACTCTGGGGTTGCGCGCTCATCTCGCATTATTGGCCGAGGGAGCCGGCGTATAGCTTCCAGGTCATGTGGCCAGCATGACAAAGCCGCTTCTGGCAAACCAAGGCAGCACATGGAAACGCCGTTTACCTTCCCGCTGTAGCGGTTCCTATTTATCTACTTGCATTTTGACGTGCTTTCGAACTGCTAGGTTGGCAGGAGCTGGGACCAAGCAACGGGAGCTCACCCCGTCACAGGGATTCGAACCGCCGACCTTCTGATCAGCAAGCCCTAGGCTCAGTGGTTTAACCACAGCGCGGCCTAGATTAATGGTGTCTGGGACAGAGTTCTCTTGGATCATGTTACACGGAGAGGTTTATTAGGGGTCTCCCAAGCCACTGTGGGGTGCGGCCAAAAGTGAGCTCGCTGAAAGTGGGATAATGCATGAGGTTCAGGATCCTTGCAATAAGATGAATGTGCACAGGTATGAGAGTGGCGTGATTAGATATTACCTTCCCCTGCCTCTGTTCTGTGTTTTGCTTTGTACAGTGTAGAGCAGCGGTGTTGTGGTCCAGGGTCATAGTGGGGGCGTTGAAGACCTATTACTATTTCTGCCGCAGAGTCACTGTCTCCAGCATTCTAGAGCTGCCCAAACTGCATGAAAGGGGAGCTTTTCAACCACTGAGGAGAAGTCTTCTCACCTTTTGTGCTGATGGAAGCCAATCAGAGTGAAAGATAGATGAGTCAGCCACCGAGGACTGGCTCCCAGGGTCACCCTGGAGAGGGTGTGTGGGAAGAGCAATGTGGGGGGTTGTTCCACATGCTCCAAAGCTAAGCGTTTAGTAACACTGGGAACACAAGGAGGTTCAGTTTGAAGAGACTGATGTGCAATTTCTGTTACCCACAATAGAAAGGAAAACACAACTTAAGTCTCTCCGAAAGAAGATATAGGATGAGTGGCTGGGGAAACCCAGCCAGATGGGCGGGGTATAAATAATAAATTATTATATTATTATTTCTGCATGCACGTACACAGAAAACAATAGACCTAGCTGGAAGGCAACACACAGAGATCTGCACTGATCATTGCAATGCATCCCTGATTATTCTTATTGTGTAAGATTATTGCATAATCTTAGAAGGGGACCCGGTTGTGGGTGAGTTTGGTTGTGAGAAGGGTCATGACTGTGGCTGTCGTGAATGGATCCTGTGCTTCTGAGTTTGCCACTATAGTACAGCTGCAGAGTATAATAATTATACAGTGGTACCTCAGTTTATGAACACAATTGGTTCCGGAAGTCTGTTCATAAACTGAAGCATTCATAAACTAAAGCGAACTTTCCCATTGAAAGTAATGGAAAGTGAATTAATCCGTTCCAGATGGGTCCGCGGCGTCCGTAAACCGAGAAAATTCATAAGCCGAGGTGTTCATAAACTGAGGTTCCACTGTAATAATAATTTTATTATTTACACCCTGCCCATCCGGCTGGGTTGCCCTAGCCATGTATGGCAGAACATGGCTTTTACAGGGAGGAATATGACTGGCCAGACCCCAGCCAGAGCAAAAGACTCCCAGGCCATTCTGCAGAGTTCCTGCTCTACTTTGACCCAACTCAAGTTAGGCTCCTGATCAGTTAATCCAAGTCATCTTTTCAAATGCAATGACAGGTACCCTGCCTGGGAGCCAGAGGAGAGAGCAAAGCACCATTCCAAGTCTTGGGGTTGCAGCAGACCTGGTATAAGGATGCCCTGGCACTCCACGCTTGTTTAACGCCAGTCAGCGAGTCGGAAGTCCACAGCGGTCGGAAGCATGAAGTAAGCAGCAGCTCTGCAACTGTCTTTCAGTCTTTCTGTTCCACTGTTGAGTAAGAGCCGCTGTTCTTTGTTCAATGCCATAAATGTGCCTCCCTCAATTTAGAGAGGAGGCCCTCTAAAGCGCCAGTGGGGTCTTGAACCAGGGAGTCTGGCCACCAGGCCCATGACTGCTGGCATCGAGAGGGAGCTGCTGGCCCCGTGGTGTCTCTGGTCTGGTACCTCCAAGAATGTTGTTCATGTCCACAGGCTGCAGAAACTGAAAATATCTATAGCAGGCACGTCCAACAGGTAGATCGTGATCTACTGGTAGCTCACTGGATGTCTGTGGTAGATCACTGGCTCCCCCCACAGAAACTCAAGGACTTTGGCTCTTCTTAAAAAAGCTCAACAGCTACTTTTAGCTGAAAGCTGAACCCCTAAAAATGGGGCTTTCTACCTTTCCTCCTCCCTAAAAAAGCTCAACAACTTTGAGCTGAAACCCCCCCCCCCCACCAGATTTTACTGCCAGATTTTAATTCAGAAAGTAGATTGCAGCCTCTTGGGAGTTGGCCACCCCTGATCTATAGGAACAGGACAAACAGAAACTGATAATAGCATGAGCAACAGGGCACCTCCATAGATTCTTCAGCCGAGGGCCTTAAGTCAGAATGATTACAAACGACTTTGTAAAAAGCCTTTTTGTAGACCGGTCACAGCAGAACACCAAGGCATCTCACCATCAGCACATGGGCTACAAATATTATTGGGGTTTCACCAAACTGGCAAAAGTAGCAGGAATGGGATATTTAACCCTTCCCTATCTGCATGTTTCTTCATGCCCTGCAGCTGCTTTTCCCCACAAGGCAAACATGCATTCAGAATGTCAGCTTTAGGTGGCTGGTGAGGCTGAGATGGGGGTTTAAAGTAGGGCTGTCAGGGAAGAAAGGGGTGATAACACCACCACCACCCCAGATTGTAATGATCTTTGGGAGGGGCACTTGCATGAATTTATTTTCACTTTCCCTTTGTATTTGAGATGGACGAGGGTTTTTAGTTTTCGTTTTTTAATGTCCAAGAAACGTGCAATGTCTGGGAGCAGCCTATTTGTTTAGTTCTTACTGTTCTGGTTTTGTTTGGAATTCCCTCCCTTGTTTTTATAATTGTATGATGTTATGGTTGTAACCTGCCCCGGGGCCTTGTGGTGAAGGGCAGATAAGAAATCTTATCAATAAATCATCTGAAGTGATGGCAAGGATTTTTGTTCTTGTTGTTTGAAAAGAAAGAAAAGGAAAAACAACAACAAACCCTGAGCACTTCCTATTTAGAGGTAATAGGAAAATTATTTAAATTCACTTGCCCACCAAAGACTAATATGGTTTGTGGGAGGGGTGTTTTCACTCTGCCCCTTCCCAAGAATATATGAAATTTGGCTGAACTGAATACTTCAGCCTATCACTATTTGAAACCCTTTCATCTTAGCCTCTTTTCCCCCAGCTGAGCTTCTGGATTCTTGGGGAAGTGACCGGTGGGGGGAGGGCTAAGCTTCTCTTCTACAAATCACACCCTATTTCTGAAGAAGTGTGCATGCACACGAAAGCTCATACGTATGACAAACTTAGTTGGTCTCCAAGGTGCTACTGGAAGGATTTTTTTTATTTTTTTTTGACTGCGTCAGACCAACACGGCTACCTACCTGTAACTACCCTATTTCTTAGCAGTTTCCAGCTGTTTGCCAGCCCAGGTACCGAGACACAGGTCTGATGTCACTATCGGTCTAGTTTAGTTGGGAATATTTTACAATACTTTTGGTGTTCTAGGATGCTTGCAGAGATGCAATGTCTAACTTTTGATGCTTTCTCAGTTACAATCACATGGATGCTGAAAGCTGTACTCACCCACAAATTAAGAGTGTGCAGGACTTGCCAACTGGGAGTATATAACAATAAAGTAAAAAAAAAAAAAAGCCAGACGCAAGGATTATGTAAAAGAGCATTGCCTCAAAGCTGCAGGTCACCGTGGCTATTCACAAATTCAAAATCCTGCACTCCCTTTCTCCCTTTACCTTCTAATTGCTGGGGATTTTAAAAAAAAGAAGTGCAGGAGACAGAGTGCAAAGAGGGTAATGATTAAGGCTTCAGTGTGTATTGATCATCCGAGGAGAATCACCAGAAGCTACTAATATTTTGACACTTCTGACTTAAGCAGTTTAGTCCAATCTGGTGCTTAATATTTCAGTGGTGTTTAAAACCCTTCACCCCCTCCCCACCCTGGCTTGTGGCAAGCATTTATCATCTGCAGCTGAGGACCTGGCTGCCAGAGAGCAGTAAAGGCCACATTTCCTGCAGTGTGTCATAAAACCCGTAATGTGACAGCTGTGGCTGCTGTGCTCTCCGCTCCCCCTCCTCTTTTGCCTGGAGGAAAGTGATTGATGTTGATTAAAAACTGCAATAAACAAATAAAGGCAACTTTCAGGGAGAAGGGAAGTTGGGGGGGTGGGGTCCTCAGAGCAGCTGGTCCCAGAAGCACCCACCAAACAGCAGCAGTTTTCAGATGATAAGGGTGCAGATCCACACCATATGCTTAAGGCATATCCAATGTGCATGGCTTTGCCCCAATGAATTCTGAGAACTGTGGTTTGTCAATGGTGCTGAGAATTGTAGCTCTGTATGGGGAAACTGTGGTTCCCAGGATTCTAGGCAGGGAAAAGCAAGGGGCTGCTCAGGCAAAGAAAGCAGGGAACTGGGAGGGGGGGGGGAGTTAGTAAGTGGGAACATGAAAGAGGTGTATAAAATTATTCTGTGGTGTGGAGAATGCAGCTAGAGAGAGGTTTTTCTCCTGCTTCCATAGTCCTAGAATAGGAGCCATCAAATAAAGTTGAATGTTGGAAGATCCAGAGCAAGCAAAAATAAGGACATCTTTGCACAATGCATAGGTAAATTGTAGAATTTTCTCTCACAAGAGGCAGGGACTGTCATCCACTTTAATGGCTTGGATTAGACAACTTCATGGAGGAAGAGGCTTATCAGTGGCAGCTAGCCATGATGGCTGTGTTTTGCTTCTAGCTTCAGAGGCAAGATGTATCAGAATATCAGTTGTTGGGATTCACAAATGGAGTGGGTGCTACTGCACTCAGGTTCTGCTTATGAACGTCCTTCAGGCATCTGATTAGTGACCTTGGGAACAGGAAGCTGGACTAGATGGGTCTTTGTCCTGATCCGGCCAGGCTGTTCTTGTCAACAGTTATAGCAGTATAACTGAGGACTCTGCTGGTTCCTTGGGCCACCTGGGTCCAGCTGTGCTGCAAAACAGCAGTCCCACCACCTTGGAATGAGGAGCAAAAGCGCCGGAAGCATCAGACATGGTAAAAGGCAGGCTGGTGCTCTGATGGAATGGCAGTCTTCATGCCTAATGAGCGGGACACATTGCTGGAGGAACAGGACTGTAGCGGCAGCCCAACCCCTGCTAGTTCCTCAGGTCACTTACTCAAGACCACAGTGCGTTCTCTGGTTATTCTGGGGGTGGGAATCAGTGGTGCCCATTGTGCCTGGTAGGGTGGACGTCAGGGAGCCCAACAGTAGGGGGAGCCAGAGCCAAGGACAAACAGAGCCAACTCATTCTAGTTTTGTCCCCATCCTCCCTCTCCCTGCTGAGTTCTCTAAGGGTCAACACTGAAACTGAGGAGGAGAAGCTGACAGCCAGGGGCACCCCTTAAACTGCTTGTGAGCAATTAAGGCAGGTGATGGTTGGCGGAGGGCAGACTGAGCTTGGTCAAACTGTGCCCCATTTGCCCTAACCAGCCAACCTCCACCGGTGGCACTGCAGCATAGGAAATACCATGCCCAGTAGCTCCATCAGCGTGCAAACTGCCTCAGTGCCACAAAAAAAACAAGCCCCCTGAGCCCCCTGTTGCTGCCTGAGTCCCCTGTTGCTTTACAATGAGCATTGTATCTGGTGTTTTCCTTCTGTTACAAAGGTGCCTTCAAAATTCCGTCTGCCAGCAATGGATGCTGCTGTTCCTGTTCTTATTTGAGGCATTTGTACAGCTGACATTCATACCAGTCGAGAGAGAAAGCCTGATGGGAAACACATAAACCAAATCTTTCTGAAATGTCAGTTGCGGCAGAGAGAGAAAGCAAATAAACACCCGGGCGCTGCTTTCTCCTTTGGCAGCCTCCCTGGGGGGTCCTTTTGTTGCTTGGATTTAACCCTCCAGCCTTCCTTGGCAGTGGCGACATGCAGCATCTCTGTGACCTCCTTTGAAAACACTTTAATAGACACCTTGTGGGGAAAAAACCTGACATGTTTATCTCGGCAAGTTATCTCCTTGGGGACCATTGCCTCATGGATCTCTTCATGTGGCAGAGAGCTTTTTTTGTTTAAGAGTTGGAGGAAAGAGTTGTTTAACAATGCTTCATCTGATGATGAGTTCAAGGTCCTTGCAGGACAGCCTTGAAGAGTATTCGAATAATATATACCTGCTTTTAGCTAGATTTAGCTCTTTCAGATAAGGAGAAGGATGTGAGGGAGAAAGTCTTACTCATTTCATCTCTGTGTGGACGTGCAGTTGGGGGTCCTGTGCCCTTGCAGAACAACACCTCAGAACCTTCTAGAACTAACAAGCATGAGCAAGCCCCTGTCTTGAGGAACATTTGAAGCTGCCTTATCCTGAATTAAATCACTGGTCCATCTAGTGCAGGCTTGTTTTCACTGACTAGAAGCAGCTCTTCAGAGTTTCAGATGGGGGAGGGGCATTCCCAGACCAACACAAAGATGCCAAGAATCTCTGTGTAAAGCAGATGTTCAGCCACCAAGCTATTGGCCTTCCCCTAAAAACAGATTCTAGTCCTCATGGTTCCAAATAAATGGCTGATAAAACTAGAAATGGCTGATGTAAATAAGGAGGTGCATTATACTGAGTCAAGCCATTGGTCCATGTAGCTCTGTATTGTCTTCACCAGGCATGGGGAAACCTGTGGCCCTCCAAAAATTGTTGGACTACAACTCCCATCATCCCTTTCCATTGGCCATACTGGCTGAGGCTGATGGCAGATGGGTCACAACTTCCGCATCCTTGATATACACTGGCACTAGCTTTTCAGATTTCCTTGAGATTTGTTTTCTGTCCATGCCCATGATAATCCACTTGAGTGCCCTTCCCTGTTTGGGGCGGGGGGAGACCAAAAATTCTGCTGCTAACATCTAAGGAATGATGTGTTTCACAGTCTGTTTATGAACTATGCATTATCTTTTTGATTTAGGCAATTATAAATGTTTGTGATTCCTATACTACCCACTGCAAACAAGTTTGCTATGTACTAATGCACAAAATATGGGAAGCAGTGCTGAGCTGTATTAAGATACTAATAAAATCCCCATCACCTTTATGTCCCAGAATACCATTTCCACTTTGCTTCTCATTCTAGGTATTTCGTTTGTTACCAGAGGACCAGGCCATTAATCTTGTGTTCCTTTTTTGCAGCCCAAGAACTCCCTCCAGGGAATGTCTCTGTTCCATCAGCAGATCTCCATGTTTCTCTCTCAAACGTCTCTCTTGGATGTTATCTGGTGGAAAGCACAACTGGACAGTCACATGCAGAATCAGTCATACCCCTTCCTTCCTGAGATTCCTCCCATCCACTTCAGCCACTTTGCTACCCTTAACTCAGACCCCATGGTAACGTATCCACGCTTTGCCTTTGCCCCTGTTTACTGATGCTGACATGGGATGGGCAAATCTGTCCATTTCCGTTTCTCATTTTTCCAATTTTAAGTTAGTCTTCTACATTTGCACATCAATTTGCAATTTTAAAAAAAGTCCTCATGAAAATTCATCTGGATTTTTGTGCAATTTCTCCCCTAATATGTTTTAATGCAATTTTGTCCAATACACACATTTTTGCAAAGCAATTTCCCCTGCTGAGATGCGTTGGATTTTTAGGCGTGCCATCTCCTAGTATATGCATTTTTGTACATATTACTTGGCTGGAGAACTGCATTGCAAAATCTGGAATAGTGGTGAATTTCAAAGGCTGGCTGTGTTTCACTTCTCGCACTGTTTCAGAAATTAAGAATTTGGAAGATATGGCATCAGATGTGAACTGAATCAAACTTCTTCCCCATCCTACCGATGGCAGCACTGCCAATATTTTTAATCATGGTTAAACAAAGAGGGAGTGGACTGACGGAGTGCACAAGCTTTCTCCCACCCGCTGCAGCTCAGAAGCCCAGTCCACCTAGGGGCTGGCATAACCATCTCCAAGAGCTTTTCATTCTACAGAGCTGGCATGCTAATGTAAGCAGTGTGTCCAGCATGAAAGCATGGAAGGATGGTGGAGTGCTAGGCTAGGCTCCAGGCCAAAGGGCTGTTCCTTTAAGCCTCCGTGCTCCTCAGTGAGAGGGCCCAAGAAGTGTAGTCAGGGAAGAAACATAAAAGGGCTGAGTTGAGAAAGAGAAGCTATTCGAACAGGTTGTCTGCTCCCTGAGCTCTGTCCAGGGTGCTGAAAGACCTGCTTTTCTTAAGCTCCTTATTCTACAGCAGGGGTCAGCAAACTTTTTCAGCAGGGGGCAGGTCCACTGTCCCTCAGACCTTGTGCAGGGCTGGACTATATTTTTGGGGGGAGGAAATAAACAAATTCCTATCCCCCACAAATCACCCAGAGATGCATTTTAAATAAAAGGACACATTCTACTCATGTAAAAACATGCTGATTCCCGGACCCTCCATGGGCCGAATTTAGAAGGCAATTGGGTCGGATCCGGCCCCCAGGCCTTAGTTTGCCTACCCATGTTCTACACAGGAATCCTATCCCCGATGAAAACTTTTATCTGTTTCTGGCTTCTCTTCTTTTACACTTGAGGTTGCTTACAGGATTAGTACCCGTCTGACTATACCATGAGTTATGCCTCACACAACAACAATAAAAAGGAGGGGGAACTGTCTACTGGGGCACAATCCCTTGAGAACAGCCATAGCTCAGTGGTAGAGTATTTGCTTTGCATGCAGAAGGTCCCTGATCCAGTCCCTAGAAACCCCAGAGAACTGCTGCCAGTTAGTGGACACAGAACTCAGCTAGATGGTTTGGCCTGCTATAAGGCAGCTTCCTGTGTCCCTAAATTCTCATGTGTGAATGCCACTGGAATTAATAGAGTGCATAAGAATATAGTTTCCATTTCCATGGAATTTATTTATTTATATTCCACCTTTGCATATCAAGGTGGTGCACACACGTCTCCCCTTCTCTGAGTAGACCCACTGAAATCAATGAAGACTGAAATCCATCTATTTCTGTAGGAATACTCTGAATATGACTTAGATACAGCCCAATCTTATTTACCAAGGTGGGTGAGTTTACAAAGCAGTCTGGATGAGCCATTGTGGCCATTAGTTTAACAGCAATTGGCCTTTTAATCCCCAATGCATAGTGCTAGTTTATCTCCCTTGAGTTTAGTCACAAATCTGTAGAGATTCTGGGTGCAACATGCTGGAATTTCTTCCTGCTGTTGTTTATTTGCCCCAAAGTGTCAATTAGGGCAAATGGTGCCACTGGATTTAGCTTGGTCTCCCTAGCATCGGACTGGCTGGCACAGAAACAGCAGAGGAAATGTTGTGTCAGTGACTAATGCCTCTGCTGCGCCATCTCTTCTGATTTCAATCCTTGGCATTCACTGTACTGTCTTTATTTTCAGTCCCTGCCTTTGAAGAATCAAGATAATTCACAAACAACAGCTCTCCCTTTGTGCATTTCAGGCGCTGGAGAAGGCCTTTGCGGTGCCAGCTGGGTTTTACTGGCAGACCGTAGAGACGGATGAAAAATACTTCCCCAGCAGCAGTGATATCAGGGAGGGCAGCGACACGGATAGTGAGGTACAAAAGAACCAACTCCCACCCCCAAAATATCTGCCTCCTTGCTTCTTCAGGAAGCCCAGTTAATTCATACTGCGCAGGCCTACTTCCTGCCAGTGTTAGGGCATTCAAAGGTCATGACAATTCTGTATGGAAATGAGAACTTTCTAAAGCAGGTGGCCCTCAGAAGACTGCCTGTGAGAAAGGTTGCCCGCCCCTGCCATAAAGAAATAACCAGGAATATATTATTTCACATTATTCCTTCACCACGATCATTTCTTCAGAGGCCCAAGTGAAGTGAAGTGAAGTGAAGTGAAATGAAGTGAAGTGAAGCATCTGACGACCAGGGAGTTGAGGGCCTTCTGTGTGGTGGCACCACTGTTGTGGAATGCCCTCCCCAGAGAGACTCCCCTGAAAGTTTCTTTCTGGTCATTTCAGTGCCAGGTGTAAACTTCTTTTATTCTACCAGGCCAGGTCTTTGTCCAGGGTCCTGACCTGACCTTAGTTTCCAGTCTATTCAGGAGCCCTGGGTCCATCGGTCTCCATCTTGCTTGGGCTATCACTTGATCTCAGTGGTGGATGTCACAGTGGTTCAGGACAGGTGGATCAGATAGATCCATACCTTCTTAAACCCCAAGTGTCCAGGTGATTTCTACAGTTTGAACTGGTTACAATTGTGAGATGATCTCTAGATAATGTAAACCAGGGACAGGGAACCTATGGCCCTCTAAATGTTAATGGACTCCAACATCCATCATCACTGTCCATAGGCTATGTTGGCTGAGGGGGATGGGAGTTGGAGTCCAGAAACTTCTGGAGGGCCACAGATTCTCCATTACTGATACAGGTGGACCTAGGGCTGAAGAGAGTTTCAGAGGCTTGGGATAAGGCCTTACGTAAACAAGTTTTGATAGAATAACCTGTGGGTTGCAGAAGCAGGTGCTAAGGTCAAGTATGTCCTTGCAAATGATTTGCAGATTCCAGCTTTATTTTTTATTATTAAAAAATAGGATCAGCATCCTTTGTGCGATGGGGAATTAACTGCAGGGTGGTTTCTTATCAGTCAGTTGACGGCAAAGATCAATATATGGGGAGCTGTAATTAGTTTGATAGAGCAGAGTGGGTTTTATTCTTCTAGCTGGAGAAGGCTTTTTATTACTTTAGTAGATTTATAACTGTGTTTATTATAATGGAGTAAACCTCAAGATGCCTTTACGCAGAAGGAGCATTTGGTAACACTCCATTTCAAGTGCCCGATAATGATGAATTCATTGGGTGTTTATTGGCATAAGAACAAAGCTAGTTCCTGGAGGTAATTCAAAATAAAGTGTTATAGGAAGAATGCAGATCTTCTAGTCAACCCAACCACTAGAAAACAGCTATTCTTTCAGGAGCTAGACCCGCATACTTCTATAGAATATGTTTTGCCTTTTTCCAAATTGGTAAGTCTGAAATCAGATCAAACACAATTCCAAGTGAATCACATTCCTAACGGTGTCTTTAGCCAATGAAACCTGCAATTCATTTCAGCAGGTGGTGGAATAGTGAATACTTTGGGACCAGCAATGAAAGTGCAAGGGATTTAGGATAATCCTAATCTCTTCCAAGGCTGGACTTAGAAAAACAACTAAAGCCAAAAAGTGTGTGCCATTACTGCATAGGCCCAGTGGGAGTTGGTAGCCCAAAACATCTGGAGAGAGAAAGTTGGGGGAGAGGTAGATCTGTACTGACTGCCATGGCTCCCCAAGGTTTCAGAGAGGGACCTTGTTTTTTGGCTTCATCCCTTTCAAAAAGGTTGCGTTAAATCTGTGAGGATTCTCTCTCTCTCTCTCTCTCTCTCTCTCTCTCTCTCTCTCTGAAATCTGAAAAATAACCCTTAATTGTAAATTTTAAAATGCCCCCTCCTCCTCCTAAACATGTGAATGTCTGGAGCCCTATCTGTTTTCTTCCTGCTTTCTGTTCCCTGCTCAGGTTGCCATGGCGCTGCTGTTTGAGACCCTGCTCAGAAGCCCCCTGGCTGTCCATCACACACTCCAGCTGATTCTTGCCTCTGGTTTGGATATCTGTGGATTCCGCCTGCTCTACCCACAGCCGAACATGTTCCTCTCTAGCACAGGTGAGAGGCATGGAGTGTCTGGGCAACTTGGACTGCAGCACAACAATGGTAGGCAGTTATTGAACCACCATCAGTAAACTTCAGGTACATTCTCACTGTCATAAAATAGTAAATGGCAGGCAGTTATTGAAGGAGCGTCTCCACCCCCATCGTTCTGCCCGGACACCGAGCTCCAGCGCCGAGGGCCTTCTGGTGGTTCCCTTGCTATGAGACGCTAAGTTACAGGGAACCAGGCAGAGGGCCTTTTCGGTAGTGGCACCCACCCTGTGGAATGCCCTCCCACCAGAGGTCAAAGAGAACAACAATTACCAGACCTTTAGAAGGCATCTCAAGTTTAGGGAAGCTTTTAATGTTTGATGGATTTCTGTATTTTAATATTTTGTTGGAACCCAGCCAGATGGGCGGGGTATTATTATTATTATTATTATTATTATTATTATTATTATTAAAATATGGCAAACATATTGGGCTGCAGCAACGAGGGAGGGAAGAGAGGTAAAGCATCTGTTTTTCATATAGATGATGCCCGGTTCAATCCCCAGCATCTCCAAGTGGGAAAGATTCCTTCCTGAAACCTTGGAGAACCACTGCCAGCCATTGTAGTCAGTACTGAGCTAGTTGGATGGAGAATCTAACTCACAGGTTCTTATGTTCCATTTTGTGTCTTCACCTCTCTCTTATTTCTCTTCCCCAGTAACACCACCTTCTTGTTATACCCAAGAGAAAGAGCCCTCTGTGCTAGCACTGAGCCTGAGAGGGCCGAGAGCCTATGGCATCCTGCAAGATATCATGGGCCCCTCTGATGCGCAGCTGGCCAGAGTTACGGACTGCCGCTCGATCAGCGCAATCTATGGTTCAAGCCGAGCCGAGCCCTTTGCCTACCTCCCTCACATGGAAAGCCGAGTACATAGGGAGCTGTGCTTCTGGTTTGGAGGGAGGGTGAGCTGCGATGGGACGCTTCATGGTGGAGTTCCAAATCCTGTTGGCAAACGCAGCAAACTAAGGTGACAATCCCAGATGGGTGTGAGGTGCTGGAATTCTGCGAGAGTAGCTTGCGGGTACCACTGAGCTGAAAGATCTCCATGGAAGGAAGTTTTTAGTGAATAATCAGTGGAAGGGAATCTTAGAGAAAAGTCCTGATAATACTTCACTGAGGATACTGAGCAAAAAAAGTGTCCAGTTTAAGGAGAAAGGAACAGAGAGGTTTTGTCTTTTTTTGTTCAGTCCTTGAACATAGCAGGGAGGCATTCAACCAAACATACAGAGGAAAACTCCCTCAGAATTACACAGCCATTCAGAGCTTGTGTGACCTCAGTGAAGATCATGCCACTCTGCCTGGTTGCTAAGCACAGCCTCCAACTGTCCACTTCTTGATTAGTTGACTGTTGAAGGATAGCTATGTTTCATTTCATGCATTGGTTTAGGAGGTGTGGAATTAAGTAGGTTCTCATTGAAATGCAAACCAAATCTGATTTCTCCCCCATCTATAACTGCATCATCATGTAATGTCTTTCCAAGGGGGTTACTGAGCAGGAAAATTGTGATGACACAGATATCGATAGGATCACAGCTGCTTCTTGCTTTGGGAGCAGCAAAACTGATTTGGATTTGTGTATTTTTTAAAGCAATCTATTGCTGACCCCCCCCTTTCCCCAGGAAGCCAGTCTCAGCCCCTGAACATTTGTAGAAATGCCCCACCCCCCACTTTTAAAAAAAGTTGTGGGAATTTATTCTAGGGAAAGTATGCTCCAAATCACACCATTAACTTGAACTGACTGTAAAGATTTCAGCCCTGACCATTGGATTTTGCTTGTACTTTTGAACACCCATGCCCAGAGAATTTTCTTTGAGAATTTTGAGCTGCTGTTTGGACAAGAGAGAGAGAGAGAGGGAGGGATTTTCCTATTCCATATGTTTTGAGATGGAAGACCAAGACACAAACAGTGTGTTTGGGTTTCTAAATGGGTTTCTATTACCAGCTCTGATGTTCTGTACATTTCACCTTGCTGCTTCCCTCCTCAGCTGGCCAAAAAAAATGTGTGAATCTGAAAGATGGCTGTGAAGGCTTTTTATCAAAGGTATAGAGGCTGAGGAGTGGTGAGAATAGATATCGCTTGCCAAAGAAATTGCTGCTTGCTCTGGTCTTTTGATGTGATGTTGGCAGGTGTAAAAAGGACTGGGCTGTGTTGGAAACTTTGCAGTTCTATCCTTGTTGCTCTGCCACAAGATTTTAACTGTATCCTATGATAAACTTCATCCGACAAGCCGCTTCATCCTAAGTAGGGATGGATGACTCTGTCAATTTTGGTTGCTCACAGTTTCTCATTTTTCCAAGCTTAATTCGGTTCTCCCCATTTCTGCAGCAATTTACAAAAAGTTGTGAGGTTTTTTTTTTTAAATACTCATGAAAATTATCAGTATTTTAGTGTGAGTATTTCATAACATACACATTTTCATATGCACTTTTGACCAATATATACATTTTTGCAAGCAAATTTCCCTAAAATAATGCATATTTGTATGTTTTTTTAATGAATATCTGCATTTTTATGCTCACTGTCTCCTGCATTTTCGTATGCATTGTTTGGCTGGAAAAATGAATTGCAAAAATTCACAGACGGATGAGTTTTGAAAAATAATGGTCTCTTGAATTAGGTATTATTGCTCTCTACCAACTTCAGCCCAAGTAGTTATTTAAAGGGAATATTTGTATAAGTGTTGGTGGATTGGTGCTCAATCCAAAATGCAATTCCCAGACGTTGCTGTGGCACAACTGTGTAAGGTGTAAGGTGATTCCACTCGAATTCTAGACTGCAACTGTTCAACATGTCTGTCTTTCTCATTTATACCACTTCCGCTCCAGACTTCCTAGGCCTTCACTCCACAAGGCAGATGCTGACCAAGAACCAAGCAACTTGCAGGACGCTACAGCCTTATGGCCTCCAGTGGCTCTTGTCTCCACCACCAAAGGTTGTTCTTGCAAAGCAAATATTGCACAAGAAATTGAATCTCCTTTCCTTGCAGAACTCTTCTTTCATGCAGCCACCACTTCTTTGCAGTAGGTCGCATCAACTATGTCACATTAAGCTCAGTCCTTAGCAAGCTAATTTGGTAATGTAACCCTGCGATCATCATCAGATGCCCTGCTTTGTGTGCCTTTGTGTCCAAAGGGTGGCAACATGGAGTGGAATGCTTTGTGGAATGCTCTCCCTAGGGAGGCTCGCCCGGTGCCTTCATTATTCATGTTTAGTTGCCAGGCAAAAACGTTGCTCTTCAACCAGGTCTTTGGCTAATTATCATTCTATGTCCTTTTAAATGTGGGTTTTTGGGGGTGGGTAATTGGTTTGTTTCGTTCTTGTTTTTATTATGTATTTTGTGTTTTTATGTTGTATTTGTATGCTGTGAACTGCCCTGAGATCTTCAGGTGAAGGGTGGTATAATATTTAATAAGTGGAACAACAACAACAACAACAACTCCTCTCTGGCCTCCCTAACTGATGTTGCCTGCAGAGAAGCTACTTGGCCCTCATGCCTCCTCCTTTGCTTCCAATTTGTCTCTGATTCCATAATTAGGCAACAGTGATCAGAACAAAGGACGAGGATGATATTCTAGCACCAGCCTTCTTCTTGGGATTAGTCACTTGTAAAAAGGTCCCTGCAGTGGTACAAAGAGCCCCTCCGAGCCAGCCTGATCACCTCCTTCTGCTTCCCCGCCCCACATTGCATTTCCCAGGAGACATTATTTTGGTGGCATCTCCTGCTGTGCCTCCTCACATCTACGGCCTTGTGATTTCAACCTGCACCCAGAGAGGATTTGCACTCCAGGGGACCAAACAGCTGCAGCTGTCGCCCAAGCAAGCTCACATGCTTGGTGTGCCAGCGAGCCAGGTAAGACTGATTGTGGGGCTCGTATCCTTGAGCCTGACTGAGGCCTGCACCCCTGTGCGAGGGGGCGGGGAGAGCTCTCAATACCTGGGGTCTTCTCGCCCTGCCCGATGCTGCAGCCTATTCTCCTGCCCTCTCCAAGTGACTGAAGATTGAGAAGAACAAGGAGGAGGAGGAGGAGGAGGAGGAGTTCCACTACCCACCCTCTTCTTGGCTTCGTTCTGGTGGGACAATGCCAGTTGGGACCAGAGGGAAAGGCAAGACATATTTGAACTGTGGAACTTACTCTCACAGGAAGTCGTAGTGATGGCCACTAACTTGGATAGCTTTGAAAGAGGATTGGACAAAGGCTATCAAGGGCTGCGATCCACAATGGCTTTGTTCCTCCTCCATGGTTAGAGGCAGTAATGGAAATCAATTGCGTGGTGGGTGAGAGTGTTATTGTGCTTGGGTCCCACTTGCAGTTTTCCCACTGGGGCGTCAGTTGTCCACTGCGAGAACAGGATGCTCGACTAAATGGGCCATTGGCCAGATCCAGCAGGCTCTCCTTATGTTCTTATGGGCAATGGCAAGAGTTCTACTGCCTTTCAAAATAAATGACGCTGACAGCTGTGGTCAGTATGGTGTAAGAGCCAGTATGGCGTAAGAGCCAGTGTAGTGTGGTGTAGTGGTTAGAGTGTTGGTTAATACCTGGGAGACCTGGTTCAAATCCTCACTTCAGCCATGAAGCTCCCCTTGGACTGGTGTCTGTCTCTCAGCCTCACCAACCTCACAGGATTATTGTGGGAAGAAAGGTGGGGTGGGAAGGAATCATGTACGTCATCTTGAACTCCTTGGAAGAAAGGTGAAATATAAAGAATATGATGATAATTCAGCCATTCTACCATGCTCCTCCTCCATGCATCTTTTTTTCCTGTGGTAATAGCACACAGGTTCCCGCTTTCCAATTACAATACGTTCCCAGGAAATTGTTCCATAGTCAAACATTTGCATAATGAGCAGACGATTTCCATTATTTCCTATGGGAACATTTCTAATCCGTGATTTGTTCAATCTCCCACCTCCCTCCATGGTATCTTCCTGAAATAGCTGCAGCCAAGCACCAAGAGAGAGAGAAAGGGGGGGGAATGATTTGTCTGATCTCTCACCTTCCCTCCTTCCATGGTTTCTGCCTGAAAATGGCTGCTGCTACCAGCAGAGCACAAACAAGCAAGGAAGTAGCTGCTTACACATCTGAATCAGCCATTCATGTAGCGATAGCGGGACCCTGTGTATTGAGCATCTGCGTGTGTACATCCAATTTCCACTTTCCTAACGTAGTTGCAAAAAGTGGGTTATTCCATCTAAGGCAAGAATGGGGAACCTGTGGCAGCCCAGCTCTTGGGGACTCCAAATCCCATCAGCCCCAGTCAGCATGGTCAGTGGTCAGGGATTATGGGAACTGGAGTCCCAACAACATCCAGAGGGCTACGGGTTCCCCATCCCTGCCTTTTAAGGCATGGGAAATAGTTTTCTTCCAGTTCTTTATTCTGTCCTGCAGGGTGTGGAAACACTGGCCTTGTAGCACACATGCGCTTCATGCATTGATGACTGAAAAGATAGGAACATGCTGCCTCATACAAAGCCCATTTTGCCCAGTACTGTCTACATTAACTGGTAGCAGCTTTCCAGGGTTTCAGGCCAGGATCTCTCTCTCAGCCCTACCAGGAGATGCTGGGGATCAAAGCTGAAACCAGCTAAAACCATTGTCTTAACTAAGGAACTGGTTTGGAAGGTTCTGCAGCCTCTTCTACTAGATTCCAACCCTCAATGGATACAGGATCATAGGGCCACAACTTTTAAGGCAGAGTTGGGGGACTTGTGGCTCTCCTGCCATTGCCAAACTTCAGCTCCCATCAGCACCACCGAGCATGCGCTGCAGTCAAGTATGATGGGAATTCTAGTTCCAACAGCTGCAGGGCTGGAGACTCTGCTTGGGGATAGCAAGACGTCTTCTCAAACTGAAATCGGCCCCTGCAATTGGCACAAAAAGGATGTTGCTTTTCCAAGGAGATCCCATATTGTTGATGACAAGCTTGCAGACATTTAAAGTTTCCCGTGGGATGAAAAGGCAACAAGACGAACACTTGGGCACATAATACAACCTTGCATCATCAAGCGGCAGCTTCCTGACACACCGACGTAAATGCGACGATGAATCATTGCGCTGAATCACTGCCTGAACCACAAGAAATGTTTGAGGAGCTGTCTGGATGAAAATTCAAGGCTAATAAATGTCCTCAAGCCCATCGGCCTGGGAGACACAGGCCAACGGCGGAGCATCCTGCAAGTATTGAAAAGCCATAGGTGGTGGCGGCGGTGGGGAACTTGGTTGTCAGGGACCCAGTGATTTCATGGATTTCCTATTTGGGGAAAAGGGCAGGGTTTATAAGGGCATGAGAAGATCCCTGCTAGATCCAGCCAATGTTCCATCTAGTCCAGCATCCTGTTCTCACAATGGCCAACCAGATGCTTGTGGGTGTTGAGGCAGGCTTTTGGTGGCGCTGTGGGTTAAACCACAGAGCCTAGGGCTTGCTGATTAGAAGGTTGGCGGTTCGAATCCCCGCGATGGGGTGCTCAGTCCCTGCTCCTGCCAACCTAGCAGTTCAAAAGCACGTCAAAGTGCAAGTAAATAAATAAGTACCACTATAGCGGGAAGGTAAATGGCGTTTCCGTGTGCTGCTCTGGTTTGCCAGAAGCAGCTTTGTCATGCTGGCTACATGACCCATGTAGCTGTACGCCGGCTCCCTCGGTCAATAACGCGAGATGAGCGCCGCAACCTCGGTGTTGGTCACGACTGGACCTAATGGTCAGGGGTCCCTTTACCTTTAATTATCTAATGCTTTTTTTAAAACCTCCTGTGCCCATCTCTGTTTTTATTACACTGTAGAGGCTCGGGTTTTTTTTTATAATGTTATTTTTAGAACATTACTGTATTTTATAATGGATTTCAAATCTTGTTAGCTGTTCTGAGTGATGTGTAAGAACTAGAAGAGTATATATGATCATATATAGAAAGAAATACATCTTCTGGCGAAGTGCAATAGCTCAGTGATAGAGCATCTGCACACAGAAAACTTAACGTATCGGGGGAAAGTTTCTAGTTCTGGTGTGCAAGGGGGCCCCCTCTTTTTTCTATGTGAGGAGATCTTGAGGGAATGTGGGGTGGGTTGTGGAAAACCAGCCATGCAGTCATCTGCTTGCAGCCTGAAGTGGTACAACCCAAGAACAGCTTTTACCCGTTTTTGCAGACTAGACCTAATATAGTTGTGAAACCAGCACAGAGTCATGAGCATATTGTGGTATCACAATGGCAGAGTCACCTCAACCTCTGCCATGATTGACTCATGTAGCAAGCCCTAAAATTAGCCCATTAATGATCAGTCTTCAATTTAAGTCTTCCGAAGATTATACATTTTGAGTCCATTTCCAGGAGGCTGCAGATCTGCTGAAATTTTTGTGTGTGGGAGGATTTTGCTCAGATGGCAAGTGCCCAGTGGAACATTCTGACAATCAGCACTTTTTCATAAATTGGTTGCCTTGCCAATTAGACCAAAAATTGCTGGCTTGTGTCATTTCAGGTAACTGTATTTTGTCCTAGTGAGGCTTCATATATACCAGAGAGGAGTTGTTTCTTGGAGGATAAACTCCCCAGCCAAACACGTCTGCACTGCCTGGCTTTGTTGTTGAGAAAGGAGAATGCCAGCCATCATGTCCCTGCGTTGCTCAAAGGTAAAGAAAGGCATGAGCGCGAGGGGTGGGAAAGTGTGGCCCCTCCAGTTGTCCTGCAGGCTTAGTGCACACACTAGGGATGCCTGATAATTGCAAGGAAAACAGAGACAGGAGTGGAAATTGCCAATGCTCGCTTATTCGTCCCATGTCCAGAATGGAAATCAATCCAGTTAATACGATCAGTATCTGCTGCTGTTGTTGCTTTCAGTCCACAAATGATACATAATTGATTACACCACGCGCACACTCAGTTTGTGTTGCCTTTCCTTTGGATTGAAATGAATGGGGTGGAGTAACATGCAGTCGTACCTTGGTTTTCGAACAGTTTAGTTCTCAAACGTTTTGGTTTCTGAACGCCACAAACCTGGAAGTGACTGTTCCAGTTTGCGAACTATTTTTGGAAGCCGAACGTCCGACGGGGCTTCCAATCGGCTGCAGGAGCTCCCTGCAGCCAGTCAGAAGCTGTGCTTTGGTTTCCAAACATTTTGGAAGCTGAACGGGCTTCTGGAACGGATTCCATTTGACTTCCAGGGTACGACTGTAGTGACAAGTGGGTTAACAGTCACTCCTTCTTCATAGGGAACTCTGGGCAAGGGGTGTCTCCTTGTTGTCTCCTTGTTGGGACCCTTTACAAACTACAATTCCTAGATACTTGGGTGAAGCAATGACTCTTTAAAGTGGTATGATACTGCTTTAAATGCACAGTGTAGATGAGACCTAGATTAGATCTGATCCAGCAGGTTTCTTCTTTGCCTTGCAGAAAGCAGTATTTATCCATTAGTGTATGTATGCACACATATGTATAATTTCATTTTTTAAAGAATCATGTATACAAACTCAGTAGTAACTCATAGGGCTCATCCTTGGCCAAAAAAGACATCAAATTCAAACCAGCACTCTGATTGGCAGGTTGCTGAAACCCTGCCTCATAAAAGCAATGGCCAAGCCATCTTTTCCATCAGCCTCTGTGTTGTGCCACCAGCAGAATATTGCTGTGGCTTCCAAATGTTTGTATGGCACAGTTAATACAACATCGACTGCAGATACCACTCACCTACTGTACTACTAGGTTTCTGGAATGGGCAATTGGAAATATGAGCCAGGAATATGACATAATGACATTGCTATTAGATTGTACCATAAGCAGACTCAACCATCTCTTTTTTTATAATTTGTTTCTGTTTCATTTTTTTTTAACCTAGGGCTTATGAGTGCACTGGCAGAGAAAGGTTTCTTGGAGGACATTCAAAGCAGTTTGCACTCCCATGCTGAACCAGAACCCAGTCTGTGTTTTCATGCGGTTCCTTATACCGACAGTTTGCTGCAGGAACTGGGTGCGTCCCAGCACATACATAATCTGTTAAGTATTAGGAATCTGAAGATGGAGCTAGTGGGGAAGAATCCATGGCTTCACATTATGTTTGAACCCAACCAAAGACCATGTTCACACATAACAGCCAGCCATAAACCAGGTTTTGTTGTTGGTTTAGCCATCTTAGGTGGTTTGGGCAAAATAAGCCTCACTCCAAGCTTTAGACATAACACTAAGTGGTTTCCTTAGTGGTTAGTCCACCTGATCACAAAAAGAAAGAAGGCTGTGTGCACATTCACTTATAATCTCTGTTTCCTTTCAGGCTATGAATGTCAAGAGAAATTGCATTGTAATAAAAGCTAGCACTACTGTTAGCCATGATGAAAACCCAACAAGGCTTTAGTAAATAGAAGTGGGTTTCCTCTGCCCCCTAAAATAATTTAGAGTAGATGTTCAGTATATATAAGGAAGGGTATTCCATAGTTGGGATCAGGGGCATAGGAAGGAGGGTGCGGGGGGTGCGGTCTGCCCCAGGTGTCATCCCTGAGGGGGTGACAAAATGGCACACTGTGGTGGGCGGCACTTACTGCGAGGCCTGGCCTGCAGTGTGCCCGAGCCACACGTCTCTCCATGGGGACGACAGCATGGGGCTTGCGTCTGCCAGGCGGACTCTATGGGCAGCTCACCGTGGCGTCCCCATGCGTGGATCGCCCCTGGCTGGGATAGCCTAACCTTCAAAGATGGGAGCGCCTGGAGCAGACTCCCAGATGGAAACTGAAGCATATTTCTACAGCGACTTCTTTCTACAGCAGGTGTAGAAAGCATGGCCGGGATGATGGGAGTTGTAGTGCAGCAACATCTGGAGGGCCAAAGGTTCCCCCACACCTGCCCTGCAGCAATGGATCTGTAGGTTTCCTCTGCAGTAAAAAAAAAGTTTCCTCCTCCCCCCACTTTTCTTTTGCAGGTGGCAATTTTAGTGTTGTGCCAGATCCCTCGAACATTACCCTGGAGGTTTTGCACAGTCGGATGTATGCCTCTGAGCCTGAAATGGAACAAGTGGTCCTGTTGACCTTCACTGGAAAGGAAGCCATGAAGAGTGCAGGCAGCATCCTTCACCAAATCCTTGCACTAGGCTACAGGAAGCAGCATGCCCAGACTCCAGGTCATTCCCAGCTTAGAGCCTGTGTGATAGAGAACATAGCCTTGATGCAGAAACCCTATATGCACTGTGATTAGGAACAGGGCAGAAATTCAATTCAGTTCATTTTAAAGGTGAACCTGTCTAATTTGCGCTTTCCAAAAACAAGACATGAACCAAAATGCAGCCCTCCTTTAGAAGTCACACTTCCTTTTATTTTGCAATGTTGTTCTCCAGCCAAGTAATGTGCACAAAAATGCACTGTATTCAGGGGAAATTGCTTTTCAAAGGTGTATGTTTGGCCAAATTGCATGGGGAAAAGGTGTGCATTAGGAGAAATTCACAACACAGTGCTGGTGAATTTTCATGAGGAATTAAATAATAATCAGCAATGTGGAGTCACTGAAATTGATATATTTCCCTACCCTAATATTGATGTATGCATTGTGATATGCACATAATTAGGGTAAACATCAAAATAGCCCTGCTGGACCAAACCAAAGACCTTTCTAGCACAGCATCCTGTTTCAGCCAATGGCAAGCCAGGTGTCTATACAAATACAGGGCATGAGCACAATAGCCCTCCTTTACTGTTCTCCAGTTGGCTTGGCTCTCATTGGATGAAGGACTCAAACTCAGATTGCAGATACTGTATATATTATGCATAAAAGTTGGTGAAAGTGACATTAAAATGCATTCTATTTAGGGAAATTGCTTTGCAAAAATATGTATATTTGGCAAAACACATGCGAATTTTACACAGAAATCCTGATGAAGTTTCACGAACACATTTTTTTTTTAAAAAAAATGCAAACTGATGTGCAAAGGTTGAGAACTGAAGTTAAGATTGGAAAGTCATACTGTGATTGGATACCAGGGGAGGGACTATTCCGCAAGGGGGGGAAACAGTAATTCATGCTGGCCATGTCTCTCTCGGCAGTGTTGGAAGGCTTGGACCTGCCATTTGAGCTTCTCACTCTTAAGTGGTTGCCCTGCCTCACTCGGATACAGGCTAAGGAAACCACACCCTTCGAAGTGGGAGACAAACGCTGGCAAACAAGTATTGATGCGCTTATGAGCAGCCCTGCCCTCGTCTGTGTGCTGCGAAGGATTGGTGCCTTTGTGGCCCTTGCCGAAATCCTGAAAACACTAACTCCACACAACAGCAAAGTGAGCTCTGGCTCCGGCTCTCTTCCAACAGTGATGTCATCAACCCCAGAGACAGCCTTCAGGCAGGCAGCGCTCTTCTTCACCGAGAAGGATTTTGTAGGCGGTGGGTAGAGTATTTCCATTCTTTCCTTTCACCAATGGACGCTGATCTGGACCATGGCTTGGCTGAAGCTTCTTTTGGTGTCAGAGAACCCAATGGTACCCTTTCTGCTAATTAATGCAAGACACTCTGCTCTTACATCGCTCCGTTTTTAACCTGCCATTTGAGATGGCGACCTTGCATTGCCTAAATTTTTCTAAGCATTTGATAAACCAAGAGTCCTTTCCCACAGGCTTTATGGCAGGGAGAAGGATAGGGGCAAAAGTAAAATGAGTTGGCTCCACCTGTTGGTGGCCTCCTGCTTTACGTCCTCCTTGTTCCAATTGGCACTTGTTACCACTGTACCAAATTCTTTTTTGTCGTCCTGCAGGAGGCCTTTCTTTAGAAGAACAGGCATCTCTCAGAGCTCTTTGCATTTGTTGTTTGGATAGGCCTTTGGCTACTGTTCTCTTTGCCAAAAAGTCACTGTGAATGTTTTGTCTTTTTCTTCTTCCTCACAAAATGCCCATCTCCATCCTTTTCCAGATCCCAAACGTCGACCTGCCCTGAAGTACTTGCCACCTCCTCCACAGCACCCCCAGTCTGAAGGTAAGACCTTGCCACCACTTCTTCAACACATCACATAAATTAATTTTGGGAAGTAGCTACCAGGAAGCCATGAGTTCCAGGATCGCTGACCTCCCTGCACCCCCCTTGCCCCCACCTGGAAACAAGGTGGTCAGGCAGGAGGCAGTTTTATGAAACCCTTTGCTCATCCCTCGAATCCCCACTTTCAAGCAAAAAAAAAAAGTTCTGAACAGAGATTCGCCTCAGCTCTGTCAGCAATGTCTGCCACTGTACAACGCCATGACGAGAACCCTTCCTGTTGTTGCTCTTGTGCACTAAAGTCCTTTCACTTTTCTTATGCAGCAGGAGAGACTCACGCAAGCCATGCAGAATTGCTCTTCCACTCCATGGAAGTTGGTAAGGATGCCAAGGCTAAGCAGGCCCTGCTGCTTTCTTTGGGAAAGGTGGATCTGTCATATTCTGCACAAAGAGGGCTTCATCATTAAAAAAACCCTGAACCTAAGTGGACTTAAATAAGGCCAGAGGAGAGGCACCATGCTTGCTGTCTTGGAATTTCTTCCTTTGCCTGAATTTACTTCCTTGGAGAAGAGAAAATACACCACGCTTGCCATCCTGGAATTTACTTCTTTGGCTGCTCTGCTTATTTTTAGCCAAGCACATGTCTCCAGTGGAGGCTGGTCCATTGGGGTAAACAGGGCACTTTCTCACCAACCTCAGTCTGCCCTGAGCCAGCCACCACCTGCCTGTCTTCTTGCTTGCAACCAGCCCAGGGCCTGGCCCTGGCATTAATGCCCTCCTCAGTTGTCATAAAACTCAGCGGAGGAGGAGGAGTTGATTCTCAGACCCTCCAAGTGTCCCTATTTTCCAGGGACGTCCCTGATTTAGAGAAGCTGTCCTGGTTACTGATTTGCTCCCAGAATGTACCGCTTTTCCTTTGGATGTCCCTATTTTCATTGGAGAAATGTTGGAGTCTATGGAATTATTTGACTCCCAAGCTGTCTGAAGCAATCCTGTATAGGGAAGTTTTAGTAATGTTTAATGTTTTATAATGTTTTTATCAGGGTTGGCTCTAGGTGTAGGCTGGGTGGCGTGGGGCTCCAGGGCGCCGGCCCGGCAGGGGGGTGCCGTGCGGCACCCTGAGCCCGCCCACTAGCCGTGCCAAGAAACGGGGCGGAGTGGGGGCGCCGGAGCGATCTCCGCACCACGGCGCCAGGGTGCCCGACACGCTTGAGACGGCCCTGGTTTTTATATATGTTGGAAGCTGCCCAGAGTAAGATGTGTGGGGTATAAATAGTAAGATTAACATTATGGAATGGGACGCCCCTATTTTCATTGGATAAATGTTGGAGGGGATGGATTCTGCCTGTCATTGACTCTGGCTCCCCTCATGGTTGTGCTCCTGGCCTACTGTCCCACCAGCCCAAACGGGCACCAGCCACCACTGCATGTCTCAGAATTAAAAATGGGTTTCTTATATGGAACAGCTACAAACAGCCTATTGATCAATAAAGATAAAGTGTTGATCATTGTGAGGTTTTGTTTTGTTTTTAAGCCCTAAAATGCTAGTCAATATAATAATGGAGAAAAAGACAGAACTCGAGATTTGTCTCCAGTCAGAATTACCGTAGTCACGATGCAGCAAATTCAGGATTTCCAACCCTGAGTTTGCAACCTAAGATTAGTATATTATGCTATGTTATATTGTTTCATTTATGACTCTATTCCTGCAAAGCAGCTGGAAGCAATTTCACAGTATCATTAAAACGTGATTTAAAACAATTGCATCTAGGAGAAGAGTTAAAACAATTACATCTATAAAAACAGTTTCAAATACAATGCAGATACTGACCAGGGGTGATTTTCAGAGGAGAAGCAGCAGGAGGCTGCTCCCTGCCCAGTTTCCTCCAGCTGGGCTCTGGGACTGGTAGGAAGCCTGGCTGAAGGAAAAACAGTCTGGGTAAGGGGTTGCAGGAAAGAAATGGCTGGCGGGGGGGGGGGCAGTTATACTCCCATTTCTTTTGCAAATGCCCATCTGCTTTCATGCATTCGTATTAGGGAGCAGAGTTTCAGTTCCTATAGAATAATATAGCATAACATTGAGCAAAGAAACTTAGAGAGAAGCTTTTAAAAATAGTCTACTAGGAATGAGCAATCCCTCAGCCCTGTAATAAATAAATAAATCACTGTCCTTTTTGCAAGCTGTGAACAGGAACCCCATATCGGTGATTTGCTGGAGAATTGTAAACAAGAGCAAAGTGTTTGACCACTTAACCGTAGCAGTGATCACACTTCTGCTGTTGCCTTTTTAAAAACCTGAGTTTTTTACCCATGAGATGCCACAGTGAGAGGAAAAAGCATTGCCCTCTTTGTGAATTTACTTTTGACATCCTCATCACACTGGCTGTGTTGAGTAATCATGAAGCCAATGCAGAGTGGGGTCATGCTTTCCTCACTCTGCATTGATCAGAAGCCATGCACAGCTTGGTGAGAACCAGCGTGGTGTAGTGGTTAAGAGCGGTAGACTCATAATCTGGGTTCGCATCTCCGCTCCCCCACATGCAGCTGCTGGGTGACCTTGGGCTAGTCACACTTCTTTGAAGTCTCTCAGCCCCACCCACCTCACAGAGTGTTTGTTGTGGGGGAGGAAGGGAAAGGAGAATGTTAGCTGCTTTGAGACTCCTTCGGGGAGTGATAAAGCGGGATATCAAATCCAAACTCCTCTCCCCCCCCCTTCTTCTTCTTTTTCTTCTTCATGATCTCTCTTGCCAAACTAGGGACAGGTGACAAAACGTGATGAAAATGAGGATGGGAGTTTTTGTGAAAACTCCTTCGGAAAAGCCCCCTTGTGAGCTGGCAAAGTGTGCTGGCAAACTGCTACTTTAGCTCTAAATAAATCTTGTAAAGAATTGGGAAGATTGCTAAAAGCAATCCAAGACACTCAAGGGAAGGAAGTTACAAACCTCGAGGAGCAAGTTTAGAAGAGACACTGACAAATGACATCATTTTCCAGCATGGAGTATTCTCACTAGTCTGAATGAATGTTATGACTAGATCATATGCTGCCTACAAGAAATCTAAAAAAATATATAAGTTTTTGAAGGGAATCGTGAAATATTAAATTCCACATCTATCGAGGCATATGACTCACATTTGCTAGAAAGACTGTAAAGGCTTCCCCCCAAAACATAGCAGGTTTTATTTTTTAAAAAAAATCAAGGTTGTGAATCAGTGTGAAGAGCCAGATTTGGAAAGAACTAAACCAGGGACTAGGACCCCACCCCACCCCACCCCACCCCCCCATGGCTGTTGGAGGCTGCATTCCCTAGGGGTAATCTTTGGAGAGGCACATGGTGTGGTGGTGGGGGGTATAAAGTTTTCTATGGTGGGATTTTCCATTTTGTGACCTGCCTCTACCCGTAGTACGCACACAACTTGTCAGAATCAACACACTGGTTTACTGCCTCTCCCCGCCCTCCACCCCTGGGAGAGCTAGGCCATTGTTTCTGCTGGTACAATGCTCCATAGTGCCAATACCTTTACATCCTCCTTTTGTTGATCTTTTGTACAGGAGCCCAAATCCTCTGCACTGTGCTGCTGCTCAAACCAGGCGCATGGACCCATAACCTGGCAAGAATCCTCCGGAAACTGGATCTGGAGAAATTCAGCCTGGTTGGAATGAAACACATAGACCTCACCCCAAAAGATGTCAAGGCACTCCTCTCAAGTGGGGAAGCTAAGCAGGTTGGTTGGAATAAAAGACCAAAGGGCGTCAACAAAAGAGCAATACACCTGGCTGGGCGCTGTGAGAAAAGGGTGCTGGGCTAGATGAGCCATTGGCATAACAAAAGAAGAGCCTGGTGGGTCAGGCCAGTGGCCCGTCTAGTCCAACCAGGTGCCTATGGGAAACTATAAGCAGGACCTGACTGCAATAATGTTCTCCCCTCCTGCAGTTTCTAGCAACTGGCATTCAGAGGCATCAACCATCAGGTTAGTAGCCATGGCTAGCCTCCTCCTCCATGAACTTGTCAAGAGTAGAGAGACTACAGAACACAAGAGGTGGATGAACTGGGCATAATTGAGAGTTCTTTATGTCATTTACAATGCTAGTCTTTTCAAGGTCTCAGACCTAGCTTTTAATATCAACCTACAGCATGGAACCTACTTTTCATTTTCATTTCCCTATTATTGCATTTTCCCTTCTCTCTCTCTCCCTTTCCCCCCACCTTCCTTTTGTGTTTGATTTTCTGCTTCCTTCTTCTTCCAATTTTCTTTTGGGCGCTTCCAGACCGCTGCTGTTTTGGGGATGCGTTTTGAGCTCAAAGGCAGCGAATTCAGGTCGTGCAATTAAAGCGAGCTCAGTGTCCTCGAGGAACAAATTCGTTTCCCAAAAAGTCCGGACTTTTTGCAGTAAGAAAAGTGAGGAGGAAATGTATGGAAACTGAGGAATGACAATTATTTGATGTGGTGCTATGTAACCTCCATACAAGTAAATAAGAACGAACACTCAGCAAACAGCTGATTTCCTACGGCCTTCTATGCATGCAAATTGGGATGATGACTCGGTTAACAGGTCATCAGTGTGTTCTGCTCACTTGCTCTCCCCTTGAAAGAAACACGGCTTTTCTTCCTGAGAGTATGACTGCACTAAGATTGCCAGAGTTCCCAGAGTTGGCCCGAGGTTCTTGGGGTCTTTCAAGCAAGATGTTATCCGTTGACCCCCTTTAAACGGTGAACCATCTCCTTTAAACTGTTTTTTTTTCTAATAGCCACTGGATAGCACTCCCACTGAGATCTTGAAGAATGATCCCAGTGGGGTGACAAAATCTCCCAGTTCCCAGTAGGAGGGGCAGCCAGCTGTCCTACCGCAGCTGCACTTGCCTGAGATTTTCATGATCCAAGGGAATGCTTAGATGTTTGTGCGGAGAAGAAACAGGATCTCTCTGGTACCTCATGTTAGGGCACACACACACACACACACACACACACACACACACACACACACACACACCAGCCCATGGGCCTCAGAAGGAGCCCAGTCAACACCACACACTGATGCTGAGTTTCATTTGCAGTCATGTGTCTTGTGATCTGCAGCAATCTGAGCCGATCATTATTCTTTTTCTATCTTCATCATCAATATAGACATTCTGAGTCACTCCTCCTGGCCTTTGGACACCCGGTGCATAATCTAATGCATTGCTGTGGCTTTCTAATCATATTAACCATTGAAATACTTCTCCTTGCAGATCAATAGCAATGCTTAATTTTGAAAAGTCACCCTAAAGCTCTTATAAATCTGAGTCACAGCTTTATAAAATGTAGATTTGCTTTGCAAAGGCCTACATCATAAGTGTATGGAGCTGCCTTACCCTGCTTCAGATCATAGCTGCCAAGTTATCCCTTTTTTTAAGGGAAATTCCCTTATGCTGAATAGGCTTCCTCGTGAGAAAAGGGAAAACTTGGCAGCTATGCTTCAGATCCTATTTTATTTCTTCATACATAGCAGCTCTTTTTCCCTTCTGCCACTTAATATGTTGTGATTTCCTGAATTAACTCTGGGAAAGAAATAACATGGATAAAATATCAGTGAGGCACCTTACTCCAAAAATACAACAGGTTATCTCCAACTAAATCCTACTCAGAGCAGATCCACTGAAATTAATGGACAAAGTCCCTTAACTTCAATGGGTCTACTCTGAGTAAGAATAGCTTGCGATACTAGCCATTGCTGATATCTAGTAACTTTTTAAAAAGTTTATGATAGAACTGGATGCTAAAAATATATATGATGATACTGGTGCCTAGGATTCTTAAATGTAATTTTAAAATTATACCATAAGGTGAGTAAGAGGGAACATAATAGAGGTGTATTAATTATGCAAGGCATGGAGAAAATGGGAAGAGAAAAGCTTTTCTCCTCTCTTAATGCTAGAATTCAGGGACATCCAAGGAAACTGAATGTTGGAAGATTTCGGAGAGACAAAAGTACGTACTTCTTCACATAATGCATATTTAAACTATGGAACTTTCTCCCACAAGAGGCAGTGGAGGACATCAACTTGATGGCTTTAAAAGAGGATATTTAACAAATTCAAGGAGGATAAATCTAACCAATGACCACCAGCCACTATGGCTAAATGTGCTACCTCCACTCTTGAAGGCAGCATGCCCCAGTAGAGAGCTGCTGCAGCTAGGTCCTGCTTTTGGGCTTCCCACAGACAACTGGTTGGAGACCTCATGTCCTAATACAAAGATTATTTTCAGGTTTGCTGTTAGGCCACTTTGAGTACTTATATGGTGAAAAAGTGACTCATGCAAGCTATCACTAAGTAGAATTTTTTTTAATGGTTCAGTTTTCTTTATCATCAGCAATCAGCTATGAATCATGAGGAAGCAGGTTATCACAGTCATCCGACAGAGATCTTTTATATTCTTCACATAGCTCAGTGGTAGAGTATCTGCTTCGATCCCTAGCATCTCCAGCTAGGGCTGGGAATGTCCCCTGCCTGAAACCCTAGAGACCTATTGCCCATCAGTGCAAACAATAATGATCCAAACGGGTCAATGGTCTGACTCAGTACAGTGAAGGGCTGTATCCCAGTGGTAAAGCACCTGCCTTGCAAGCCGAAAAACCCAGGCTGGATCACCAAGTCTCTTCAGGTAGAACTGGGAGAGTCTGCTAGGCATTGTAGACCCTGTTGAGCTAGAGAGACCAACAGCCTGATTCAGTATAAGGCAGCTTCATAGGTTCCTTAGCTAGGTTGAGAACAAAACTTTCCAGTGGGGAAAGGCTGTGGTTGTAGATTATTCAGAAGGTCCCAGGTTCAATCCCTCCCATCTCAAGGTAGGGCTTAGATCGTCCCCTTTCTGAAATCCTGGAGAGCCACTGCCAGTCAGTGCAGACAGTACTGAGCTAGGTGTGTCAATAGTCTGATTCGATAGAAGGCAGGTTCCTATGTTTTGGGGAAAGGGCCACGGCTCAGCAGTAGAGCATCTGACTCAATATAAGGCACCTTTGTATGTTCCCAGGCTATGAGAGAAGGTTGGGGTATACACATTTTAATATAATGTAATGAAATGAAATGAAATGAAATGAAATGAAATGAAATGAAATGTAACAAGCTGTGGCCCTCAAATTAGTTCAGGCTCCCAAGAATTGCAGCATCTCTTCCTCAGTTTCTTTTTCAATACTGTCACACCACCTAAAACATTTATGTATGTAAAGCCTTCATGACATTGTTCACATTGGAGTATCTCCCCACTCAAGCCAAGGAAGGCTCTTGCATCTTCTTAGGGAGTCTTTAATCTGTATGTATCTTTAATCTTTATGTACGACTCTCTGTAAGTCCCAAATCACTAAATTAGAGATCTAGTATTACAAGAATGTTTGGTGCTGATGATGAATCATTTACGAAGCATTTGAGTTTTGCAAACCGATTGAAATCTTAAGATTCATATTCTATAGAGGAAAAGCACCAGTTGCCAGTGGGGATGACTTGCTAAGATTTAGGGGCACCAGTGGGTCAGAAATGAGAGTTGAGCATTGCTTTCATCACAGGGGGGAAAATGCCTATGGGCAGAGTCAAGGGATAGAGTCACATAGCTGTCAACCCTCCCTTTTTTGCGGGAAACTCCCTTATTCCAGCGCCTTTTCCCACTGCTATCCTGGATTGTTAGAAATACCATAGACTGTCCCCGGGACAGGTGAGGCTGGTGATCCGTTATTTTCAAATCCGAAAGTGGACAGCTATGTAGAGTCAAGGAACAGAGAAAGGTGAGCAGAGCCAGGGTGTGTGGTTTGTTTAGATCTCAGAATTTAGGGACATCAACTTTTATTGACATGATAGCACTGTTCAAATCCTGGTCAAGCCAAGAGTCAGAACAAGCCAGAGTTGTGGAAGGCTTATTGTTGCCTAACCAGAGGTTATACCATACAGTGGTACCTCGACTTACGAATGACTCGACATCCGAAAGAAAACCGTGGCAGTTTTAGATAGGGATTTTTCGACTTACGAATTTTTAGATAGGGTTGCTTCGACTTACGAATTTTTCTGTTTCCAATGCATTCCTATGGGAAATCGTGTTTCCAATGGCGTTTTTCGACTTACGAATTTTTTGACCTACAAAGGTGCCTTCGGAATGGATTAAATTCATAAGTTGAGGCACCACTGTACATTTAAAGTACTCTTACACCACTTCAACAGTCACAGCTTACCCCAAATAAATAGTTGGCTAAGTGTGTTGGGAACTGTAACTCTGCGAGGTGTCTCCTAACAAGTCTCAGCACCCTTAACTACAGTTCCCAGGGTTCTTTGGCGGGAAGCCATGACTGTTTAAGTGGTATAAGAGGGGATGTGGCCAGAATCCCCCCTCCTTTACCTTCACAGCTCTCCCCTGCATCCCTGATGGTTCATTACAGATTCACCTGCTACCTGGGCCTTTTCCCACTGAAGGTGCCAGAGACAGAACCTGGGACCTTCTTCATGCAATGCATGTGCTCTTCCATTGAGCTATGGTCCTTCCCATGAAACATCTCCCAGGCTGCTAGACCCAAGTGGTAAGGAGCACCCTTAAACACAACAAGCCACACATTATGCAGGAACAGGCAGAGAGCTGGGCCTTCACATCCTGATCCTAGCCCTGGCAGCCCCTTGTTCTGGAGCCCCAGCCTTCTTTGTTACAAGAATTGGCAGTGCAGAGGGCAACATGAGAACATAAGAGCCTGTAGCCGTCACTGCCTTTTGCGGAAGTGAATTCCATCATCTAACTATGCACCGTGCGAAGGACAACTCTGCCCTGTGCTCATTGCAGCTGAACAGGTAGACTGACCAGGTGGGAACTGACTCTAGGATGTAGAGGCAGCTCCCTTGTTAGCTCTTGACAAAGCAGGAAATTGCCAAAGCACATTGGTTCAAGCTTCTTGGCAGGCAGAGTATGTCACTGGCTTGTGGGACGTGCCATTGGCTGGCTGCGCATGGAAGATGTGGCACCAGAAAGAAAGGGCACACCTTATTAAATCTGCCTGCTTTGCATGTTATGGCCAGGCTGCTATGTGGGGCAGCAGCCCTGAGACAATGCAAGCTGAGGAGAACGTGCCAGTATGGAAACAGAGTTTGCATCCTGCTATTATCAGGTATTACGAGAAATTTGCACATGAGTAGCCTTGTTTTTTCAAATAAATAAATGCAAACAGATGTGGAAATTGCAGAGAACCGAAGCGGAGATTGGAAAAAGGAAGACGTGAGAGAAACTGAAATTGACAGATTTTCCTATCCCATGACTTGATTGACTCAACAGCCCCCCTCCTTATGTCTAACTGGGTATAAAATATTCTCCTTTTTCTAAACCTCCTTTCTTTCCTGTCACTTGCTGCCATGGAATTGTGTGCTAGGCTTTAGCTACCATAGCTATTGCACATTTGCTTAGCTTAGTGGTCTCTATTTCTGTCCAGGATGCAAAGCTTCTACCGTATAAGCCTCTCTTTTCTTTTCTGCCCAGGACCCTGCTGCCTTGGAGGCTCACTCCAGCTACCTAACTTCAGGTTCCTCCTTGGTCCTCTGCCTTCAGCGAGAAAATGCAGTGAAGAAGCTCCTGGACTTGCTAGGCCCTGAAGACCCCAAGGAGGCTCAAGCAACTAATCCGTTCTTTTGGAGAGCTCAGTATGGCCACAGCTTAATCCATAATGGGTTTTATGGTGAGCCTATCTGTTTAGGATCGCTCAGAAGGTTCCCACTTGAAAAAAAGTAGTTTTTGATGGAAAGATTCTAGATATTTAGATGTAAGAAGGAATTGGTTTCTGTTCCGACCTGTGTTTATCACATGCAGCGCTGTTTCCCTTCTGCTGCAGTTCAGCTTCTGACAAAAACCACATAATTTGTCTCACTGTCTGCTATGCAGAATTTTATACAATTAATTGTGTTATCATTATGTTATTTCACACACTTATATTTTAAGTGCAAAGGAAATGGGAACAAGTAATCAACTGTGCCCCATTTGTGGACTAAAACAAACAGCAAATACCCATCGTATTTGCTGGATTCATTTCTGCTCCAGATGTGGGATACTTAAACAAACTTTGGCAATTTCTGCTCCCATTTTGGTGGGAATTCTCTGACATCCCTACTCCGAAGTAAGTCTCATTGAATTCATTGGGGCTTATTCCAGAGTAAGTATGAATAGGGTTTGGAAGCAAGTGCTGTCCAAAATGGCTCCTTGACATTGTGGGTGTCAGAGTGACGTGGTCTCATATTACAGGAACAGCTTAGAATCGTCTCCCTTTGGTAAACAGCATCCCCACCTCCCAAAAAGTAAAGTGGAAGCCTATTTCCGTGGAACAGTTCTCCGGGCAGAGATGGCAAGGCTCCTCCTCACCCAGATCTGTTGCTAAGGGACACACGGCCTCTGCGGAGTCCTGCTACTAAGGGTGACAGCTCCCATTTTCAGCTCCACAGAGCTTTCATTCAGGCACACCATTTCTGCCTAGAGCTGTGCTCTACGGAGACAGAAGCTTGTGCATTGTCAGCCGTGGAAGTGGGTCAGATTAAAGGGTGGCTTTTCCTGCTCAGTCTCCATGTTCACAGAGAAGAAGTTGGAGAGAGGCAGTGTGGTATAGTAGTGAGGGTGCCCGGTAAGGACCTTGGGGACCAGGGTTCAAATTCCTCTCTAGCCACGGAGCACACGGGTTGACCTCGAGTCAGTCACTGTCTCTCGACCTAACTAGCCTCACAGGGTTGTTTCGGTAGATAAATTGGAGGAAGCAAAGAGTGTTGCTGTAGTTAGTTGTTATATTTATAGCTCACCTTACCTCCAAGGAGCTGAAGATGGCCTCTATGGTTCTTCCCATCTTATCCTCACAAAAACCAGAAGGCACAGGGTCCAAGGGGGCGTCTTCCTGCCTGCTTCCCAAATCCTAGTAAGTGCTGGGCTTTGGGAAGGAAGTGTGATGTCTTTGACAGGGTGCTAGAGTCCACCTTTCTCCTTCCCAAAGCCCTAGTTAGTGCTTGCCCAGCTTTGGGAAGGAGGTGGGAGGGCTCTCGGCCCATGCCAGAACCTGGGGCCTCCTCCCCAAAACCCAGCATCTCGCTTAGCCAGCTTTGGGAAGGCAGCTTTGGGTGGGGAGGACATAAAATTTTGGCCTTGTACATGGCACCATATTAATAATAAATAATAATAATAATAAATTTTTATTTATACCCCGCCCTCCCCAGTCAAAACCAGGCTCAGGGCAGCTAACACCAATAAAATTACAATAAGACATAAATGAAAAGAAGACAATAAATTAAAATACAATATTAAAATTTAAAATGCAGCCTCATTTAAAGTAGTCCATAAATCCAAACCATGAGGGAGGAAAACACAGGGGTCAGACTGAATCCAACCCAAAGGCCAGGCGGAACAGCTCTATCTTGCAGGCCCTGCGGGAAGATGACAAATCCCACAGGGCCCTGGTCTCCTGTGAAAGAGCGTTCCACCAAGTTGGGGCCAATACTGAAAAGGCCCTGGCCCTATTGCCAAGGTCTGCCCCTGGAACAACCCTGTGAGGTAGGTTAGGCTGTGGGAATAGCATGTTTATGATGACGATAGGAACAAAGGAAACACACCAAGTCAGACCATTGGTCCATCTAGCTTAACACTGACTACACTGGCTGGCAGCAACTTTCTAGGCTTTCAGATGAGAGGCACTCCTGGCCCTACCTAGAGATACCAGGGATTGGACCAGGGACCTTTTGCATGCAGAGGAAATGCTCTCCCTGTAAGCCATGGCCCTTTCCCATGATGATGATGATGATGATGGTGATTATACTATCCCTGCACATGGAAAGCTAGTACCTCAGGGAGAAAATTAGGCTACTTTCTCCCTGGCATGCTAGCTTTCTGCAGGTAGGGGAATTCCCATGTGGAACAGTCCTCAAGTAAGCCACCTTCCCACCTGCATTTCAAAGTGCTGTTGTGCCAGCAGGTGTCTACTACCACATATACTTTCCCTGAATGTGTAGGGAAGCCTTCAGACCCTGGGGACATACAAAAGGGCTGTTGTTTGCCTTATCCCTACTGAGTTTCATTCCACTGTTACTGGCATGGAAAAAATATATATCCAGGCCTTCCTATTTACACATGGAGAAAAGAACTAAAGATAGTGTTATTATGTTGGACCGAGGCGCCAAAATGATTTCATTTCCTGATAACTCCGCCGCATTCAGCAGGCACCCCCCACCGCCACACCCCCCCAGCCAGGTATCTGCAGCAGCTTCACTCGATGTCCTGCTCTGAGTCTGATTTTCCCAACACTTTATTTCTTGGCTGCAAAGAGGAAGAAAATGGTGACATTGTGTTGGTGTGGAGAACAAGCCGAGTCACAATAGAGTGAAGTCAAAATAGCAAGGAGACAATGAAACTGTTCTCGGCGTAATAGGTTTAAATGTTTGCTGTTACAGTGTATAACAGCTGCCCTTTAAAGCAATTTCTCCAGGAATCTGTGTGCCATCAATCATCCCGAGAGAGGAGCAGGAACAGAGACGATGTTTAATTCATGGGCTGATAGAACCATCTCTTTGTATTTATCTCTCTTAGGCTCCACATCGTATTGGGCTGCTGTGCGGGATGTGGAGCTGTTCTTTCCAGAAGGGCTGTGTGGGGCTGGGCACCCGTCTCTGGAGGGAAAGGAGGTAGGACCCTCCTCGTTCCTGATGTTCGTCCTTCATAGCTGGAGCTCTCGCCTATCTGATTTCTCTCTTTTGCCTCCTTTTTGCATCTGTTATCTTTTCCATTCCCACGGCCTCATGCAAACACGCCTTCCAAACACAGCTACCCAAAGGTTAGCATCCACTCCAACCTTTGCCAACCTGGTGCTCTCCAGATGTTATAATAATAATAATAATTTTTTATTTATACCCTGCCCTCCCCAGTCAAAACCGGTCTCAGGGCAGCTCCCACCAATAAAATTACAATAAAACATAAAAAGCAATTGATTAAAATACAGATTAAAATACAGTATTAAAAATTAAAATGCAGCCTGATTTTAAGTAGTCCATAAATCCAAGCCATGAGGGAGGAAAACACAGGGGTCAGACTAAGTCCAACCCAAAGGCCAGGCGGAACAGCTGTCTTGCAGGCCCTGCGGAAAGATGACAAATCCCACAGGGCCCTGGTCTCCTGTGAAAGAGCGTTCCACCAAGTTGGGGCCAATACTGAAAAGGCCCTGGCCCTAGTAGAGGCCAATCTATGGCTCGGGATCTCCAGAATATTGTTGTTTGTGGACCTTAAGGTCCTCCGCGGGGCATACCAGGAGAGGTGGTCCCGTAGGTACGAGTGTCCCAAGTCGCACAGACTTATGGTCCACAACATCTGGATTGCACTAGGTTGGCAGAGCCTGAGTTATTCCCACGGATTCTGCAGGCAGGGAGTTTTCAGACAAACCCTCTCGGGCACTGAAAGTGTGTGGATGTTTGTGTTGTAGGGCCGTGCCAACCTGCTCTGCCCCCGACGTTGAGGTGCATTCTGGGTGGCATTGCAGCAACCGCGTGAAGTGACCCTCTGTGTTTATAGATGTGCACACAAAAGTGAGGGCCATAGCTCAGTGGCAGAGTGTCTGCATTTCATGCAGGTTTGGGATTGATCCCAGGTTCAATCTCTGGTATCTCTAGGTAGGGGTGGGAATGAATCCCGTCTGGAATCCTGGAGACCCACTGCCATTCAGTGCAGATGACACTGGACCAGTGGTCTTCCTTAGCATGAGGCAGCTCTGTACCCTTCTAGTCGTGATGGCAGGACCCTGACTGGCCCAGGATTCCCCAGGATGTGGAGAAGCTCTTATGTGTTTACAGCTCTAGACACATGGCAGCCAAAATACCCAGTAATGCAGGCATAGTGAGGGCATGGCCAGGCAGCGCGAACCCACAATCCACTTGTGTCTGCTCCACAACTTTCAACACAAGAGGGTGTTTGTGTGAACCTCCCTTAGAGGCTTTCAGCAATGTGCCAAAGACCCAGGAACCTACACTGTTAATGAAATTCACCGGCCAAGTTTGTGCCGTGTAGATTCTTAGGTTCTTTGTTGAAAGCCAACAGATTTCATAGCATGCGCACGCACAGATAATGGAGTATGAAATTTAGGTTGTGTACCAAGACAACGCGGGTGGCACTGTGGGTTAAACCACAGAGCCTAGGGCTTGCCAATCAGAAGGTCGGCGGTTCGAATCCCTGCAACGGAGTGAGCTCCCATTGCTTGGTCCTGCCAACCTAGCAGTTTGAAAGCACGTCAAAGTGCAAGTAGATAAATAGGTACCGCTACAGCGGGAAGGTAAACGGCGTTTCCGTGCACTGCTCTGGTTCTCCAGAAGCAGCTTTGTCATGCTGGCCACGTGACCTGGAAGCTCCTTCGGCCAATAATGCGAGATGAGCGCCGCAACCCCAGAGTCAGTCACAACTGGACCTAGTGGTCAGGGGTCCCTTTACCCTTTACCTTTACCAAGACAACTGCTCAGGCACCAGGAGGTATGGTGTAAAATTATCATTGCCCGTGGTTTACACATTCATTATTCTCTCCCTCCACAGTCCCTGATCAAACAGTTTTTCAGGCTTCTCTAGTGCTTTGATCTGTATCTTTACTTGGGGGAAAAAACACAAAGTCCCAGAAGCATGGCTATTGGCCAGGGTTGATGTCGGGTGCCTTTTGGGTTGACTGTCATGAGTGCCTATTATCCCGCGTTTGTATTGGGTCACATAGTTCTTCCTTTCAATGCCTGGGTTGGTTTTGCTGTCCCCCAACCCCCCCCCCCCCGTTGTCTCTTTAAAATGTGAAAAACAGATGCATGTTATTCAATGTGTGCTTGTGAAGCCTTAAAAAGGCAAACAGTGCAAGGTTGGCATTAAGAGCGAAATCAACTTTTTATTATGTACTGCAGTAACAAAGAATATGGGATCCCAATATATATTGACAGGCAAACGTTATGGAGTGAGCTGGGCAGGTGCTTTGCCAGGCAGTGCAGGATCAAACCCCGAGGAAATCGGGGACAAAGAACCCTCTCATCACTCCTGTGGCTTTTGCAGGCGGGCAGATGATGCATGAATTTCTAGCAGAGTTGTGGGCAAGCCCTTTTGACTCCTACCCGGGTTTATCTGTCTCCCGGCAATGGTGGCTCATGTGATGTGTGTTGCTATCTCTCTCCCCCATCTCCCCTGCAGATTTGCACTGTTGCATCTGACCCCACAGCCTGCCTTGAGATAGACAAACAACACAGGCTTGTGAAAAGGGAAGCGAGAAGGCAGCTCAATTTACGGGGCCCTGCACAGCCACAGACTCTAGGTAAGGAAATGTACAATTCCCTCCTCATTATATGAGCCTAAAATGGCTATTGATTAATTGAATAGCAAGACAAAAAAAACCAGAGGCAGCCTAGAGTTGGTATTGACATCTAGAGAATGAGAATTGCTGCTTAGAATGGGGGGTGGGGTGTAGTTTAGGCCTTTAACTCATTGAATGCTGAGCCCATCAAGTACCAGGAGTTGGGAGTCCATTAAAAAATGTGGGGTCCCCCACCCCTCTTTACTCAAAAATACAGATTGTTAAAAAAATGTCTAAACTCCCCAAAGCAGCTCCTTGCATTTTGGCCTTACAATTGGTCACTTTTGGGTGATCTTGCTATGGACCCATTTCCCCCAACTCTGTGTTTTGTAGCTCACAGGTTAGATCTGTCTATCTCACTCTGCCCACCCGCCCTACCAATTATTTCCAGTTCAGAAATGTAGTATGGAGGTCACCCACTTTTTAAAGTCCATGGATCTGAGTGAGTCCTCACCCCCCATGAGCCCCCACAGAGAGTCTGAAGTGAAGAGACAGACATACAGAGACAGAGAGAATGCACACCACTTGGTGTAAAAGTCATACCCAGCAGAATAAACATGAACCTTAAAAAGCACATAGAGCTATAGTGAGGAAGTTGGAGAGAGGTTCACTCTTCCAACTTCCTCCTTCGCCTTTATGTACTTTTTTGAGGGGAGGAAGTTAATAACCACCCTCACTACCTCATGATCAAGGTGGCAGGGAGTGGGTGTGCGGAGTGCATGGCAGGGAAGACCTCAATGGCACCATGGCGCCCATGGGTGCTACTTTGAGAACCCCTGATGTAACAGAAGCGAGTGGCAGAACTGTTCCTGAATTCACATTGGGCAGCAGGCAGAGGGGGCTGCACACCTGAATGCTTATCCATGGGAAATGGATGTCCCCCATCACCCGCCTCATTTAGTTCTGCTGAACATGTAAGGAAATCTTTGCTCTCCCATTTGAGGGCCTCACATAAAAGATCCCTACTTTGCCCCAGTACTGCCTCTTTTCCGGCTTTTGAGAATGCACGATAAATGGGATGGCAGCGGTGTAGCAGATCCTTTCCAGAACAGAGTTGTTCAGGGGAAACTGGTGCTGTTTGCTGGTAAACAGGGTGTGTTTTTCTGCTCTGAATCAGGCTTGGCCACTAGAGGGAGAGATTGCACACCCAAGAGCTTGATGTCCTTTGGATTTGGTTCAATCACCTCTCCTGCAGATATATGAGCAGATGTAGCATTTAATGGAAATGTGGAACATTCCAAATTGAAAACTGAGTTAACTGAGTATTTGATTTTGGGAACACACACACATATATCTGGATAGATATCGGTCTTTCTCGGATACAATGGTAAATTGGACAAGAAAAATAGTTCATTTAGTATGTGACAGGGTTTGAACGGCTGGAGCTCACCAAGAGATCAGTTAGATATTTGATAGTTCCCCTCCTTTCGCTTCCAGAGTGCTCTCAGCTTTCTGTTCTCTGCCAAGCCACCTGCCTGATCCTTCCAGAGACCTCCCTGTGGAAGGCGAGCCCCCCGCCCTACCTGGTCCTGCTGGAGCGACTGATTGGGCAAGGCTTCCTGGTGACGGGGGCACGGCTCACCACCATGGACGAACCGCAGGCCTGCTTCATCTCTGCAGTCCTGAGTGCGACCGACAGGGAGGCGCCCGTCATGGTAGGCCAACTCATAGGAAGGGCCCTGATACTGAGTCCGATCATCGCTCCAGTCTTCACTATTATCCACACAGACTGACAGCAAAACCCTGCCATTAGTGTTGGACCACAGCTCCCATTATCTGTGACCATTGGCCTTGCTGGCTGGGGCTAGTGGGAACTGGAGATCAGCAAAATCCATGGGGAAGCAGATCCCTTATAGCCGATGCCCATCAGGGTAAATGGGGCTCTGCCCCACCAGATGCAGCCTCTTACAACTGGTCCAGGAGGGTGACTTTGCCTGTCAGCTTCCTCCTCCTTGTCCTCTGTGTTGTCCTTGCAGATCTCAGCAGGGAGGATGGGGGCAAACATACAATGAGTGGACTCTGCCCCAGACCAACACGGCTACCTACCTGTAACCATTCTCTAGAGGGTCAGGCAGGAGTCTTTTCCAGATCTACCTGGAACTTGGGACCTTTCGGGTGTAATCTATGTGCTCTAACACCGAGCTGCAACTCCTCCTGCAAAGCTCCCCTCTTCCATCTAAGCAGCACTGCTTAGTTATTTACAGCTTATTATACTGATGGGCCCATTTGGTTTCTTCAGGCAATAGTTAACTGGAGCCTCAATGGTCAGACAAAATATACTACTGAATATTAGTTACTGCCAAGGAGCAGAAATGGAAGAGGGCTCCTGCCCTATTTGTGTGCCTCACAAATGAGTTCTCCGCTTTCCCACAGCAATTTGCAATCTTTTAAAACGATCCTTATGAAAATGTGCCAGCATTTTGTGTGTGAATTTCTCCCCCAAAACACGGTTTTTATGTGGTTTTGACTGATATACACATTTTTGCATGTGTTTCCCTTTGTGCACTCTTTCGTTAATATAAACTCTTTTTTTTTTTTTTTGGTACATACTGGTTGGAGAATTGCATTGCCAAATGCACAGATTTTGAAGGACAGCTGTGGTTTTTTTTAATATTTGTTGTTGTTGTTTTTATTTTGGAACGTATGCTATTAATTCCCCAGGAATCCCTGTACCTTGAGTTATTATAGGTATTTAAGAAGTGCTAATAACAAAGTGTCCTAAAATGCATTGCTAACTGAAGGCTGCTGAACATTAAGAGACCACAATATATTTTTGCAGGGTGTGTGTGTGTGTGTGTGTGTGTGTGTGTGTGTGTGTGTGTGTCATTCCTCCAGTTAATACAGCCTCAAATGTTCCCTTCAACCTCAGCATGGAAGTTATTTTTAAGAGCGGAATGTTTAATCAGCAGCAGCTGTTTTAAGGTACATCTGTGCAGGAGAGCAATTACATCGTTCACTGAGCAATTAGACTTGGTTTTGTAAGCTGGGGACACCAGTAGGGCCTCCACCAGAAAGGTGGAAACCCAAAGGTGTGGGGAGGCAGGGGGAAGTCTTGCATTAACAGGGCAGCTCTAGTGGGAGACGACAGACCTCTTTCCCTTCTAAGGTGGAGTCTTGTCCACCAAAGGGAAGGAGCTGTCATGCTTCCAGCCAGAGCGATTGTATCCGAGCCAAAGGGAAGCTTTCCGGGATCTCCGCTCCTCTCCCCTCCTCTTGCCAAACAGACCCTTGTAGGGGTTCACCAGTGGCACAAGTTTCCCTGGTAGGGTTGTCAGACACAACAGAGGGCAGGACTTCTGTGCCTTTAATTGCCCTGCTCTCTTTTGAGTCTGGAAACCTTAAAGAGAAACCAGCAGACCCTTTCTTTAATTTCCAAGCAAAGGGTCTGCTGGTTTCTCTTTAAGGTTTCCTGACTCAAAAGAGAGCAGGGCAATTAAAGGCACAGAAGTCCTGTCCTCTATTGAGTCTGGCAACCCTATTCCCTGGCATTGTGCAGTGTGGCAACTGCAGATTCACCATGCAGCAGGCTGGTCTTCTGGCACAGCTTCCCCCTTGGTTTTTATGGAGGTTGGCGAGTGTCAATCCATCAAAAGGCAACACCGCCCCTCCTGGTTAGAGATGGGGGAAGGCATTCTACTCAGTTTGCACTTAAAGGCCAAGCTACCTAATTCACACTTTCTGGAACAATGTGCAGGGAAAAATGGCAAATTGCTGCAGAAAACAGAGAAGAGAATTGAAGATTGGAAAAATAAGAAATGCCGAGAACCCGCATGAACCAATCCTTCCATCTGTACCCCTGGTGCACCACTGGGTGTTTGGGTGAGAAGAACAGGAAGCCCACTGGAAAACCGTGTGTAAATAATGGGTGCCTTTTGGATGGAGTAAGCTGCATTACTGCCACCCAGCACAACATGTGATATCAGATGCCCATTGGACTCCTGGCAAAGTGGTTTCACTGGATGCCTACCTATAGAAGGTGGCTCACATTCTCTTTTCTCTTTCAGTGCTCTCGGTTACTGAAGGGCACCTGCCTGATCATTGCAGCCCAGCGAGACAATGCAGTGGTTTGCTTTGATGCCCTGCTGAGCAGGTAAGCAAGAACATCGCTGCCCTGTTAACTCACTCACCTCATCACTTGTCTTTGGGCCTACCAGGCCAGAGGAAAGATCCAGCTAGTCAACCTAGTATGCTGACTCCAACAGGGAGCAGACAAACGCCCCCAGAACTTCACAGGCAAACAGCGTTGCCAGTTTTTTTTTCCAACCAGACTCTGTAGCTGCACCTTATAAGAGTGCCTTGTGTGATCTCCCTGCTTGACATGGCTAGTGCCCAAACACCATTCTGGGCTGCAGGTGGTGAAAGCAGCTAGTCTCCACAAGGGAGGGAGAGAAATTCAATTCGCTTTGCATTTTAATGTGAATCTCCTTCTGTTGCACTTTCCGAAACATTTGCGCACCAATAACACAACTAACCTTTAGAATTCACACTTCTTTGAGTTTTGTGATGCATTTTCCAACCCCCAAATGTGCAAATGAGGGGAGAGCGTGCATAAAGATGCATAATTAGGGGAAATAACTTACAAAAATGCATTGTAGCCAGGAAAATTACATGCAAACATTGGGGGGGGGGGGAATGCTGGCTAATTTTTGTGAGGTTTTTTGTCTTGGTAAACAAATTGCAGATTGCTGCAGAAATATAGCAAGCTGGACCTAATAATGGGAAAGTAAGTAATGGAGAAACACCATTCCGTCCATCACTACTCCCAACTAGTATCCTTGCTTCATTTTCTTTGGCTGAGCGTCCCCCTCCAGGAGCCCATTCTGCCCATTGCCCTGACCCTGTGGCAAATTCAGAAATGCAGGGTCACTTCATGACAGTTTCAGCCACACTCCCTGACAGCCACGTCCCCTTCTAAGATTACCGGTATGCAATAATCTTATAATTGTACAGTTATACAATAATAGTAATTAGGGATGCATTGTAATGATTAATGCAGATCTCCATGTGTTTCCTTTTGGCTAGACCTATTTTTTTTTCTGTGCGTATATGCGGGCAAATCATTTGGACTGCTTGAGTTGTGTTTTCCCTGAGGTCCCATTGTACGCAACAGAACATACACACCATTCTCCTTGTGTTTTCAGTGTCCCTAAAGGCTTAGGCTTTGGAGCATACAGTGGCTAAAAGCTGTACCAACTGAGTGACTCTTAGGATGCTAGAGACAGGGACTCTGCAGGGACCCTGCTGCAGAAATAGTCTTCAACCCCTTCATGCAACCCTGGGCTGCCCAGTGTCATCCTCGCCAGGCTCTCAGGAGCCCCCAAGGGAGAAGAAGCCCTAAATCCATTCCTCTCTCCCTCCCTGCCCCTCCCACTTCCCCCTTGCCACTAAAGCAGAGGTGGGGAACTCTTTTCAGCCTGAGGACCACATTGCCTCATGGGCAGCAACCTTCACACGCCACCCCAATCTCCAAATGGTGTGAGATTCCAAGCGTGCTTACCAGGGTCTGTGTTTCCTTTTGGACAGAGAGGCCCAGCAGAGACTGTGGTGTCTTTATGGTATATGGTTTATTTATACATAGATACAACCTGAGCCTACATGGAGAGAGTGCAGAGCCTTCACATCCCAAGAGGGGCCTGTTCCTCCCACTGCAGCATCCTCAAATTCCAAGGGTCCCGAAACATCTTGTTTGACCCATTCTGCAGCACACACAAAACAGCCCACCTCGAGCTCTGCACTCACCTCATCTCAAGCTTGCAAAACTGACACTTTCCCCTTGTTCGCTTACTGCAGTCCTAAACTGAAACGACTGGTCTTTCGTCTTACTAACGGTCCCCCATTTGCGGCTGGTGCAGCCTTTGCTTTGCTGATGGCCAGTCTTGATGGGTCATGACTCTGTCTTCAATTCTTAATGGCTTATCTCCAGGCGATTCTCTGGTGGGAGACAGACGGACACCAAGTTTAGCCTGTATTTTTACACTGCTAAATTCAATGTCTGGCGCATTCTCTTAATACTCCAAGTATTGGCTAAATCCTAACATTTGCTAAATCTAGGAAGTACAGGTGCCTTGGTACCCAAAACCTAAAACAATTGGCTGCATCCCAGCCATGCAAAACCCAGAGGTTTCTGCACACACCGCTTGCCATCCAGGCAAGCGAGCAGCATGGTCACAATTCAAGGGCACATTCCAGTCACTCAGGGAGGGTGTGGAACAGGGCTGGTGAAGGGAGAAGCCTGGGAAGAAGGGGTGGGTTGCAGAGAGGGACTGTGATGCTCCCCCAGCCCTTCTTTGCATCCTCTTGGCATGTGGCCCCCCAGAAGGTTGACCAGATGGGAATGTGGCCCCCCAGCTGAAAAACATTCTCAACCCACCACTCCTGGCCTAACAGACTCTCAGGTGAAGCACAGGAAACCTCAAGGCTTTGTTTTCTGATGGGAACTTGGAGGGTCCATCCCACCACCCCCTTTGACACAGTGGAAGAGCCAGTACTCCCTAAGCACAGAGAACATGAGTTTCCCTTTCCATGCCGCTTCTCTTATTCATAGAATCATAGAATTGCAGAGTTGGAAGGGACCCTGAGGATCATCTAGTCCATCCCCCTGCAATGCAGGACTGTGCAGATTTATCTTAAGCTGTTCTCTCTCCTCTCCTCTCCTCCCTCCCTCTCCCCCTCTCCCCCCCAATCTTTTCAACTGCAATGTCAAGGAAGGTACCTCCCCCCCCCCCGTTATTTAAACATATTGGGCCACTTGGTGAGTCCACGCTATCAAAAGGCTCTTGGTTTTGGAGGCTGTACATTGAGAGAGGAGGCAGAGCCCAGTGGCTAAGGGAAAACTCTTCTCAAGGTCAGAGAAGAGAGAGAGAGAGAGAGAGAGAGAGAGAGAGAGAGAGAGAGAGAGAGAGAGAGAGAGAGAAGCTCATCAGGAGGCTTCCCGTGCTGGTCGCATAGCTACAGGGAGCTCAGCGAAAGGGAAGTCTCTCTTTGAGACTCAGCCGGCTGAATCAATAAGCTTCCCTGGAGAAAATCACCACATTCAGCGTTTGCGCGGGGGGGGGGGGGAGAAGCCAAGTCTACATCAAAAGGCAGGCTGTCGTGTGCAAGAAGAGATGTGCTGCAGGAGATCTGTGATCGATCAGATCTCCTGGATTTCTTTTTGTCTACTCAAAATCAAATCGGTGTGTGTGCATGTGTGTCTGAATTTGATCAAAGCAAAGGTGCTGGCAGCAGGAGAGAAGGTGTTCAGTTCTCTCACTACATTTTTCCTGACCTACATCTCCTCCCCTCCCCTCCCCTTGAAGCTGGTATTCTCCCCATTGGGAACAAATATAGTCACAATATTAGCAGGGGCTAATAGTAGCAGCTGGCGTGCTTTGGTCCATGGGGTCACGAAGAGTCTGGCATGACTAAACAACAACAACAATAGTAGCTGAGGAGGAGATCTGCATTAACTACATTTATATCCTGTCTTTCCTCCAAATGAGCTCAAGACTCTCCCTCTCCCCTCCATTTTATCCCCTGTGAGGTGATATTGGCTGATCGACAGTGACTAACCCAAGGAGCTCTGTGGTCCAGAGATTTGAACCTGGGTCTCCCTTGCCTTAGTCCTACAGTCTAGCTATGTTATGAAAGAGAGTTGGGCCCCTTCGTGCTGATCCACAGAAATTTAGCGTCTCTCTACATGTTCTTTTTTTTTATTGTGCATTCATTTTTGATTTGTGCTCATGATGGTATTGGGGCAGTTAGTCTTTCTATCCTGCCAGGATATAGCATGTTAAAAGAGACTCTGTTGCTTTTGCTAAAAAGGGAGAGAGAGAGAATAAATATAGCTAACTCTCTGGAACTGGCTAATATTCACTAACACAACATTGTATGGGGAGACAGGCAGGTTACTACTGCGTTGTTGTCCCTCCAAACCCATGGGGCTAATAACCTTTTCTGGACTTTATTTGTGAGATTGGTTTGGCAGGGATGTGCAGATTAGACACCTCTTGGTCCTGGACCAGTCAGAGTCATTTAACACACGCAGACTTTTGACAGGAACCAGGATCCTTCCTCAAGCGCTGCTGGTGGACACAAACACACACTGTTTATAATTAATTTGCGAGCCTCCCAAATTGACTCTGCTTTTCATGTTGTGGTTGTTTATGTATTCATTAACAATATTTACATGCTGCCCGACAGCAAAGATCTCTGGAGAGCTTACAAAAGCAATAAAAGACCTCTCCAAACACTCATCCCTCTTCGTGTGTGTGTGTGTGTGTGTGTGTGTGTGTGTGTGTGTATTGTCATCTGCAAATCCCCTTCACCCAACTCAGGGAGAGCCGGTGTGAGTGCTTTTTTCAGCGTTTTGGGACTCCAGCACCTCTGATCCTTGGCAGTTTTGGCTGGGGCGGTTGGGAAGAGTTCACAAGTTTGGCTGATCTAAGTCACTGATGGCGAAGAGTACTGGGCCCAGTGACACCCCCTTAATGCCTCCTTCTGGTTTGATGAGGAGACATTGAGGAGCAAAAACAGTTGGATGCACCTTTGTTTCATGGGATGTAAGTAGTTTCAGACAGACAGATGGACAGACAGACAGACATGGAGATGTAGGAGAAATCTGACTCAGTTCACATTTAAAGGCAAACTTGTCCAGATCCGCCATATATGCCCACTCAACCACTCCAATCAGCGGAACTGGCATTGCTACAGGTGCATTTGTAAGAAATTGACATTTTAGCATGGCAGAACCTGCACTTTGGAACTCCCTGCCTATTGACATCAGGCAGGTGCCTTCACCATATTCTTTCTGGCACCAGCTGAAAACATTTTTCTTTAGGCAAGCCTATCCAGGCAGGTAGAACATCGACGTGTGTTTTAATCTAGTTTTCAGCTTATTGTTGATTTAAATTTTAAAAAATGTTTTTAAATGCCATATTTTTCCGTGTAGGTTTTTTTTTTTAACCAAAAAATTAGGTTTAAAACTGGGGCTCGTCTTATACACGGGTAGTGCTGAGGGGTGTTTTCCTAATTTGGAGTCCCCCCAAAATAGGGGGTGTCTTATACATGGGGGCATCATATACAAGGAAAAATACGGTAGTTCCTTTCAATTGGTTTTTATTAATTTTATGGTTTTGTTCATTTTGTAAACAGCCTTGAGGTTCCATTGCAATCAAGCTGCATATAAATCTTACGAACCATTTGCAAGACAGTACTCTAGGCAAGCACTGTGTACAAAAATGCATTGCCTGGGTAAAGTGTGCATGTAATGTCCACACAAACTGCTATGTACTCCTACATGTTGGTAACTATGTGGGGGTGTTCATCTGTGGGTATGGTGCAATACTGGCCTTTTGTTATTTTAAAAAAGGCTCTGGTAAGGGGGGGAGAATAGTAGGACCATCACTGGGGGGAGGGACAGTGGAGGCCATTTGTCCCAACTTAAGTTACATGGAATGACACACAGTGCAGGCCATGGAACATAATGCAGACTGGACAAGCCACATCAGTTTGTAAATGCTCATCCATAGGCCTATTCCCATCCTGTATTAACCTGTAAACCAACAATTATGCTGTAGCCAACTGAGTTTTACTCAGAGTAGACCCACTGAAATTGCTGACCCTAAGAGAGCCATGTCCCTTAATTTCAATGGATCTACTCTATGTAGGAGATTAACATTGGCTGAAGCTCTAAATTCACACAATTTTTTCAAATTTAAATCCACATTCTTCAATATAGATATTTCTAAACATCAGTTTCCCTAAAATACTCATTTTTAAACATATGTTGGTACATCTGTTGAGCTGAGAACTGTATCACAGAATTCAAAGAAGTGTGGTATTAGGTGGATTGGCACCCAATTCAGGTTGGCACATTAGCCCAGGAGGTGCAAATCAGGTTGGTTCCCACTGGAATTCTCACAGGAATCTAATTCCTCAAATATCCCTAGACACATCTGGGGAATGCAATTTTAAAAAAATGTAGATACAGTACATTTATACCCCATCCAAGGAGCTCAAAGTGCTGAACATAGTTCTTCCCCCCCATTCTTTCCTCACAACAACCTTGTGAGGTTGGTTCATTTTAAAGTCAGTGACTGGTGAAGCCTAGTGAGCTTCATGGCTGAGTGGGGATTTGAACCCTGGTCTCCCAGGTCCCAGTCCAGGACTCTAACCTCTCCACCACACTGTCTCTCAGAAGTTGCTGAACTCCAGATCCCATCAGCCACAACCACCGTGGCCAATAGTCAGGCATGCTGGGAGTTGTAGTTCAACAGCTATACACTGTCGTCAGGGTGTTGGTTTGCTCCTTAACAGCAGTCTGTCACCCACCCTTTGCAGGTTGCATAGATTAACTCTTACCAGGTGTATTTTCTTTGGGATTAGGGGTTAATGGGCAAATCAATCTCAAATAACAGAAATGCTGCATAGGCTAGAACAGGCTTCCTCAACCTCGGCCCTCCAGATGTTTTGAGACTACAATTTCGATCACCTCTGACCATGGGTCCTGCTAGCTAGGGATCATGGGAGTTGTAGGCCAAAACATCTGGAGGGCCAACGTTGAGGAAGCCTGGGCCAGAACAATTGCTTCCCTACCTATAAGCATCATTTAGATTATGGTCAGGAGACGGATACTGAAAACCAGAGAGGTCTCTCAGCTGCGAGGATCTTTAGAAGTCTGCCTGTCCAAAGAAAATAAAACCTATGATGCTTAAAATGGCTGCGATCAAGTTATTATTTCACTTCTATCCTGCCTGTGGGTTTTATTAAATTAAGTTTTACTCAGAGTTGATCCACTCAAATGAATGAACCTAAGTTAGCCACGTCCATCAATTTCAATGGGTCTACTCTGAGTAGGACTAGCTAGCTGTGACTACACCTGTTTTGCCTTTTACCCCATGGAGTTTCAGATGCCATAAATGGGATACGCCAAAGGTCTCCCATCCAGACAATGACCAGACTTAGACCTGCTTAGCTTCATCCTGGTGGCTGCAACCTCTGCTTCCAGGCTGGGGTTTCCAGAGCTATTAAATGCCCATAAGCACCCCCCCTCTACATTTCTAGAGAGCGTCTTACATAACAGGTCATTACTGTGTATATTGAAGGATTATATTTTTAAATTCTCAAATCCATTTAGGCAAAGCTTTGTTGAACCCTGGATTTAAAGGGCTTACACAGTTCAGCAGCAGACACAGGCAGGCCAACCCATAAAGCCCCCTCCCCAGGACTAGGCAGTTTCCAGGCATTGACAGATTCTGCTGCAATGTGTTAACAGTTGCTTTCCCCCCTTGGTCTTCCTTCTCTCCTCAATGCCCCCCCCTGCCTCCCAGTGATCACTGTCAGAAACAAGCTGTATCAGATTGCATGAAACAACTTCTGTATCCAAAGACTGAAAAACAGGCAAGTGCAACTCTCCTCTTGCTTATCTATGCCCCTGATTTGACACCCCACTCCTTTTCCTCCTCTTCCTGTAACCATTAAGTGCACCCCAATCTCTGATCAGCGAGAGACTCCAGCAATGCCTGTGCTGGAATGAAGTTTCCTTGGAATGAAGGTCAGTGGAGACTGTGGTGTCCCTGCTAGGAAATAGGGTTTTATTTAGACATACAGTATAGGCAACAAGGATCTTGCCTCGACAAGAGATTCCCAGGGAGATCCTGTAGCTGCATCTTTGAGTCCAGTGCAGAGCAAAACAAGCCTCTGTGTCTGCAACCTCCAACATCAGCCAACACTCTCTCTCTCTCTCACACACACACACACACACACACACACACACACACACACACACTTCTTGTTTTCCCTTCTCCTGCGTGAGAGGAAGGACCCTGTTGCGACAGCAAAAATAAAGGCTTTGCTTCTCAAAATTCTCTGGTTGGCCTCTGTTATATTCTCCGACCGATGGAGAACCCAATAAGGGCTCTTGTATACCCCATAAGGGAATAAGGGCAGATTTTTGCTTACCGGTATAACACTAGGGAAAAGGACTACCCTTTTGTCTCTACGGCAACTGGGAAACCTCTTTGGATATGTAAATGGAAAAACTCAACTGGCCAGCTCAGGCCAGTTTTCTTAAAAAAGAAACTGGTCTAACTGGTTCAGCAGATAGGTTTGGAAGGGACTCATAGGTATCATCCAGTTACAGGTAGGTAGCCGTGTTGGTCTGACGTAGTTGAAACAAAACAAAACAAAAATTCCTTCCAGTAGCACCTTAGAGACCAACTAAGTTTAGAAGGTATCATCCAGACCAGGCACCCCCAAACTGCGGCCCTCCAGATGTTTTGGCCTACAACTCCCATGATTCCTAGCTAACAGGACCAGTGGTCAGGGATGATTGCAATTGTAGTCCAAAACATCTGGAGGGCCGAAGTTTGGGGATGCTTGATCCAGACAGACACACACATACCCTGGTTCCATAACAGCTACTGCTGCTGCTGCTACTACTACTACGGTACTACTTCGAATGGGGTAGCCAACTTCTTTTTACTTTTCTGGTTCCTGTGTCTTCGACTGCAGCTTAGCACACAGAAATTATGCACCCTGAGGCTTTTCCCTTTGCTAATCTCCCTGCAAAGAAAAGCCTCACTTACTAAATCTCCATGTGCCAGGCTGCTTTTAAGGGCAGAGGAGTAGGGTGTTTTTTTTATTAAGAAAAAGGTTGGCAACCTACAATCACTACCATTGTTAGAATTGCTACTAGATATTTACCCCATACCAGCATTCTGAGAAGTCTTAAATATAGAACTTCTCAGACAGTCACCGAAGCCACACCCACATTACATATTTAAAGCAGAAAGCTTCCTCCCAAGAATCTTGGGAACCGTAGTTTGCTAAGGGTGCTGGGAATTGTAGCTCTGATGGGGATGAGCTACAGTTCCAAGCTGCCTTTGGGGGAATCAGTGCGCTTTAAATGTATGGCGTAGCTGTGACCACGCACAATGCACAGCCTGAAGTGCTCCTATGCTCACTGCTTTGGCAGCAGTGTGATGCGCAGATATTAGCAGAGGATAATGTGAGGATGGCTCCAGCCATGTCCTTTAGCGTACCCCATCACTCCCGCATTATATCTACACAAGTAGGAACTCATACATACACATTGTTTGGCCATTAAAAGGACCAAAGTGTGTCCCTCTTCCCATCCTGCCTGCTTCCCGGTGGGTGGCCGCACCTCCTTAAATCACAGCACACTTCCCCTGGGAACGAGCTGGCAGAAGGATCTGCCTCCGGAAATTGTCCCTAGAAAGAAAGCCCATTGGATCATCTTCTGGCCGCATCAGAACGAATTTGTGAAATGCCAGCCAAGACCCTTGAGTCGGGGCTTAGTGCAATATATTAGGCATATCAACAGGGTTAAATAGCAGGATTTGAGATCTTAAATCCTTGTAGATAGAAATGGCTCCTGGGGGCACAGCTGCAGTGTTCTGCAGAGGATGGAGATCAATCCCAGGAAGCTTTTCATATTTTTTAAGAGTGCTGCACATTTTGGTTTCGGTGGACCATAGCCTGACTCGCCGGTTGCTTCCAGTGGTCAGCTAGTTGTAAATCAGGTTGCACCTCCCAGCCGAGAGGCAGCTTCGGACTGCATAGCATACACACCATGTATCTAAGGCGCAGGATTTCCCCGCCCCCGCCCCCGGAATTGCAGTTTACCCCTCACCAAAGTCCTTTTCCCATAACAAACTGCAGTTCTCAGGTTCTTTGGGCGGGGTGCTTCAAATGTATGGCCTGTAAAGGGAGCCATTGTGTCGTTAAGCTGCCGCCCCAATACTCTTGAGACTGAGAGGAACAAAGAAACAGATGAGGGCAAAGAGAATAAACAGAAATGTGACAGGAGGCCAGGAAGAGCGCATGGCATTTGGCTCCCTTGTTCAGAACAGCAGGTTGATGGTTCCACCTGGAAGGATCCCAGCCAGTTAGGAGTCCTGCAGTGACCCCCCCCCCCTTACATAAGCTTTCCCTTGGATACAATCTCACGCTGTCCCCATCAATTCTGGATATCCAGCCCATGCAGTTTCTTGGTAACTGTACATGTGCATCTTTATACGCAGCTTCGGCTGGCCAATCAGCATGAAGCATTTTCCAGAATCTCAGAACAAGTTTTTTTTTTAAATTTTATTTTGGGGGTTGGGCAGATGCCTAACTCACAATTGCAGCCAGACCTGAATATTCCAATTGCTAATCTCTTCTTTTCTAAACCCTCAATTTATTAGACAGTCAAGTGTGATGGGAAACAAACCCTTGTTTACAAAGGTGTGTACATCTAGCGAGAGCCTCAGCTGCTCCAGTCTTGAGCTGCTGTTTTCTGTTTGTGCCACACATAAAGTGAATTATTATTATTATTCACTTTCCCCCAGCAACAACAGAAGGAACTCAGAGTGACTTATAAAAACAAGCGTATGTTCAACTGTTGTGAACCACTCTGATTTTTTTTTAATGGATAGTGGTACATAAATATTTTTCTAAATAATTTAATTTAAAAACGGGTAAAAGCAACCTAATGCTCACAACAATAGGCATAAAAGAGCAACTCAACCCCACTCCACTACAAAATAAGCAGAAAATTAAGGTCCAAAGGTTTGGGTGGATAAAAATGTTTATCCTGGCACCTAAAAACAGATAGGGGGTGTGTGCCAGGTTTGTCTCCTTGGGGAGAGCATTCCACAAATGGGGAGTCACCACGGAGAAGTGCCATTCCCTGTTGCTGCCCTTTGCACCGACCTCAAGGAGACCATACAGAGAAGGGCCCTAGACTGAATAAGTGAGCATTGCATCTTGGGCTGCCTTTTCGAACAGCAGGCATGGATGTATGGGGACTTCATGGCTGAATGTTGGTTTCGAACCTTGGCTGTATCATAGCCAGCCAGAGTCCAACAGTCTAATGGCTATTTGCTTTCCTTCCCAGGCTGAGGAGCTTCTGTGTGCCCTCTTTGACTCTCTGACTTCTGATAGCAGCTACCAGATTGAAATCCGGGATCCCTAGCCAAGGGCCACCTGGACATCTGCTTGAATCCTGCTCATTCGTTATTTTTTATCTTGGGGAAACAAGGCAAAGGCAAACCCCCCAAAGAAGAAAGTACGAGTACAAGGCGCACCCACAGTTTCAATAATAAAGTATATCCTTTGTCACATGTCTCAGGTCTGGGGGGGATTGATATAGGTGCGTGCACCCCACTTTCCAAGCAGTGAGAGGCTTCAGGGATGCCAGTGCTTACGCTTGGTCTGGTTATCTTGGAATTGAGGTCACTGGAGACCATGGTGTCTTTGAGATGCATGGCTTTATTTACACAGATATACGAGCTGAGTGTAAGATGGAAGAGCTCAATGTGTTAAACCCCCAAACACACACACAACCAGGTTCTTGCTGCCCTGTTAGATTTCCAGGGAGCAGCACACACAAATGTGATTACCCTGCACCTAGTGTTCTCCTGGGACATGGGTGGCACTGTGGGTTAAACCACAGAACCTAGGGCTTGCCGATCAGAAGGTTGGTGGTTCGAATCCCCGCAACAGGGTGAGCTCCCATTGCTCGGTCCCCACTCCTGCCAACCCAGCAGTTTGAAAGTGCAAGTAGATAAATAGGTACCGCTACAGCGGGAAGGTAAATGACATTTCTGTGTGCTGCTCTGGTTCGCCAGAAGCGGCTTAGTCATGCTGGCCACATGACCTGGAAGCTGTATGCCGGCTCCCTCGGCCAATAACGCGAGATGAGCGCCGCAACCCCAGAGTCGGTCACGACTGGACCTAATGGTCAGGGGTCCCTTTACCTTTACCTTAGTGTTCTCCTAACCCCTAGGACAGTGTTTCCCAACCTTGTGCCTCCAGATGTTTTGGGACTACAACTCCCATCATCCCTAGCTAGCAAGACCAGTGGTCAGGAATGATGGGAATTGTAGTCCGAAAACAGCTGGAGGCACAAGGTTGGGAAGCACTGCCCTAGGATAAAGTGGTGTCCAGAGAGGTGAGAAAGAGAAGCCTACAACTTCCTTCTAGAGGCATCACTATCTAGTTGTTCTTATGGCAACACATGTACACTGATCCAACTTTTTAGACATGTAAAAAGAGTCCTTAACTAGCTTGGCTAGAGCCATTAATTTTGCAAAGGGACTAGTTTGACCACTTCAGCAGTAGTACCGGGTACTAGGGACTCTAATCTTACAAATACACAAGCTTGGAGGGGACCTGAATACATCATCCAAACCAGCCCCCCAATTTGGCCTACAACTCCCATGATCCCTAGCTAACAGGACCAGTGGTCAGGGTTAATGGGAATTGTAGTCCAAAACATCTGGAGAGCTGAAGGTTGGGGATGCCTGTGTAACACTATATTTGTTTGCTTGTTTAATATTTTTCTAGCCTGCCTTTTAGAGCCCTCACAAGGCAGCTGGTGTGGAAAGTGGTAAAAACAAAGAAATTTACAAATCACAAATGGCTTCAGATAAAATACGAGTGGGGGGGAGGGGAGAGAACAAGAAAGTCATTGTATGTCCGCAATTTACATGCTGATTCGTTCACATTATAATTGCATATGCCACTTGTTAGCTTGATACTGAGAGACTGCTATCATCAGCCGTCACTGCCTTCCATTCAGCTCAAGCAAATACTCAGATGGAATTTGGGATGGGATACCTGCTGATAAGAAAAGCAGGCCCAGCCTGCTGCTATGCCTTTAGTAGCCACTAAACCTGCAGAAATCAGCAGGTGGAGCTCATCTCAGCATGGAGGGAAGGCATTATTACCAGCGAATGTCTACAGAACGAACTGCGGTTAAAGGCACAGGAGCAGAAGCCTGTTATAAATCCGGCAACCTTTAGTCTACTGGGGCCGGTAAGAATGCAGAGATGAAGCAGAGAATGCCAGGGAATGACACAGATACTGGTGCCATCATGGTTAATTGGAAGGAGTCAAGCGCTTGTCCGCTTTATACTGTTGGTGAGCTTATCATTGGAGGGGGAGGGAAAGAATAGCCTAACTCAGTGGTTCCCAACTGGGGGTCCACGAGCTATGCCAGAGGGGTCCGCAAGATGCTATTAGAATAAAAAATATATTAAATATATTTCGTATGATAACAGATTTTTTGTTTTGCCGCTTCCTGCATGAGCAGAGTCTAGCGCAAAACTAGAATTAGATGAGGCAGTAGTTCTGCTGTATGCCGTTAGGTGGCGCTTTACAAACACTACTGTTTTGCAAAGAGGCAGCGCGCGCATTCTACTAACGCTCACCTCCCCAAGATGCTTTGCGTGCGTCGGCTTCATTTGTGCGCTACTGCGCAGGTACCCTGTCTTCTCCATTCCCCTCCCTCCTCCCTGGACTCTTATAAAAAGACTCTTAATTTGGCTCTCACTTTTTAATTTTAGCATTAGGAATTAATGGGGGTCCTTGTCACAATAGCGGCTCGATGAGGGGTCCTCGAGAAAATTTTGTTGGGAACCCCTGGCCAAACTTGCTCCTTTTCCTGCAACGAAGGTGTGGCCTCCACGTATAACTTTGCCATGGAAAACAAAACATTCCCGCCAGCAAAGCAAGATCTTGTCACAGGGCAGGGCAGACCTTGGTGATATGGCACCCAGAATTTGACGCCCTCACTCCACTTTCTTCAAGGTAAAGAAAGCTTGCTGGGCTTTGAAAAGGTGTCCTCCTTGGTTCCGCAACGAGTGCATGCAGGTGAACCGGTGGCAAGGCCCTAAAACAGCCTCTGTTTGCTAAAGGGGCAAAGCAACAGAGGTCAGTTCAAAAGTTGGCAGTTCTACCCTGTTGGACCAGGTGTGGGGAACCTTTGGCCCTCCACATTTTATTTGTTTATTTAACAAAATTTAAATATCGCTTGATTGTAATAAAACCTCTACCCTGTGCACAGGAAGTAGTTCAGCAACATTTTTTTTAAAAAAAATTACGACTCCCATCACCTGTGGCCGTTAGCAAAGCAACTGCCCACCCACATGGTAGAGTTGCCAACACCTTCTAGCTACATTCTACCACATCAGACCATTGGTGTACCTGTGGCAGTATTGTCTGCACTGTCTGGCAGCAGCTCTCCAGGGTTTTAGACACAGGTCTTTCTAAACCAGGGTTTCCCAACCTTTGGCCTCCAGCTATTTTTGGACTACAAATCCCATCATCCCTGACCACTGGCCCTGCTAGCTAGGGATTATGGGAGTTGTAGTCCCAAAACAACTGGCGACCCAAGGTTGGAAACACTGTATCTAAACCCTCTGGAGATGCTGGCAATTGAACCTGAGCCCTGCCACTGAGCTACAGCCCTTCCTTGGCCCCTCTTGAATTCCCTTTCACAGCAGCTACAGGTAGAGAGACATTATTAGCAGGTGATCATGTTTATCTCCCTGCAATCAAAACCATCCTGTGGCTTATTCTCTTGAAAAACAGCATGTTGTTGAAGGCACAGCTACAATAATTGCTTGGAAAGTTGGCAGCCCCGCTGCGGTGGTATGGACCTGCAGTGATATAGCAGGCATTGGTTTGCACTGGTGTTAAAAGCCCAGAACCGTTCCTGGGGAAACAAATCCTTGGGAGTGGTGGAAAATAGTTTAAGTGTGCTTTTGTCCTGAAGATGCATTTCTAAATGTTACATTTATTTTTCCTCAAAAAACACACACACTATGTCTTATTTTTGGGGTATGGCTTATATTCCTTGAATGCTTAAAAATCCTGCTATGGCTTATTTTATGGCTACGTCTTATTTTCGGAGAAACAGGGGTATATGCCTTTGGAGCAGAGGGAGGAATGTAAATGTTCAGCCTTAGCTTAGAGAGTTTTTTTACAAATCTTTGTTTTTATTTAAAAGCAAAAAAAGAAAAGAGGGGGCACCTGGATTTGAACCAGGGACCTCTTGATCTGCAGTCAAATGCTCTACCACTGAGCTATACCCCCAGTGGCTGGAAAAGCATCCTCTATAATAACACTTACAGATCGTGCTTCTGCTGTTTGCTTCTATCCCTCTGACAGGTTTACTCGGTGCTGCACTCCTTGCTCAGAATACCTATAATTATATTTCATTATCCTTAATTGTTTAATGGATGTGTTTTCAGGACCAGTTCCATCTCTGTGCCGTTACCCCCCTTGCCCAAAGCCTGCTAGCAGCTGCCTCCCAGGACGGGCTTAGCACATACAGTTCCCGCAGCAGCCTGTTGTCACTCGGAGAGGCCAGTGTCTGAGGACACATTAAGAGGGCAGAGCTCAACTCACGTGGCCCAGCTATCATTGCAAAGCCAAAGTGCAGCCCTGACAGCAATCCACAGTGACGCTGAAGGTTGGCCCACAAATGAAACCAGACAATGTGCACTGCCCTAACATGCCTGGCAGAGGTGGCTGGTGGCTACAGGAGCCTGTAGGATGGAAGGCGGGCAGGGAACCCAACATTAGGGCGAGCCAGAGCCAATGACGGCTGCAGCCACCTAATGCTAGGTTTGTCCCCATTCTGCCGCCTCCTCCTGCTGAGCTCTACAAGAGGGCCGCCACCTCCTGGACTGGTTGTAAGTCAGGAGGCAGGCAGGTGGGGGCTGCCTGAGGATAGACTGAGTCTGGTGGCGCAGTGTCCCATGAGCCTTAATGGACTAGCCTCCACTGATTCCAGGGCAATTCCAGGAACTGTTCTGCCCTGGGCACATGGGACCTGGGAAGTAGGGCAGATGCCTCCAGGTAGAACCAGCCCCCAGGTTCAGTCCCCAGCATCTCCAGGCAGGGCTGCCCAAGAGCTGCTGCCAACCAGTGTGTAGACAATGCTGAGCTACATGGGCCAATGGTCCTTCCTCCCATGGGGGGGAGGGGCAGCCAAAATTGTCGAGCTTTTTCTAGCAGATACACCAAAGTTCTTGAGCTTTTTTTTTTTAAGGAGATCACCCCCTAAAGTTGAGCTTTTCTGGAATGCAGGGCTGGCTCCAGATGGTGCCAAGGCTGAGCATTTGCTAGGTTACCTAAAAAGCTGAGAGCCCACGGCCTAACATGGTGCCATTTGCACAATGCACAAGCCCTGATGTTTGCATGTCCCACCTCATCCTGGAAGGGGTCCTGGCTGGCTCCCCCAAGTCCTGGAACTGATTGGATTCCTATGTGCTTTTCAGCAACCCTCTCTCCTCCTCCTCCTCTGTCTTTGTAATAAAGTAAAAATAGCCCGGATTGACCAGGCCAATGGCCTACCTAGTCTAGCATCCTGCCAGGGGAACCCACAAGCAGGACCCAAACACAAAAGCACTCTCCTCTCCTGCAACTCCCAGTGGAGGCAGAGCATTGCCATCGTGGCTACCGGTAGTAGCCATCAATATCCTCTGTGAATGTGTCCAATCCTCTTTTAAAGCCATCCAAGTTAGTGGCCATCACTGCCTCTTTTGGAGGGACTTTCTTTTATTTTTCCTGGCTCTTCCCACATCCAACTTTGTTTGATGTCCACAAGTTCTAGTGTTTAGAAAAAACTTCTCTATCCACTTTCTCCATGCTGTATATAATTTCATAAACGTCCGCCATGTCACTTCTTGCTCACATTCTCTCTAAACGAAAGAAGTCTCAAATGCTGCCCACCATTCCTCATAGGCAAGTCGCTCCCTTCTCTTGGTCAGCTTGGCTGCCAGTGTGTGTAGTGGTTAGAATGTTGGACTAGGACCTGGGAGATCAGAGTTCAAATCTGCATGTGACCACAAAGCTCACTGGGTGACTGGGGGTCCGTCTCTCTCAGCCTAATCTACCTCGCAGGGTGGTCCTTCATTGGGTCCACTAAGGCACCTGTCATGTTCTTGAGTCTAAAGAGCCCTTCAGGGCCACATGAGCAGTGTTCATAATTCACCAGGCATGTGAAGTTGCTACTGACTCAGGTCCAATTGCGACTGTGGAGATTATGGGGCACCAGGCTGGTGACCACAGTTTAAAAACCTCTGCCTTAGTCCATAGTTAATTCCATTTCCATTTCCACTCTGTGTAATTCTCCTTCTTGCATATTGGGACAGGTGAATTGTTGCAAGAACAAGCTACAGTCAAGCAATATAGTTGAGACCAGGGGTCCCCAAACTAAGGCCCGGGGGCCGGATGTGGCCCAATCACCTTCTAAATTTGGCCCGTGGACAGTCCGGGAATCAGAATGTTTTTACATGAGTAGAATGTGTTCTTTTATTTAAAATGCATCTCTGGGTTATTTGTGGGGCATAGGAATTTGTTCATATTTTTTTTCAAAATATAGTCCGGCCCCTCACAAGGTCTGAGGGACAGTGGACCGGCCCCCCACTGAAAAAGTTTGCTGACCCCTGGTTGAGACCATAGAATTGTAGCCATTGGAAGGGACCCCAGGACAGGGGCATAGCTAGCTGCTCTGGCACCTGTAGCAGTGGGGGCGGGGCGATCTGTGCATGGGGGCACAGCGGCAATCCGCCCAGGGGGGCGATCGGCGCCCATTGGGGGCTATCGGTGCAGCGATTGGCACCCAGAGTGGCGGTGCAGCGATCCGCCCAGAGGTGATTTTGTCACACACCCCATGAATGACACCTGGGGCGAGCCGCCACCACCACTACCCCTTCCTACACACCTGTCCCAGGATACATCTAGTCCAACCCCCTGGTGAATAGACATTCCCTTGTGGTGACCATAACTTTTAAGGTGCCATTGGATGCCCAGCTTATATATTTGAGTTTCTAACATCATGAGAGATGATGCCTCTGAGCTGCCTTAACTAAAGATGGGGGCTTCTACTGGAAGGCTGGTGGTGAGTTCTTCGATCGGTCAGACTGAGCTCCCAGTGGCTTATCCCAACTTGTATCCCAAATGTCGGTCACTTCTCCTACCTGGGCAGTTATCTTTCCACATGGACCAACATTGATGCCAAAATTCAGCATCGCCTGAGCTTTTGCGAGTGCAGCTTTCTCCCGACTGAAGTGTAGAGTGAGGACCGGGACATTCGCAGGGAAACCAAATTGCTTGTTTACAAAGCGATTGTACTACCAACCTTACTGTATGCTTGTGAAACATGGACCACTTATAAACTCCAGCTCCAGCTCCTTGAAAGATTCCATCAACAGTATCTCCGAAAAGTTTGACACATCACTTGGGAAGACAGGCTTAGTAATGCCAGTGTACTGGATGAAGCAAAGATCGCCAGTGTCAAAGAAATGATTCTTCAACGTCAACTTTGTTGGACCGGTCATGTTGTGCGGATGCCTGATTATCACCTTCCAAAATGATACTTAACTTAAAAATGAAAAGCGTAATGCTGGTGGCCCATGAAAGACGTTTAAAGACTCTCTCAGGGCAAATCTTAAAAAACGTAGTATAAACACCAACAACTGGGAAACACTGGCCTGCGAGCGCTCCAGTTGGAGAACAGCCTTTACCTAAGGTGTCATAGACTTTCAAGACACTCAAACTCAGGACGAAAGGGAGAAACGTGCTAAGAGGAAGGCATGCTTGGCAAACCCTCACCATGATCAGCTACTACCCGGAAACCTATGTCCCCGCTGTGGAAGGATGTGTGGATCCAGAATTGGCCACCACAGTCACTTACAGACTCACTGTTAAGACCATGTTCATGGAAGACAATCTTACTCGGCTACAAGTGATCACCAAAGAAAAGAAGATCCCAGCTTGTATAGCAATTACAGCCCTGCTTGGTCAGGGCAAGTTGCAGGTTGACAACCCTTTTTAAGTGCTGTTGAATGTCCAGACATCCCTGGAGAACAAATTACAGCCCCCTTGGTGCCATCTGTTAAGGCAATTTTGTCTGTTTCCCCCACAAAGGGATGTTATTGATGCATTCCTATCCAGGCAGCAACATGTTCTCTGCGGTCATAGTTCTCCCCCGTAGTCAGTGCCCCAAAGGCTGTCTCCAAAAATGTGTTGCCAGGGGGCAAAGAGCATATCCTAGTGTTTGCACACTTGTGACCTGCTCTCACCTTTCCTCAGCAAGATGCAGAGCCAGGCGCCTGGAGGTCTCCAGCAGGGGAAGGTGGGCCTCACTCACCTGGCGAAGGCTACCCTGTTTCTCCGAAAATAAGACATAGCCATAAAATAAGCTGTAGCAGGATTTGTAAGCATTCAAGGAATATAAGCCACACCCCGAAAATAAGACATAGTGATAGGTTCCGCAGCAATGCTGGTCACGGCAGGAGGAGGAGAAAAATATAAGCCACACCCTGAAAATAAGACATACCCATACGGCAGGAGGAGGAGAAAAAAAATAAGACATACCCTGAAAATAAGCCATAGTGTGGTTTTTTGAGGAAAAATAAATATAACACGGTGTCTTATTTGCAGAGAAACACGGTATCTTCTAGGATAGCCTGTATAGCCAGCCTCCCACCAATAAGTTTAGCCACTAATAAGTTCATATAATCTATAGCTCTTATCAGAGCAGCTGTGATGTGGAAAACTGAGGTGGCTAAAGGGTACATTGATGGATGGCTTGTAGTGGGTTGGCAAGGATTTCTGATTCCCGATGTTTTATACTAGCAACAACAAATGGGCTCCCCCTGCTTTTGCTCTTTTTCCTTTCCTAAATTAGAATGTTAGAATATCCAGCCTGTAGTAACTCAGATTTCAGTTTGCTTGTTTTCCTCTACCCTGCCCATCCTTTTTACCTTTTGTGTCATCTCTTTTTCGACTGTGAGCCAGACAATTCCAGTTTCTCCTTTTTTGAATCTTATTGGAATATGCACAGCTTGCAGATTTAACATATAGAATAAGAGAACAAGAAGAAGGCACATTTAAAGAAGACTGGAAAATGTTTACTATGGGTGAAAATTGTGTTCATCTTAATGCTGGTAGCATTAATTCAACAGTGTGAATAAGATTTGATGGATGTAACATTGGATTACTGAATGGTTTAGTTCAAGTAAAATATGCAGGGATGTATGGTATGCAAAATGAACCATAGAAGGAGAAGAAGGGAAGTCATTGATTTAAATGAATATTTTGAAATGTAATTTAGAAAATTTAAAAGTATATACCAGTATATATGAATCTTAGGCCCAATTTTTCCACATTTTGCATCAGTTCAGATTTTTTTATACACAAAAATTCATCAGCATTTTATTGAATTTGTCCTAATACACACCATTTTGCATGCCATTTTCCCCAATAAACACATTTTTTGCAAAGCAATTTCCCTAATATAACACATCTTTGCAAGCTATTTTCACTAATACATGCATTTCTACACACATTTTACCTGGGTATATGCCTTTCTGTATGCGTTAGGTGGCTGGAGAAATGCACTGTGAAATTTGGAGATGCGTGAAATTTAAAGTCTGGCTGTGAATTTGGTGGGTTTGCCTTTAAATGTGGACCGAATCTTATTTCTTTCCTCCAAGGACTTGAGAGCCGCTTGCATGTGGAGGAAAACAAAATGAAGAAGCTGCAGCAGATAGCCTCAAGGTCACATTCCTTAGAAGACAAAGGAGAGGCGATTATTAGTGACAAGGAGCTGTGGGTGATTTCCTGCTACCGGTACTTGTTCAGGAACATAGGAAGCTGCCTTGGACTGAGCCAGACCCTTCAGCCATCTGGCTCAGTATTGCCTCCACTGACTGGCAGCAGCTCCCCAGCAGTTCAGACCAAGAGTCTCTCCCAACCCTACCTGGAGATGCTGAGGATTGGTTTGAAACCTGCATGCAAAGGGGATGCTCTACTCCTGAACTACCAGCCTTCCCTAAAACTAAGTCAGAACATAGGAAACTGCCTTAAACGGAGTCAGAACATTGGTCCATCTAGTTCAGCATGGTCTACACTGACTGTCAGCAACACCCCAGGGATTTAATCAGCGTAAATTTGCAGCCCTGCCTGGGGATGTCATGATTTGAACCTGGGGCACGCAGAGCATATGCCCACCCAGTCATTGAGCTATAGATGCACCCAGTGTGCATAGGAAGCTGCATGATACTGAGACTGGTTGGCAGAGGTTCTCCAGAGGTTCAGGAGGGGACTCATTCTTAGTGCTACCTGGGAATTGAACCATAGAATCCTAGAGTTGGAAGGGACCCTGAGATTCATCTAGTGGTCTAACTGACTGCAATGCAGGACTATGCAGCTGTCGCATACGGGGATCAAACCTGCAACCTTGACGTTATCAGCACCATGCTCTAAACAACTGAGCTATCCAGGCTCAAACCTCCTGTATGCGGAATATGTGCTCTAGTGAGCTGCACTATGTTTTGCCTGCAAAAAATTGAGTAAGCTCCCAGTCCGCATGGTTCTGAAGAAAGGGCTGAATTAAATAGAGGCACGGCACTCTGCCTTATACTGAGTCAGGCCATTGGTCATAGAATCATAGAGTTGGAAGAGACCACAACGGCCATCCAGTCCAACCCCCTGCCAAGCAGGAAACACCATCAAGGCATTCTTGACATATGCCTGTCAAGCCTCTGCTTAAAGACCTCCAAAGAAGGAGACTCCACCACACTCCTTGGCAGCAAATTCCACTGCCGAACAGCTCTTACTGTCAGGAAGTTCTTCCTAATGTTTAGGTGGAATCTTCTTTCTTGTAGTTTGAATCCATTGCTCCATGTCCGCTTCTCTGGAGCAGCAGAAAACAACCTTTCTCCCTCCTCTATATGACATCCTGGTCCATCTGACTCAGCTTTGCCTACATTGCCTGGCCACAGCTTTCCAGGAGTCTTTCCCTCCAGTCCAACCTGGAGATGCCAGGAATTGAACCTGGCATTTGCCACACGCAAAGCAGTTGCTCTAACGCTAAGCTACAGCCTTTCCTCCGTGACACCAGTCAGACAACCCACTCGGAGGAAGTGCTTTACATCTTCCTGAACTCCCCATGATCAAGGGTCTGGAAACCAAGCCTTATGAGGAATGGTTGAGAGAATTGGGTACATTTTCAAATATCTAAAGGGCTGTCAAGAGGGAACCAATCTTGTTTCCTCCTGCTCGGGAGGGTAGGTCCCAAATCAATGGATTCAAGCTACAAGAAAGGGGATTCTGACTAGACATCAATAGGAACTTTTTGGCACTAAGAGCTGTTTGCGTACACACACGCTAAATCCTGTCTGTGGTGCTTACCCCCTTCCCCAATAAAGAGTCAAGAGTCAAGAGTATGGATTAAAATTGGCCACAACTTTATTGAACTTCAGAAGTGGGAAACTTGGCCCAGGCCTTGGCAGGTAACCCTCTCAGCCCCTCTGGCCAGTGAGAGGGGACTGTAACGCGCAAACTTACACAGCATGCCCTTCCACTAACCCCATCCGGGAGTTTGACTTACGAGCTGCCACTCCAGGGCCAGGGACTCCCGATTTTAGCCCTTTTAAATGGGCCCCTGCAAATACCGCCGCATGGGAAGGGAGCCTGATTGCATCCCTCCCAACTTGAAGATAGGCAAAAGGAAACCTTGCCAAGGCCTAAAACCGCCAAAGTTGTGGCAAAATGCTGCGGGGAAGGCGAAATCTGCCAACGCAGGGAAAATTCCTTCCCGGTTCTGAATACAGCAACCATCTTATGACCGCAGCAGTCGTCTGCTTACCTGCAACGCAGAATATTATGCTGTAAAGAAAACACTGTTAACCTGATGATCGCTGACCTAGGAAGGAATTTTTAGGAAAGAAAAATGTTAATTGAGGGAGGGTGGGTGGGTGACTCTAGCAGGAAGAAAGAACAAAGAGGGTGACATCAATAGGAACTTTTTGGCAGTAAGAGCTGTTTGACAGTGGAATGGACTTCACTGGAAGGTGGTGGACTCTCCTTCCTTGGAGGTTTATGAGCAGAGGTTGGATGGCCATCGGTCATGGATGATCTAGTTGAGGTTCCTGCATTTCAGGCGGTTGCGCTACATGGCCCTTGGGGTCCCTTCCAGCTCTGTGACTCTATGGTTCTTGCCTTCCTCTCCTTGCATTCCAAGCATGAGGGATTAGCCAGCCTGAGCTGAGTAAAATTAATAAATGTTGAGAGAGCGAAAGAGCACAACGAGGGAAGTTGCATTGATGGGGGAGGAACTCTCAGCTTTCTGCAGCTGGCCTTTACTTGCAAACAATTCATTTAGATTATGAAAGCAAAAAAATTGAGGACAAAACAAGCGAGATTGTTTGCTTCTCAAAGAAAGAAAAGAAAAGAAAAGGCATTTAGAGGGGGAATTATGTAGGATATCGTCTGCTCCCCTCCCTTCTTCGCCCAGAGTCCTTGGGAGGGGATTCCTGGGACTCAGCAGGAAGGAAACATAATAATTGGACATTAAAGTTAGACCAACTGACCAGAGCAGGGGGGGATCTGCAAGGAATTTCGCTTTCTGAGTCCACTATCAGGAATGCAAGGGCAAACAAAATAAATAAATAATATATTATTATTATTATTATTATTATTATTATTATTATTATTATTATTACCCCACCCATCTGGCTGGGCTTCCCCAGCCACTCTGAGCAGCTTCTAACAAGATATTAAAATACAGTAATCCATCAAACATTAAAAGCTTCCCTAAACAGGGCTGCCTTCAGATGTCTTCTAAAAGCCTGGTAGTTGTTTTTCTCTTTGACATCTGGTGGGAGGGCGTTCTACAGGGCGGGTGCCACTACCGAGAAGGCCCTCTGCCTGGTTCTCTGTAACTTGGCTTCTTGCAACGAGGGAACCGCCAGAAGGCCCTCGGCGCTGGACATCAGTGTCCGGGCAGAACGATGGGGGTGGAGACGCTCCTCCAGGTATACTGGGCCGTGGCCATTTAGGGCTTTAAAGGTCAGCACCAACACTTTGAACTGTGTTCGGAAACGTACTGGGAGCCAATGTAGGCCTTTCAAGGGGAAAAAAATTTCCCCACTCTGTCTTAGGTTAAGCAACCATTTATGACCTGGGTTCTACTTCTGAACTTGCTCTAAAGTACTGCATAGCTGCCAAGTCTCCCGTTTTTCGCGGGAAACCCCCAGATTTTAATCCGTTTCCCGCTGTTATCCCAAATAGAAAAAAATCCCGGAAATCCCCCAGATTTCCTACCTGCCAGGGAGGCTACATGGGTGCCGCTGTGCCCATGTATAGAAGCGACTTCCGGTGCCGCGCCGCTGCTGATCCCGCATTTTTCAGCGGGAGACCTGGCAGCTATGAAGTACTGGTCTCTGCCAATGCTGTTGCTCCTGCCCCCAAATCAATGGGATCCATGCTGTGTGGGCAGCATTTTTATATAGCATGGTCACTGGGTGACACTGGGTGCTTCTGGGTGGAGCTAGGAGTTTCCTGTTACCGTTCTGTTCTTTTTTAAAGAAGTTACACATGTTATGTAAGTTCTGGAATTTCACCACAGTGAACAGCGAGAGAAATAACATCATTCATGGCAGAAGATTAACTGCAGAGGAATGGAAACAGTGCTGTCTGTGAGAAATGCAAAGCGGAACAGGAAGCAATGCCTTCTTACAACCCCAGGGCTAATTCCTGTCTCCTTCCATAAAACATGATGGGGATAAGGTTATGGCCATCTCTGTAAAGTTGGATCCTTGCTGCTTGATGTAATTGCTCTCGGAATGGCTCCCCATGTGGCCAGTCCCTTCCCCTGGGCTGTATTATCTATGTGCATGCCCCCTGCAGTGCAAACACGCATGTGTATGACAGGAGCTGAAGCCAATAATTGATTATGGCAATTGAAAGGGACTAAGGGAAGGTTAGGGGAGGGCAGGAGGTTGCTGTGCTACCACCCTTAAGGCCACGGCACTTTGCTTCTACCAGACCTCCTCAGTCACCTTGAACTCCCAGGTGCTTCGGGGGTGAGTTCTGTGAATAGAGTCTGTTAAGGTTCCTTGTTATGGTAGTTCCCACCCTCAATTTGGACCCCAGTGTTCTGTGTGCCAGTTCAAAGATTATGAGGTCTGGAAGCAGGGATTTAAGCCACGAGGCAACAAATTGTGCAAGATCACTCTCTCTTTCACTCCATCTTCAAAAGAACGCAAATGTCCCATTTTGATTTTCTGCATCTTCAAACTTGCTGCATATATCTGCATATTTCTTTTTCAAATCTCTGATCTTTTTGTCATGGATTGGGCTTATTTCTTTTGTTGCTGTAGTTGTTTCTGTTAAAGAGTCAAACCTCGTGTTACGTCCTGTGAGTTTCGTTTCCATTGGAAGCATTAGTTATTTCCAAGTTTTGTTTTGTTTTACTAACTTCCTTTATGGCTTCTTCTTACACTGCAAATTCTTCTTTTAAGATTCTTCATTCTTCACATCCATCAAGTTTCCTAATTCAATCTCTCTTATCCTGCTACAGTTGATACTTTATATTTCTAAAATAGAACCTTTAAACATTGGGATTAGGGTTTGAGTTCTCTACTTTAGTTTGCATATACTCTATAAGTGCTTTCCAGTTATTTTTTGAATCGTCCTCTTTTATTCCTTTGATTTCTTCGTATTTTATGGCCAGATTATGATAGTTAAACAATTTCTCTTGCCAATCTTCTTTTGTTGGAACGGTAGCAGCCTTCCATTTTTTTTGCAATTAACACTCTTGCGGCAGTTACAGCGTAACTTATACAACAGAATGATATGGATTTATTGTAAATATTAAAGTAAGGTATGTAGATTAAGAACAAAAGGAAGATAAATGGGATTAGTTCAGACCAGGTTGAGAAGTCGCAGGGGAGGGGGGGTGAGAGGGTGGGAGGGGGGCGACGAGGGGAAAAACAAGACAACTGCAACATTGTTATGGTTGTAATTTGTTTTTTATTGATTTTGATCGATTGTAATTGTTGTGATACAAAATAAAGCTTATTTTAATTTTTTTTAAAAAAATTCTTCTTTTAAGATGTTGTTACTATTTTCTTGCTCCAGCAAGGAAGAGCATAGCTGCCAAGTTATCCCTTTTTTTAAAGGAAATTCCCTTATGCTGAATAGGCCTCCTCGTGAGAAAAGGGAAAACTTGGCAGCTATGAAGGAAGAGGCCTCTTCTGAGGCCGGCGCCATTTTGGCTGCAGCCTGTATTAGTGGTCCTTTGCTGAAATGCACCTTCTCTCTTTCATGTTCAGCTGTTCTGAATCCCTTTACATTCCCCTTTCCTTTCTTTGAAGTTTTGGGTTTTTTAGACAGCAGGGATTTTTTTCCCCTCCAAGCTGTTTTCCTAGGCCTTGGAGCAGAGCTTAGAGTTTAACTTTTGGCGTGAGTTGATGGTTCTTCTGTGACAATCTGAATTGACAGCAGCGAGCATAGAATGGCAAATATGTCAGTCTTCTTCCTCTGGGCTCCTTTTGGAAACCAGCTAGGTCAAGGCACAAATAGCTGCAGCAGTAAGCGGAGAGTGGCAGGGCAGAGTTTTGACACCTTCTGGAGCTCCTCGCATTGCAAAATGCCAGGCTTAGTATGCTAGGTCAGCAGAACAAGCCAAATCTGTGGTCGGTGCTGACACCTGAATTAGAGCGGTGAGGTGAGGCAAGGCTGGACACCAAAAATCATGATTATCATCTGTGAAAGGATCAGATATTTCAATAGATGAAGCTTTGATGACCCTGAAGAACAACATGACAGACCAAATCCCCCAGCCTGATCTGAAGGAGCTGAAGTCAATATTTGCCAGCCTTTGAAAATTGACTGGACTGTTTAGTTTTGTTGAATGTGACATTTCAACATCAGTTTCCCATTTTGAATGTGAACCGTCTATCTCAAAATTTAAAAACTGAGTGTTTGGGACTCGTCGGCATCTTTGGCCTTCCTTGATTTTTGCAATTGACACAATACAATATCACCAAGGCAACTACTTTATCTGTAAACAACAATAAACGTCCATAAAAATGGCAAAAGTAGTTTCTTTCCCAAATAAGTTTTATCTTAGACAATTGCAAACACAGTAAATAAAGAGTTCCATTGGTCCAGGCCACTCTCCGGAAACTGGGCTTCTCACCTCAAGCCCTATTGGCCATGGGCATAGACCAAGCGAAATCTGAGGTCAGACAAAGAGTTCCATTGTAATATATCAGTAGTTCAGTGCTCAATTCTTCTCTTTCCAAAATTGATTTTATCTTGAATAATTGAAAACACAGTAATAAAGAGTCCATTTGTGATATACCAGTGGTTCAGTGCTCAGACGTCATTCCGGTAATCAGACGTTTCGTAACTAAAGAGCTTAGACATCGAGCTGTCAAAATCAATTGTAACAGAATTGCACTGAATTATCAAGTAGAATAAGGAAAATTAAAATTAAACATACGTTGAGGATGCATAATTAAGACATACCTTTGTAGCGAATAATATACGAGAGAAGACAGCATGTAAATGACTTAAAGCAGGGGTATATCTACAAGAATACAGGTGAGACAATAACTAGTCTATTCGCACATACATAGTTAATATCCCCAGTCCCACTAATACAAAAAAATCTGTATAGAAACTTACCTGTCCTCATCGGCATGTTTCCATTGGGAGGAGCATAGAAAGAGGACCATGTCCTTCAGTTTGTTAAACCTCCTTAGGAAACATGGGTAGGGCTCACAAATTTAAAGACATAGCGGCAGAAAGTCCACAAACACAGCTGCATGTAATTACATGAATCCTGCGAACTCTAATGTTGAATTTAATCGATGTGGAACTAGTGGATTGAGTTTATAAATATACTTTGATTCCATTTGGGAAAGTAATCTGGACACATTAACACCAGTTAATTAGTGAGTTGAAGATATGTCCTTTACAACAAAGAAGTGAAAGTAATCACAAGTGTGGTTTTGTTCAATGAAGTGCTCAACCAGTGGAGCATCTATGATTTTGCTTCTAATGTGGGATCAGTGTTCTAAAATAAGAGTCTTAACGGGGCAGGTGGTAGCACCAATGTATATCAACTGACAAGTGTGTTTGATTAAATAAATCACATTTCTGGCGCCACAGTAAGTGGACCCATTCAATTTGAGAATCGTGGAGCTGTTAGGGAAATGATAAGAGGCAGTTTCAATAGCTTGGTTGCAGGCTAAACGGCCTCCACACTTTGTCCCAGTGGCAGATGAGAAATTTTCTGTGGTCTTTTAAAATCACTGTGAACCAGAAAATCTTTTAAATTGCGGGGTCTGCAGAACCCTATCACGGGAGGGAGATCACAACCAGCAATGTGAGATACAATACCCCAGTATCTGTTTATGATTTGTCTTACCTCCATCATCCTAAAAAAAGAACTTTATATTCCCACTGGTTTTGAAAAGGAGAGATTTAAACAGGCTCGGTGCTGCTTTTAAAAGCAACGGGGCAAGACTGTGGCAGGATTCTCCCCATTGTGTTCTTGGTGCAATGGAAGCAGCTCCCACAATTCTGACTGTAAGGGCTGCTGGACAGTGGAATGAATTCCCTCGGAAAGTGACAATCTGCCAGAGATTCTTTAGCTGAAACTCCTGCATTATATTCCTGTGTTGGACTGTGTGACCCTTGGAGCCAACTCTACAATTCTGTGATTCTAAGCTAGCAGGCGGACGAGTGTTAATAATAATGTGCAATCCAAGGAATAAAATGCAACAGTTGCACAACAGCGCAATCCATGGTGCAACAATGCTACCAGCAACCAACTTGTGTATTCTTTTGTGCAACAGCACCCCTCCGTCACAAAATATTTCCTCAGCACAACAAGTAGACTGCTAAGTGACTTTAACTATCTGGGATACAACCCAAGATGCGCAGGAAGGATGGCGAGGGAAAGCTCCTCTGGGCATGGCATTGTTTTCTTGACTGACCTAAGCCGTGTCCCCGAGCCAAGTCATGGCAAAGCAAAGCAAAATCCTTGCTATTGCACCCTGCCACAAATTATGGGCTGCAGGTGATCTCAGCCTCCCCTCCCCTTTCTGTTAGGAAAAAAAAGGCTCTTCGCTGGTGAATCTTTCATAGCCTTAGCAAGACCCAGCAGCTGCGGTTGCCATGGCAACTGGCAGAGGCCTGCAGGGTGCCAGCGAGCCTTGTTGCACAGAATCAGTGGCAGACAGCTTCAACTCTGGATCTGGGAGGGGGGGGGATGAGATGGGGAGGCAAGGAAGTACAGGAACTCTACTACTGGTGCTACAGCAAGATAATACATCTCAGTTCTCCTCTCACGTTGCAAGGCTGAAATGTGTCGGCCTCAGAACCCTTCCTTGACTCAAATGCTCCCAAACCTTTCATGTCCAAACCACAGACTGGTTCGTAATGGCAAATGGGGCAAAGCCCCACCCGTCTCAGTTTGCCCTCAGCCAGCCGACACCTGCCTGCCTTCTGGCAGTACAACCAGCCCAGGACGTAACTACGGCTGTCATTTTCCACTGGCCACATTCACACCATAGTACCTTTATTCCAACAGAGACTCTGCCATAGGCGCCAACTCCCAGGGGCCCAGCTCTTTCCTCCCCCCCCCAATATTTTTTGGGGGTGGGACCCCCCCATGCTCTATAGAATCAAGGGGCAGAGCACGCCAAGTGCACAGACAAGCATGGCTTGGCTTCAGGGGCCGGCTCCTTCTTCTCCTTCTCCTCCTCCTCCTGCCACGTAAGGGAAAGACGGGGAATCAGGCCCAGCCAGTGGCAGCAGCAGGAGGAGGAGGCTGAGGAAGTGGCTGAGTACCAGAAAGAAGCTGCCATTGAAGGAGATCTGTTGCCACATCTGACTCTGGATGTTCTGATGTCACATGCATGATATTGCCCCTCCCCAATCTCTCTCGCAGGTTGGTGCCTTTGCTTTTTGCCCATCCAAACACGGGATGAGGAACCAGCTTCCATCAGCCTCAGCCAACATAGCCAAAGGTCAGGGATGACGGGAGTTGTGGTCCCAGCCCTGATCGAACCCATACCCTCCAACATTTCTCCAGTGAAATAGGACGACCTATTCCATAGTGTTGTGGCTGCTGCTGCTGCCCCGCCCATCTGACTGGGTTGTCCCAGCCACTCTGGGTATCTTCCAACATATATAAAACCATAATAAAACATTAAACATTTTTTTAAAAAACACTTCCCTATACAGGGCTGCCTTCAGATGTCTTCTAAAGGTTGTATAGTTTCTTATCTTCTTGACTTGGGGGGGTCACATAACTCCATACCCCCAACATTTCTCTGATGAAAATAAAAGGTAAAGGTAAAGGGACCCTGACCATTAGGTCCAGTCGTGACTGACTCTGGGGTTGCGGCGCTCATCTCGCATTATTGGCCGAGGGAGCCGGCGTATAGCTTCCAGGTCATGTGGCCAGCATGACAAAGCCGCTTCTGGCAAACCAGAGCAGCACATGGAAACACTGTTTACCTTCCCGCTGTAGCGGTTCCTATTTATCTACTTGCATTTTGATGTGCTTTCGAACTGCTAGGTTGGCAGGAGCTGGGACCAAGCAACGGGAGCTCACCCCGTCACAGGGATTCGAACCGCCGACCTTCTGATCAGCAAGCCCTAGGCTCAGTGGTTTAACCACAGTGCCACCTGATGAAAATAGGGACATCCTAAGTGGGACATTCTGGAATCAAATCAGAAACTGGGGCAGCTTCTGTTAATCCGGGACTGTGCTTGGAAAATAGGGACACAGAGGATCTGTAAACCCCGTAATGTCTATGCTATCTGGCTGTGGCTTCCCAGGGTCTTTTATTCCGCTTGCTACCTGATCCATGTAACTAGAGATCCCAATGGTTCGACTCCATATATTCTCATGTTCCTATCCCATTGGTCTACTTCCGGAAATCTACTCCCAACAGCTGTTCCCAATCTGGATAGAATCTTCCTTCTGTCTTTCTTCCTAGAAGGGAAGCAAGTGCAAGACATCTTGGTGCTTGGAGCAGAATACCAGAACGCTTCCTTTGCTCTCCCCACCCACTGCCCCACAGCCTAATTAACTTTCTCCATCTGTCTCCAGAGGGGCTGCCTCGTTGGTCAGGCTTCTAAATAATTGACTGTTCATCGGTCAGGCAAGGACGCAGTCAAGATCAGCAGATGGCTTCATGTTATCTGCCTCAGCCAAAAGTCACCATAAAGTCATTTTCAACATTTGTGCTCCAGACTACAGGTCGGGTGTGCATTCATTTTCTGCTGCCATTGTATTAATGACTGTGCATTTATCTGGGCCTTGCTCCTGCTGTTGTGTGTGTGTGTGTGTGTGTGTGTGTGTGTGTGTGTGTGTGTGTGTTCTAATACAGTATATAACTTATATATTCTGCACACAGTTGTATTTTATAGCTCAGTTGGTTAGAGCATGGTGATGACAATGCCAAGGTTGCAGGTTCAATCCCCAGCTGCATATTCCTGCATTGCAGGGGGTTGGACTAGATGATCCTCAGGACCCCTTCCAATGCTATGATTGTCATAGAATGGTTGGGAGTGTCCCAAAGAGCCATTTAACCTAAGCCCCTGAAATGCAGGAATCACAGCTAAAGAACCTCTCACCAAATGGGCTACATGACCATGAGGGTCCTTTCCAGCTGTACAACTCTATGATTCTGTGATCCAGTGAAATATGTTACTCATGGTATTCTTACTAACTGTACAGCTTTAAGTGAGGTTATCATAAGACCTCAATGACAATATCTTGATATTTATAACTAAAACAAATCTTTTTAGAAATGTTAAAGGTAAAGGGACCCCGGACCATTAGGTCTAGTCGTGACCGACTCTGGGGTTGCGACGCTCATCTCGCTTTATTGGCCGAGGGAGCCGGCGTACAGATACCAGGTCATGTGGCCAGCATGACAAAGCCGCTTCTGGCGAACCAGAGCAGCCCACGGAAACGCCGTTTACCTTCCCGCTGTAGCAGTACCTATTCATCTACTTGCACCTTGACGTGCTTTCGAACTGCTAGGTTGGCAGGAGCTGGGACCAAGCAATGGGAGCTCACCCCGTCACGGGGATTCGAACCGCCAACCTTCTGATCGTCAAGCCCTAGGCTCTGTGGTTTAACCCACAGCGCCACCAGCGTCCCTCTTTAGAAATGTTACTACCCTCCAAAATGAAAACAACATTTTTTCTCCCAGGGAACCTGAATGAAACAACCCAAATTTGTACTTGTACTTGGTGTGTGCATGTCTAATTTTAGTTGACATTTAGTTCTGTTGCTTTTCTTAGGTTGCTGTTCCTATGTGTTATCAAAGTGTATGTTCTTGCTTTCATAAATACTTTTTGATTTTTTAAAAAATCGGGTGTATGACAGGTGGGCAGCGCCAGCCTCAAGTAATAGGGGGAGATAAGGATCCGTCCTGGACAGATTAGGTGCATGCCCCCCCCCCCGCTGTCGTATAGAATAGAAATCCCAAACTGAGTTTCTGATTCCAACAAAAGTTGCCTCCCTTTGAGCAGAGCAAACCCCCGCAGTGGCTCCTGCACGGCTTGGAGAAGCTGATGGATGTCGGAGATGATGAAATGACCAGCAGGCCGTGGCAAAAGGTTGCCTCTCTGCAGATGCGACCGTGACCGGAAGACAGAGGCCCATTGATTCTGCCGCATGAAAGCGGTGCTGTTATCGCTCCCAGCCAGAGCTGCGCAGGGCGAGAGGAAGGGAAGAGCAGCGAGATGGGATCAGAGAGACTCGGAGCCCCGAAATAGATGAGGTCAGAGGAATAAATGAAGAGCAGCGGGTGTGTGGCGAGTGAGTGTGCGAGAGGGAACAAAGGCCACCTGAAAGGGGCGAGAGAGCCCAAAGAGGCACATCTAAGGCTCTCATCTGAAGACAGCCTTGCTAGAGATTTCCTCTACCTCTGTGGATTTAAAGTGGAGCTCTAATTGGACTCTGTGCTGCAAGAGGCAGCTCACTCTGCCGCAGCACCTGCTCCCTGGGCTGAGCAGCATCCCTCGCTCTTTCTCGCCTTCTCCTTTAGCTCCTCCAGCCTCCCAATAAGGCTTTAATGAAATCTGCCCTTAATTAAATCCAGGCTCATTTGCATAACTACTAGGAAATTGAAATTAGCCTGGCGACGTGGCTGGAATGCATTCTGTGTCCATCTCTTGACCCCGGGGTGGAGAGAGAGAGAGAGAGAGAGAGAGAGACTGTCAGATTCAGCCATATAAAAGGATGACACTGGGACGAGATTTCCCCACAACACACCTAGGAATTCCTGCTCTTATGAGAGAAACCTCGGAGGGGAACAAATGTACCGGTAGCTAGTGGCTGAATTGTGATCAAGGGATATCCTGGTAAGTAAGGGTTGGTCCCAGAGTTGGGAACTCCTTCTGCCAAGTGCTGCTTAGTGCGCTGTCCACCTGGTGTCATCCTACCTGGATGGACGTTTCCAGAGAGTGATGCTTGGGGAATGCTTTTCAGCCCCATGGTGCCTTGGGTGTGGGCTCCTCGGGATCTGATTTTATCCCCTATGCTGCTTAACCTGAAAGCACTGAGTGGGGTTATGTGGAGTTTTGGAGTCCATTGTCAGCAATATGCTGATGGCACACAGCTCTACATCTGCAGGTGAGGCACTGGAAGTGCTGGACCAGTGCCTTGCCTCCGTAACAGGCTGGATGGGAGCCAATAAACTGAAGCTCAATCCAGATAAGACTGAGGCACTGTTAGTGGGTGGTTCCCTAGACCAGGTGGATGGGAGGTTGCCTGCTCTTGATGGGGTTACACTCCCTCTGAAGGAGCGGGTACGCAGCTTCCTTTGTTGTCATTTGAGGCTCAGGTGGCCTCAGTGACGTAGAGTGCCTTCCATCAGGTTGGGCTGGTGACCCAGCTGCACACCTATTTGGACAAGGATAGCTTAACTACTGCAACGCGTTATTTGTAGGGCTACCTCTGAAGAGGTCCAGAAACTTGCTGGTATAGAATTTGGTGGCTAGGTTGCTCACTGGGGCAAGACGATTTGAGCATATTACACCAATCCAAAGCTGCCAATCAGTTTCTGGGCCCAATTCAAAGTGCTGGTTATGACCTGCAAAGATCCAATTTTCTCCCTAAATGCAGGGGAGCTGAGCTGCCCCTTCCCCAGCTTTTTTTCCAATTCAGATTGATTCTAAGCTGTTCTCTCCTTTCTCTCCATCTTCTTGATCGGAGTCCCAAAGAGAAGGCACCCAGCATGATTACCTGCCATTCATTAAGATCCTTTTGGCCTAATCCCCGAATCAAATGGGGATCACGGAGAGCTTGCTTCTCCCTTGCCCTTTCTGTAGGGTTTGTGTAACATTCAAACCAGGATGAGATCGTGTGCATGGAACGAGATTTGGAAATGTGAGAGGAGGCCAATGTTGCAAGTGTGTACTGCCCCTCCCATCATGCTTGGGCCCTGAATTCATGCAGTCTCTCGCCTTAACACTGATCCACAATTGCTCCAGTGAGCCCATCTCCTGGTCTCCCGTGTTGGTTCCTGCTGGCGGTCTTGCTGTGTCTCTGCTCTGTGTTCGCCTGTACTGTCGCCTGGGGCCTCTGGCAGCTCTTGGTGCTCCCAGCAGAATTGGCTCAGCTGTTGCAGGGCCAGGCATGGATCAAGGAAAACACGGCATGCATATTCATGAGGAGCCGTGTCGGGAGCCGGCACACACCCTCCCCTGCTGGGTCTGTGTTGCTGAGTCTCCTGGGATCCAGCCTTTACAGAGTGCACATCAAAGCCCTCTCTCTGTGCAGGCTCTGGGCACGCTGGTATGCAGTCCCCCACCACCACACCCGCAGGCATGCTCAAAGCTCCTTGGAAGCCAACATCCTTTGACCTGGAAAACAGCCTCCTCCTTCCAGCTGTGTAAACGGTCAGGTCAGGCTGAAACCAGTAGACAGGGAACTTGCTTCAGACCTGGGCCATATTCACACCATTCATACCTGTGATGCCACTTTTAACCGTCACAGTGTCCCGTCCTCCAAAGGATTCTGGGAGCTGTAGTTTGTGGAGGTTGCCGAGAGTTTATAGGAGACCCTTATTCCTCTCCCAGAATCCCCTAGGAAGAGGGATTGATTGTTAAACCAGAGGCAGATTTAGGGCAGTGCAACTGGTTCTGCCACACTGGGCGCCTAGGGGACACCGCAGGGAGTCACAACTATGACCTAGTGAACTGAGCAGAATGTGTCAAAAAGGGAAAATCCATACACTTTTGCACAAAGTTGTTGAGCTTTCTTTGCAAAATCTCAAAAATTGCTGTTTTTGAGCTATATTTGAGAAAATTCGGCAAAATCTAGACCAGGCACCCCAAAACTGCGGCCCTCCAGATGTTTTGGCCTACAACTCCCATGATCCCTATCTAAGAGGACCAGTGGTCAGGGATGATGGGAATTGTAGTCCAAAACATCTGGAGGGCCGAAGTTTGGGGATGCCTGATCTAGACTTCCAATATGGCTGGACATTTGACAACCCCATTTAAAGTGCAGTCAAACCAACAATTCATGTTTTGCTAGATAGGCACGTGATAGGAGCTGAAGCTCTCAGAGTTGTCCCGTAAAGTTGCTAGAGAGAACTATGTGAGAGACACTCCCACTGTGCCCTGACAGGAGGAGGGCATAGCTATGTATTCTCCTACCTGCCTGGGCACACCCTCTTCCTCTTTCCACTCTGCCAGCAATGTGAGAACATCTGGATATCCGAGCTCTGAGCTCAGACTACCTTTTAAGCTAGACCTAAGTACTGTATGTGTTTGCAACTGAATTACCGTGTTAAGCCTGCCTGAACAAAGCTGTTGCATCTGTTAATCTTCCACAGGTGTTCTGGGTGAGTAAAGAGGACATTCCCAGCATAGGGAGCCAGACCACAGATCCACCTAACTCAGTATTGTCTACACTAACCGGCAGCAGCAATCTTGGGTTTCAGAGGAGGCTCTTTCCCAGCCCTACCTAGAGATGCCGGGGATTGAACTTGGGACCCTGCAGGCAGGGCAGATCCTCTGTCACTCAACTATGGCAATTCACATTGGCATTAGTGCTGGGGAACAGAACAGCCCAATTCTTCTCCCCCATGCCACCGTATTTCCCCACTCTTGCATGCACAAAGATAAGACAGGTCAATGTTTTTTACCCCCTTTTTATTTTATAGCAATTGTCCGCAATATAGAATTAATTAAATAACATTTAAAAACCTCCTTTTCACAAGTCAAGAGAATTCCAGAATATTTACAAACGTTTGTTCCGCGCTGTTGCGTGTGTGTGTGATGGTGAATGTTTCTTTGCTCCATTTTTAAAAATCTTTTCTCTTTCTCCTCCGGGAAGGAGTGGAATAAATTGCCTATCTGGGGTGTGTGTGTGAGAGAGAGAAAGAATATGTACGCCCCACGTTGGCACATAACCTTGATGGTGGCTTGGCAACACCCCTTCCCTCTCCTTTGCAGGAGTACACTATAAGAACGGCGCTTACACATCCGACCAGTTCACAATGCTAAGTCACAAACACAACCACGTAAGGCAGTGACGCTTCCCCAAAGGTGTGGTTTTTCCAAACAACAGAATAGTCCTTGAAAAGGGCTACCATCACCCCATCCCAGAGAAGAGCCGGCCATCAGGAATGGTGAAGGGGTGGAGTCTGGGCATGGTTAAGAGCAGCATTGTGGGAAGCAGATTGGGCACAGTCCACCAATGAAATTCTTAAATTCCATTAAAGAGGCTGGGCCAGCCCTACCATTAACTCCTGCCATCTCGGCTGGACCTAAGCCATGGTTTCTGCTTAGTGTTATGTCTGAACCTTGGTCTTTGTCCAAAAAGGCCATGAACAGTAACCAAAGTTTGCTCTTGGCTTACCCCTCATGGTCTGACCGAGCGAAACAAACCATGATCCTGGGTTTGGATCTACGGTTAAGGCAAACCATGGCTTAGCTCTGTGTAGGGTGGTAGCAGATAGGGATGGGGAAATCAGTCAGTTTTGGTTCCGCTTTTGGTACCTCCTTTTCCCAGTCGTAAGTTCAGTTCTCCACATCCATTTGCAATTTTTTAATTTATTTTTCAAGCCTTTGTGAAAATCCATTGGCCCTTTAGTGTGAATTTCTTCTCACGCGACGTTTTTGTGTGTGCTATTCTGCCTAACATATGCATTTTATTTTGTTTTTATGCTCCGAGGGTTGGCTGTACCCTTGGAACTGAACCCCTGGCATAAATCGCTATCGTACCATAATGCATTTTTGCATGTTCTTCACACTAGTACATGCATTTATATGTACACATTGGCTTGCTATATGCATTTCCCACACACGTTACTTGGCTGGAGAACAACAGTGCACAATTGGGAGAGGTGTGAATTTTGAAGAACGGCTGTGTTTCAGTTTACATATTATTTCAGAAACTGAATTAAGCAAGTTCACGTCTAAATGTAACTGATCAATTTTTTCCCCCTTTCCCAGCAGTAGCAGCAGCAAGTGGCTGAACATTCGACTTTCAACCATAGCAAAACTTGACTACAGTTTAAATGTAGGAACCAATCCAATAGCTCTTTGGAATATGGTCCCTTTTCTTATGAAGAGCAACAACCAAATGCTAAATACCGCTCCCCCATATGATTTTGGTATCTTCCTTTTGGGGGAAAAAGCCTTTTCTCCAGAGCTGAAGGAGCCTCATCAGAATCACACCTTTGGGGAAGTTTCACTGCCTCAATGCTACAACAGGAAATCACCATTATCTTAAATGTTTTCTCTTCTTTTAAAAAATAAAAAACCATAGTATTTCCCATAACACACCCATCATCCACATGAGGTTTTTTTTTTTGTTTGCTTTCCAAAAAATTATTACCAGTGTAATGTTTTTGTTTTAAATTAAAAGAAAGCTTTCCTTCTCAACTGTAGCAGAAACTGAGGTAATGCATGTTTGACATGGGGAGGGGAAAACCTCTTATATGGTGAGGGGAACAAGTCCAAAAGTGGACGGGCAACAGAAGGGAAAACAAAGAGCAAGAACAAGGATAATGGAAAACATGTCACACTCGCGCGCGCGCCCAACGGACCCCACTCCCAACACCCCCAACCTTCCCCCTCAATTCCCCCCCTCAAAACAATTCGAAAAATAAAAATAAACCGAAACAAGGTCTATATGGTGTTCTTAATCCTTATCTACATTATTGCACAAAAGATCAAGGACAATTGGAACCTAAGGCAAAAAGGAGACGTTGCGGCTAATATCTAAAAATTCTGTGCAATGCCTATTTCTAAAAAAAGTCTAGCCTCGGCTGCCACCCCACACAGAGACAAGATGGGGGCAGTGACGCCGAGGAGAAAGGGAGGGGAAACAGCTGCGCCCACACGGGAAGTCAAGACATACGGATTAAACAAGCGGGGACTACGAATTGGCGAAGAGAGGAGTGGCGGGGTGTGCCAGGTCACATCGAAGGAGGTCAGGAATCGCTTGGTGCACCCCCAACACGGAGAGCTTGCCTGAAAAGAGGCAGTGGTAAAGGCAGTTAAAGTGGTGTCTCTCACATACACTCTCTTCCACCCTCCCACAACCCTGGTCAGGGTCTGGGCTAAGAGGATGGAGAGCCATGGTAAGGTTGCGCTTGGTCATCTCAGGCTGCTGTGTTATCCGGAGCTTACAGACAACTGGGGTTGTAGGACGAACGGGAGTCGCCAGCCGGCACTGATGACACAGAAAGTGCACCCTTGCCTTTTTCACACACACACAAACACACACACACACACACACACAATCTGGTTAAATACCAGCTGCTGGGCAGTGCCCCCTCGAGTTGGGAAGGGGTTGGGGAAGTGGTGACGGGCAGCCACTTTTGAGATTTTGTAAACTGCTTGTTGCTTCGGAAACAGCGTTTTAGCCCTTTGTGTGGAAAGGATGGAACCCTGGGGAGGTTGAGACACACACAAGACACACCCAGCAGTCTGGCTCGGAGGAAAGACGAGTGTGTACGACCCCCACAGGAAGTGAAGGACTGAGCTGAGCTGCTCTGCCCAGAGCCATTCTCACCTACATTGGGAAATGGGAGGCGAGGCGAGCGGATGGGCACGAAGGAAGGAGACGCAACAACAGACTTGGCTTTACCAGAGAGACACTGCAAAAGGCCCGCCTTCCTCAACAGAGTTGACCCTCCCCAAAGGAACAGCACCAAGGGGTGACTACCATGACTCCCGGGAGCAAGGCCTCCCCACAGCTCAAGGGGTTCGAGTCGACAGCAAAGGGAGGTCAGTTTTGGTCTAAGCCCTTGGTGAAAGGAGGGCGTCTCGTCGTTAGGAGCCCCGTTGTGGAAAGGTCGAAAATCCTCGCTGCTTGCCTCCTAAGCCCTAGTTGAATTGAAAGCAGATCCGTTGCCCTGTGACTTGCCACAATGCACAGGCACGGCCTTTGGTCTTCATTCTCAACTGATTTCCCCACCCAACTGCGGCCAATGGGTTATCGGGACATTTTGCCACAGGCAATGTCGTTTTAGCACAGTCTATGCTTCGGTCATACTGTGATGCTTCCCCCCCCCAAAAAAAAACCCTCCCTCCCTTTCTTCCCCACACCCTACCCTGTCCCAAAGAATGTATCTGTACCAGAATCCTGATTATAAAGTCATCCCAGAGATGGGCAGTATGAACTGGCAGCCCTTCGTGTCGTCTGAGGGTCTCCATTAGGCACAGGGCATTGCTCCCTCTCAGATGGGCCCTAATCCTGGCTCCTGTAATATTTAGATGTCCATGTTTTCCAGCATACTAGAATCCTAAGCCGTTGCTCCAGAGAGGATTCTCCTCTTTATATAAAAGCTAGGCCAGTTAGAAAACCATAAAAGAGTTTAGCAGGCCTCAGTTCAAGAGCTTATGTATTGATGCTCAATACATTCTAATGAAGCCATCCAGTCTTGCGGTTCCCTAGGGGTATACCCTACACACTCTGAAACTTTCTGCCCGATTGCTCCTTATTGGACTGGTGTTCAACGAGACCAGGGGTGGGCAAGTTGTGGCCTTAGGGCCACATGGGAATCTTGGCCTAATTTCACATGGGTGAAGGGTGGAGGTGTAAGATGATGACAGAAAGAGAGAGGAAATGAGAGAGCAAAGGGGGCAGAAGAAAGAGAGGAAGAGGGTGGTAAAAAGAGAGAACAGAGGGCAGCAGAAAGAAAGGTTGGCAGAGAGAGAGAAAAAAGGGGGTGGCTGAAAAAGACAGGGAGGAACAGAAAGGGAGCAACAGAGAGAAAAGGGGGTGGGAGAAAGAAAGGTGGGGTAGCCATATTCACCTTTGGCCCTGGGCCCTGCCTGATTCTGACTCCTGTTCCACCCACTTTCAAGGTGTGTGTCCGTCCGCCCCCCACCTCAATAGAAGGAATGCAGTTCTTGACAAGGAAAATGATTGCCCACCGCTGAACTAGAGAGCCCTGCCTGAGCTTTGAACTCCCAGTGCACTGCAGGAAGAAGCTTCTGCTCCCACACAAAGTGCCCTTCCCCTCACACATGCACCTCTTGCAGTGCGCATGCCTGGTTGTGATCACAGGCGGGTGGTGGCCTCACACAAAATGGCTTCCCCCTTTGTCCTCCCCATCATTCGGCCCAAGCACCCAAGCCTTTTCCTCGGTGGCGATGGCCACGTGGCCAACAGTGAACGGCTGACCCAAACATCCAGACTGTAGAGACACATTTACATACAGCCACACGCACACATTGACACAGGAAACACTTGCTACATCAGTGGCACCAATGGCATCACTGTGATATCTCTGTGGTCCCCGGATTGCCCTGACTCTGTACTTTGCTCACAGCTGGAGGGTTAGCGCCAGTCAGAAATAAAAATGACTCTCCCCGCCACTTCCTCAGGAAGTGATATATTAGCTGCGCTACGTGTCGGTCTCCAAACTGAATGCCGCAGCTCAGCCAGCTGGGGTCCCTGTTCCCCCCTTGCCATTGGAATTGGAAGCTGGATCCAGTACAAGGGCCAATTCAACAGACAGTCCTCCCCCAGCACACTCAGCTCCCCAGCCTCTTTTTCCGGGAGTCTGTTCTGACCTCACCCCCTGGCAACCAGGCATAGGGGCGCTGGAAGCCAGTTGATGCCCAGCAGAGAGGCTCCAGGTGACTTAAATAACCAGCCCCGGCCTCTTTGTTTACCACCAACTCTATCTCAGCAGGCCCAGAAAGAAACTGCTTGCCAGATCAATGGGGCTTTTCTGCCCCCACTTCTGCCCCTCCACCCCAACCCCCAACCCAATCCATTATTATTATTATTATTTTCATCACAAGGACCCCCAATTGGAAACCATCTCAAAGCTAGTCCTGATGGGCAAAAAGAGAAAGCCCCCGGCCAACTGGGTTTCTCTCCCCTCCCTCCAGAGACAGTCCCGATTCCCTCAGTTGTTCATCCTTGAGGTGCTATGGGCTCCGTCTTCTCCTGCCACCAACTCAGCAGTCCCTTAATCCAGCCCTCAGCTCCCAGTCTTCAAGTGAATGAGGAGAGAAGGCCTTTCTTCTCCTGTGGCCTCAGACAACCACGGACATCCTTAGGATTACTGAGGAAAACGGAAAGCCACGTTTTCTATCCTTTCCCCCCACCACCCCTGTTTTTCGTTGTTGTTGTATTTTTGCTTCAAAAGACATGGGTCCTAGTTCCCAAAATGGATTCCGTTCGCACGCAGCCTGTCCCAGAGCAGGAGAGGGCATCGCAGTGCTGACATCTTAACTGCAGGCCGTGAGGCACCCAGGGGCCTGCTGCGCCCTCGTCAGACGCAGATCTCGATGGCTGTGGCCAGGACCATCTGGCCTTTGCCTTTGTCCTGGCGCCCATCAGTCCTGCTTCCTGCCCCGGGGGAAGGGAGGCCAGACTCTGAGGCAGACAGCCGGGAGACGCTGCCTTCTGTCAGGATGGTCCTCTTGAGGGGGGTCGGGGTGCAAGTGCTGGACGTCTCGTGGCGGTGAGGGCCGGCGGAGAGCTTGTCTCCGGTGTGCTTGCGGGAGCGGTAGGAGGGCCGGCGCCGGACCTCCGACATCAGGTCGTACTTGATGAAGAAGAAGACCTCCTTCACGGGGCAGCGCTTCTCCGGGTCCAGGGCCAGCAAGCGCTGGAACATCCGCAGCGCGTTGTCCGTGAAGCGGCGCCACTGGGAGGGCAGCCCTGCCAGGCGCCCCTTTTGCCACCTCACAAACTCCTCGAAGAAGGTGTCCGAGGCCGAGGCTGCTTCCCAGGGGAAGTTGCCCGTCAGCACGCAGAAGATGAGCACCCCGAAAGCCCACACGTCAATGCTGGTGTCCACGGTGAAGCCCTCGGCCCGGCCGGCCTGGCACACCTCGGGCGCCGTGTACGGGATGGTCCCGCTGATGCGCTTCACCCGGCACCCCACTTTGCGCGTCATGCCAAAGTCGGCCAGCTTGACGCGCCGGCAGTCGCGGTCGAAGAGGAGGACGTTTTCCGGCTTGATGTCCCGGTGGACTAAGTTTTTGCTGTGCATGTAATCTAAGGCCAGGCCAAGCTGCTGCACACAGCGCTTCACCATGTCCTCAGGAAGCCCCACCTGCAGGTAGAGAGAGAGAGAGAGAGAGATACCATCAGCTAGGAAAGGGCAGCTGGAAACGCCGGGAATAAACATGGCCTCCCAAGAACACTCAACGACTCTAAAGGCTCCATTTCCTGTTGTTATCAAAGTGAGCCTTGTCAACTTGGGGAATGACCAACGATTCTCTTGCAGATGATCTCAGTGCTCAAGTCGGGATATAAGGGTTCAGGCAATTCCTGGGATCGATTGTTAAACTGCTCTGAGAATTGCAGCTCTGGGAGCGGAATAGAGCTCTCTTAGCTCTCAACTCCTTTAACAAACTATAGCTCCCAGAATTCTTAGAGGGAAGCCATGCCTGTTTAACGAGAGGCATCATAGTGCTTTAGATGTATGGGTTGGATGTGGCGTGAGGGACCCAAACAGCCAAAAAGCCAGTGGAACTGAGGCCTAGTTACCTGTGGCGGAATGATGTCAAAGAGGTCTCCGCCAGGTGCATATTCCTGGGCGAACACGTAACAGTCCTCCGTCTCGAAGACCACATCAAAGACCTTGATGATAAAGGGGCTCGAGGAGAGTGTATTGGTAATGCTGAACTCCCTCAGGAAGTTCTTCAGCTTCGTCTTGTTCTTGTTGACAAACTTCAGCGCCATCTTGGTGCCTGTAAATGGGGAGGGAGAAGTGGGAGGAAAGACTGAGAATGCTCAGAATATCACTCACTTTGACTTACGAAAGCAGAACAAAATCATTTCAGAGTTTACCGTCTTGATGGAGCAATTGTGATAACTGAAAAGGAACTTTTGATGGGGCTGAAGGTTTTCCACAGGTTGTGGGGTGTGTTATGGTCAATCCCTGAGAGAGGACAGGGTGAATTGGATTGAGGGTGCATAGAATCTAGACAGCTGCACAAAGCTAATGTTTAGAGCCACTGCTCCGCTCACACTTGACTCTGGCCCCACCACTGGAATGTGGCCCCTGGAATATTGCCCAGAAGGGAATGTGGCCCTCAAGCTACTTTAAATGAAACATACAGGTGGAAGAGGTAATTGGTTCAGGAGCCAGGTATCTCAGGAGGACATAAGGCAGGTATGGAGAATGTGTGGTCCTGCAGATGTTGCTACAAACCCCATCATCCCTGGTCAATGATCAACCTGATGGGAGCTGCAGATCAGCAACACCTGGAGGGACAATGGTCCCTCACACCTGACCTAAGGCATGGGTGTTCTCTTGCTTGGACTCTACCAGCAGAGAGCACTGCTGAGCTCACCTGTGCTCTTGTGGGAAACAAGGTCCACCTTGCCGTAGGTCCCTTTTCCCAGCTCGCGGATGAGGTCATAGTGTTTGTTGATGTCCGTGCCGGACAGCGTGCGGATGGCCAGTGACTGCATGTCCTCCGTGATGAGGGGGACCCCACAGCAGGCCAGCTTGCGTGTCGGTTCCTGCTCAATAGAGCCCGCACTCATGGTCACACTGGAAGACAGAACAGGAAAGGCATTCGTCAACCATCACGCCTTCCTAATAGTGCAAGCCTTCTGGGATGCAGGCATCGAGTCTGTTGCATCCATTCAAAACCCAAACCCAGGCTGCTATTCTCTCCCCCCCCCCAACTTTCATTCAGAAACCATGAACTCTGAAATATCACAATTCTGCAAATGCCAATGTTAACATGCAAGTTAATGAAAGAACATTTGGGAAATCAGAGTTCAGAACCACGGCAGTTCAGGTGCTCGTGTAGGTTTTGCACATCCGTGCCTGGTTCAAGCTGAAAGGTGAGTGAGGACATAGAAAACTGGTCCCAGTTGTTGTTATAGAAACTACTGAATGGGGTTCTAGATATATATCCCAAAGGCACAGCTACTTCAATATACAAGTGTGGGTGTCAGGCTAGCATTGCTGCAATTATTATGAAGTACAAATACAGAATATCCACGGCAAATACTCTTAAAATAGTGTATCACCTTCCCTCGCTCCTGATTTTTTAAATAAAATAATAATAATCTGATGTGGGGGATTTTTGGCCCTCCAGACGTTGCTGAACTCATCCAAATTGTGGCCATCGGTACAATTTTTGTACCAATAGTTTTTAACTATGCACTGCATGCAGAAGTACTTTCTTTTCTCCTGAATCTTTCAACATTCAGCTGCATTAGATGTCTGTGAGTTCTAGAGTTATTAGAGAAGGAGGAAAACTTTTCTCTATTATTCCTCCCCCCCAAAAAAAATCTTGCATAATTGCATACATTTTGTGCTGGATCCATGCAGAAACGGTGCTTCAGAGCAGCATAAGGGGGAGGTATATGGATAGTCTGGAAGTAAAGGTAAAGGGGCCCCTGACAATTAGGTCCAGTTGTGACTGACTCTGGGGTTGCGGCGCTCATCTCGTGTTATTGGCCGAGGGAGCCGGCGTACAGCTTCCAGGTCATGTGGCCAGCATGACAAAGCCGCTTCTGGCAAACCAGAGCAGCGCACGGAAACGCCATTTACCTTCCCACTGTAGTGATACCTATTTATCTACTTGCACTTTGACGTGCTTTCGAACTGCTAGGTTGGCAGGAGCTGGGACCGAGCAACGGGAGCTCACCCCATCACCGGGATTCAAACCGCTGACCTTCTGATCGGCAAGCCCTAGGCTCTGTGGTTTAACCCACAGTGCCACCCGCTGTGTATATATCCGGTATATGGATAGTCTGGAAGTAGCAGGACATAATTTGCACTTTTCTGAGTGGAACTCCCCTCCCCCTCCCGAAAGGCATCATTAGCTATCCACTTTCAGGGTACAGTGCAGAAGTGCCATACATCTCCCTGCTCTAGATACATCAGCCCCTCGTGATGTCACCCACTGCAAAGAGCACTGCCGCCTCCTCCTCCTGCAGATTTTGTTTTGGCTGCTCCCCCCCCCCAAAAAAAAAACCTGCAAGGCTCGCCTAAAAATTCAAGAGTGAAGACCGGATCTGAGGTTAGTCCCATCGTGCTTCCCTCTGAGTGAAAGCATAGCTGCATTAGTCAGTGGAAGCGGGAGCCCTGCAACAAAATGTTGCAGTGTGGAGCCCACCCGGTCATGGTTCCACCAGCTCCATTCCATTCTCTACTCCCCATTTCCCCTTTCTCTTCCCCCCAACAGCTTCACGGCATTCCATGCCCACAGAGCACACTCACTTCCCAAAGGGCTGTTTGCAGTCCATCCATATTGGTTCTCCTCCCCTCTCACAATTTAGGTTGTGTTTTCTTTCGGGGTCAGCAAATGGACACACCAATGCTCAACCCCAGCCCCATTCAATTCATTGGTTTCTCCCAGCCCTATGAATGGGGAGCTCTTCTGTCCCAGGGACATTTAGAAATACAGTGGTACCTCGGTTTGCGACTGCAATCCGTTCCGTGGAGGCGGTCGCTCGCCGAAGCGGTCGCTCGCCGAAGGCACGCTTCTGCGCATGCGCGACGCGCCAATAGAGCACTTCTGCTCACGCGCACACTGTGCAGATTGCTTCTGTGCATGCACGAGCTGCGCAGATCGCATCTGCGCATCCGGCGCCGTGGAACCTGGATGTAAACACTTCTGGGTCCGCGGCAGCAGCTCGCTGAAGTGGTCGCAAGCAGAGGAAGACGTAAACCGAGGTTTGACTGTAGCTTCTCAGTGTGAGCAAGGAAACGGTCCATTCAGACATGGAGTTGGGTCTCTCTGGCCACTTTATATCTATGCCTCCCGTTGCCCACCAGCCTTTTCCGGCCATTGAGTTTTCACTGAGTTATTCCGGGAAGACTTGCTAATTAAACAGATAGAGATTTATATAGGTACTAGGCCCTTCTTGGACTGCTTTCAATGCCTGTTTAAAAACGTAGGCAAGGATACCCAGACGCATAATTTTATCATGTACATTTATTTTCAAAATCTGGTCCTGGAGTTGAGGAGAGTGGAGGTGTGGGGACCATTATCCATTTCCACCCCATTTCCTGCTTGACGAGGATCCTTTTCTGAGATGCAGCAACCAGGCCTATACATTGCATTCCCAACCTTGATGTTTGGATTGGGGCAGGATGACAATTACATTCCGGCGTCCTCCCCAAGCCCACTTCATCCCATACCATGAATTGGGATAGATAGGGTGGCGAGCCCACGACTCTGCTGCACAATTCATTCCGTTGATTCATTATTATTACGGTACTTTCTTCCTCCAGCTCAGACTAAAATTGCTGTGTTTAACTGCTTCTCATTGACTAAACAATCATCCCCCCCCCGCTTCATTGCTCTGTTGTCTGTGGCAGGTATTTATAGGCAGTCACTATGTCTCCCTCTGGTAACAGCAGCTTCTCTCCTCAAAAGACTGCACATCTCTCAAACCTCGCATCCCTCTTAGGGGACGGGGCGGTGACCCAAGGCTAGAGAATGCGTGCTCTGCATGCCCAAAGTTCGATCCCGGGTATTGCCACCTGAGAAAAAGGCACAGTTAGCAGATAAAGGCATGGCCAAGACCCTAGAGACAGCTGCCACCAGTCAGAGATAATGTTACAGTGGTACCTCGCTAGACAAACGCCTCATGGAACGGAAAAAATCGCAAGATGACAACGTTTTGCGATTTTTTGGCAGACTCGGAAGACGAAGTTTTCTATGGCCGTGCCATAGAAAACATCGCAAGACGAAGCAGGGCTTCTGCCGCCGCCATCGCCCGGAGCCCGGCCGCCTCGCGCTTCCGCCGCCCGCCATCACCCGGCTTCCGCAGCAGCCGGATCCCCCCTCACTCACCTTAAGCCTGCCTGCCTGCACGCGAACGGGCTGTCTGTCTGGTTGGGCGTGAGGGTCCGGCTGCTGGGGGAGGGAGGGAGGGAGCCTCTCCCTGGCCCTCCTCCTGCTTCCCCCTCCCCAGAGCCTTAAAAACTTCCGGAGCGGCCATGGCAGGTGAGTCGGCGCCTTTTTTTGCACTCCCCCCCCATAGGAACACATTGGTTAAATTTCAATGCGTTCCTATGGGAAACCGCACTTCGCAACACGAAATTATCGCAACACGAAACGACTCGTGGAACGAATTAATTCCGTCTTGCGAGGTAATGGGATTGACGGACAGAGTACTAGAACACAGGGACCTGACTTTTTCTGAGCCAGACCAAATGGCCACCTACCTCAGTACTGCCCTGCACCAGAGGAGAGAGACCTTTCCTTGGTTCCACAGGTAGGTTAGGCTGAGAGGCAGTGACTGGCCCAAGGTCACTCAGTGAGCTTCATGGCTGAGTGGAAATTTGAACCCGCGTCTCCTGAGCCCTGGATCCAACCTTTGAACCATGAAATCTGTCCCAATGCACCAGGGAAAAACCTGCATTTCTGGTATCCACCCCTGCTGAAACACTGCCCCCTTGAGGACATATTTAAAAGGCAGACAGAAAATCCGCATATGCTAATTTATAGAATAATAGAATCATAGAGTTGGAAGAGACCACAAGGGCCATCCAGTCCAACCCCCTGCCAAGCAGGAAACACCATCAAAGCATTCTTGACATATGGCTGTCAAGCCTCTGCTTAAAGACCTCCAAAGAAGGAGACTCCACCACACTCCTTGGTAGCAAATTCCACTGCCGAACAGCTCTTACTGTCATTTACATGTATAGATGTAAATGACGGCCAACTTCCAGGAAAGCTGCCCTGTTAACTACTTTGGGTGGAATTCTGATGGAAATGGGATGGAAAATTGCCAGTGTTTGCTTATTCATCCCATGTCTGGAAACAAAGTCAATCCAGCACATTGGGTCAGTATGAGCTGCTGTTATTGCTTTCTGTCCTCAAACGATAAGTGATTGATTATGGGTCTTCTTCCTCTCCCCCCCCCCCCCCAAGCATGGCATTATTTGCTTTGCACTGAAACAAATGGGATGGTATTACATAATGACAATGCAATTTACATGATTGAGGTGGTTAATAATGTAAGGGATATAATTTTGCCACTGCAGACAGCAAGACAGATAACATATTTGGGGGCGGAAGATGAACTGCTGCGGAACAGAAACACTGCTGCATGTGATGAATACAGGGATGAAACAATGCTTTCTTACAACCCTACCTGTAAACAATGTTTAAAGGGGGGGGGCAAGAAGTTTGTGACCTGGGGCAGAAGACACCCCTTAGTAACACCCGTGCTTTTAGGGAATGCCTTTAAAAAACAACAGCTATTGGCTGTAAGTTTCTACAATTGTTATTCTTCAAGTTTCAAAGCCGCATTAGCAATGGGAAGCAAAAGCTCAACTTTTCTTTTTCCAGCAAACCTCTGGTGAACACCTGTCCATGTATCTTAAAGTAACTAAGTACATGCAACTGCAGCAATCACATCTTATTCCCCTGTTTATCCCACCTCCACCTCCTTCCTCTGCTGTCTCCTTTATGTCTATTTCTAGATTGTAAACCCCGTGGGGGAAGGGCGTGGCCTTCTCGTTCTTTGCCAAGCATCATGCGCCTGGACACTGCTGAACAAATTAATCAGCACTATCCTCTCGATTCTTGCATACATGGATGTCAGTGCAGAATTGTGAACGCCAAGGCTTTGTCCGGGCGTAACCTCCAATACACAGGACCCTGCGAGTGAGGTTCATTTTGAATTCTTAAGTATGGATTGTGTCCAACTGAGTTCTACTTAGAGTAAGCCCATTAGAATCAATGGACCTCTACGCATTTGGCGGTATTCAGCTAAATGCTGGTGCTTGGGCAAAGATGGATGCCAGCACCACAGGACTTCCCCCCCTCTCTTCTCCCTGAAAAGGTCCCACACCACCCACCAATCTGCTCTGGAGGATTAGGAGAACCCCCAGGGGAGGCAGATTCATAGAATCAGAGAATTGTAGAGTTGGAAGGGACCCCAAGGGTCATTTAGAACAGCCCCTTGCAATGCAGGAATCTTTCACCCAACGTGAGGCTCGAAACCATGATCCTGAGATTAAGATTCTCATGCTCTACCGACTGAGCTATCCATTGATATGAGGAAGAACATTCCATTGCACAAGGAGAAATTGTTGCACTGATGGAACATACCTCTTAGACCTACACTGGATACAACCCACTGGGCACAATCATGCTTTTCTTGCATTTCTTTTCCAAAATGACAAACTTGTTCTTTTGCTTTAGATCACCGCAGGATTTTTGCAAAAGAAATCTGTAAGGGGAAAAGAGTATAGAGAACCTCCCCCTATCATCAGAAGCAGTTCCTCCCCAAGCAGCAATGGCAGCGAGGACGCTGAGGAAAGCAGTCAGGAGGTGGGGAGAGAGGGCCATGGCTCTGGCAGCACAGGAGAGCCACTGCGACACAGGAGGGAGGAAGAGAGAGGGGGGGAAGGGGGGAGAAGGAAAACATGGAGCGTAGACCCTTTCCTCCGGTTCCGGAATTACGCAGGAGAAGGCGGGGAAGGAGGTTTGCTGTCCCAAGACTCTTATGCTGGAAGAAGTCAAGGGGCGGTTCAGTGCCGGATTCTGCATCGGACTGAGCAGACATGTTGTACATACCCAGCTCACTGTAAATAGCCTGCACTAATAAAAAGCTGCTTAAAGACAAGCATGCGGAGCGTCGTTACTCTAGAGTAGTCGCAAGAACCCCTGACAAAATCAGGAACGCAACACTCTGCAGGAGGACTGGTGTTAACAGCTCGCGTGTTGTTTTGTGCAGCTTTAAGGAAGAAATCAATGGTGCAGGGATCTGAATTATGTTACATGTGCACACAATTGTCCTTATTTCTATCGTTGAAATATTGGACAGCATGTCACTTTTGATGGCTGCCCCATGTTTCCAATGGTGAGACGTCCTGCCCTCTGGCAATGTCTATCCCAGCCAAATTTCACTTGATTGCTTCGATACAGCGGTGTTCAATCTTGTTGGCAAGTCTGTGCTTCAAGGCGAGTTCAACTTATTGAGACAATGTCCCACTCCGGCAAGAACTACAGGTCACAGGCAGACACATCTCACTGGGGAGTAATGTGCACAGCTGCGCAATTAAGCCCCTACACAGCCCCTACCATTTTTTGCATAATACGTTTTCGGCGACAGATTTGATTCCGACGGTACTACCCTGCCAGTTCTCTGGCTGCACATAGAGAACAGCGGCTTTTGTCGGTTATCAGAGAGCATCAAGATTCTGCCAAAAGCAACACAATCTTCATTGGAAGCTGAAGTTCATACAGCAGCAACATGGGTGGGAGAGCATAAAAACATGAGACAAACCCTGCTTCTGGGTCAGACCAAGGGCCTATCTAGTCCAGCATCCTGTTCTCACAGTGGCCAGTCATAAGCCGGTGGGAAGTCGGCAAACAAGACCCAAGTGCAACAGCACTCTGCCTGCCTGTAGTTCCCAGAAAGAGGTCTTCAGAGGCCTACAGCCTCCAACAGTGGAGATGGAACACAGCCATTGTGGTTTGTAGCCATTGACAGCCTTATCCTCCATAAATTGGTCTGATCTTCTTTTGAAGCCATCCAAGTTGGCGGCAATCACTGCCTACTGTGGGACTTAGTGCCACAGTTTAACCGTGCACTATGTGAAGGAGGACTTTCTTTGCTCTGTGCCAAATCGTCCAACATTCAGCTTCATTTAAAGTCCATGAGTTCCAGTGCTATGGGAGACAAGCAGTGTTCAAAATTAGCCAGGCGCCAGGTGTATTTTGCACCTGGCTATCAGCCACTAGGACCAAGTGGGCTTGGGCGCCAGGATGGTGCCTGACATCTCCACCACCTGGAAGTGCATGCCTGGGGATCACTGGATCTTGACTGTTTTCACATGCTAATACCACATCCTGTAGAATTCTATCGGCTATATTTTATTTGCACAATCAGAATGAATTTCAGGAACCAAAATGCTTTTTTGCGCATTATTGAGCAGGAGCATTATAGCTAATGGTTGTAGCTTGTCTCCACTTACCCCACCTCACTGCCCTGTTCACAATTTTGAAGAATATTCTTACATTATGAATGGTCTGTGTCACCCTTAAGAAAACAGAAGTAGGAATAGGCCAATATATAAACAGATTGTCGCAGGATCAAGTCACTTTTCTTCTTTAAGTTCTCAATGTTCTTAACCTAGCTCAAGGCTGCCATCTGAACTAGCCAGATGTTTAACTGGTAATCAATCTCAAGTCAGTCCATCTTTTGAAAAACAAGATTTTAGATCCCTCTGGTCCAAAAATGACAAAAAGACATTATATTTTGGCAACTGTCACCTTGGTTTAGAAATCAGCCCTGAGTGCTCACTGGAAGGACAGATCCTGAAGCTGAGGCTCCAATACTTTGGCCACCTCATGAGAAGAGAAGACTCCCTGGAAAAGACCCTGATATTGGGAAAGATTGAGGGCACAAGGAGAAGGGGACGACAGAGGACGAGATGGTTGGACAGTGTTCTCGAAGCTACCAACATGAGTCTGACCAAACTGCGGGAGGCAGTGGAAGACAAGAATGCCTGGCGTGCTCTGGTCCATGGGGTCACAAAGAGTTGGACACGACTAAACAACAACAACAACAACAACAACAACAACCTTGATTTAAGGAGCCATTTGGCGCCTAGCTTATATACTGCATCTGAGTTTCTATCAGTGGAGACAAGCTCTTCTCGAGCCAGTTTCCCCATACCACACATTGTTTAACACACCACTATCAACTAACAGCACCCTTCCCCTGTCCTTCTGCAGTACCCTTGGCATGATAAAATGTGTGCAGGAAGCAGCTCTTACTCTCCAGGCAAGCTGTAAAACCAGATGATTTATTTCCTTAGCATGGGGACGCTGCACACTTCAGCTCTCCAGTTGCCCCAAGCCCTGGGTGCATCCGCTCTGCCAATAAGTAACTGGCAGCTCATTAGCAGCTCATTGCAAATGCTATAGGCCACTGAGATCAGGCTTTGTGCCCTCAGGGCAGGGAGGGCCAGAGAGTTTGAACACCATTTGCTAAGTCCAGCCGGCCTCTTGAAAGAAACAGGGGGGAAATTACAGTGCAGGGAACAACCACCCCATTATTACGTGGCAGAACATAGAATAGAATCATAGCTGGTGTTAACACAGAAATCAGTACCATTAGCCCACAAGAGGGTAGACAAGGGGAAAGGTTTGTTTATAGGAGCAGGGGCTCCAGAATTTGTTAGAAGGCATGCTTCTCCTCCCACATCAAACCTCTCAGGTGAAAATGTGCAGAAACATCACCTAGTACGACCCGGAGCTGCGGGGTTGTGTGTTTGATAGGGGCTGCATAGGTTGCGATGGTGAAACGTGATCAATTGCCCAGTCAAATGATAGTCAAGCGTTTAAACCATTAACTGATTAGAACAGCAACAAAGAAAATGAAGCTACTTTAAAAAGAGGGGGATACACAGCTCAGTGGTAGGGATTCTGCTTTGCATGCACAAAAAGACCCAGGTTCTGTCCCCAGCATCTCCAGGTAAGGGCTGGGAAACTAGTCTCTGCCCCAAAGCCTAGAGAGCCACTGCCAGTCAGAGCAGGCAACAGAGAGTTAGATGTACCAATCGTCTGATTCAGGATAAGGAGACTTCCTCCATTCCTAAAGGGAAGGACCACAGCTCGGTAGCAAAGCATTTCCTTTGCTGCAGAAGGTCCCAGGTTCAATCCCTGGCATGTCCAGGTTTGACTGGGAATGTCCCCCATCTGAACCTTGGAGTTGCTTCCGGTTAGTGTGGTTTGAGCTGGATGGGCCACTGATCTGACTCAGGATAAGGCAGCTTCCTATATTGCTAAAGGGAGGGGGTCGTAGCTCAGTGACAGAGCACCTGTTTTGCATTCAGAAGATCCCAAGTTCAATCTCCAGCATCTTTAGGTAGAGCTAGGAGAGATGCCTGCTTGAGATCCTGGAATGTAGCTCACCATCAGTATAGATGGACCTGATTCTGTATAGGCAGCTTGCATTTCCCTTCTGCTATGGAACCCAGGGCAGTGCATTTGGAGGTTTTGGGGAGTCAGTCACCCATCCAGACATGGGCAAGACCCATACCTGCATGGCTTCAGCAAAGTGGGTGGCCTCTTTTTCCGCAATGGGTACCATCTGACCTTCCTACGCCTCTGTCCCCACCACAAGCAATCCAATAGATATGGGTTCAGCCCTGACTGATTGGCACTCATCCTGGCATAGCTCCTTCCTTTTTCCTTGCCAGGGCTCCATCCCAGAATACACAAAAGAAGAGAGTGCCCCTTGGCATATGCAGAGTATCTTGCACCAGCGAGTAATCTCAGCCATCCCTCCCAAGTTTAGTTTGTGCAAGACACATGGCTTTCCTAGATCCCTCCCTGGAAAACACAAGCTTTCAGTGACCCACTGGGCAAAGTTCCCATAGATCTTGCAGATATTCTAGTCCAGGTGCACAAGCTGCTCTCTGCTGGCTCTCAGCGCTGGGAGAATTTCGCCCAGCCAGCTCTGGGACTTAGCAGAGCACCTGCCCATTTGGAAAAGCCAACTGTCCAAGGTGCTGCTTCATTAACAGGCTTCAGACAAGAACGTCCTACATCATTGCCTTGACTGGACTTGCTCTGGTTTAAAGGCTGGAACACCAGGGAACGTGGATGTTGGTCTCTGAAAGCACCATCAAAGCGGGTCTACTACTGTTCTGCCTGAGCTGTGAAACAGAGGGTGCCAGGTTCAGATCTGACCTCTGCTACGCTCTTAGGCAAGCCCATAGCTGTCAACTTCCGGATTAGAAAATAAGGGATCAGCAGCGGCGCAGCAGCGGAAGTCGCTTCTGCGCATGTCCAGACATGTGCAGAAGCGACTTCCGGTGCCGGCTCTGCCCGATTTCTGGTGCCCAGAGATGGGCACAGTGGCACTGGAAATCGGTTCTGCGCATGTCTGAAGCGACTTCCGGTGCCGGGCTGCCCATGTCCGCATGTTTGCAGCCCAGCCGGGAGCTGGAACATTTACGGGGTATTTTACAATCTGGGGTTGCAGCGGGAAACGGATTTAAATTTGGGGTTTTCCCGCCAAAAACGGGAGGGTTGACAGCTATGGGCAAGCCTCTCTCTCTTAGCCAGGGATGGGGAACCAATGGCCCTCCAGATGTTGTTGGCAAGGGGTAATGGGAGTTGTAGTCCAACAATATCCGGGAGGCTGCCTTCTATGGCTTTCTTATATTCGTTGTTTGACGTGCTGTTTTATAGGTATATTTTAAATCTTTGCTTTATTTCCTTTTGGTAGTAATCCTTGTACATTGCCGTCCAGACTCTGAGGCTGAAGTGGAGGCTGGAGAGGAGGAGGCCAGGGAACAGGAATGTGGCCTACTGCCAAAGCATCCAGGGAGTCTCTCCCTTCTGCTGCAACCAGCTCCCTTCCCCTCTGTCTCCCAGAATATGCAGAGAAAGGAAAAGAGCAGAGGAGAGATTGGTTGCGCACAGATGGGGGGGGGGCGGAACCCTAAAGAGGAGGGGACTTAGACAGCTGTGGGAAGGCAGGGACCTTCAGTCCTCACAACTGCCTCATTGGGGCAAGACCTACTGGGAAGAGTTGCAGGGATCAATAGCCCTGCACTGTTTTGGTTTCTTTGAATAAAGAGTTAACTTCACAGACACCGGTGTTTTTATTGCTGATCTACACCACCCACCCACCCACAAAAATGCAAATGAACCCCCACAAAATATCAATCTTGATGACCACCAGTGGTGGAACTTCATGCTCCACCAGGGGCGGAGAGCAGGGGCGCTGCCTTCTGGGGGCGGGGCGTGCAGCACGCAGGGGCGGGGCACTTGTTTTGGGGGCGGGACATGCCTCCTGTGGAGGCAGCCGCGATAGCACCCCCATCTTCCTATGCTACTGATGACCACATCATGTCCTGCAAATTCAAGGCTCTGGCTTGCAGCAGCCAGAGGGAGGCATCCCTGCTGAAACCAGGCAAGGCAAGAGGAGAGGGTGATGTGGCTAATTAACTGATTAGAAATGAAGGAGGATAAAAACTCATCCACTCATAATTACAGGAGCATAGCAACCGGGTCACTCTGACAAAGTGCAGGCAGCCGGCTCCCACCTTAACCAACGTACAATGCTGACTTTGCTTGAATCCAGGGTTCCAGAATACCTCTCACCGCACTGGCCACAGGGAGGATTTCACTGCTCCATGCAAAGAACTGGCTCTCTAGTGGAATGCTTCTTGCAGAGGCTCTCTGGGGTCTCAGGTAAAGACAGCTTCCCATCACTGCTGCCTGCAGTTTATTGCCTGGAGATGATGGGGGCTGAATCATAAGCATGGAAACCAACACTGACACACAAACAGAGCGCTGTGCATTTTGGAAAGTTCTTTGTCTGTTTCCCATGCATTTGGGTACCTCTTAAGAGACCATCACCAAATTTTGCACAACGGTTCTGGAGATCAAGCAGCAGGTTCTCATCTATGTTTAGCTGCAATCGGGTGCCATTTTGAATCAAGATGGCGGTCTGAACCTTTCAAAGTGGCACTTATCTGAATGGCTGGTTTCAAAAAGGCACTGTTTTTTTTTGTTTCTTCAACTGCCAGGGCACTTTCCACTAGCAGAACATAGAAAAAATAGGATCCAACAGCAAATAAAATATTTTAGTCATATCCTGCTTCTACGACTATCTCTAGAGCCGGCCCAAGACATTTCATGAGGAAAAGGCCAGGATGGCAACCCTGCCTCCTCCAATTCTATCTGCAGAAGCTGGCCAACTGGGCAGTTGAAATCTTACATCTACACAGCATAGCTGCCAAGTCTCCCGTATTCCCCGGGAAACCCCCATTTTTCCAGCTGTTCCCAGCCGAAAAAACTGTTCCCCCCCCCCACGGTTTATTCTGGCGTGGCGGCCATTTTGGAACTGGGCGGAGCATGCTCAGAAGCGGCTCAGAAATGGCTGCAGCGCGACTTCTGGTGTGGTGGCCATTTTGGAACAGGGCAGAGCAGCATCAAAAGTCGCTTCTGAGCATGCTCCGCCCAGTTCCCAAATGGCGGCAGCGCTACTTCCGGTCTGCTACTTCCGGTCTGATCCCTTATTTTTCAGGCAGGAACTTGGCAGGTATGCTACACAGGCAACAGGACTGCATCCTCCAAGCACCTGAGGGGAGAAAGCCTGCCCAGGATTTGCTGCCTGAGGCAACTGCCTCACTCCATCTACCGGTAATGGTAGGGCCAGTCATTTGTATTCTGTAGGTCACTTTGAGCTTGTTCTGGTATAAAGTGACTCTTAATCAATCAAGCTGAAAATCGGTGTACCCTTTTTGGGTGATGTGTAGGAAACCACCATACTTGATACACACCCAGGGTATATTGTTTTAGATAGACAGCTTCATTCTACTCCGAGTTGACCCACTGAAATCGAACCTAGTCATATCCATTAATTTCAGTGGTTTTACTTTGAGTAGCACCACAACCGTGTGACCTCATTTTCTGCACTGTGCTAGTGGCTACCCTATTCGACACACACCGAGGGAATATTGCTTCACATGTAACTGATTTTATGCTGCTTATTGCATTTTTATCTCACCACCTCTCCGTGGAACTTCAGTGGCATGAATTCAAAGCAAAAGTGACAACTGGGAAAGGACAGGAGATAAGCCCCCTCCCTTGCAATTAATTTGAAGGGAAATGCCACAGTTTATTACACCCATCACATCTGGCATGTTAACACATTCAATTTGCACGCCGGCTATCTGTACCCAGGGTACCAGGGATCTCACGGAGCGCAGCAGCCTTTGCTTATAGACGGCCAAGCATTCTGCATACCAATTTCCCAGGGTGCATTGCTGCCTCTGCTCATCCCAAACCATGGCAACCCTGCACCTTTTGCCCAGTTGTTACCAGGGTTACCAGTTATCCAGTCTCCTTTGAACGGACTTCATTGAAAGGCATCTCCTCAAAGGCAAAGAGGACAACGTGTCTTGTCGTCCCTTTCCCCTCAACCCTGCCCTCTTTCTCTGCAAATCTCTAAAAGCAAGCCCACCCTATTGCACACATTCTCTGCTCCTTTCCCCTTGTCTGGGATTCCAGAATTCCCAGTCTTTGCACAGCAACTTCTTAAAACAAACCAACACCCAATGTGCTTCTGGCTGCCTTCCAGACTTCACTTTTCTCCAGCGCTGCTTAATGATAATTTATGTTGCTTTGTTGGTAGCTCACTCACTTCATTCTTGAGCCCCTTCAGGATTCTCCCTGCCAAACACCGGCTGCCGGTGATGATTTATTACAGTTTATTTACTGTATATTAATCGCTGCACCACATTTTTTTTTATTGCTGTTCTGTTTATGTATATTCATATATGGCTCCACCCCTTCTCTGACACAGTTCTTCTTTGGTGATCCTCTACACTTTATTATTTAATGATATTATTAATGTTATTGCCATCATTATCATCACTGCTACCGATATGTTGTTATATACCATCTATGTACAGCCCTTCAACAGAGTCATTGCTCTCTTGTACGTGACAGTCTTCTGGGGATTTGAAGTGTGCTACTACTTCAGTCTTTTCCAGCTCAAATATTCCCACTTCTTCTGACCATTCCTCATATCCCTAACCATAATTGCGGCTCTCCTTTGAACCTGCTCCAGAGAAAATCATATGCCTGCAGATCATGCCCTGGGACCTATATATCCCCTTGCAGTAAAGAAAAAACACCCTAAACACAGGAAAATATAAAATATCTGGAGCGAAGACTCTCCATTATCACTGGTGGTCTACCTCGGGTAGCAACCTTACCGTGCATTTTCAAAAACTGTGGCACTACCTGGGCTTAGGTCTCCCTGGATAAATCATTTTTTAAAAAATTGTCCAGTGGCACCTCAGAGACCAACTAAGTTTGTTCTGGGTATAAGCTTTCATGTGCACGCACACTTCTTCAGATACACTGGAACATGGAGATGCATAGGGGGTCGCTTGCAATTAGGTCAAATCATAGAATTGGGGGGGGGGACCCAAGGGGTAATCTAGTTCAACCCCTCTGCAATTGTAGGCAGATGTGCTCTGCAAGGGCAATGGTGGCTCGTCAACCAGGGCAAGTGGGGAGCGGCCCCACCAAGCTCAGCCTTCTCTCAGCCAGGCCCCTCCTGCCTGCCTCCTTAAGCACAACTAGTCCAGGGGGAATCAATGGCCGTCAGCTTCATCCTCCTCCTCCTCCTCCATCTCCGTGTTGCCTTTGCAGAACACAGCGATTTAATTCATAATTTTGCCACCTGAGGTGCAGAATCCAAATGCTGCCTTGGTCCCAGAGCTAATTAACGACTTTATGCCCCCACCACCACCACCAAGCAACATGGCACAGCTCCCTTCCATTCCAGTGGGGCTTGTTGCAACACAGGGAAAGTCCCCAGGGATCAGACATCTTAACCCCCCTGCTGTGGCCCTACAGCCCGTTGCCAGAAGCGCCCGCCTCCCTCTGCCTCGCGGATGGGTCGCCTCTGGGACTCCAGCCTCAGCTCAAGGCATGGCCAGATGGAATTACATCTCCCCTCTGCTTGCTTTTCTACAAACGCATTGATGGCCGACCGAACATAACATCCCACCTGAAAGTAAATCCCCTCTGTTTGGCTGTAATGATGGCTTCAGCTAAACCCAGCTCTGCCACACCGCTGGGAACAATGGCCAGTTAACTCTTCTGTCCCTCACAGCATCTCTTCCCTTTTGCCTTCTCGCCAGCTTTGCGGGTGGCCGATATCCAGCCCATCTAGCTCAGTGAATGGCAGTGCCTTTGCATGGTTTCAAATGAGGAACATTCCCAACCCAATTTGGAGATGCCAGGAAATGAGCCCAGGACTTTCAGCATGCAATGAGGATGCCCTACCACAGAGCTAAAGCCCAAAGACATAGGAACATAGGAAGCTGCCTTGTGCTGATTTAGTCCGTTGAGATCAGTACTGCCTATATGACCCGGCAGTAGCTTTCCTGGATTTCAAACAGGGAGCCTTTCTCAGCCGTGCTGGAAGTTGGACCAAGGGGCTTTCTGCCTGCAAAGTGAATGCTAGAACACTGAGCTACCACCCTTCTTTCAAAACCTAGAATCAACATGGAAAGTTCCTGCATACTGAGTCAGGCCATTGGCCCATCTAGCTCAGTACTGCCAACACTGGCTGGCAGCAGCTCTCCAGTTTCACACAGGAGGGCATTCTCAGCCTGACTTGGAGGTACTGCAAAGCCGACGCTCTATCACTGAGCTATGGTTCTTCATGCCAAGCTTTGCCACCAACTCCTCTTCCTCCTCCCACCCTGCTGCCACAGACTGTGTTTGTTTTCCTTCTTGACCTTTCCTTTCCCCCATCCATCACCTTCCCCCTTCCCTACAATCAATCTAAGCAATCTATCTAAGCAAGAGTCACCTCCATTCATAGCCTCCAATCCTTCATGGCAGAGCAAATCATCGCCATAAACTGCCCTCCCAGGTCCCCCGGTGCTGTGCAGAGACCAGAGATACCCGAGAATTCCAGCAAAAACGGAAACAGGAGTGGAAATCGCCAATGTTCGCTTATTCGTCCCACTTCCAGAATGGCAATCAATCCAATGGATATGGTCGGTATTTGCTGTTGTTGCTTTCAGTCAACAAGCAATATGCCATTGATAGTGCCCAGCCACCTCCCATTTGCATTGTGTTTGCTTTGCAATGGAATGAATTGGATGGAATGATGTAATGACGTGATTAATTCAATAAATTGTGTAAGTTATGTAATTTCACCACAGCAGGCTGCAAGACAAATTGCATTGTTTTTGGCAGAAGACGAGCTGCGGTGGAACGGAAGCAGTGCTGCATGTGACGAATACAGACTGTTGTTTTTACACGCCTAAAAGGTAAAGGGACCCCTGACCATTAGGTCCAGTCATGACTGACTCTGGGGTTGCGGCGCTCATCTCGCGTTATTGGCCAAGGGAGCCAGCATACAGCTTCCAGGTCATGTGGCCAGCATGACAAAGCCGCTTCTGGCAAACCAGAGCAGCACACGGAAACGCCGTTTACCTTCCCGCTGTAGCGGTACCTATTTATCTACTTGCACTTTGACGTGCTTTCAAACTGCTAGGTTGGGAGGAGCTGGGACCGAGCAACGGGAGCTCACTCCGTCACGGGGATTTGAACCGCCGACCTTCTGATCAGCAAGTCCTAGGCTCTGTGGTTTAACCCACAGCGCCACCCGCGTCATGCCTAACAGATATTAAATTCAAAAAGAACACTGACAGCAGGTGTAGTGGAGGTGAGGCCTGGAAGCCATGTCCCCCCCAAAAAGCCAACGTCCAAGCTTTACTCCCACCAATTTCCCCTCTCACCAGGGTTCCTTTCTGTGGAGCATTGTTCTGATCTGTTTGCAGTGAGATCAGACTAGGTGGGCTATTTAAAGTGCATTCATTCTGAGACATTTGCAGTGTCAAGGAGCTGTCGAGAGAGCCAGGTCATCCACAGGGCAGCCACACACCATACCTGCCAAGTTGCTGTCAGAGAAATAAGGGACCGGGCCGGAAATAGCAGACCGGAAGTAGCGGTGCCAGAAGTCGCACTGCAGCCATTTTGGAACTGGGCAGAGCAGCATCAAAAGTCGCTTCTGAGCATGCTCCGCCCAATTCCAAAATGGCCGCTGCGCCAGAATAAACCGTGAAAAAACAAAAAAAATCCGTTTTTTCAGCTAGGAACAGCTGGAAAAACTGGGATTTCCCGGGGAAAACGGGAGACTTGGCAGCTATGCCACACACACATGGGAGGCACAGAACGCAATTAGCTTTTTCTTAACAGAAAATAACAACACAGTAGAGTCCTCTCGTTCATTTTAATCCAACCGAGATGCTGCTGAAACTGAACACTAGCCCCACCGTTCCCTCTCTAGCCTCTCTTTCTATCAGAGTCTGCACTCACACGGAGACTCTCAGCCTCTAACCTTGTCCTGGAAGGCCCTGACCCTCCTTGACCGCTCAAACCCCCTGCTTCTAGCACCTCCCAGCTTGTCTCTTTCGCAGACAGCTCTTCAGTGTCCCACCATCAGGATCTGGGATCTAAGTCGTCATCTTCTGTGCCCTTCCTGGGGGGCTCTTGGGCGGGTGGCCCCCACCACTCTTCCTCATCCAGCCAGTTCAGTGACCAGGGTTGGTGCTAAGGGCTCCACTGAATCCGGCACACTGGCCCTGGGTACCAAGGTACCGTACTACAGTGGTACCTCGGGTTACAAACACCTGGGGTTACAAACACTTCAGGATACAAACTCCGCTAACCCAGAAGTAGTACCCTCACGTTAAGAACTTTACCTCAGGATGTGAACAGAAATCGTGCACTGGTAGCGCGGCAGCAACAGGAGGCCCCATTAGCTAAAGTGGTACCTCAGGTTAAGAACGGTTTCGGGTTAAGAACGGACCTCCGGAACAAATTGAGTTCTTAACCAGAGGTACCACTGTACACAGTGCACTAAAAATTTAGCAATTGAAATGTGCTTGAAAACACAGCAGAAACCAGGGACAAGCCACCCAAATGCCCAGGCTTTACACACAACTGGTCCAGCTCAAAAATTGCCAATTTCCATGGTTTGATGGGTTGGTGTTTTTTCTTTTTCTAGATGCCTGTCAACCCTGGCTGGAAAGAGCTCGACCAATAGAAATTAAAAACACTTTTAATTAAAATCATGGGTCATCCAGGCCCTAAAGTGGAAATGCCTCCCCCCTCCCCGTGCGCGCTTTGTTTTGCTTCTGAAAGAGACCTTCAATCTGTGCCTCGCACCCACTTCCCCCAATATAGTGTTGTATCTCCCCTAGATATATGTGTACGGTAATGTGAATATGTTCTGCAATAGATTGCTTTAAAGCAGAATAGAACAGCTGGTGGATCTTTTTCTCCTGCAGGCAGTGATGTGATCCAGGGACCCAGATTCCCTAAGCACTGGCACATACCTGATACCTAAGTTTCCAAGCGCCCCCCTCCCTCTGTTTCCAAACCTTGGGGAGAAGGATTGCTAAAACTACCCACTTTTTAAAAAACAAAGATCGCTGGCCCAAAATTCAACAGTGTTGCGCAGCTGGGCCAAATCACTCTCACATTCCCCCCCCCCAATCCTCTAGGGGATTTGGGACATTTTGGGACTACAATTCCCATTATCCCTGACCACTGGTCCTGTTAGTTAAGGATCATGGGAGTTGTAGTCCCAAAACATCTGGAGGGCCGAGTTTGCCTATGCCTGCTCTGGGGCAACATTGGTAACTAAAATGGAGACTGGGTTCAATTGCTCAGTGCTGCCTGACACCACTAGGTAGGCCCATGGATGAAGGAGGGAGCCCATCACTGGGCAGTTTTGCCAAGGGCAACCTCAAACCTGAAGCCAGCTCTGCGGACTCCAATCAAGAGAAATTAACCAACGAACTCTGTAAGCTTCAGCAGTTCCCATCTCTCCTATCAAAACTGCAGGGTGGTGGGCTGCCAGGGGGCTGGAAGCTGATCCCACCTCTGTCAAATATAGACTTTACCCAGTTCTCATGCACACAAACCCATTCGCACTTGCTATTTTGCAGGTATATTGTTTAGCACTGAGAGACTGAGGGAAACCCAATTAAGTCAGTCATGAAACTGCGACAGGAAGAAAATAGGACTGGATTGCGCAGTGCTGGGAGGCTGGCGGATTATCTGAGCAATAAAGGTCTGGAAAGTGCATTTATGTCTAGAGAAGCACAGCATTTGGGCAATTCTGAAAATGAGCATGCAAATGAGCCCTTAAACTCTGCCTCCTCAGTCTCTCAACAGCTTCAGTCCTAAAACACACACCGGGAGTAAACTTCTTTTGATGCAGCGGGGATTATTACTCTTGAATAAAGACATAGACAATTAGAACACATGGGCCCATCTGTGCCACACATTTACAGTGCGCATGATCCTATGCATCTCTCGGTTGTTTTTTCCAATGCAGGCTGCTAAAAACGGTCCTCTTTCAACAAGCCTAAACGGAGATCTTTATCCCAGCTGGGAACTGTATTGGATTTAAATTGATTTTCTGTATGTGCTGTTGTTGTTTTAAACTGTTTTTATATATGCAATTGTTCTGTTTTCATAGAGGTTTCTATTATATTGCAAGCTGAGCTTGAACCTCGGGAAGAACAAGTCTCTGTGGGAAGATGATTCCTGTGTCCAGAGGGTAGGACAGTTGCCTGCACTGGGTGAAGCTGCAGCAGGTGCACAACACTTTGAGATACTGCTGGGTATATCTTTGGGATTAGGACTCAAGTGTTCTCAGTGGATAGGAGGACCGTTTACCAGCTTTGTCTAATACACCAGCCATAGCCAAATCTGAACCAGGAATCACTTGGTCACCATAAGCTGCTGGATCAGGCCAACATCCTGTTCCCAGAGTGGCCAACCAGTTGCCTGTGGGAAACTGGCAAGCAGGACCCAAGCACAAGAGCATTCTGCCTCCCTGGGGGCTTCCAGCAGCTGGAAATTGGAAGCATTAAAGGGACCCCTGACCTTTAGGTCCAGTCGTGACCGACTCTGGGGTTGCGGCGCTCATCTTGTGTTATTGGCTGAGGGAGCCGCCGTACAGCTTCCAGGTCATGTGGCCAGCATGACAAAGCGGCTTCTGGCGAACTAGAGCAGTGCATGAAAACGCCGTTTACCTTCCCGCCAGAGCGGTCCCTATTTATCTACTTGCACTTTGATGTGCTTTTGAACTGCTAGGTTGGCAGGAGCTAGGACCGAGCAACAGGAGTTCACCCTGTTGCGGGGATTCGAACCACTAACCTTCTGATCAGCAAGCCCTAGGCTCTGTGGTTTAACCCACAGCGCCACCCGCGTCCCTTAACTGGAAGCATTACTGCCTCCAATTATAAAGGCAGAACATAGTCATCATGGCTAGTTACCATGGATATCCTCCATGAATTTGTCCATCCTCTTCTAAAGCCATCTCAAGTTGGTGGGCATCACAGCTTCCTCTGGGAGTGAGTTCCATAGCTGAACTATGCGTTGCATCAAGAAATACTTTCTTTTATCTGTCCTGAATCTTCCAACCTTCACCATCACTGGACGACGACAAGTTCCAGTGCCACGAGAGAGGGAGAAAAGCTTTTCTTCATCCACTTCCTCAATGCCACGCATAATTTTATAAACTTCTATCATGTCACCTCTTATTTAATGTTTCTCTATGCTAAAAAAAGTCCCAAACGCTTTTTAAACCACAGAGCCTAGGGCTTGCCGATCAGAAGGTCGGCGGTTCAAATCCCCGCGAGGGGTTGAGCTCCCATTGCTCGGTCCCAGCTCCTGCCAACCTACCCTGTTTCTCCGAAAATAAGATGTAGCCATAAAATAAGCCGTAGCAGGATTTTTAGGCATTCAAGGAATATAAGCCATACCCCGAAAATAAGTGATAGGCACAGCAGCAATGCTGGCCATGGCAGGAGGAAGGGGAAAAAATAAGACATCCCCTGAAAATAAGCCATGGTGTGTTTTTTGAGGAAAAATCAATATAAGATGGTGTCTTATTTTTAGAGAAACACGGTAGCAGTTCGAAAGCACGTCAAAGTGCAAGTAGATAAATAGGTACCACTACAGCAGGAAGGTAAACAGTGTTTCTGTGTGCTGTTCTGGTTCACCAGAAGCGGCTTTGTCATGCTGGCCACATGACCTGGAAGCTGTACGCCGGCTCCCTCGGCCAATAACGCGAGATGAGCGCCGCAACCCCAGAGTTGGTCATGACTGGACCTAATGGTCAGGGGCCCCTTTACCTTTAAACAATTTAGCAAGGGCTGAGCTGGCCGGTTTACTGATTATACTAAATGGTTTATTACTAAATTCTAATCAACATGGCTATTAAGGGCCATTAATTTCAATGGGTTTACTTTGAGTAAAACTCAGTTGACTGCTGCTGAGTGCCATTTATCTTGGAGTAAACATGCATAGGGCTGGGCTATAATTCAGTGAATCTGCAAACTACCAAACTTCGATAGAGATATCCTTGTTGAGATAAGAGAAGGAAGCTTACAAAAAGTAATACAATTTAATAAGCTTCCACTCACATCACTTGGGGGGGGGCAGCTTGGGTATTTTCTGCCTCATCCCCCTTTACAGGATAACACACCAGAGCAGAAGAGCTTCAAGTAAAAAGCTCCCTTGGGAGTTGCAGTTCAAAACATCTGGAATGCACCAGGTTGGCAAAAGCTGATCCAAAGCTTTGGGGGACTGATTCACTAATTAATGGAATGGTTGCTTACTAACTGTTTAAAAAAAAGTGGGCGAAAGCAGGCAGAGATTTGCATGCAATTTAGAAAGAATGATCATAATTTAAACAGAAATACAATTGACCTTGCTATATTAAGTCCTGTCAGGAAGAAAAGGAAGGGTATAAATAAATACATGATGATGATGATTAGGAAAGTCTGCAACCCGATGATCAATGTTCCTGCGCTTTCTCCTGTCCCACTCAGATGCTGCTAACTGCTAATGGGAATCTTATTTTTTTCAATTAATTCATATTTAACAAGGATGCAAAAATACAAACGAAATGGAAGAAAAGACAAAATATCAGTCTAATTAAAAATGAGTTTCTGGCAGTGCGATAAAACCAAAGATATTACTGAAGTATATGAGGTGAGGGGCATGATTCAGTTCCATACATCAACACAACCTCTCTGATTATGATTTATAACATACCTGCTGGATCAGGCCAATGGTCCATCTAGTCCAGCACCCTGTTCTCACAAGGGTCATCCAGATGTCTGCAGGAAACTTTCAAGCAGGACCCAAGCACAGGAGCCCTCTAGCCTCCCTGTGGCTCCCAGCAACTGGAATCCAGAAGCATGGCTGCTTCCAGACATTGAGGTAGAACATAGCCAATCACAGCCTTATCCTCCAAGAATTTGTCCGATTCTCTCTCTTTTAACGTTATCCAAGTTGGTGAATGACTGACCTACGTTTCGTCAGCCATAGACATCTTCAAAGCCCCTCCTGCTTTCCTTTCTGATGGTTCTATATCTCCAACCAAACTTGGGCTGGACCCGTCCATGTTCACCCAACCAATGCAACATTACTGACCTAATTTTTAAGTTGTTCTGTGTTGGAAGTATCAGGGTGCAACTCAAGCTTGCACCGCGGGCCGATGCATCTACATGAGAAAGGGTAGAGAGAGGAACCTCCAAGCTTCCTAGACTGTCCTTCTCATGTTGACCTGCTGATCTTCCTTCAGTGTTAAGATTGATACTCCTAGGGTTGCTGACCTCACTTCCTCCTCGCCTTCCTCCTCTTTCTCTATGCCTCCCTTGTGAAATCAGAGACAAGCTTGGAGCTCTCGTCTCTTGAGATGCAAGAGCAAGCATGGCTTATTGCATCCCCCCCTTAGCCATATAGATTTACAGATCTTTCCTATTAAACATGTATTTGCAATAATTAATATTAGCTTTCTTATTTTCCTAAACCCAGAGTCTCAGTGTGATTGTAACCAAGGTCAAGTCTGCTCCACCAACAGGGATTCTGTATTCAGTTCAGGCTGCATCCACATAGCAGTTTATTCCTCAAGATTTCTGTTGATTTCCACATTATATTCGAGCTTTTACAAAACAAAAGCCACTTCTGGAAAGCTAATGGAATATAGTTCATGTTAAGCCTCATTTCCATGTTATTTGATTCCACAATAAATCCACTTATAGCACCCCTGACCAGGAATATCATGGGAGCAAAGTGACAAAATTTGGGGCAATATATCAGCGTACAGTTCTTTCCCGCTGTTTTCATGGGGTGGGGATCGTGGGGGAACAGAAGAAGGCATGTGCAGAAAGTGTGTGTTGGTATCGGCGCAGAAAGCATCAGTGTTGTCCAATGATATTCATTGTTGTGTCACACCATGCCCACTGGTGTGAATGAAGTTTGGCACAACATGCCACTATATCGGTCAAAAGGCTGCTGCAGTGTGAAAGAAGCATTAGGAAATGGGGCAGAAGCAGAAGCATTATAATTGGCAAAACTAGGGCAATTTCCCCCACATCCAAATGCAGGCTCAGCTTCTGCAGTGAATTTCGCTCTTTCCTTCTCAAACCACCCTAAGCTCTTGGTATGGACTAGGTTCCAGATTAAAATAAATGTATATCCCCATCCTCACCATGATGCCATATGATATAAGCAAAAATCTGCCCTTATTCCCTTATGGGGTACACAAGAGCCCTTATTGGGTTCTCCATCGGTCGAAGAATATAACAGAGGCCAACCAGAGAAGTTTAAGAAGCAAAGCCTTTATTTTTGCTGTTGCAACAGGGTCCTTCCCCTCACGCAGGAGAACAAGGAAGGAACCCAGAACAAAAGAGGACCTCCACTTTTATCAGTTTTCCCATCACCAAGAAACACCCCCAATAACGTACATCATTCCTACATCACAGATTTGTAATCAATACCTCACAAAAAAGGAGGGTTCAAGGTAGAAATCTGAGCACTTTTGACACCTCTCCTAGTCCTCCTCTCACCCCTCCCAGGTGTGAATTCCTAAACACAAAGAAAAATTAACATTTTCGTAACTGTCTTTTTTGTTTGGAGGAAAAATAAAAAAATTCCTTCAGTAGCACCTTAAAGACCAACTAAGTTTTTATTTTGGTATGAGCTTTCGTGTGCATGCACACTTCTTCAGATACAGTGAAATGGAAGTTTCCAGGCACTTATGTAGAGAAGGGGTGGGGAGGGGTGGGGATGGGGAGGGGGGATCACTCAGAAGGGTGGTGGAAATGGGTGATTGACTGACTGATAGCTGTTGATGACCGCAAACGACTGCAAATGGTTTTGCATGAAAAAGCAAGGGTTGAGATGGCTGAAGATCGCTTATCATGTATAATGAGATAAGAACCCGATATCTCTGTTCAAACCAGGTCCCTCCATGGTTTTGAGCTTGGTGATAAGTTGCAATTCAGCAACTTCTCTTTCCAGTCTATTTCTGAAATTCTTTTGTAGTAAGACAGCTACTTTGAGATCTTGTATAGAATGTCCTGGGAGATTGAAGTGTTCTCCTACTGGTTTTTCTGTCTTCTGGTTCCTGATGTCAGATTTATGTCCATTTATCCTTTGGCGTAGGGTTTGGCCTGTTTGTCCAATATAGAGAGCTGAAGGGCACTGTTGGCATTTGATGGCATACACAATGTTAGAGGATGAGCAATTAAATAGTCCTGAGATGGTATGTTGGATGTTGTTGGGGCCAGTAATGGTGTTGTCTGGGTGTATGTGGCAGCAAAGTTGGCATCTGGGTTTATTGCAGGCTCTGGTACCAGTGTCCATGTTAAGTCTGGTGGTTGTATTATTGTGGGTGAGGAGTTGTTTAAGATTGGGTGGCTGTCTGTAGGCAATGAAAGGTCTTCCTCCCAGAGCTTGAGAAAGGGAGCGGTCATTGTCCAGGAGAGGCTGTAGATCTCTGATGATGCGTTGTACTGTTTTAGCTTGGGAGCTGTATGTGATGACTAGTGGTGTTCTGTTATTTTCTTTTTTGGGTCTGTCTTGCAGCAGGTTCTCTCTAGGTATCTGTCTGGCTCTGTTGATCTGTTGTTTAACTTCATCAGGTGGATATTTTAGTTCTAAAAAGGTTTGCTGTAGATCTCTTAGGTGAGATTCTCTGTCTGTAGAGTTGGAACAGATGCGGTTGTAACGTAAGGCCTGGCTGTATACGATGGATTGTTTGGTATGTTTGGGATGGTAGCTAGAAGCATGTAGATATGTTTGTCGGTCAGTTGGTTTTCTGTATAAGGTGGTGTCTATACGTCCATCCTGTATTTTTATAGTAGTGTCCAAAAAATGTATTTCTTGCATAGATTGGTTCATTGTTAGGTTGATGGTGGGGTGAAAGTCATTGAATGTCTGGTGGAAGGTTTCCAGGGTCTGTTGTCCATGTGTCCAGATAATAAAAATATCGTCAATGTATCGCAGGTACAGGAGAGGTTTGAGTGGGTAGGAGTTAAGGAAACGTTGTTCTAAATCTGCCATGAAGATGTTGGCATACTGTGGGGCCATGCGGGTGCCCATGGCTGTGCCGCTGATCTGGAGGAACAGGTCATCACCAAATTTGAAGTGGTTGTGGGTAAGGACAAAGTGGCAGAGTTTGGTAGCAAAGTCCGCTGTGGTTTTATCTGAAATGGTGTTCCTTATGGCTTGTAAACCATCATTGTGTGGGATGTTGGTATATAGAGATTCCACATCCATAGTGGCTAGTATAGTATCGTTAGGAAGATTGTTCAAATATTGTATTTTCCTCAGAAAATCTGTGGTGTCACGTACGTAGCTGGGAGCACTGATAGCATATGGTTTCAGAACAGAGTCCATATAGCCGGAAACACCCACTGTAATGGTGCCAATACCTGAGATGATGGGGCGTCCTGGGTTTCCTGGTTTGTGTATTTTGGGTAGAAGATAGAAAGTTCCTGGCCGAGGTTCCGCTGGTGTGTTTGTGAGGATCTGTTCTTGGATGTGTAGGGGTAGCTCCTTAATAATCTTGTTCAGTTCTTTTTTGTATGCTTGTGTGGGGTCTGAGTCCAATTTCATGTAAAAGGCAGTATTGGAAAGTTGTCTGTGGGCCTCTTGGATGTAATCAGTTTTGTTCATGATGACGACAGCTCCACCCTTGTCTGCCTCTTTAATTATAATGTCTGGGTTGTTCCTGAGATTTTCTATGGCTCTCCTTTCAGCATGGTTTAGATTTTGTTGTAAGCGATGGTGTTTTCTGGTCACATCCGTTTGGATTCTGTGGCGGAAGCATTCGATGTACAGATCTAGTGTGGTATTGCGTCCATCAGGAGGGGTCCATGTGGAGTCCCTTTTTGTGTAACTTCTTTTCGGTGGTAGTTGGTGGTCAATGTTCTGTTCATTGATGCGTTTGGAGGGTGATGGTTGTTCCCCAGTAAGTTGAGAGGTGTTGTGTTGTGGGGATGTAGTTTGTTCTACTTTGTCTTGTTCTTGTGTGTGATGAAAATACTCCTTCAGGCGTAAACGGCGGAAAAATGCTTCCAGGTCCCCGCAGAACTGAATCATGTGTTGGGATTTGGCAGGGCAGAATGATAGTCCCCGTGAAAGGACGGATTCCTCAGCTGGGCTGAGTGTTTGCTGTGAAAGATTGACAATGTTGTTGATCTTGTTTTGATTGGTGGCCTGTAGGTTGGAAAGGTTGCAGAGTTTTTTATTTTTCTGGTTCTTCAGTAACTCCAGTTGAGAGTGGTAAATGGTTTGTTTTTCCTTGTGGAACTTCTGCCAGGCCGGGTGATTCCTGATGGAGTTCTCCAGTGCAGAGAGTTCCTCCTTTATTAACTTCTGTTTGGAATACAGAACGCCGATAAGATGTTTCAGCAGTTTCTTAGATAAAGTGTGGCATAGTTTTCTGGCATATTCTGTGGGATAAGTTGATTGAAGAGGGTTCTTAATTCTAAGACCCTTAGGTACAATGTCCAGGTTTTTGCATTTAGATAGAAAGAGGATGTCAGTTTGTACCTGGGCAAGTTTCTTGGTGAGGTTGATGGACTTCCATTCCATTTCCTCCTCATGTTTGGAGGAGTCTTCCATTGTGAATGAGATGGCTAGCAGTCTGGCACCATTGATGGGGAAATGTCCAGTTGGCAGAGCCTCAGCCTGACAGGATTATGGCTCCCAAGTTGCTACCGGTAGTCATGTGGAAATGTGTGTGTGTGATTCAGTGGGGTGGGGGAAACTCCTACAAGATGGATATCACTTTAATTCTGGTCAGTTTGGGAGAGTCGGTTTTCAGGCCTGTCTTCCTGTACTGTTTGCATGGTACATTTATGAACATGTATTATATATGGGTGACCTCAAAATTCTTATAACACCATAGCTGAGTTCACTTAGGATAGAACTGAGCTGAAAGAAGCAATGACAGGTAATGGCAGAAATCAGAGCCCTGAAGTTCCAAAAGCCCTGGAGGGCAATTAACTTGCCTCTTCTAATGGAGACTGCAAACCCAAAGCATAGCTGCTTCTTTTGCCCAGGAAATGATACTATTGCACCTTATACAGTGGTACCTCGGGTTACAGACGCTTCAGGTTAAGTTACAGACTCCGCTAACCCAGATATAGTACCTCGGGTTAAGAACTTTACCTCAGGATGAGAACAGAAATCGCGCGGTGGCAGCAGGAGGCCCCATTAGCTAAAGTGGCAACTCAAGTTAAGAACAGTTTCAGGTTAAGAACGGATCTCCAGAACGAATTAAGTTCTTAACCCGAGGTACCACTGTAGATGTGTGCATGATCACCCTTGCTCAGAACTCTTGCACAACAGCTGACAGTGTGGGAAAGGACTCCTAGAATTAGCATCGGTTTCCCTTCGAGAAAATGCAACTTTGGACTATATTTGCCCGGCTCTGTGGTCTGTGTTGTAACTTAGTGTGCTGATCTTTTATGTTTCTGGATTTTATGCTGGGTTGGGTTTTGTTTTAAGATTTATTGCATTCTTCTTAGAACCTGATTTTGCACAACACCTAGAGAACTTGTTTTATGACATGTCAAACAAACAGAGAGAACAAACAGTCCTGAAAGGGCATCAGGAGCCGCCTGGACTAGAGCAGAGAGCTTCCAGCTGTGAGCAGAGCTGCCCACAAAGTGAGACACCAGGGCTCTGGGTTGGGGCATCTTCAAGGAAATAGGATTCCCAAGCCCTGACTCCGCCTCCCCAGACTGGCCATCTCACCAATAAAGACTCCCTGTTCAGAATGGTTACAGGTAGGTAGCCGTGTTGGTCTGACGTAGTCAAAACAAAATAAAAAAAAATTCCTTCCAGCAGCACCTTAGAGGCCAACTAAGTTTGTCATTGGTATGAGCTTTCGTGTGCATGCATACTTCTTCAGAATGAGACCTTTTAAAATTCTTTTTCGTTTGGTTGGCTTCTGCTTGATGATTGCCTACAGTTGAACTCCCATCATCCCTGAGGATAGGCCATGCAGGCTGGGACTCCTGCAATTTGGAGTCCAATAACACCTACAAGGTCACAGGTTCCCCAAGCTTGGCCAAGACGGAACTTTGTTCTGATCCAGAACGTAAGACCTCTTCTTACATTCAGTCCACTTAGTGTGCTTTACAAGCACAATTAAGGTTTTGAAAAGCCCATACAATATTGTAAGTCGCTTTGAGTGGCTTTGTTAATAAAGCAACTGTGTTTAATAAATACTAAACTAATAATAACAATACACACTTATCGGGGGATATATCCCCTTGAACTCAATGGCCTGTAGTATAGTAACATTGTGTGGCAAATTGCTTTTGGAATTCCTCGTTTCTCTACAATAGCATCAGCCCGATGCAGATCGCACATGTATTAAATACTCCAGGTTTTCACACTCTTAGAAAATGGTACCTTTCATTTATTTATTTTAGTGCAGAAGATGTTGTTCCTCTGGCAGAAAGCTTGGATGGGTGCTCTAATTTCCTGTGACCGCACACACCGAAAAGTGACTGGCAACAGCTAATGCCTATCTTTAAGAGACCAGCTGATAACCAGAAGCCAGGCTTCCAACCAGATCTTTCTAAATAGTTACATTTCTAGGGAATAGAATTTGAGTTAAAAATAGCTGCTTCCTGGTTTACAAACCACAAGAACAACATTCACACATTTTGTATTGTGTGTGTGTGTTTAATGAAACTGGGCTAGGTAGGTACAGAAGAGTGGTCCCTACTTCTGCAGGCATTCATATACCAATGGTGCCAGGGTGAGGGAACTTCACGTCTGCAAGTCAAATGCAGCCCCCAGTCTCTCTATCTGGCTCTTGGGATTCTCCCTGGAGCTCTGTGTCCAGTTCTGGGCACCACAGTTCAAGAAGGATACTGACAAGCTGGAACGTGTCCAGAGGAGGGCAACCAAAATGGTCAAAGGCCTGGAAACGATGCCTTGTGAGGAATGGCTTAGGGAGCTGGGTATGTTGATTATTATTGCCTCATAAGAAAAGGTTTTAAATAGAGGGTGATTTTTTTAAAAAAAAAATCTTTATTTAATACCAAATATAAAATACAAATCAACATAAATCAACATAAATAATAAATCAACATAAGTCAACAAAATCAACACAACACGAATACAAAATTATACAAAATTAAACAAACTTATCAAGAAAAAAGAAAACAGAAAAAAATCACAAACATAAAACAAAATAAACTTCCCAGCATTCCATATCAGTTCCCTATTTACAAATAAATTCAACTATGCTTTCCTCTTATGAAACTAATTTCTTATCTCATGTCTCAATTTTTCCTATATACATAATAAATCCAACAAACTTGTACAAACTTAATCGAAGCAGATCACCCATCTGGAATCTATACCTTCATTACAAAGATAATCTTTTACGTATTTCCATTCCTTTTCCCATTTTTGCTTAGGGACTTTTCTAACTATTGCTGTTAATCTCGCTATTTAACCTAGCGAGATTAAATAGAGGGTGAATTGAATGAGTGGAGGGAGGGGGGCTGGAGGAGAGGCGGAAAGAAGAGCTAATTTGTCCATGGCTAGGGGGTGCAATCTGGACAGTTCTGCCAGGGGCGCAAGATCAGCTAGCTATGGCTCTGCCCCTGTGCCATGAAGGAGCTGGGTCAGGCAGAGCAGAGAGGTAGACTCTGAGGCACCTAGATCTGGGCACCTGTTCAGTGAAATCTTTGGGGCCGAGGCCTCTGTGTTGCCCTGTATCCTCTTCCACTTCAGATGGGGCTGGTGCCAGACTTTGGGGGTTCTGGTACAGTGCTGAAACCACCACTCCCCCGGGTGGGGGTAGAGATCCCCCTTGACTACAGAACTATGAAAACAATAAAACTCCAATTCAAAAGCCGCAGCACTGCTAAAATGAATCAGGAGGGTGGGTGGGCAGTGGGGTGGTAAACGGCAGGGTGACCCTAATGCCCGCCCTGGGTAACTGCTGGTGTTGGGCCTGACTTCAGAGCCATGTTGGGTATCTGGCAATTGCAACTAAATACCCCAAATGGGTCGCCAAATCCCAGACACCTCCCCTGCCCCTTAACCCGGGGTGAAAAATCTCATCCTACCTAAATTCACCAGCAACTTTGCTGTAGTAGAGTATTATGATAAGGGATGAAGCCATTGGTAATGGAGGTCAACAACTGTTCTTTATGCTATTGAGAAATTGCAGAATAATGTATGCAAAACAAGAGGGATTGCTTGTTGTGCTGAATTTGCATAATAGATACCAGTTGAAGATTCTCCTGCCCCCCCCTTTTAAAAAGCATATACGCACAGCCATGCAAGCAGGTCATAGTTGTGAAATGGGTACTCTTGGAAAGACTGCAGGACATCCCAGAGTGCGCCTTGAGTTCAAATAGCGCAGTGGCCTATGACCTTTGGCTCTCTTTGTGTTCTTTGCGGTCACTTGCTGATCAGAAGGTCGGCGGTTCGAATCCCTGCGACGGGGTGAGCTCCCGTTGCTCGGTCCCAGCTCCTGCCAACCTAGCAGTTCGAAAGCACGTCAAAGTGCAAGTAGATAAATAGGAACCGCTCCAAGCGGGAAGGTAAACGGCGTTTCCATGCGCTGCTCTGGTTCGTCAGAAGCGGCTTTGTCATGCTGGCCACGTGACCTGGAAGCTGTATGCCGGCTCCCTCAGCCAATAATGCGAGATGAGCACCGCAACCCCAGAGTCGGTCACGACTGGACCTAATGGTCAGGGGTCCCTTTACCTTTACCTTTAACCACAGTCTATAAATGGGTGCAGCATAATGTCTCGACTTGCAGAAGAGCCAAAGAAGCCAGCACTATGCCAACCTAGAGGTGTATAAAATGGGTGTGGACAGAGGGAAGGTTTCATTCCTCGCTCATAATACTGGAACCCACCGGGGTTATCCAAAGAAGCTGAAGATTTAGCACAGACAAAAGGATGGACTTCACCACACAATGCACAATTAAAATCATAACTTTGCTCCCACTAGATGTAGACTAGGGATGACTACTAACTTGGATGGCTTTAGAAGAGGATCAGATAAAATTTATTCAGGATCATGACTACTAGCCATGAAAACGATGTTCTCTTTCCACAATTAGAGGCAGCATCCCTCTGGATGCCAGTTGCTGCAAATCACAAGAGGGGAAAGTGCTGTTGCAACCAGGTTCTGCTGATCGGCTTCCCACTGAGGCTTCTGGTTGACCACTGATGAGAACATGATGATGGACAAGGTGGGCCTTTGGCCAGATCCAGAAGCCAGGGTCTTCTTAGGTTCATAACTTTGCCAGCATCAAAGTAGGAAGGGGTGAAGCAGAAGGCGCCAGGCTCAATCCCCACTATCTCCAGTTGCAAAGGCAGTCAACTGGTGATGGAAAAGAGCTAAGCCTGAGAATTTGGAGAGGCTGCCAGCTTGCACAGACAACACATGGCTGGACGGACAAAGTCTAAGAACGAGAGCTCCTTTTAGTAAACAGCGAGGCTATAAAAACCCACTTCTCTTAACCAACATCAATATAATCAATGATGGAACTTGCAATAGGCCAAGACGTTAGGCTATTTATTTTACTGATTGCAACTTATATTCCACCAAGGAGCTCAAGGTGGTATACATGGTTGTTCCCCCGCCATTTTCATTTAATCCCCCTAACAGTCCTGTGAGGTAAATTAAGCTGAGAGGCAGTGACTGATCCATTGTCACCCGGTGAGTTTCATGGCTGGGTGGGGATTTGAACCATGGTCTCCCTGGTGCTAGCCCAACCCTCTAACGACTACAACAACAACAACACTGATCACAGAGGAAAAATAGATAAATGGTGCTTCTGACCATTGCTATTTTGGGGTGAGATGCAATCACATTCCGGGAAATGTGGAATTCAAGCTGATTTGCTGCTCTTGCACAACAAACTGCCCTTCCCCACCCCACCCCATGCACGCAACTGGTCATTTTGCAATAAGGAAAGTGGTAGGGAAATTGTGGGAAATTGTGGGATAACACTTGCTTGATGCAACACTGTGCAAACAAATCAAAATAAAGACTTGGTAAATAGCTGACATCACCCCGAAAACTTTATGCAAACCAATAAGGAGGAATGCTTAACCAAAAAGGTTGTCTGGAAGCGACCAAATGATACAACATACAGCTAATATATACGGATCCCAGCATTTCTGGGAATTCACCTCTTTCTTTGGAACCAGAAAGCAGTCGACAGCCATTTATCACACAGAGAAAACAGTGGAAGAGAAGTCCAATCCAAGATGCTGGCAGCTCCAAGAAATGGGGAGAAGAGCCCTGGAGCTTTGCTACTGTGCTAAAACAACACACAAAATCTTGCAGCACCTTGCAACCCCCGCCACGTGATGGAGGCAGGAGAGCAAAGAATTCTGGGAGGCAGGCACAGTCCCCTTCATCTTTTTCGGATTGGCCAAACAGCATCAGGCATTGAACGTATTTGGAAAGAAAAACTCTACACAACTGCCTACCTACCTACCTCCCGGTTGAGTTCAAATAACCAAAGGAAGAAAACAATAATAATGCATCATGGAATTGAAGTAGAGAAGGAACTGCGGACCCCAGGACTAGGGACGGGCCCCATTTGTGTCCTCAGAACCTATCAAATCTACGCTTCAGGTAAAACCAATTTGATACGGTTACTGAGGACCTGAATGAGTTGGGTTATGACCCTCATCATGTGATGGAGGCAGATTTTATTATGGCATAACATTTTGGGGAGTGCAGTCCACATTGCGAGAGGCAATTGGATGGCGGATTCTAGTTTACGGAAGCTTAGGCTATATTGTCCTTAAGGTACCACAAGGTACTTTCTTGGTTTTGCTCCCTCAAAGGAGCAAAACCCTTCTCAACTGTATTATTATTATCATTTATGTTAGGGGACCTTCCTACAGGGAACTCCCCCTATTCTGTTGACCAGTTCTTTGCCCAGTGAGAGCCAAAGCAGTGGGTCAGGTGGGGGGAATGAGGAAGTTAGCGGTATGGAGGAGGCAAGGCTCAGTGATGTTGGAGAGCCTTTGCGCCACCATGACCAAGAGGTGGAGGGGAACAGGCAGCCCCGTCCAGCGCCCAAATTAAGGTGCACCACCAAATGTAAGCTCGGGAGGAGGAGTTTCGGGGTGCCCAAGCTCTTATGCTGGTCACGAAACAGGAAACGTCCACTCCCGGATTCTGCGAGTGACTAGGAGGTAATGTTTTCTGCTATCTCTGCACTGTAAATACTATGTACAATAAAACCATTAAAGACAAGCACGGACTTGGGCGTCTTTACTCAAGAGTAGCCGCAACAACACCATTACAATTTATTTGCAAAATTTTCTATACCGCCAACATTTTAAAAAATGGATCACAGTGGTGAACAGCAGAAGATCAACAATAAAATGACACTAATAAAAGATATGCAAAATGCACCACAAGTTCATACAAAGCTGGATCACTCCTCAGAGAGAGCCTGGGTGAACAGATGAGTTTTAAGCAGGCACTTAAATGCCACTACTTTAGTGCCTGCCTGCTGTCAATCAGGAGCACATTCCAAAGGGCAGGGGCCACCACACAAAAGGCCCTGGTCTTAGTGGACATAAGACAAACAAACAGCACCGCTAGATGGCTCTGTCTGACACCATGCTGTGCTCCAAGCCGTCATAAATGGGTTGAAAATATGGGAAGTGGGTGTGGGGGGTCCCCAGATCTTACCCTTCCACCAGATCCAAGCTAAACCTGTCCATGCAGACAAGAACCAGAAGAAAAACTGCAGGACAGGATTGCATCTTATCAGCCTGGTCATCACCAGCAGCACCACTGGAGCTGCCGCTGCCCTTTTGGTCACCAGAAAAATGAATCTTGGGCTTTGCCCCCCCCAAAACTTTCTTCCTTGAGAGATCCACAGTCTTTTCTCCCAGACCCGCCTGCGAAGGAATGTTGTTGTGGTTGCAGAGAATTCTGGGGCATGTTTGAGGATGCACACCAAGTTCATGGAGGGCAACCTTCAGCAACCAGGGACCCTCCAGAGGTTTTGGACTACAACTCCCATCAAGCCCCAGCCAGTGCATGTTGGGAGTTGTAGTCCAAAATATCTGGAGGGCAACTGGTTGCTGGAGGCCAATGTAGGGTTCTGGGCAGGCCTCCCGGCCTCATCATTTCCCCACTGAAAACCCAGGACATATCCAATGCCCCTTTGTGCATTGCAGAAGGCTGAGCATGATGGACAAACTACCTTCCAGAGCTATTTCCCAGGAAATGGTTAGAAAGCCATTGCAATAAAGCACTGGTTTGGGGGGAGAGTGGGGGTGCAGCCCAGCAGAACAGAGCATCTTCTTTCCCTGCAATGGTCCCAGGTTCAGTCCTCAGCACCTCCAGGTATGGCTGGGAGGAGAGTCCCTTGTCTGAAATTCTGGACGTACTGAGCCAAGTAGACCAGCAGTTTGACTCTGTGTGTATCTATGGCACCTTCCTATGAACAAACAAACGCTCCACAATAAAGGCAGAGAGTAACCAAGGGGGGTGTTTTACATCTCAAATTAGCATCACCTCTCCTTACAGGCCCTTCTGCATATTCAGAGAGGGAGAGGGATCTGGTGAAAAGGATGCTACAGAACCAAAATCTCCATCCATCCAACAACACACTGGCCACTCCCTGTCTGCTTCAGCAATGACCCCAAACAGGTGGGATTGGAATGGGCAGAACACAACAGGGAGGCTTCTCAAGAGCCCATTGAGAAAAAGAAAGCCTTGGTTCCCGCCCCACCACCCACATTGCATTGCCATCTCGGGGGGGGGGGCGGGGGGGGGAGGAAGAAGGTGCATGCCAGACAAAGCCATGTGCATGAAATGCATGCATGTGTACTGGTGCACGCGCAGGGAAATGCTGGTTAGGGGGCTTACCTTCTGCAGATCCCCGAGCTGTGTGTGTGTGTGTGTGTGTGTGTGTGTGTGTGTGTGTGAGAGAGAGAGAGAGAGAGAGAGAGAGAGAGAGAGAGAGAGAGAGAGAGAGAGCGCAAATGAGAAGGGGGTTGTCGTTGTTGTCCTGCATTACAGACGCTCAATATAGTATGTAGAGGCGGGAGGGAAGGGGGTGTTTTCCAAGCAGTGCAGACTATACAAGCTGAGCCCCTCCTTAAAAGAGCCCCAGCCCCATATTAAGCTAGGGGTGTGTAGTGTGCTTTCTCCGGAGAGATCCAACCTCTTCCCCATACATGCACACGCACACACTTTTGCACTTAAATAGCGAGTGTGCGGTGGTGCTGGTGGGGTGTTCACAAAGTACATGCTGACCTTGCGCTAGAAGAATCACCACCTCCCCACACCCGCACCTTGCCCGCCTGCTCTCGCCATCCCTGCCTGGGTTGCAGCGGGGATGATCCCGGCATCGCCTTTCCTGCCGCTGCAGGTGGAAAGTAGCAATGAGAGGAGGGGCGGCGCACGGGATTGGGGGGGGGGACTTCATTGTTCTCAGCGGCGCTTTGTGTTAAAGGCGCCCAAGCGAAACCTCGCCTGGCTGGCGCTCTCCTCTCCCCTCCCTCCCCACCGCGCCCCTCCCCCACTCTAGCACCCAAGTCACCTCTCCCAACCCGAAGGGGGAGGGGGAGATAGACGTCTTCCTCCTCGCGCTTGCTCCTAACCCCCCACCCCAATCATACGCGCCCCCTCCCCAAACTACTCCCCTCCCCTTGCATCTATGCAAGAGGGAGACCCACCCCACTCCAGAGGAACCCAGTTCTCCCCCAACAACAACCCCCCTTTCCATCTCACCTGTCTTGGTCCCCCCCACACGCATGCAACCCCCCAAAACCAAGACCCCTCCACAGTCGCTTCCAAGCGTGGGGGGAGGGGTCTAGAGCTTCGGACTCCCCCCCCCATACATCACATTCACCTTTGCTTTCCCGCGATGCCCCAATCCTGCTTCTTTCCTTTAGATGCAAGCCCACAAATAATCTAGAGCCGAACCCACCTGCCTGGGCGCGGGCTCTTGCCCTCATGTCCTCGGAGACGCGGCGGCTGTGTTGCGGGCTGCCGCTCGCTCGCTCCTCCCTCCGGATCGCGCCGGGCCCAGGGAGAGCGGCGCGATCAAGGCAGGCGCCCGAGGGGGCTCGCCGCCCGCCGCGGACGCCTTACTGCTGCGCCGCAGCCCGTTGTTGCTGCTGCTGCTGTTGGCCACCGCCTGGGGCGAGACGGGAGCGGCTCTGCAGCACGGGCGGCGAACACCGGCGGAGACGGCGGCTGCAGCAGCGACAGCCCGCTACCTTCAGCTGCAGCCCCATGGTCGCCAGCGCCGCTTGCAGCCCGCGGAGCAGGCAGGCATCGTGGCGAGGAAGAAGCAATGCCTTCCACCCAGCCCAGCTGCGCGCTCCTTCCCCGCCTGGATGGATGGATGGATGGTCCGCGAGCCCGCCTTGTGGCTGCTCCCTTTTGTTCTGCGCCTCTCTGTGATGAATGTCTGTGTGTGGATCTTCTCCTCGCCTGCCTGGAGAGCGGGCAGGGTCTCCCCGGCGCTTCCGCGCTTCGCTCTGTGTGTGCAGCCTGCCTGCCTGCCTGCTTGCTCTGCCTGCTTTGGCGAAGCCGCCGCGGCTCCGCCGGGTCCTAAAGCGCCTCGGGTTCCGCCGCTCTTCCTTTCACCCATTTCTGTCTTGTTTTCTAGGTCAAGCCCGAGCTGCTGCGACCGCTTTGAGCGGCTGCCAAAAGGTTCAAAGGAAGAAGCGTCGGGGTTTAAGGATCAGGGTTAATCCAAGGGATTTCTTCCGCACGTTTGCGTCTCACTTGTGAATGCGGCGGGCGCGGGGGGGGGGTGGATTAAGAAAAAAGCCTTTTAAAAATACCGGACATGCCGCTTTGATATTTGGGGAACTGAAGTGGATTATGGGTGCAGGAAATTGGGGTGCGGGTAGAATGGGTTGTGACACTTCTCATAGAGGGTCTTATGGAATTTGTGGAGTGGGGAAGGTTTCAGACATATCAGCACAGACGCAAACTGCCCTCTGCTGGATTTGGGAAAATGTGCCTAGGAAAGGGTCGTCCAAAGTTGCTAGTCCTCATGGTTAAAGAGAAAACCTAGGGACCAAACGAGCTGAACTTTCTTTATATCTGAATTCCAGCAGCTGTTAAAGGCTAGTCAATGCCAGCAACATTCCCCCTTCATTTTGACAATCCTACTTCGCGATTGACCTGTGTGTGTTTGTGTTGAATTGATATTTATTTTTCTTGGCTACAGTTGGGAAGGGGGGCGGGCAGACCTTTGTTCTGTTGATATGGAAAATATTCTCCTTAAGCGTTGCCGCATCCACTCTCTTGCCTCTTCCATATACTCTCTTTCTCTCTCCCCCCCTTCTTTAGTACACTTGTTAAATGATGGACCCAGTCATTCCCTCCCCCCTTCTGCTTCTTCTCTTTTTGGACCACAGACGCCCCTGTGCTTGAAAACAGGACCTGAGCCCAAAAGCAGCCTCCCCACTTGTGATTCCCAGCAACTTGGCATTCAGAGGGACTGTTGCTCCCACGGTGGAAGTAGAAGTAGCCATGGACAACCTTTCCCTGCATGAATTTGGATAATCCTCTTTTAAAGCCAGCCAACAGTAGTGCTATATCTGCAGGGCTTAGCTGTCATGGCCAATAGCCTCTGATGCTAACATCACCTGAAAGGTGAGCTCCCGGAAAACTCGTTCGGAAAGGATATTGCCGATCTGGAGAAGGTGAAGAAAAGGGCAACCCAGATGACCAGGGGGCTGGAGCGACTCCCCTACGAACACAGGTTACAATATTTAAAGCCAAATGTTGGAAGAGTCAGGACAGACAAAAGGAAGGACTTCTTCATATAGTAAAATGAAGGAATTTGCTACCCTAAGGCCACACATGAAGCAACCTGGACCCAGCATTCACCATCTGTATATAATTTTATTAAGTTTTCTGTTTTACAATTTAAAATACTCATTTTACATCCTTAGGATATCAATGACTTCCCTCCTTCTCTTTCTGTGGTTACATATCATAAATCCCTGCATATTTTACAAAAACTATACCATTCAGTATTCCATTATTGCACCCATCAAAACTTGAATTTATCTTAATGCTGCCAGTGTTTTCAGCTGTACAAAATTGTTTCCCATATATTCAATAAACGTTTTCCAATCTTCTTTAAACATATGTTCTTCTTGTTCTTATTCTATATGTTAAGTCTGCGAGTTGTGCATAGGCACAACCAGCCTTCATCATCTGAGGTCCTTCTCCTTACACCATCTCCAAGACAGGTGTGAAAGTTGGCAACATGAGAACAGGCCTTCTCAGTGGTGGCTCCCCATTTATGGAATGGTCTCCAATGAGGCATTCCTGGCACCATCACTGCCTACTTTTTGGTGACAGGCAGGCTCTCGACTCGGCCCTTAAGGTTGGAGAGATTTTAGATATTGCACCCTCCTTCAGTGGGTGGGGTTTGTTACGCTGCTTTTGAAGTATGTCAGTTTCTATTTTAGTTGTATACTGGTTTAATTTTTCTATTATATTTTGAGTCACTTTGAGTTTACTTTTGGTTTTAAAAAAGTGTCTAATAAGTGCAATTTTAAAAAAAGATGTGATGATGGTCTTTGGAGGAAGGACTGTGGCTCAGTGGGTAGAGCACTCAATTTTGCATACAGAGGCTCCCCAGTTCAATCCCCAGTCAGAGAGATCCCTGCCTAAAATCCCAGACAGCTGCTGCCAGTCAGTGTAGACAATACTGAGTTAGATGGACCAATGGTCAGACTCAATATAAGGAAGCTTCCTAAATTCCACCAATCTGAATGATTTTTTAAAAAGGCAGCATGCAGATTCCTGGAGAATCAGGCCATCCATGGCTACAAGGCTCTACCCTGACTTTTGACACCTGAATTTTTTAAGGACCCATGCTATTTTTTGCATTGTGAATCATTTTAATTTATTTTAATCTTGTGTTATATATATCGATGCAACCAGCCCTAGGACCTTATGGTAAAGGGCGGGTAATAGATGATGACGATTAACCACAAGCTGCCTCTAGGATGAGAAACATGATACCGGTACCTCTGAATATCACTCTGGGGCTCATGAGCAGGAGAGAGGGCTATTCCAGACTGGAACATCGCAATGTGCTGTACATGGGACAACTCAGAAATTTCAGCTGGTCCAAAATACAGTAGCCAGATTACTGGCTGGGGTTTTGTTTAGATCTCACAGAAACCTGCACTGGTAGCTGATGCATTTCTGGACCCAATTCAAGGTGCTCACATTAGTGTTCCAAAGCCCTAACCAAAGCTCATTTGGTAGAACAAGAGACTTAATCTCAGAGTTGTGGGAATCGAAAGTTCTTGCATTGCCGGGAGTAGGGATAGAGGACGGTAGGGGTCACTTCCAATTCTAGAATTCTATGAGTCTATGGGCAACCTAGGTGCTCAATCCCTGAAAAATTGCCCATTTGGGTGCTAAGATTGGCAGAGGGGGGCTCTGGGTGGTTCTTCTACCACCAGAAGTTCAAGTTCAAGGGTGCTTGGCCTGGGAGAGGGCATCCTCTGTGGCAGACTCTAAGCTGTGGAATTCCACAGTCTGGCATCTTCATTATACAGCTTTCAGGAAATGCGGGAGACACACCTCTTTCCCCTGGGTTTTGACATCTGTGGTGTATAATTTTAGGACCCACCTTAATGTAAGTGGTGTTCAACTGTGTTTGTGTTGTTGTTGTTTAGTCATTTAGTCATGTCCGACTCTTCGTGACCCCATGGACCATTTGTGTTTTAATTGTTGTAAAAACCAGCCCTGCAACCTTAAGGGCGAAGGGCCAGTAAACAACAAGATTAGATAGATAGATAGATAGATAGATAGATAGATAGATAGATAGATAGATAGATAGATAGATCTCATCTTCTGCTTGTGGGTTTCTGCCTATAGGCATCTAATTGGCCAGAATGCTGGACAAGAGAGTCCTTTGGACTCAGCAGAGATCTCCTTATGTTCCACTGAGGGGGAGGGAACAAATTTGCTCAAGAGATTACGAGTAAATAAATGCAGAATGCAATCCAGCTCCATTTTAAATCAATTGGAGTATTAACTCCTGACTTCATGGTAAAGTGGCTTAAATCTAGATTAAAAACCTATTAAAAGACCATTTAAAAACTATCTGCTCATCATCATCCACCCCCACAGAATTCTTTCCGGAATAGAAAAACCTTGCATCGCTTGACAAAGGCATACACTGTCCTATACACACAAACACACACACACACACTCTGCCACCTCCCTCCTCTTTTGTGGGTTTCTTTAGCTCTCTTTCAAGCAGCTGGAATGCAGCCAAAAGGCTCTTAAAGAGACAGGAGCTCTCAAACACTGGGCTGGGCTTTTGGGGGTGCACAGCGAACGTATGTATGTTTGTAGTCGGAAATCTGTTCTCTTTTAGTGGCGATACGGGAAGCTTCAGGCTTGTGGGATCTGCCTTGTTTTTTGCGAGGATCCTGAGCTCCACCAATTAAACAGAGGCTGGGTTAGGGAACACAGTCAAGAGCAAATGATGGCTCACAGACAGAGCAAGTTAACTATGGAAACTGTCTTCTACTCTCCACCCCACCATTGGAATGCAGCCCCCAGAAGGTTCACCAAGTCAGAATCTGGCCCTGGGGTTAAATAGGTTTCCCCCATGTCTGCACCAAGCCATGGTTTATTTAAGTTTTATTTAAACCATGGTTTATAGTGACACGTGAACTCAGGCTGCAGGCTGTCCTTTGATTCCTTTCTCTACAGTGAGATGACAACCTCCTTAGCCAGGGAGTGTCTGCCTGCATACATGCTATCGTTTAAAACATGTTACTTCCCCCACACACAAAAAATCATGGGAACTATGGTTTCTGACACCCTTAACAAACTACAATCCCCAGGCTTCCTTGGGGGAAGAAATCATTTGCTAGAAATGTATTGTGTTTATGCAGCCTGTGGAGGTGGAAGAAGAATCTCCCTTTCAGGTATTTTCTGGTACAGTAATTGTGGGCTGTTTTTGAAATTTCCCAAAAAAACAGAGGTGCTCGGGCTCGGCAACTACCCAGTGCTGTCTCCTGCTTTACTTAAGAATCCATTGAGCCATCTCCTTTCCAAACATCTATTCTCACAACTGTACACCCCAGCTTCCCTTATTTATTGATTTAAAGGGAGAAGAGAGGTCGACGGAAGTGCGGCACTGTACAAAGATCAGGTATGGAAGCTCCCTGTCCTAAAGGGGTGACCATCTAAAATGGACCTTAACAAACAATTGCAAACCGTATCTGTGGTGCTTTTTAAAATTAATTGTGTGTGTGTGTGTGTGTGTGTGTGTGTGTGTGTGTGTGTAGAGGAGGCTTTCCATCTGGACCACAGGGTATGGGGAACTTTAACTCCTTCTTCCCCCCACCACAGATCCACCACAAATCACCTGCTTTCAGCTGCCTTTAGCTAGTGGACGATAGTGATGAATTTGGAACTTTTCAAGGGGCTGGTAGCTTCTTTGCGGGGAAGTTACCCTTACATACCACAATGACTGTGTTTATATTTTTTTTAAAAAAAAATCATAGCAGGCAGGAGGGCAACAAAAATTGACCTCCCCATCAAAACCTTCTGCTTTCTTTAAAAATAAAATAAAAACAACAACTAACAACAACAACCACCGCTGTGTTTGTAATGATGTGATTAGCACCAGTGTAGTGCAGTGGTTGAGTGTCAGATGAGGACCTAGGAGACCAGGGTTCAAATCCCACACTCAGTCACAAAGCTCATTTGGGTGGTCATGGGCCAGTCTCTCAGCCTAATCTACCTACTTGCCTACCTACCTCAGAGGGTTGTTGTGAAGATAAGAATGGGTGGGGGAGGAGAGAACCATACACACCGTCTTGAGCTTCTTGTAATAAAGAAATGAAAAAAATAATAAATGTCTAGTTTGGCCCTTAGAATTCTTTAATTTATGTAACAAAATTTATCTACCACTTGATTGTAAGGAAACTTCTAAGCAGTTTATTTTATTTTTATTTATTTTAAAAAAAACACCTATACTGTAACATTAAAGCCCTAAACGGCCTCGGCCCAGTATACCTGAAGGAGCGTCTCCACTCCCATCGTCCTGCCCAGACACTGAGGTCCAGGTCCAAGGGCCTTCTGGAAATTCCCTCCCTGTGAGAAGTGAAGCTACAGGGAACTAGGTAGAGGGCCTTCTTGGTAGTGGCGCCCGCCCTGCGGAACGCCCTCCCACCAGATGTCCAGGAAATAAACAACTACCTGACTTTTGGAAGGCATCTGAAGGCAGCCCTGTTTAGAGAAGTTCTTAATGTTTAATGTTTTATTGTGTTTATCATGTTCTGTTGGAAGCCATCCAGAGTGGCTGGGGAAACCCAGCCAGATGGGTGCGGTATAAATAATAAATTATTATTATTATTATTATTATTATTATTATTATTATTATTAACATTCTTGATAAGGTAAAGGGGCCCCTGACCATCAGGTCCAGTCGTGTCCGACTCTGGGGTTGCGGCGCTCATCTCGCTCTATAGGCCGAGGGAGCCAGCGTTTGTCCGCAGACAGCTTCCGGGTCATGTGGCCAGCATGACTAAGCTGCTTCTGGCGAACCAGAGCAGCGCACGGAAACGCCGTTTACCTTCCCGCCGGAGCGGTCCCTATTTATCTACTTGCACTTTGATGTGCTTTCGAACTGCTAGGTGGGCAGGAGCTGGGACCGAGCAACGGGAGCTCACCCTGTTGCAGGGATTCGAACCGGCAACCTTCTGATCAGCAAGCCCTTGACTCTGTGGTTTAACCCACAGTGCCACCTGGGTCCCAACATTCTTGATAGAAACCGATTAAAAACAGTATTTAAAAACATTCAAAAGGCGATTAGAACCAACAGTAGCTAAAAGAATTTAAAACTCATATCCACATCCTACGTAGCTGGATAGGCTTGCCTGAACCAAAATGTTTTAAGCAGCAAAAAGAGTACAGTGAAGACAGCTTGCCTGATGTCAACAGAGGTGCCACACTAAAGTATTGCTTCTTTCTTTGTTCATGTGTTCATATGATTTTAATAAACTCATTTCAGAAACATTGAACATGGTACCCTGACATATTACCCACCAAGAAACATGTGCCCTGCCTAAAGGTAAGCAGCATTCATCATAATTTGATCCACCCTCCCACCCTAGCTCAGTGTTGTCTGCACTGACTGCCAGTGTCTCTCTGGGGGTTTCCCCAAGCCTGCCTGGAAATGCCAAGGATTTGATCTGGGGCCTTCTGCACGCAAGGCATGTGCTCTACTACCAACCTGACCTTCGCTTAAGACTGGAAAAAATCGGAAACTGAAATTGACAGATTCTCTCATCTCTAATCACAGGGAAGTCTCACGGAAAACCATGGATGCCACTGATTTCAAGGAGACTTTGTAGCTAGAGTCAGTCTCTGGAATTGAATTTGAATTTCTTCCCAGAATGCTCCTCTGCAAATATTGATGTTGAATTTTCTCCGGGTAGACTCTGAACGCAACTGTTGCCAAAAGTCTGCAATCTCCATTTCGCATCCAGTGATATCTGATCTCACTCTTTCTAAAACTTGACATTTCATTTCAATGTTTTCCATCGGCAGAAAATCACTGGCCCATTTAGTATTTGCCAACTTTATGATATTTACGATGCTTGCCCAAATCAGAGAACTGAGAGATACTGGGAAGAGTGAATCGGCTTGGGATTTTGAAGCAAAAATTTCACGAAGTACAGATTCAACTATTGAATTCAGAATATGAAGGGCAAAGTCATTTGGCAACTTGCAAATGCTTGTGAATACCCACTTCAGCTCTTAGGCCCCCTCCAGATGTCCTTTTCATTGTGCACTCATGATGATTTGCGTTCGTGTTGGTATCAGGGTGGTCACATGTGATCCTGCTTTCCATATTGTTTGTGTCTGCAAAGGTTTTGATGTAGTAATACTGCTATATTCCTAGTCAGTGCAGATCCTGTAACTTCCTGCTGAAATCCCAGAACATTTTATAGCACAGAGTTTCTGGTATCTTTGTGCCCTGCTTTTGCTGAGCTATAACACCCCATCCTCAGGACAGCACTAACATGGTAGCAAGGAGGAGGCAATGAGGCATCTCATCTCACGCAGAAGGCATCCACTACTAATGCTAATTATTCTGTCAAGGAGGCACCCACAATAAAACACCAATCCAGAGGAAGGGCCTTTAGACAAGCAATCCTTGGGCAGTTCAGACGTTCCTGCCTCACTCCCAGCAGGGAGGGGTGGCAGGGAGAGAGGGACAGAAGGAGTCAGTTGACAGCCATTCCCATTCAAAGAGTATTGTGGTTGGCTTGGTCATGAGGTTTGCACATGTTATGGGAATGTAAGATAGGGAATGCTCAGGACTTACTCAAATAACAGGACTGGTGCAGAGAGACAGATGGAGGAAGAGAAGCAATTCCATAACGATGACAACAACAATTTTATTATTTATACCCTGCCTATCTGACTGAGTTGCCCCAGCCACTCTGGGCAGCTTCTAACATATGTAAAAACATTATAAAACATTAAACTTTTTTTATTAAAAAAAACCCTTCCCTTTACAGGGCTGCCTTCAGATGTCTTGTACTGTAAAGGTTGTATAGTTACTTATCTCCTTGGCTCAGGGGGGGTCACATAACTCCGTACCCTCCAACATTTCTCCAATGAAAATAGGAACGTCCTAAGGAAAAGTAGGACATTCCGGGATCAAATCAGAAACTGGGGCGGCTTCTGAAAATCCGGGACTGTTCCTGGAAAATAGGGACACTTGGAGGGTCTGCTGTCAGAGGCTTTTCAAGGCTTCCACTGGTGCCATCACCCTGCTTCCTGGTTTTTGTTTTTTAAAACTGGAGATGCCAGGGATTGAACCAGAGACCTTTAGTTTACAAAGCAGGTGCTCTGCCACTGAGCTACGTCCCTTCCCAGAGCACTTTAAAGCACAAGGTACAAGATAAGCCTTGTTATTATATAATCATTCTCTTCTCCAAGCTGCCTATGATTCAAACCATTCAAACTCCCTGTCTCCCCTTCCCTGCCCATCTCTCTATTTAAAGCTCTCCTCTTGTCTCTTTTTAGGTCAGGTAGGATGAGTAACGGTAAGGAAGGCTGCTGGAGGTAAAGGTGGTTTCATGATTCAAGCACGTGCACCTGGCACACTCATTTCATCGAAGGATATGCCTGGCACCCAAGTCAGAACAGCTGCCCCTTGGGCTCACAATGGTCTTTCACAGGAACAGAAGAGGCTGTCTTTCAGAGTCAAGCCATCTAGCTCAGACGTGGGGAACCTTTGGCCTTACAGCTGTGGCTGAACTACAACTCTCATCAGCCCGGCAAACAGCCAGGGATAACGGGAGCTGTAGCTCAGCAACACCTGAAGGACCAAAGGTTCCCCACACCTGGCCAACAGCAATATTGTCTGCCTTGGGCAGCTGCTTGCCACACTTTCAGGCAGGAGCGTGACCTGGAGATGTCAGGGATTGAACCTGGGACTTTTGGCCTGCCAGAAAAGAGGTTCTGTGGTCTGTCTGTCAAAAAATAAGCTTCCACTACTTGTGGTTGTGAATTAAGGGCCAAAGCAAATGGAGACATAGGAAGCTGCCTTATACAGAGTCAGACTGTCTACACCAGGCATCCCCAAACTACGGCCCTCCAGATGTTTTGGCCTACAACTCCCATGATCCCTAGCTAACAGGACCAGTGGTCAGGAATTGTAGTCCAAAACATCTGGAGGGCCGAAGTTTGGGGATGCCTGGTCTACACTGACCAGCAGTAGTTCTCTGGGGTTTTTGAGTTTCCTCAGCTCTTCCCCCTCCCAAAGCTACAATTTACAGAGCGGTTTAATAATCAACCCCTCATTCCCAGGAAACTCTGGGAATTGTAACTCGGTGAGGGGAACAGAGGGGCTTTCTGACAACTCTTGGTACTCTTAACAAACTACAGCTCCCAGGATTCTTTGGGGGGAAGCTATGGCCATTTAAAGTGGCATAGGAGTGAGGATGAATTAAGTTCGCATATTTTGCAGTTTCCAAAACTATACGAGAACCGAAAGACAGCCATCCTTTGAAATCCGCACACCTCCAAATTTAGCAATACCCTTCTCCAGCGCTGTAATGTGTACCAAAATGAATATGCTAGGGTAAATTGCATGTTGTTCAAATGCATATATTCCTGAAAAGGATGTACAAAGATGTGATACTGGTGTACAGTGTAGAGGCCAGCATTCAGTGGTTAGAGTGTCAGTCCAGGACCAGGGAGACCAGGGTTCAAATTCCCACTCAGCCATGAAGCTCACTGGGTGGTTTTGGATCAGTCACTGCCACTCAGGCTAACCTACCTCACAGGGCTGTTGTGGGGATTAAATGGGGAGGGGGAGAACCATGTCTACAACTTTGAGTTCCTTGGAGGAAAAGGTGGGATATAGATGCAATGGGTGAGTAGATGGGCATGCATTCGGAAACTAGCCTATTTTAGAAAATCATAGAATTGTAGAGATGGAAGAGCCCATGAGAGGGTCATCTAGTCCAGGCATAGGCAAACTTGGCCCTCCAGATGTTTGGGGACTACAATTCCCATCACCCCCCTGACCACTGGCTCTGTTAGCTAGGGATGATGGGAGTTGTAGTCCCAAAACATCTGGAGGGCTGAGTTTGCCTATGGCTGATCTAGTCCAACCCCCTGCAATGCAATGTGGGGCTCAAACCTACAACATTAAATGCTCTGCCTGCTTTTGCCTCTGGCCCCCAGGAGGTTGCCCAGAAGGGAATGTGGTTAGGATGAAAAAGATTCCCCCTTAGGCTGAAAAAGATTCCCCGTTCCCATTAAATATGAATTGAAGCAAATTTGAGTCCTTGTTGGCTAGCCAAAATAGCAGGGTGGAATGAGTGGCATTCCCTCTTCCCCACAGCAGCTTCCCAAAGCCAGTTTGCTCCTTCTCCAGTGGGCTACTTTTACACTTGTTCTTTTCCTTTTCTTTACAATGTTGGGAGGTCTGATCATGAATCTCCCACATCCTGTAAAGCTTGGGTCTCTGCGTAGATTCTGAAGAGGTGAACGCGAATAAGAGCCTTTCTGTAACCAAAAACAGTCTCCTTCAACCATCGCTCTGCTAGGAAACTTAGATTTCTCTCTCTCTCTCTCTCTCTCTCTCTCTCTCTCTCTCTCTCTCTCTCTCTCTCTCTCTCTCTCTCCCTAAATCAGCCTCACAATAATGTATCTGACAGCGTGCACCTTCCACGTGCAACAACATGTCTCACTGCTTGTTTCATGGCTTTGGATTATTTTTAGCACTAATAATAGCCACATTCAGAAATTTATGTTACTCAGAACTGCTAAAGGGGTTCACAGCTTTGGAAGATGGAAAATATTTATAGAGCATGTTTTCTTGGCACATGGAAGGTGGGTTTGGTGTGTGTGTTTTAAGAAAAGGGACAAATTTATGGAATCGAGTAACTTGGTCCAGAGAGCACATCTGATACATTTGAAGTGTCCATAACAGGGGTGCAGAATCATTTTGCAGCCTGAAGACTTCATTCCCTTCTGGCAGCCTTCTCAGGGCCACATTCCCATTTGGGGTGGGGCCCAAGGCAAAAGTGGGAAGAGCAAGGCATGTAAATATTGTCTTAGTGCCCCAGCCCTGGTCTAAAATGCCATGTTTAACAGCAGAATCCTAGACATGCCTACCCAGAAGCCCAATGGAAATGGAGCTTCTACACCATACACTTAAAGCTTCCTTCAGTCACATCCACACCATACATTTAAAGCATGCTCCTGCCACGTTACCAGTCAGGGCTTCCTCCAAATCATTGTGGGGACTGTCACGCATTAAGGGTGCTGACCTCACAGACCTACACTTCCCAGAAATTTTATCAAGCCACAGTTCCCAGGAATTCCCCTTGGCTGTTAAAGTGGTATAACAGTTTTTGAAATGTATGGTATGGCCGCTGTCTTATGCTGGATGGTGTTAAGATTCCAGAATCCAGGCTTAAACCAAGGAAGAATGTGCCAACAAGCTCCTCCTCACTGGGGAGCTGTCCATGGTACCAATCTTATTTTTAAAAATATATCAGGGACCCATTTTCCTTTGCTGACACAGTAGATCAAACCTATCCTTTCTGAAGGAAATCAGCCCTGAGTGCTCACTGGAAGGACAGATCCTGAAGCTGAGGCTCCAATACTTTGGCCACCTCATGAGAAGAGAAGACTCCCTGGAAAAGACCCTGATGATGGGAAAGATGGAGGGCACAAGGAGAAGGGGACGACAGAGGATGAGATGGTTGGACAGTGTTCTCAAAGCTACCAGCATGAGTCTGACCGAACTGTGGGAGGCAGTGGAAGACAGGAGTGCCTGGCGTTCTCTGGTCCATGGGGTCACGAAGAGTCCGACAAGACTTAACGACTAAACAACAACAAAAACAAAAACAACAAAAGGAAGCATGGATCTTTCTCTTTCTCTCTGATGAGAAGCCTCCCAATGTTGTTGGACCCACTCTTGGTTGGCTCATCATTCTGCAGAAAGACACACACAGCGGTTTGGTTTTGTGTTGGTGCTTCCTGGTGTGGACTACCGGTGACTCCTTGTTACTACTTACAACAATGCATGGTGACATGCATAATTCACTCCTAACACACATTACCTGTTATTATAATCAGCACCAGTATCCATGATTTGGGCAGCCTATGGTGAGAAATGCACACCCCTTCCCTCCCCACCACCACCTCAGAAAATTAGAGCCACCAGTCATTCTTATACCCTACCAGGTTTACTTTCAGGGTATGTAAGAATATCTCGCTCTTAATGGGCACCTTTCTCCAATCTAAAATTGTTGCCACTTATTTGTATGGCCTTAACACTGGGACCCAGTGGCGCTGTGGGTTAAACCACAGAGACTAGGGCTTGCTGATCAGAAGGCCGGCGGTTCGAATCCCTGCAACGGGGTGAGCTCCCGTTGCTCGGTCCCAGCTCCTGCCCACCTAGCAGTTTGAAAGCACGTCAAAGTGCAAGTAGATAAATAGGGACCGCTCCGGCGGGAAGGTAAACAGCATTTCCGTGCGCTGCTCTGGTTCGCCAGAAGCAGCTTTGTCATGCTGGCTACATGACCCGGAAGCTGTCTGCGGACAAACGCCGGCTCCCTCGGCCTATAGAGCGAGATGAGCGCCGCAACCCCAGAGTCGGACACGACTGGACCTGATGGTCAGGGGCCCCTTTACCTTTAGCTTTTAACACTGGCCTAGAACTCACCGAGGAATGCCTGACTTATACAGCTTCAAACAGCAGAAAGGGTGCTCAGATAGCTGAACACTCATCTGCACAAAGAATTCCTATCCCTAGAAAGCTAGCATGCCAGGGAGATTTTTATGCACGCTTTGCATTTGTATGTACATTTTTGTATGCTTTACAAGTCTGGGGACTCGCCTGGTGCCTTCATTATGTATTTTTGGGTGCAGGCAAAAACATTCCTCTCCTCCCAGGCCATATGCTAAGTCAACAATCTCTGGCCTTTAAAACTGTGTGTTGGGGTGTGTGTGTTATTAGTTAGTTTGTTATTATGTTATGTATTTTTGTGTTTCTGTACTGTAAATCGCCCCATGGTCCTTAGACGAAGGGTAGCATACAAATTTAATAAATACAAAATAAAATAAAAATAAAATGCCTTATATCCCTGCCTGATCACTGAGATCTTGGGGAGAGTCTCTCTTAGTGTTCCCCCATAGTTCATAAGCATGACTCACAACCCCCAGAAATCTGTGGATTCGCTGTTTCTCTGGGAGTCCCTCCCAGCTGAGATGAGACAGGGCCCCTCCCTGCTAAACCTGAGGTTTATGGCAAAGACCTTTCCATTTCAGCAGGCATTTTTAGGAAGTTTTCTGTTTCTGTGATTAATTTTAATTGCTTTTCTCCATTGTATGCTTTTCACTTTTTTGCACCCCACTTAGAAACTTCGGTAATTGAGCAGTATATAAATAGCTTCAATAAAACAGTCTCACATCTATCACCCAAGGAATCTTCTTTGGGAGAAACACCTTCACAAAGGATGGTCTCTGTTGCCGAATCTGAGGCTGAAGTGCCCTCTAGTGACTAATTTGCCTTATTGTAGGAAAGCAATAAATAATAAAGGAAAGCTTGGAGCCTTATGTCCAAACACGACAAAGGACATGGGCCACATCCACCGCAAACATTTAAAGTGCTTGTGTACTGCCATAGCTTCCCCAAAATCCTGGGAACTGCAGTGCTGAGAGTTGTTAGGAGACCCTTTCTCGGTTCACAGAGCTACAATTTCAAAAGATCCTTGAGAAGAAGAGAGGTTGATGGTTAAACCACTCTGGGAAATGCACACTATAATCTCAGGGTAAATCTGCATCACAGCTGAAAATACGCATTTTCAAAATCCATTTGGTCTGCTGAAGCACTCTGTGGTTCCACACCTCTCCAAAAAATTTTCACCGTTTCCATGTATTGTTGTACAAGAACCGCATGTTCTACCTGTTTGTATTTCAGATTTGAAGTCATGTTGTTGCTCAATTTTTTAAAAAATAAAACCCACCCAATAGCCCTTCATAAGCAACCCAGGTGGCATAAGGGACCCAGGTGGCGCTGTGGTTAAACCACTGAGTTTAGGGCTTGCTGATCAGAAGGTCAGCGGTTCGAATCCCTGTGACGGGGTGAGCTCCCGTTGCTTGGTCCCAGCTCCTGCCAACCTTGCAGTTCGAAAGCATGTCAAAATGCAAGTAGATAAATAGGAACCGCTACAGCGAGAAGGTAAACAGCGTTTCCATGTGCTGCTCTGGTTTGCCAGAAGCGGCTTTGTCATGCTGGCCACATGACCTGGAAGCTGTACGCCGGCTCCCTCGGCCAATAATGCGAGATGAGCGCGCAACCCCAGAGTCGGTCATGACTAGACCTAATGGTCAGGGGTCCCTTTACCTTTACCTTTAAGCAACCCAAAAGCATGGGCTGTTCTAGCTTCCCTTAGCCCTTTCCCATGTATCTTGGGGGTCATTATTAGATTGCTACTACACTCCAACTTAATTTATTATTTATTCATTTATTTATTTATTAGGTTTCTATACCGCCCTTCATTGTAAGATTTCAGGGTGGTTTGCTGAATAAAATAAAAAACTTCATTTCCCCATCTAGCTAACAGACAGCACCACAAGCAAACATTAAAATAATTGTCCTTAGAACAACTAGCAATGTTACAAAAGAATAAAGGAAAATCCAGTCTGTGTTCCTCGGTCTCAGGCAGTGCTACTCAGAAGTAAGCTCCACTATGTGCAAAGGGACACCTCTGCCTTGCCTATGGCAGGCAGGTGCTTGGGCAGAAGCCTCGGTCCGAAGCCCTGGGGAGCTGCTGCCAGCCAGTGTAGACAATACTGAGCTAGATGGACCACTCGGAATAGTGAAGGGTTGTAAATCGGTGGCAGGGTATCTTCTTTGCATGCAGCGGTTCCCAAGTTTAATCTCCTGGTAGAGACTTCGCTTGAAAACCTGGGGTGCTGCTGCCAGCCAGCGCGGACAATACTGAGCTAGATGGGCCCATGGCCTCACTCTGCAGATCCCCAGGGATCATACATAAGGTAACCTGGTCAACCTCTGAAACCTCCAGTTGAAAAGACCCCAGGGATGCCAAGTGGGCATAGAAGCTGTATTACACCAGGAAAGACTCTTTGTCCATCTGGCTCAATTGGCAGCAGTTCTCTGGCAGAGGTCCTTGCTTCCTTCACCTGTGTGTGTGTGATTTCAGCCACAGCTTGATAAGGAGGCAAACGGAGGCAAGCGGATTTAGGGATAGCTTTGAGAGCAGCAGCCTGGCCGAGGTTCCATCACTGTGTCCCAAAATGGAAACGGTTCAATGTGCCAATGTGTGGTGTGTCTCCTCCCCCTCCCCAAAACTGACTTCTGCAGGAAGGGAGGTATTGGCACTCCCTAACTATTTCTGGACTCTGAAGTGATGCTTGCCATCCCCAGCTTCCTCCCGCACCCTGCTTGCTAATGTGTTTCAGAGCTAATAAGCAAAGCGGGAGCCAAGGAAACAGCTGCCGCTGCTGCCATGTGCCTCGCGAGGGTGGCAGGAGAAGAGCACATTCCCCTCTGGGGTCAGACCGCAGGCCAGCTCCCCCTCCTTTGCCCGGCCCACTGTGTCCGCTCTGGCAAGTCCTTCGAGACCAGCTGGCATTTTCTAAGTGGGATGGCCAGCCGAACATCGGAAGCCGCCTTATACTGAGTCAGATTATTGGTCTGCTAGCTCAGTATTGTCTGCACTAATGGCAGTGGCTGTCGAGGCTTTCAGGCAGGGAGCAGGGAATATCATAAGAACGTAAGAAAAGCCTACTGGATCAGGCCAATGGCCCATCTGGTCCAGCAACCTGTTCTCACAGTGGCAAACCAAATGCCTATGGGAAACTCTCAGTGGCGCAGCATGGGGGGGCATAAGGGGTGGTTGCCAAATGGTTAGGGATGCAAAATTTCATCACCCACCGCTGCCTCAATACGGCCGCATGCTTCCGTGGCTGGGCTCTGTTGAAAACGCCTTCCCCATGCGAACCAGGAAGCGGCCTCTCCAGACAATGGAACAACTCTTCTTTTCTTATCTCTGCAACTGCGATCTCCTGGGTAACGCGGTTGCCATTAGGCAGTAGAATGTGCAGGGGTGTCGCAATGGGGGGGCGATGGGGGCGGCATGCCCCGGGTTCCACTCGGGGGAGGGGTGTGCCACTTGGCGTGGACATTTTACCGGGAGGCTGGAGGCTCGGCTTGGGAGTCACGGGGGTGGGGGCGCCAAGTGGTACCCCCCTGCCGCACCGCATGGATTGGAATTGCCGGGGGGCAGCGATACCCCACTATATAACACACATGTGCAGTATCCCGCTGCGCATGCGTGTTACATAGCAGGGTATTGCCGCCACCCCCGCGCCTCCAAAGCCGTGCGCCTCCAGCTACAAAATTCCAGGTAGAAAGCCCCTCAACGCGGTGGGCTTTCTACCCAGAGTTTGTAGCTGGAGGGGGGCGGCTTTGGAGGCGCGGGGGGCGGCGATACCCCGCGACACATGCATTGTTACGTAGCGATGACATGCCCCCCCAGGTGCATGGCAATTTGCCGCCCTGGGTGTCGCGGCACTTCGCTACGCCCCTGAGAATGTGCATGTGTTTCCCTCTCTCTCAAGACCCTCCCCATGGCCTGGGGCACTGGCAACCCACACTACGCCATGGAAACTCTCAAGGAGAAGTCGAGCACAAGAGCTCTCTCCCCTCCTGTGGTTTCCAGCAACTGGTTTTTAGAAGTATTACTGTCTCCGACCGTGGAGGCAGAGCATCGCAATCATGGATGGAAGGAAGGAAGAAATGAAAAGCAGGCACAACTGGACAGGATAGAGTTGCCGCATCCGTCCCATCCCTCAGATTTCCACTTGGAATACTTAATAGAAGGAATTTTGTCTGGTGGGTTGGCATGCAAGGAGGAGTTCTGAAAGGTCAGTTGGCTACCAAGTCTGAGTTTTCTTGCTGCATTCGTTTTGTCCTGCGAGTATAGGGTTTCTCCACCACCGCTCCTTGTAAGAGCGAACTCAGTGGGTGAGTGCTGACGGAAGTGAAGTCAAAGCAGGGGCACAAAAAAACAAGCTAGAGGTCTCAGCAGGCTCAGGGGAACCCAGAAGTTTGCACAAGAACCCAAAACCCACTTCTTTTAAGAAGCCTAAGAAGGAATGGTACTCCCCTCCAAAAAAACAACAACAACCCTAAAGCAGTCGGATGACAACTGAGCATGCTCAGTAGCAATTGAATATTGAGTGTGAATTGGAAAAGAAAAATAGAAAACCAGGGGGTGGGGGGGTAAAGACGGGCAGTTTCAGTTTCTTTCCATTTCTCCCAACTTAAATTCAGTTCTCCATATTTCCACATCGGTTTACAGAAAACCATTCATGAAAATAGTGTGGATTTCTCCTCATAAATGCATTTTTGTATGCTATTTGGCCTGGCGTGCATCTTCTTGCAAAACAGTTTCTCCTAAAATAATGCATTTTTTGTACATTCTTTTCACCAATGCATGCATTTTTAAATGTATGCCTTAGTTTGGTACATGCATTTCTTTGTACACATTTTTTTCACTATCTTGCATCTCCACAGCATGTGCAAACCTCATGATAAAACCAACCACAATATTCTCCAAGCCACAGCAAACCCACCTGGGCTCCTTACCAAAGGGTTAGCCCTGCTCCTCCATTATGAATTGGGGGAGGTAGATTCAGTTCACATTTAAAGGAGAACAGACCTAATTCACACTTTCCAAACTGATATGCAAACCAAAAGTCATCCACCCTTTGAAATCCTCACTTCTCCAAAGTTTGCAGTGCAGTTCTCCAGCCAAAGTAACTGTGTACAGAAATGCATAGACTGGGGTAAAGTGCACATAAAATGCAAATATTTGTGGAAATAACACACACGTGCACATATTTGGGAGGAATGGCTTTGCAAAAAATGCACATATGAGACAAAATTGTACATATGAATGTGTATACAGTACCTTGGTTCTCAAACTCCTTGGTACTCAAACAACTTGGAACTCAAACACTGCAAACCTGGAAGTAAGTGTTCCAGTTTGCAAACTTTTCCCAGAAGCGGAACGTGCTCTGTTTTGAGAGTTACACTTCCGATGTGAGTGCAACACTTCCATTTTGAGCGTTACGCTGAGGTCTGTCTGTTTTGGCTACTTATTTTGTGTTTTTGTTTTTGCGGCTTTTTTGTTTTGTTTTTGTGACAGTGTGGACCCCAGTTCAGCTACTGGTTGATTGTGTGACTTCAGTACATTGTTTATTGCTTTCGTTTTATGGATCAATGGCCTTGTTAGATAGTAAAATTCATGTTAAATTGCTGTTTTAGGTGTTGTTTTTTAAAAGTCTGGAACGCATTAATCCATTTTGCATTACTTTCTATGGGAAAGCATGCCTTGGTTTTAGAACGCTTTGGTTTTGGAACGGACTTCCGGAGTGGATTAAGTTTGAGAACCAAGGTACCGCTGGATATCTGGAGAAAGGCACATTAAAACATTGGTGAGTAGCCTGTTTCTAATGAAAAAAAAGTTTGCAAAATGATGTGGAAATGTGAAGAGCTGAGTTTAAGATTGGGAAAATGAGAAAGTAGAATGGGCAGCATTTCACCCTTGCAAATTGCACCCATGTCCTTTCGATACATTCAGTGGAGACCTGTGTTTATGTAAGCTCCACTCAAATCCAAACTCTTCTTCACTCACAGAAGACCCACTGAAATCAGCATGCCTAAGTTAAAAGGTAAAGGGAACCCTGACCATTAGGTCCAGTTGTGACCGACTCTGGGGTTGCAGCGCTCATCTCGCTTTACTGGCCGAGGGAGCCGGCATACAGCTTCCAGGTCATGTGTCCAGTGTGACTAAGCCGCTTCTGGCGAACCAGAGCAGTGCATGGAAACGCTGTTTACCTTCCCGTCGGAGCGGTACCTATTTATCTACTTGCACTTTGACGTGCTTTTGAACTGCTAGGTTGGCATGAGCAGGGACCGAGCAATGGGAGCTCACCCCGTCATGAGGATTTGAACCACTGACCTTCTGATCGGCAAGCCCTAGGCTCTGTGGTTTAACCCACAGCGCCACCCGCGTCCTAAATTAATCTTGCCCATTAACCTGAAGGAGTTTGCTCTGAGCATTGGAAACAGCCTCTGGCTCCTAAATATGAACCTGCCCCCCCATTGTTGAGTCTGGCTCTTGCCCAGATAATTCCCCTTGACCTCCGCCACCCCCTTGACATCCATCTGCAGCATTGATGTCAGTGAATAATGTATGGCTAAGAGATGCTTTAATTACCCTGTGGAGCCGCAGGATGGGACAGAGGAATAAGAAGGGAGACCGCAGAGCCAGGATGCTCTGGGACAGCTATCTATAGCCCATGCACTTCAGCTTCTTTATATGTGTTGGGAGCGCAGCAAGGAAGGCAATAAATAACACAAATGGATAACTGCCCCTTTGCCCACTGCAGGTTGAAAAGAGAGGAGCCAGCACAGCCGAGCTCTGCCAGTGCTTGTCCCCTGGTGAGAAGGACAAACTGCGAAGCTGCAGCCTTTGCGGCCCCGACTCAGAGGTAGAGATCTGCATTGCACCTAGAAAGTCTCTGGTTCAAACCCCAGTAGGGAAGGGGGGGTCCAATGCAGTCCACATTTAAAGATGAACTGTGCACTTTTTGCACTTTCCTGAAGAACGCACAAACGGAAGCAAAATTCAGACGTCTCTGGATTTTGCAAGGCAGCCAAGCCATGTGTGTACAGTAATGCATATACTAGGGACTAGGGTAAAGCATGCATGGAAAGTGTATATATTGGTAGCAGTGACCTACAAAATGCCTGATATTAGGAGGAAATGCTTTGCAGAACTGTCTATACTAGGCCAAGTAATTTGCGCTAAGCTGCTGATGAATTTTCAGGCGTATTTTTTATTTTCTTATTGCAAACTGATCTGGAAATGTGGAGAACTAAAGACTGGGAAAACAGGTAACTGGGAGAAACTGGAACTGCCATATTCACCCATCCCTAATCCCTGGAATCTTCTGGTAAGGCTGGGAAACATCCCCTCTTGGAAACCTAGAGAGCTGCTGCCAGCCAGTGTGGTCAATATTGATCTAGATGGATCAATGGTCTGGCCTGGCTTAGCATGAGACAGCTTCCTATATTCTTTTGACCAGTGGTGGGAAAATCTCCAGAGCTTGTCCCTCGGGGGAAGAGAAGGCCATATTATTATTTCATTAAAGGTATATACAATTTCACTGGAAAAACAACAACCCTAAAAGTGGTTAACAAAAAGAATGAAACAATGAAATGATCAATAAAATGACTGTTTGAAACAGTCATTTGAAACAGTAAAAAAATAATTAAATCAACAATAAACTAAAACCCAGATTTAACACATGCCAGCATTCTACATATCTGGATAGGCTTGCCTTTTTTTAAAAAAAGTTTTCAGCGGAAAAGAGTGCAGGAAAGGAACCTGCCTGATGTCAATCGGCCGGGAGTTCCAAAGTGTGCAAGCCATATTGAAAGATCAGTTTCTTACAAATGCAGAACGAGTGTTCTGTGGTATTTGTAACAGGGCCACTTCCACAGACTGAAGAGGTCAAGGAGGCATATGTGGGGTAATGCCTAGTGGCAGCTGTGCCTTCTATGTTTCTTTACCTCCCTTAAATCTCTGCCATTGTCTTTCTCTTTCCAACTAGAAAGCTAACTGCAAAGATTAAGCAAGGATTTTTTAAAAGAAACAACAAGGGGATCGTTCAGAGACACCTGCTGGCAGATTTTCAAACAGCTGGTTTACTTCTCCTTGGAAGGTTTATTTGAATCAAGCGCCTCTTCTCATCCACGCACCGCCTCAATCAGGCTCATTTAAAAAGCAAGACATCTCTATGATCTCAGGTCATAACTCAGGGTGAACAGCAGACACGATAAAGCAGAAAGCTAGCAGCTAGTGGGGCAGGCAGCAGTGCACCAAGATAATTTTAGACACTGGATTTAATAGCCTTACAGCTAGGGAGGGAAGGATCTGCCGTATTCAGTGTGTCTCGGCTTCTCATTTCCTCAATCCGTAATTCAGTTTATCACGATTCCACATCAGTTTGGAATGTGTTGGGTTTTTTTTTTTAAGTCCACATGAAAATTTATCAGCATTTTAGCACAAGCTCCTCCTAGTATACACACTTTTGTATGAAACTTTGCCTAATACAAAGCACTATTCCCTAATGCAATTCATTTTGTGTGCTATTTTAAGCAATGCAATATTTTTAATACACACTTTCCCCTAAATTTTGCATTTTTGTACACGTTACTTAGCTAGAGAACTATACAGTACTGCAAATTCTGAAAAGCATGGATTTCAAAGGATGGCTGAGTTTCAGTTTCGGTACTGCCTCAGAAATGTGAAGCGAGTTGAATGTATTCCCCATCCCTACTACAGCAGGCTCACAACCCAAAAGACACAGCACACAAGGAAAAAGGGACAGGGTAGGAAGTGGGGGGAAGCAATATTAAAAGTTAAATAGTTCTTATCATGATCATGATCTTATGAAGTATTGTCCTGGAATTTGTGGTATAGGGTGAAACGTTTGAGGAAGGACTGTAGTTCAGTGGTACAGAGCATAGGCTTTGCATGAGGGAAGTTCCAGGTCCAATTGCTGGCAGTTCCAGGTACTAGGGGTGGGGAAAAATAATATCTGCAACCCAGGAGTGCTGCTGCCCGTCAGGGTGAACCTAGCCCAGAGGAGGCCAACCTAGTGCCCTCTAGGTTCTGGTAGACTACAACATCCCTGGGGCTGATGGAAGGTAGAGTCTAGCAACACTTGGAGGAGTGGCACATTGGTTACCCTGATCCAGCCTATTCCCTGAGGTGCTAGTTTTCTATGTGCAGGGAGTTCCCCTCCTTTAGATGGGTGACATGGATGAACATTCCATCACATAAGCTTTCATTTGCTGTCTGATGTGATGCTGCTTGACCACCTTGGAGCACCCCACAGATCCTGACAACTATGCCATAATAACGATAGCCATTCTGCAAGTAAATATATCCGCTTGTGACCAGGCGGTTCCTTGATTTCCCCTCCCCATAAAAGGATGGTGTTGGTGGGGAACCAACATCATTAGGCCTTGCGACATAATGATGTTTTGATCAATAACTGGCGTATGCCAAGAAAGGGACAATTAATAATTAATTTATATGGCACTTTCAATTTCAGAAGTACTTTGCAATCTTTAGCTTGCCCATTCTCTCAAATAATACAACAAGACAAGTGGCTGTTATTTCGAGGCAAGTTGCTCAGGCTGTGGCTCATTCCAAGACAAATACTCTTAGTTCTGGCCCTGAAATAATCCAGCAGGTTGGGATTGCTTCTTAGGGCGATATCAGATGCTTGTTCATTCTGATTTTTTATACAGCACATAAACTGCCTTCTTGATCACTGGACCACTAGAAACCCAGCCAGATGGGCGGGGTATAAATCATATATTATTATTATTATTATTATTATTATTATTATTATTATTAGTCTCATCTGCTCAGTCTGCCAGAGCCTGTCTTTGCATGCAGGGGAAGTCCCTTACTCACTAAGGGTTTAAGACCCATTGGCTACCCTCACCTGGTTTAGCTGGCCAGTCGAAACCATTCCCAGGGCGCGGCTGCTGTTGCAAGCTGACAGCTTCTGGGAGCCACAGGTGAGAGCTGAGTGCAAGGTGAGGACCAAAGATGGACAAACTGAGGGATGTAATCCACTGGGAGCAGTCAAGTACTGTACAACATTCCTCGTAATGCTAGAGAAGACATGCGAGGGATGTTTGGTCCAGCCAGATGAAACTTCCTGTTCCTCCTGGCTGGAGCATCCTTCCTTTGCATGTGACAAAAGGTGGGTGTGACCTTACCTGTCCAGGTAACAAAAGGACGAGTCACGCAGCACACCTCTCTCTTTTTCACTTCCTTCTACGTTTCACCAGCTTTTAGCTAGGACTGCTTTGCTAGCTCTTAGCTAGCAGAAGCACTGGGATTGCCTGCCCCCCTACGGGGTAGATATTTGGGGTAAATATGTACATATTTGTAACTAAGTCTGCCTTCAGGGATCCAACTGTGGACTGGTGTAAGTAAACTTCTTCTATTGACTTTGAATAAGATTGTGGGCTCTTTATACTTTTATGAGGGATTGAAGGGAATTTACCAGGAACGTACAATTCAATCTCAGACAGATTGAATTGTATAATAGTGAGAGGCTTACAGCTATCTGCTGTGCATGTAACAAGGGGAATGTAAACTCTGCTGCGTAAAGGGACTTGCTAGCGCAAGTTAGGAAGGATATTAATAAACAAAATATCCTCTCCTGCGACCCTGAACATTCCCACACAACGTGTCCCCCAGCAGAGGTCCTAACGCTCCCCTAACACCTCATACACATCAATGTGATTTTTTGCCTCAATATGTAGCAAAAATATGGAATGGTTTTGGGGTTTTTTCAGGAATTACAGTTGCAGTATTTCAACCAGGAGAAAACCATTTCCAAATCTGGATGGTCCTCGGGGTCTTTCTCTGAAGACGGATTGCACTGTCAAATGCAGGGATCTCGATAAAGTGGCAGCCAGAGAAGCAGTTAATAGGCAGTGGTGGAGGGTAGTGCCACAGGGTATGGTGGAGAGCTTCCTTACCCGCCTGCCCCGCCCCCACTTTCCTGCGGCAATCTCCGGCAGCCTGGGAAGAGCAGACCCGACCAGCGACAGCCTGCTCAGACATATGCTTCTGATCACACTTTTCCATCATTGCCGGCTGGCGTGCTGGGTCAGGCACAAGTCCCAGGTCCCAGCAGGGAGGGCCTGCGATGAGAGAGGCAGGCACAATGGCTGGCTCTCCGAACTGCAGAGGAAAGGTAGAGCCCACCTTCCAAACGCAGGGGCACCCCCAGAATGGAGCACTTGTCCTAGGATCTGACTGCAGTGGAATGGTCCCGGGTGGCAGGGGGGAGGGTCAGGTCAGCAGGCAGTTCTCTGTTTCAAGGACTGGCTGGTCCAAGTCCAGCTTAAAAGATAAGGTTTTTTTAGAGAGGATGAGAGGCCTCGAAGTTGCCTGCCCACACCTGGGCAACAGACTGAGCAGGCTGCCCCACAGCTTACCTAATCACAGCAGGGATAAAATTATAGCAATTCTTCCTACATGTGCAAGGCATATGCAAGCTTTATGGAAATCTATGTCATCCTTTTGCCCATTGTTGGTGAGGCATTTCCTCTTTTTGGGAAAAGGGGCAGGTTCCGCAGCATTTTAATGAGAATTTCCCCTAATACACACCATCAGCGTGTGCTATTTTGCCCAATATACATATTTCTGCAAAGCGATTTCCTTCAATGTGTCTCTCTGTTATTTTCCCTAGGATATGCGTTTTAATGCATATCTTCACCTTGTATGCTAATTTTCCTATATATTCCTTGGTGTGCATGGCTGGCGAACTGCATTGCAAAATTTGGGGTAGAGCACACTTTGAAAGAAGCCCATGTTTCAATTTGCGTATTGTTTTGGAAAGTGGTAATGTCGAATCACGATTGCATGCTTCGATAGTATGTGTAATTTTAGATTCGTGATTTAACTGTAAAATGTGAAAATGAAAAATAAAATATTTAAAAATAAGTGTGAGCTGAGTCTGATTTCTCCCCTGCCCCTAGTCTGCGGGCCACATTCCCTTCTGGGCATCTTCCGGGGGGGGGGTTATACTAGAACCGCACAGGAATAGGGGGGAAAGTAGGCACAGCAGTCAATGTAAGTGTTTCCTTTGTACAGAAGGCTAGTATCTAAATGTACACACAAACAGCCCCCCATGCATCTTTTTCTGCAAGTAAAGTTCTAATTAAATTGTGGGCCTCAACAATGTTTTATTTCTAAAAGGAATCCCATTTTTTGCACCCAGTCGCTTCAAGCTGCGCAATCTTATTATGTGTAATAGATTTCTCTATCTTTCATCCAGGCAAGCAAGAAGCATTGTCAGAGTTCAAAGGCACATTCCAGCCAGGCAAAGCAGCGCCAGTGAGGGGTGTAACTGCAGGGAGTCTGGAGGCTCAATAGAGGGGTCTGGAGGGCTGTATTTGGCCCTCAGCCAGAAGTCCCCATCCCTGTGTTACATTAGACCAAGGGTAGGCAACCTAAGGCCCGGGGGCCGGATGCGGCCCAATCGCCTTCTCAATCTGGCCCGCGGACGGTCCGGGAATCAGTGTGTTTTTACATGAGTAGAATGTGTCCTTTTATTTAAAATGCATCTCTGGGTTATTTGTGGGGCATATTCTTTTCCCCTCCCAAAAAATATATGTAGTCCGGCCCACCACATGGTCTGAGGGACAGTGGACCGGCTCACGGCTGAAAAAGGTTGCTGACCCCTGCATTAGACCAATTAAAAGACACACAGACAACCAATTCCTGGGATAGCTTAGTCAGTAGAGCATGAAACTCTTAATCTCAGGGTTGTAGGTTCAAGCCCCACGTTGGGCAAAAGATTCTTGCATTGCAGGGGGTTGGACTAGATGACCCTCATAGTCCCTTCCAACTCTACAATGCTATTGTTCTGAATTGTTTGCAGGGAGGCTAGACAACGCTGCGTCAAAGCGAATGTCACCCCACACTTTCCATTGCATTTCCTGTCTTTTGGGGAAGTGGGTTTGTTGCGCAAGAGCGCTGGACAAACTGTAAATTCCACAACCTGAGTTTGCTGGTGTGTGACAGACTCCCACCCTTAAAATAGTGGCCTTCTGGAACCACCCACAGTGCCAGTCTCCCTTCGGCTCTTTGCATTTTTCGGATTCAGTAACCTGGAGCCTCTGTCGCAGCACACAGAGCGGGGGACACACACACACATTAATCGCTGGAATGGATCAGGGGAGCTTTGCCTAGTTGCTGGCCATGAACTGCTGCCCTGGGATTAGGAATTAGTTCAATACATGCCAGGATCCAGGCCCTACAGTGAGAAAAGAGGTCTTTAGCCTATCAAAAGCGGTCCCGTCAGGTCAAAGGCTACGGTCTGGTTGTTTCAGTTCATGATCCCTGGCAGGTCCTTCTCGCATTGCCTCTAGAATAATTTTGCATGGGAGTTGTGTGGAGGGTGGCAGATGACGGTTCCTTGCTTGTAGCCCCACCCCTCCCAGTGGCTGCCAGCAGAACTCAGGCTAGGTTGTCAACTGACCAGAAACTGGTCTGCTCCTGTGCCTTTAATAGCAGCTTCATGGGCAGAAATCCGTAAAGGAAGCTTTCCCACAGCCTGGAGCAGAGCGTTATCAACTACTAATGCCTATCAGCTGCTATTATTAAAGGAACAGGAAGAGCAGAACCCAGAAGGAATGCAGGGAGAAGAAGTCTGGCTGCCCTTTGGCAACCCAGAGATTTCCCCCTTTTATCTCTGCTGCTGAGTTGGTCCTTCTCAGTCTTGTGATCTCCCCCTTCTTTGCACTGCTTCCATTACTTATGGGAGGGGGAATAGGGGGCCCTTAATCCACACCCACCCCACAACACTACCATCACCACCACCCTGCACTTTTAAGAAAATCGTGTCTCTCCGATGTAGCCTTCCCAAAGTGGTTGCTAGAGAGTCTGGCACGAAAAGGTAATTCCCAGGAAACTCAAGCACTCCTCCCTAGATTTGAAGGTAAAACAGGCATCTTAGACTCCTGAAACAAGGACTGCCCCAAAAAAACAAAAAAAAACCAGATGAGAAGGGCTTGTGGGGAAGGGATGAGACCCTGGCTCCATTGCAGAGCATCTGCTTTGCATGCAGAAGTCCTAAAATCAATTCATGGCATCTCCAGGCAGGGCTGGGAGAGACCTCTGTCTGGAGCCACTTCTTGTCAGTGTAGAGGGTGGACCAAAGACCCCAATATGGGACTGTTGCTCCAACTCAGTACAAGGCAGCTTTCTGCAGGAAGGAGCTGTAGCTCAGTGGGAAAGAATCTATGTCGCATGCAGAAAGTCCCAAATTCAATCCCCTGTGGCATCTCCAGATGGACTGGGAGCTGAAACCCTGGAAAGCTGCTGCCAGTCAGTGTAGACAACACTAAGCTAGAGGGACCAATGGTCTGACTCAGCCTAAGCCCAGCTTCCTACGTTTCAGATTCCGCCATGGTTTCTAAAGCAAGGGTGTTTCACAAATTGACGCCTCTCTGAAATGTATTTCAAGGCTGGTTTGCACAACTATTTTTAGACAGAGAGGCGTCTGCAACACAGATATTGTTTGCTTGTTTTCCTTCTGTTGGGGGCACAGGTAGGGGTTGCCACCATTTCTTTCCTCTTTGAGTGGCCTTGCTCCTGTGTTTCTTCAGTATGGCTGACACCCAGAAATGTCGCAAGAGATGCTCCCAGGGGCCCCAACCACCCTGTGTTTGGCCTCCGTGTCGGGAAAAGCCTCTCCTTATTCAACACACAGGAGCAGAGAGCAAGCAAAGAGTAAAAGTAAAGACGGCACTCCTACGCTTGTGTCAATACAAACTGAGCAGTGTTTAACCACGTCCATTAAAGGTTGAGTTGTGCAATGATGAATGGGCATCTGGACGAGCAGTGAATTTCCTGGGGTAGAAAAATGCCACAAAATCCACAATGGATTTTTTTTCATGCTTTACAGCTCAGCTGAGTTCAAGAATCACATGGGCTTTTATGATTCCATGGTTTTCCTACTCAGAGTAGACCTCTTGGAATCAGTTGGCAAGCCTAACTTGAGGGTTTTTTTCCATTTCCGTGGATCTACTCTGAATTGCATACAACCCGATATTACCTTTGGCATTGAGTCAGCATACTTGGAGACAAAATGGGGAGGAAGAGAACCAGGGATGTCGCCATCTTGAACTCCTTGGGGGGAAGGTGGAATAAAACTGCAGTATATAAGGAAATAACCCGTGCTATTTTACTAGAAATAGAGGTGCCAGAACTCACCATGAATGCCTCCCACCATAATGGCAGTGGAGCCCACCTGAGAGGAACTGAGTTATGGTGAGTGGCGGCTGAAGCAAAGCCCTGGAAATAACCTTTGAGGATTAATTTGCTGGGTTTGCAACCCGTCAACCTTGGGAGAGATCTATAAGCACAGCATGCAAAGTGGAGAGCCCACGCAGTGCCTCTCTGGGAAGGGTTGTGGTGCAGTAGGTAGAGCACTGGCCTTGCATGCAGAAGGTGCTGGGTTCAATCCCCGCTATCGGCAGTTTAAGGGCCAGGCAGGTGGTGCTGGGAAATAACCTCGGGTAAAGACCCTGAAGGGCCACTGCTGGCCAAAAGCAGGCAATTCTGAGCATTGTGGACCCATAGGGCTGTATCCAATGTTAGTCCTGCTCAGAGCAGCCCCATTGAAATTAATTGGCATGGCATTGCTTGGATCTATTCATTTCCATGGTTGTGCCTCTTTAGTAAAAGTTGGCTGGAGGTGACCCATAGACTAACCTACTATAAAACAACTTCCTCTGTGTAATCTTCCTAGTGTGGACTAGGATCTGAGAGATTCCTACATTGCAGCGGGTTGGACTAGATGACCCCTGGGTCCCTTCCAACTCTACGATTCTAGGATCCCCACCTGGCCATGAAGCCACTGAGTGACCTTGGGCCAGTCACTGCCTCTCAGCCTAGCCTACCTCACGGGGTTGTTACCAGGATTAATTGAGGAAGGGGAGAGGCATGTACTCCACCTTGAACCTCTTGGAGAAAAAGGTGTGATGTAATTGCAATAGATACCTAACTAATGAAATGCTATGCATGCTGACATTTTTGCTCATGCCAGAAACAAGTCTGGTTTCAGCGTCAGAACTCGGTCCTAAGAAAGCAGAGTAGCAACAGTGTGGCCAGGCATGTACAAAGGGCCTCTTCTTGACCGGTGGGATCATCAGAACTCTCCCGCAAACATCAGGGTCCCATGTCAGAGCGCATGCTTTCCAGTTAGGGTTGAGCCCCTGGGGCCTATATAAATACGCAGCCTTGACTACTATGGGACACAGGACATCCCTAGACCGCTTTGCCTCCCGCGCACATGCCGACACCTGCCCATCGTGCAGGGAAGTCTCCTCTGACCCACCTGTTCACTTGCAAGGGCTGCAGCTCCTCCTTCTGAAAGCAGGCGAAGCAGAAGGAATCCATCTCCCCGAGGATGCAAGGAAGGGGGCGAACCAACTCCAGTCCATCGCTAGCATCTCTCTTTGCACGGGGCGGGGCTGCCCTCTGCTGTCCCGGCCCAGTTGCTGAGAGGAAGCATCTCAGCCCTTGGTCTCTCTCATGACCTGCCTCTCCTTCCAGCGTGCAAAGCTGTCACAGCTCCCCTTGCAGAGACCCTGCCAGGCTGGGAGCTGGACCAGGAGCCTCCAGGGCCAAGGTGGTATTTTGTGGCCTAAGCAAGGGGTCTCACCAATCTCAGGCCCCTTAACAGGCCCCCTGACAGGCAGTGAGACCAAAGCAGGCTTTTACACCTTCTTTCTCAAAGGGTTTACCATCTCCTGCCATGGGGAGTCCACAGCCCTGCCTTTCAGCCCACCTTGTAGCTTCTATAGACCCCAACTCCTGCTCAACAGGAGTGTAGGCCTCAGTATATTCCCCTCCACTCAGGACCCTCTTTGTCAAACCTTGCCGGCACCCCTCTCTTTGGCTGTGGACCACCAGAGCTCAGAGCAGGCCCACCCTGGCATGGGCGCAGAAGGCAGAGAAGTTCTCAGGCTTCCGAGTGAGGAGCTTTGCAAGACAGAAGATGTTCCCTTCAGGCCAGGACCATCACCAGGCGTCCTCTCACAGGAGCAGGTGCAAGGTAGTCTTGACTGCACGTCCCAGTTGTTGGCGGCGGCGATGCTCCTCTGAAAGTGCCGTCCCTCTTCTGGAAGGAGGTCAGTCCTGGGGTGGCCAGATTGCCGTGACGGACCGTTCAACCTGGCGTTCAAAGCATCCCAGCAGCGCAACGAGAGAAGCTCTCTCTTCCAGGGACCATCTGCGTGGACGTCGCCAGTTGCAGCAGTCCGGATCTGTGGGACGGGAGAAGGAGTTGGTGGCAGCAAGTTGTATGGAAAGAGATGCGTGTGCATGAAAGAGAGAGAAAGAGAGAGAGAAGTGTTCCTCCTTGACAGTTCATTCAGGCTGCGCAGCCAAGGAGACCGACCGGGAGAGCAGCCCAGGCTGGCCAAGTGCACACAGCCTCTCTCGCCCCGGGAATAAAAACTTATGGGTCCGCCAAAGAGACCCAGTTCCGCAGGGCTTGTCTGGTTGACAGAGCAGCCGGCTCCCTCTGACAGATAAAGCAGCGTGGGTATTAATAGCTCAAGATTCACGCGGAGAGGCTGGCGGGTTAACTCTTGTGCTGCCAGCAACCCAGGCTCCTCCATCTACAGGTTCTCCAGGACCGAACGGCTACTGGAGCTCATGTGCCCGAGGACAGACTCTCCCAGTCTCTCATCAGTCTCCAGGAGGTGTGGGGTGGAAGGTTGCTACTGTCTCATTTGGACTGGGGTTTCTTTTTTGCTTTTCAACTGCCCATGCCTCTGCACCTTCAACAACAACCCACTGCAAGCAGGGGAAGCTCTCCTTTCAAAAGCAAAAGAAGCTGTGGCAAATAAACAACCCTAATTCCTGTACTCTGGGCTATGCTTCAAACTGCAGAAGAGCGGGAGCAGTTTTGAAAGTTGGCAGCCCAAGGGGGAGGTAGAAGGCCCCTGAGGAGGGCCAGCAGCTCCCTGCCAAAGCTTGCATTGATTTTCAAAGATGGGGATCAGTGGGGAAGCCGTTCCTCTCTCCCTACCTTTCCCCTTAACTATTATGCATTAAAGTAGGTTAAATCAATACCGCATCTCGTTTATTCTCTGTTTTGTATTATTTTGCTGCTAGGTCGGCTGGCAGTAGAAGCCAGGCTTGGAGCTCCAGTGTGGATCAGATCTCTTGAGCCCCAGTGCAGTCCTTTTATTTATGAGCACAGCTACCAAGATGGGTGTACCCCACTAAGTCACTGAGGACACACAAAGCCAGCCGATCCCTTAATAGTAGGGAATGTCAGAATATGGACATGCAGCACAGACCCATATGTCTGTTTAATCTTGGAAACCAGGGAAAGTGACAGGCAGGAACCTGCAGATGCATAAGTTGAGTCGTGCTAGGAATGGAGGAGAAATTGGATCCGGGTCTCACTTGAAGCTGAATCTATCAAATCTGCACCTTCCGAAATAATATGCGCACTGAAACACGGTTATCCATTCAAAAAATTGCACTTGCCCAAATTTCACTATGCAAGTTCGCCAACCAGCCAATGTTTACAAAAACAGGAAAATATGAATAAAAAATGAATGTACCGGTGAAAATCACGCACAGCAATGCATTCTATTAGGGGGAATGGCTTGCAAAGTGCACATTAGGCAAAACTGCATATAGAAATGCGCATATTTTGTGTGCAGAAATTTTGCAGAAAAGTGCTGGTGAATATTTGTGAGGTTCTTTATAATAAATAAATAAATTGCAAATGTCTGCAAAAGGTGGGGAACAGGATTTAAGATTGGAAAAAATGAGAAATTGAGAGAACTGAAATGGACAGATCCTTCTGTACCTAAGTAGTACCTTTGTCCTGTTCTTGACAGCCTCGGGTTTTGGCCTCATCTCATTCTCCAGTGTTGCAGCACAGCCCTCTTGTGTCTGTAATATATTCTGCAACATCACACAAAGCCTTGCCTGTGCCTTCGTCATGTGAAGAAGCTGCTCTGTGTATTACTGGGTGCACTTTTTAATTCAGCAGAGCACAGGAGGAGCTTATTTCCCCTGGCCACCCTATTGCTCACTAGTTGTCGAACCAAGAAGTGTGTGGAAAGTGGTTTAGAAAGGATTTCACGCGTCCTTCATAGCAAGTTTGCACTCCTGCAGTGCAGGAATCTCCACTGACAGATGGCCATCCAACCTCTGCTTTAAAAAACCTTCCATGAAGGAGACCCCACCACCTTCAGAGGAAATCTGCTCCACCGTTGAACAGCTCTTACCGTCAGAAAGTTCCCCCTGACGGTTAGTTGGAATCACCTTTCTTGTAATTTGAATCCATTGCTTCTGATGTTTCTCATGCAGGCCCTGCTCATCACAGCAGACCATGGGTCCACTGGCCTCATTCTGGTCTCCTCTGATTAGAAGGGGGCTTTCTTTCCCCAGGGTTGCTACTTGAGGTGGAGAAGGCTAGTACTGAACGTGGGAACCTTCTGCATGAGAAAAATGCATCCCACCACTAAGTTATAGCCCATCCCCAAGTGCTTCTCAGTGGAGTCAGTTCATACAATCAGCTGCCGTTCTCCAAGTGTGCACAGTCAACAGAGCACTGTTCATTCTGCATATATGCGAACTAGTCATTGCAATAATTAAATTCAGTGCCTAAGCTGCATTGTCACACAAGTCATCTTTCATACACCTGGAATTCACACCTGCTTGCAACGGAAGGATGCCAAAAATATTTATGTGGTCTGGCTCAAGCAATGCTAAGAAACATTTGATTTTGGATTCCTCCATCCAATGATCTCAGGCCATCTTTTTTTTTACCTTTGGGACAACACTGTAAGGTGGGCTAGGCAGGGAGAGAGGAAGCAGATCAAGGCCACCATAGTGGAGCAAGGATTTGAATCGAGGTCTCACTGATTAAAATCCACCACACACTAACCAATACATGAGACATTCCCTTCCTAACCATTTAAGAGAAAAGGCTACAATTTTGTGGGACTCAAGGAGGATTCAGATTGGGGTTGGTTGGTTGGTCTGGACTCACGCTGCTGTTCTATGATGAAGCCTGGAGCAAATGAAGTTGGCCCAGACATCTTTTTCATTTATTTGCTCAGTCTCTGTGTGTCTATGATGTCCTCAGAAAGCATTTCCTAACCTCTAGATGGAGAGCTATTGCCTTGTGCCTGGGGGAGGGCACAGAATTTAGGAGCCAGGCTGAAAGAATTGGAGAGTGTGTCAGCAATAGAGAAGAGATCCTGCTATGATGCTGTGGTCTGCTAAAAACAAACTGGGAGAAACTTCCAAATGTTATTTTTTTGACCATTCGTTGAATGGGTGATAGAGGGAAAACCAACCAACCTTCTTCATTAGGCAAATTGCAGCAGTGGGGGGGGGGATTTAGATCAGAAAAAAATGGCACATGGGATGGGTTACCAGAGGGCCCAAAAAGTGCATTTGGCTCTTTAAAAAAAACAACCTCTCAGCCAGTGGTGACTTGTGCCCACTGGGACTGGTAAGTCAGAAGGCAGGGAGTCCAACAGTAGGGGGAGCCACAACTAATGCCAGGCAGAGCCAACTAGTTCCCCATAGTCTTCCCTGCTGAGTTCTACCAGGGCAAAACAGAGACTGAGGAGGGGGGGAGCTGTCAGCCAGTGCCATCTCCTGGGCTAGTTGCAAGCAAGAAGGCAAGAGGTAGGGGTTGACTAAGGACAGAATGAGGTGGGTGGTGCAGCGCCCCATTGCCCCAACAGACCAGCCTCTGCTGCTCTCAGCAGATCAATCCCAGATTTCCATCTGCTCTGTCTTCTGTGTTCCTTTGTAAGCAGTGGGCCCTCGATAGGTCCCAAAGGATGGAAGCTGCACAGCTGATTCTGATTCTTTTTTAATGGACTCATTTAGATTGGCATAGGGACGTGCACACTGGCATAGGAATGTGTACACAGAACTACTAGTGCAGACTTTAGGGGAGTTGCACAGAATTCTTCTGTGTAGAAAAAGCTGGTGTGGCCTCATGGTCAGCAGCCTGCGTTGCCTGTAGAGGAAGCCTCAACTTGACAGTTTTGACGTCCTTCCCTGTAGGTAGGCTGAGAGTGTCATGGCCATGACCTTGCGTTCTGGGGCACGGAGAGCAAGGGGTGGTGGGCACAGGTCCCTGGCTTTCCCCCCCCAGCATGGGGCTTTGTCATTTCTCCTTCTGAATTATTTAGTGTTCCTTAGTTTGAAATGCATCTCCCCGGCCTAGCCCTGGCCCCACTAATGGGAAAAATCAATCGCTTATTAATTTATGGGGGCCAGGAGGTTTTCGAATGCAGCTCGTAAAGAGCAGTTGGCCGGACGGCACAATCCGCTGGGACAGTGATGGGACGTCGCTGCTGTTCTGGAGGGAACCTGAGCAGGCCAGAAGGGAAGGAACCCAAAGTGATGCGCACTGGGTACATTCCTCCTTCCCCCAGGCAGCATTGTGTCCTACAAAAGGTCCAGAGGTAATCATGTACAATCATTCTGGGTCCTGTCTCTGGTGGGAGTTCTACCTCTGCTACCAAAGACATAAGAAGTGCCCTGCTGGATTACCATCCTGTTCTCATAGTGGCCACCAATGCTGATGGGAAGCTTAAGACCTGGACACAACAGCACGCTCTCCCAATTTTGATTCCCAGCCACTGGTATCCAGAGGCATCCTGCCTCCAACAGTGGTGGTCAGATCCAAAGCTGACACCGGCACCTGACATCATGGACAAGAGGCTAGGGTCCAGCACCATAAGATGCTTACAGGGTCCAAACTCTGAGTCTGACCCAAATGGCAGTTTCTCTTCAGAGGAGGATGTTTAGATCACATCATTCTTAGCTGGGGGGGGGGGGATAGCCCTCCTTCTCAGGTATTTCTTAGCCATTCAGAGGACTCATTCTTGTCACCATTCAGCCAATGTCCCTGACAAAAGGAAGGTCATACGGTCACTTTGCTAGAACTATCAAGGCCATCTCTGCCTCCATCATCCCGTATAATAAAAATGTAAGGCTGTCGTCATGCTGCAGTTCATATTGCCGCCAATAGGCGGCCACACCAAGTCCAGCATGACACAGGGGGGCCAGCAGGGGGGGGCAGACAAGCTGTTTATAGGAAGGGGGAAAGCACTGCACTCTGTGATCCATGCACCTACCCAACCCACCCCCGGTTAAACAAAGCTGCATGGGGGGAGGCATTTTTTAAAAAATTAAAAATGCTTTCTGAAATGTATACCCCCTTCTTAAAAGGGGTTGAGGTGAGCTGTAATGGGAAGGGCTCAGGGCAAGCTATAAAGGAATGGGTGAAGTACAGTATAAAGGAAGAGGAGTCTGAGCAGGTAAAGAGGTGTAGGGAAGGAGGGTTGGCAAAGGGGTTGACAGGTTGGTGTGTGGAGGAGCAGGGGCAGCAGCCCCTAACCTTGCAATACATGGTGGCCTTACTCACTCTCAATCTCCCTGTCTGCAAAATGGGGATAATCAGACCTACTTTACAGGAATATTGTAAAGATGACTAAGTTAATGGGATGTGCACTCTGAAGATGGAAACGTGTGATATAAATCCATAAAAAGAGGACCTGTTTCCATTCAGTGGAACCCAACTTTTAAAAGTTTTCTTTAGGGGTTGGGTAAGACGTTTAAGTACGCTCAGAATAGCATTACTTTTGGCCCCAGTGTTTGCATTCAACCACTTAGATCGGTTTTTCTTTGCAGACGCCTCCCAGGGCCCTCCTAGACAGTAAGATCATCCCCATTAGTGCAAGGCCTTTCAAGGCCTTGATGTTCTCAGATGATATTGAAATTCTCCGGAGCGTATAGAACAAAACAACAAACTCTCAGAATGGAACAATTGTTTTTTTCCCCTGCAGCTTGGAACAGGTTCCAAAAGAACAAACCTCTGGGCAGCCTTGGGGCTGTGTGATAGGCAGAGATAATGGTATTATCTGGACAAATGGGATCAGGATGGGCTCTCTTTGGCCTCTGATGCTGGTGACATTTAAGGCCAGTACTGTATCTCAGTAGTTCTGCTTCTTTGTAAGCATCAGGCTTAGAGGGGAATCAAAGCATCCCCTACAAATTCAGAACCATGAATTTGCATCCAGATGTGTGCAGTGAGTACAATTGCTGTTAGGGATTGCCAGCTGACTAGATACACACCTGTCCTGATCTGCTCCTGTGCTTTTTGCAGCAGATTGACCTGCAGAGATCAGCCAAGGAAGTTTTTCATAGAATTTCATTCTGTACAAAGCCACTTTGAGTCTCTTTGGAGAAATAGGTAGAATGAAATTTTTAAAAAATATAATAAATTATACTCTCTTCTGATCAAGATCAAGCTGCTGATTAGAGTTTTTTAAAAATGGCAGACTTTGTGTGACATCAGTGTAGTGTGTTGAAGAGAAAGCTATGAACTGTCCCAGCAAAGGCCTGGTTTCACATCCCCATTGTCAGGTGCGAGCTATCGTTAAATCACAACATGCAAGCTGGAGTTGGACTAGACAGCCTTTCAAAATGGAGGATAACCTCAAAAAGAGGACTGTCCTCTATAAAATGCAACACTTAGGGTTGTACTTCTTTCCAAAACAACATACCAACTGAACCACACCCATCCTTTGAAGTTTGCCCTTCTTTGGATTTTGTGATGCAGCTCTCAAGCCAGATAATGAGTACAAAAATGCATATTCAAAGGTGTGCATTAAAATGCATATGTTAGTGAAAATAACATGCAAAAAAAACCCACACTTTATTAGGGAAGGCTGCTTTGCAAAAAACAAACCAACCCTGTACATTATGCAAAATTGCACACAGAAATGTGCATATCAGGAGAAATCTGCAGCAAAACATTGGTTATATTTCACAATCACTTTCCTAACAAACAAAAAACACATTGAAAACTGATGTGCAAATGTGAGGAACTGAATTTAAGACTGGAAAAACGAAAAACGGAGAGAAACCAAGACTTGACAGATCAGCTCATCCCTATCAGGCCCCCTACCCCAATCCTGAAACTTCCCCTACTTGATGCAACCTTAGCACCAAGGCAAGGGGCTTAATCTCCAGGACCGGCCCAGGCTGCTGCAGGCAGTACAAGCACACATCCACAAAAAGAAATGTTAAAAATTTAATGTGTCAGCTAATGGGGTGCAGAGAGAGAGAGAGAGAGAGAGAGAGAGAGAGAGAGAGAGAGAGAGAGAGAGAGAGAGAGAGAGAGAGAGAAGAACAAACTCCAGGTGGTAAGAGGGGGAATGAGAGAATCTACTGACAAACATCAGGGCTCCTGGGATTCCCCTAATGAGTTCCAGGAAGCAATAGATGGCTAACCCAAAAGGCACCGTATAGTTGCTGGTAGCAAGGAACTTGGAAGCAGCGTCCTTGTTCTCTGGGGACATCCGGCCCGCCATGCATCAATGATATTTCATAAACATAGCCTGAGTCACTCCTAAAACCACAGCAGTTCTGGGAAAACCGAAGAATCACATTGCCGGGTGTCCAGATCTGAGACCTTTCTTTGGCTTCACCCATGTTTAATTTCTCCCCCTCCCCACCCCTTTCCTTCAGTGTAAATACAATACAGAACTCAATAAAAACCCATTAGCTTGATCACAGTCTCAGAGAAATTGCAAGGTTTTAATAGTCGGGTGGCTGATTTTGCCTGGTTGTTGGTTTTGAGCCAGCATATTTCATGCACTGTCATTTAAATGATTTGGGATATTCCCCCCCCCCAAGTGCTAAGTTTCTAGGCCATCTCGCAGACATACGTAGAGCACTGCTGGGGGGCACCGCTTGTGGCAGGAATATCAGCAGGGATGGTGGGATTGGTTTAGTGTGGCTGGGGCTTAGTGTAATTTAAGAAGAGAGTGGTGGGGTGTGTGTGTGACCGTGGATAAGAACAGAAGACCTCTTCTGGATCAGACCAAGGTTTTATCTAGTCTAGAAGAGAAGAAACTGTGGAAACTGTGGATGTTAGAATCATAGAATCATGGAGTCGGAAGTGATCCCAAGGGTCATGTACTCCAACCGTCTGCCACGCAGGAATCTTTTGCCCAATGTGGGGCTCGAACCTGTGACCCTAAGTCTAAGAGTCTCATGCTCTACCAACTGAGCTATGGACTCCAACTCCCATCACACCCAGGAAGTATGGACCGTGGTCAGGGATGATGGGAATTATAATCCAGCAATATTTGGAGTAAGGGCATAGGTTCCCCATCCCTGATTTAGTCCTGGATTTTCTAACAGTGGCTTACAAACAGAGTGTAAAGGCAACAATCTAAGGTAGTCCTGGGTCCTACTGTACAGGACTGAAAGCAACAACAGTGAATACTGCCTGTGAGTTTGCTGGATTCTATTGCATCCTGGAAATGGGAAGAATAAGCAAACATGGGCAATTTCTGCTACCACTTCTGTTATCGTCAGAATTATCTGACATCCCTAACTTGAAAGATGCACACTTAGATGAGAAATTTTAGTTATAAAAAATTAGCGAGCAAGCTTTTGAGTTCCACAGAACTCTTTTATCAGGCAGTAAGTTAAACCAAGCAGGTGGAGGAGAAGCCAGGAGTGATATGGTTGTTCCTCAGTTCCTCAGTTTCTAATCATCTGGAGCTGGAATGCAGGATGAGTTATGCAGACATATTTGGACCATACTTTCAAGGTTTAAGATGCATCCAGACTGCTGGGAAAAAGAAAGAGAGAAAGGAAGAACAAAGGAACATAAGATGAGTCTACTGGATCAGGCCAATGGCTTGATTTAGCCCAGTATCCTGTTCTCACTGTGGCCAAGCAGCTGCCTCAATGGGAAGCAAACAGGAAGGACGTGAAGGCAACAACACTGTGCCCACTTGAGATTCCCAGCAAGTGGTATTACTACGTCCAGCCATGGAGGCAAAGCATAGCCATCATGTCTGGAAGCCCTTGATAGCTTTGTCCTCCATGAATTTGTCCAATCCTCTTTGAAAGCCATCCAAGTTGGTTGCCACCACTGCCTCCTGTGGGAGTGGGAAAGAGTTCCATAGTTTAAAAAAATTATGGCTCCCCATTTTTTAAAGAATTTTAAATCTCATAATTGCTCACTTTGTTCTGAAACCCTCATTGAAACACACAAGTCCCAGTACAGAGATCCCATCAGATCAGAATAAAATGTTCACGTATGCTACAACAGCTGCTCGGATGTTGTTAGCCCAGAGGTGGAAGGAAGACACAACCCCGACTAAAGAAGAATGGCAAATCAAGCTGATGGACTGTATGCCGAAATGGCAAAACTATCTGGAAAGCTCGCGAATCAAGAAGACAAGAAATTGAAAAGGAGGGGAGGGGAAAATGTTTATTATGTATATACAAATCATTGTAAACGGGTCAAAACATTAACAGGATTTTAATTACTCTTGTATGGTAACAGAAAGTACAGATAATCTAGAAATATGAAAAATCGGAGAAGTATTGATATGCAGTTGAAAATAGAATTAATAGGACCCCATGGATGGGATGGGGGAAGTCAAGAGATTCATAGTAATCTGGATATGTGGAATGTTTATGATATTATGATGTAACTTTATTTTCTCTCTTTGTTCTTTTTCTTTAATTCTTTATTTCATTTCATTTCATTTTTGAAAATCAATAAAAATCATATTAAAAGAAAAAAGAAACACACAAGTCCCTAGGGAGATGAAAATAAAGAGTAACTTGTAGTCCTTATATTACCAACACTAGGGGATAATGCTTACGTGGTGCATGATGTTAGAAGTCAAGAGGTGCAAGGAGTGTTCTGTTCACCTTTGTGCAGTAGGCTAGAGTCTACACATGCACATCCATCCATGCTCCATCCATCCAGATAGGCAAGAGGCATACTCAAGGAGGATGCAAGGTACGGTTGAGGAGAGTCCATGGTGGGGGCAGGCAGAGAGGCCTAGAGGGCCACACTAGACCTCTAGGCCTGCGGTTTCCCATCTCTGGGTTACACAGTTGATTCTGCAATCTCTTCATCTTGCCTCGGTGGTGCAGGAGAGTCCTGGCGCCTTGCAACAGATGAGAGGGAGGTCAGGGATCAAGGAGAAGCCATTCACCACCCCAAATGGTGAAGCTCAGTGCTTGGATCTGACACCACTTTGATTAAAAATAGCAAGGAAGTGATGTTCCCAGGCTCCATTTGAATCGCTTGCCAATCAAAGGTTGCTCTACATCTGACAGCCACATTTAACCAGTTTCCAAAACAAGACAGAGCTCTTTGATTTAATGGCGTGTTCCTTCAAGCAAAACCATAAGTGCCTTTGATGACGGGACTTCTTATAATTCAATGTGTGTGTGTATGTGTATAATCCCTCTTCAATTCAATAAGATCTTTAATGGGCAAGTCAGAAATTATCTACTTTGATCCCCCCGGCTGCTCTTTGTTAACCCTATTCTTAGCTTCTTGATGCACTCCAGATTGAATCAAATGGCACCGCTTGAGTTTTCTTTATGAGATTTGGATAGAAGTAGGTGGGTTTTTTTAAAGCATTACGACCAATTCGTTGATAAATTGTGTGCATTCATAATGTAAAGAGATACAAGAAAACCTAAATCTAGTACAGTACACACATATCATTAGGAATATTGTGAAGCAACTAACTGCATACATGTTAGGGGTGTAAGAGGTCATAGTTTTCCATTCCACTAGAACTCATGGACACCCAGCAAAGCCGAACGCTGGAAGAATCAGGACAGACAAAATAAATTGCTTCTTCATGCAGCGCAGTTTCCCCATCTGCAATTTATCTGCACAACAACCCTGCGAGGAAGGTTAGGCTGAGACAATGAGTGACCGAGTAAGATTCATGGCTGAGTGGCTACTAGAACATAAGAAAAGTCTGCTGGATCAGGCCAGTGAAGCATCTAGACCAGCATCCAATCGGTCATTGTGAGAATGGGATGCTGGTCTAGATGCTTCACTGGCCTGATCCAGCAGACTTTTATTATGTTCTTTTGTTTAAAGGCCTATATAGACCATCGCCTTGTGTTCACAGTGGCCAACCAGATGCCCATGGGAAATCTGCAAGCAGCGCATGAGCGCAACAGCACTGTCCCCACTTATTGTCTCTGACTGCGGAGGTGGAACCGAGTCATTGCGGCTAATATCTTACATTGGGCCCAGAGTGCCTGCTCTTAGTGGGCTCTCAGGGGCCATTCTGGGAACTCTAACATGATGGGTGGCTTCCCCGAACAGGTCTCTACCACCAGATAACCCCGTGGCCAGGGAAATTGGAGTGGGGGGCCCCCAAACAGATGTCAGTATCAACACTATTCTGCCCAGAGACACAGAGGGGATCCTGCCCCTTTCCCAAAAGCTGATCAGATCAAAGCTAAAGACAGCTCCACACTCCAGCAAGTTTTATACCCCATTTGCATATTAATCCATTTAACTTAATTTGAGCTGCTGGAGAGCTCAGAAACAGATTTGGAAAGACTTTATAGATTTAAGATTCTAGCTGCTTAGGGGATTAGAAAAAGTTAACTCTTCATAGGGCCTGCAGAAGACACACCGGATGTTTTTCCATCCTAGATGCAGGCATCATTGGCATAGGAAGCCCCTATGTGTTCTCGAAGCTATGAACATGAGTTTGACGAAACTGCGGGAGGCAGTGCAAGACAGGAGTGCCTGGCGTGCTATGGTCCATGGGGTCACGAAGAGTCGGACACGACTAAATGACTAAACAACAACAACAATGTGTGAACTATGCAGCAGTGCATACAGTGAAGGGCTATGAGTTAAGGTGGATGAATTTAAATTAAGGCAACGCAAATCATCAAGGGGGGAAAAGAGGGATTTAATCAATGGCCTGCATCAAAGCAAGTTCGGCTCAGAGTAGACCCGTTGAGATTAGTGAACCCAAGATAGCCATGCCCATCCATTCCAATGGGCAAACTCGAAATATGATTAACCCAGAATACAGCCTGTTGAGTTTGATCAAGTTGCCTTTTCTAAAATTCTTGTATTTCCTAAACAAGCATGCACACTAACTGGTTTTTAATGCATTGGTTTTCAACTTAAATAAAGCCTTTACGTAATTTAGAATGGGGGTAGCCAACGTTTGGGGGCCAGTGAGCACATTTGGAATGTTGAGAAAATGCCCGTGCATGCATCAGCCATACAATGGCAGTTGTGGGGCATGCGGCCTAACAAAATGGCTGCCATGGGGATATGGCACAACACAAAATGACTGCCACATCTAGAAGAAAAGGAAAAGTGTCCGGAACACAAACTGGTATCTTCCCACTGGAGTGACTGTTTCTCTCATCATCCCTGGAGGTGTTGGATTGTATTCAAATAAGTCCTACTCAGAGCAGACCTATTAAAATAAATGTACCTAAGTTAGTCATCTCCATTAACTTCAAGGGTCTACCCCCCTGATCAATACCCCAGCCCTGTTACAAGCAGTACCAGCCCTACCCCAAAAATATACCCCTAGCAAGAAGAGTCTTAGGCATTCCTTCTGTTTTTACAACTTGTTTTGTTGTTGTTTTTCCAGTTGCATTTGTTACCTATGACTTGGTGTACAATTTGCATGCATGATTTATTCCATTCAAATAACATGAAAAACAAGCACACTTTATTCTGATCAGTCACTCACATGCAGGCTGTTCGTTGAATGGGCATTGATGATGTCATTTTTGTGTGAAGATTAACATAAGACTGCCTGCACAGCTCAGCACTGTCAGGTTTTAGAAGATGAGCCTCAAGCGGTTTTCCTGCAGACTCTGCTGTAGTATTTTCAGTGCCTGCCAAAAACATTGTTTTATCCAGGCTTGTTATAATTTTAGTTCAGAATTTTTATGTCATTTTATTATTGTGTTTGCTCGCTGCCCTGAAATCTTCCTCCGAATGGAGAATTCAGGTGTTGAGTGGCCACAGGGCTGTCATCAAAATTAAGCAACTAAGAAACAAGAAGGGGATATCAGTGTGAATGTTCCCCATAGCTTTTAGTAATGTATTATTTGAAATATTTTGAGGTTTTTGTGGTGTTTTATGGTAATAATTTGTATTTTATTGTACATTTGGTGTGTGCCTTACAAATCACATTTTCTTGAAATATGGTACATACATTTATTAAATAATGAATGTATAGCATAACAAGGGATGAATTCAGTGTTGCACTATTACAAACATTCCACCAGCAGAAGCATTTTTGCTTGCCTGACAGAACAACCTCCCTGTTCCTCCTCTATGTGCTGTTTTGGGGTTTCTCCTGACCCCTCCCAGGTCATTTTGGGGGCACAAGAGGAGGGGAGGAGTCCTGTTGCACTAGCAGAGATCCTTGCACAGGCTTCCACTAGTGTCACTAGTTAGTTGAATTTCGCTGTAAATTTATTAAATAAGCATTCTCAAGGGAACCTCAATTTTTGCAGCAATGCAGCCTTAAAAAAATTTTTGGAGGGGGGAATCCAACAGCCCAGTGAGAACTGAATGTGCTCACTAGCCATGGAATGTAGAATGGGGAAGAAAACTGGAATAATGGGGATCGGCTGGAATGCCCTGCTTGGAGGGAATGGCTGGCTGCACAAATGTCTGCTGTGTATGTGAAATTCTGCCATACATGCTTAACAACAATGATGGGGCAATGATGCATTCAAGACTGCGGGGAAATGCCCATTTTTAGGCCAGTTCTCTTAATATTCTGCAAAGATAAGGCTGAAACCTACTAGTGGTTACCCACACATCCAATAAAGACCAAATTCTAAGGCACGGATGACAGCGGTACGGAGGCACCGATGATGGTGATATGGCATTTTTCTTCCAGCAGAGGGTACTGTTTGCATACTACATAAGAATACTGTATAAGAGGAGCTCTACAATTGCATGAGGCTAAAAACCCAGGAAGTCCAGCAGCCTGTCCTTGCAGTGGCCGACCAGATACGTAACCATAGGAAGCCCCCAAACAGGACCCATCTGTGATTCCCAGCAATTGGTATTCAGAGGCATACAGTCTCTGCCAGTGGGGGTGAAGCATAGACATTGTGGTTTGTAGCTACGGAGAACCTTATGCTCCGTGAATTTAGAGAATAGTCTTTTAAAGGCACCCACGTTGGTGGCCATCACTACACTGTGTGCTAGCAAATTCCATAGTTTAACTACGCACTGCATGCAGGAATACATTCGTCTGCCCTGAGTCTTCCAGGGTTCAGCAGCTTCCTGGATTTCTCTGAGTTTTAGGGAAAGCAAGGATTTCTCTCTCTCTATAGCAGACACAATAAAGGTGAAGTGTCAGTAGTATAAAAGTAAAAATCTAACATGTATTTGTTTGGGGGTTGTTGTTGTTGTTTGTAAGGACATACATTTAATCATGTCAGCTCCCAGGGCAATATAGGTCACATACTATCTCAGGGTCAAAATAGATAATAAAGACCTTTAGCTGCATACACACCGTGCCTTTAAAGTACATGGCTCCTCCCAAAGAATATTGGGATCTGTAGTTTAAGAGTACTGGGAACCGTAGCTTAGTGAAGGGTAAACTATAGAGTTCCCACCAGGATTCTTTGGGGTGTAGGAAGAGATTTGCTAATTGTATTATTGAGCTAAATCTGATCATATAGTTTGCATTGCCTGCATTGTACTGTATAATCCTGACTGTGTGGCTTGGTCCCATATTCCTTAGATAACTGGGCGTACAAGACGACCCCCTACTTTTCCAGTTAAAATATAGAGTTTGGGATATACTCACTGTATAAGAAATACGACCCGGCGTATAAGACGACCCCTGACTTTTGAGAAGATTTTCCTGAGTTAAAAAGTAGTCTTATACGCAGGAATATACTGTACTTGCTTTTCTCTTTAAATGCATCAAGTGTCTTTCAATGCCTCTGTGCCAAAGTGCAAGACAGTGCCCTGCTAGCTATCAAGGCCAGTGACTGGCCTTGTCTGGAAGACAGAACGAGGGGCTTATCAGCGGATGATGCACTTCCAGCCTGACGCTCAGACCAGCCTTGCTGAAGGCTGATGGTACCGCTGAAGGCTTTGCTGAGTTTTACATTGACAATGTGTATGATAAGGTGCAGGAAAGGAATCTTCCTGTATATGTAACCCTTGACCCCTTTACTTGCACACACTTACAGAGTGGATTCATGGGGAGGGGGGAAAGGAGTCCAAAAGTGGATAAAAGCCTCATGCAAACTGTCTTTCTTTGCTCTCGTTGTGAAGCATCACCAAGGGTCTCTCTATATAGAGAATTAAACTCTTTCTCTGAACTCAACCCTCAGTGTCATTATTGACTGTCTTTCTCCCTGGCGGACGCAACACAAGGAACCCAGCTTAAGCCAATAAGGCAACAGGGGGGAGTTCATTAGCAGGGAGTTCAGTGGTCTGCTCTGAGTAAGACTAGCATTGGCTACCACCACACTTGTTGTTTAGTCGTTTAGTCGTGTCCAACTCACCAGGCACTCCTGTCTTCCACTGCCTCCCGCAGTTTGGTCAGACTCATGTTTTGAGAACACTGTCCAACCATTTTGTCCTCTGTCATCCCCTTCTCCTTGTGCCCTCAATCTTTCCCAGCATCAGGGCCTTTTCCAGGGAGTCTTCTCTTCTCATGAGGTGGCCAAAGTATTGGCGCCTCAGCTTTAGGATCTGTCCTTCCAGGGAGCACTCAGGGTTGATTTCTTTCAGAATGGATAGGTTTGATCTTCTTGCAGTCCATGGGACTCTCAAGAGTCTCCTCCAGCACCATAATTCAAAAGCATCAATCCTTCGGCAATCAGCCTTCTTTATGGTCCAGCTCTCACTTCTATACATCACTACTGGGAAAACCATAGCTTTAACTATACGGACCTTTGTCAGCAAGGTGGTGTCTCTGCTTTTTAATATGCTGTCTAGGTTTGTCATCACTTTTCTCCCAAGAAGCAGGTGCCTTTTGATTTCGTGACTGCTGTCACCATCTGCAGTGATCATGGAACCCAAGAAAGTAAAATCTCTCACTGCCTCCATTTCTTCCCCTTCTATTTGCCAGGAGGTGGCGGGACCAGTGGCCATGGCCTTGGTTTTTTTTTATGTTGAGCTTCAGACCATATTTTGCGCTCTCCTCTTTCACCCTCATTAAAAGGTTCTTTAATCCCTCCTCACCGCCACACAGACCTATTTTATTTCTCCACACGCAAACTGTCAGAGCAGAGGAATCTCATTTGAGTTGCGGGGTGGGCAGTAAGAAGCGAGGTAGGCAGACTGCTTGTTGGTGGGAAGAAGCTCTTTCTCCGCCTTTATTGTTTCTGAGGAAGACCCTCTTGCTGTGCCCTCAAAGCAGCAGGTTAAAAGGGTTAATTTTTTAATTTTTTGGTTAGGAGGAGGGGACAAACCACTTTCGCCTCTCCCTCCGCGGTCGCTCGCGCGCACGCGCGTATGCGGCGCCTTGGCTGTTTGGGGTTTTGCCGAAGCGCGCGCGTCGTGGCGTCACCCCCCTGCCCTTCCGGGATTGGTCGATGGCCCGGGCCCGCTCCGCCGCGCGCGCCTGTCGGGATCCGCCCTCGCAGGTCGCTTCCTGTTACGTCACAGAAGGAAGGCCGAGGTCGGCGCGGGCTGGGTGGGAAGAGAGTTTGTGGTCGCGGGGCCGTGCGCGAGGTGGGCGGGGCCGTGCGCGAGGTGGGCGGGGCGTTAGCACAGGAGCAGCAGCGTTGGTTGGTGGTGGTGGTGGTGGTTCCCCTCCCCCAACCCCGGAGGCTGAGAGGAAGGAGGAGGAGGAAAACCCACCCGGAGATAAAGGAGGGGGAGCGCTCTGAGGAAGGCTCAGCGGTGACTTGCACAGGGGTTGTGTGAGCTGAAGGGAGGAGGGGGCTAGGAAAGGGGGCGAAGGTGGGTTCCTAGGGACAGGCAGGCCCCACCAGGCAGGAAGGCCCCACTTCCTTCCTAAGAGGCACCCAACGCCCCCCCCCGTTCCCTCTCTGAAAGGATCCTCCTTTTCATTCCCACCCAGAGAATACACTGCGTGTGTCCCCCCCGCCGTGGGTAGGCCTCTGGTTGCACTGGAGTGCCTGGGAGATCTCTGGTTTTTAAACCCATTGCATAAATACCCTGCTCTGAAGACCTCCTTTTTAGAAAACGGGGAAGTTAGGGGTGTTTTTTTTAATAATAATAATAATAATAAAAATAATAATAAAATATTTCTGCTAACTACTGTGCTCCGATGGGTTCCTGAAGCCAAAGGCAGGGAGAGAAAAGAGGGTAGGGTGGGTGATTTCTTCCCACTCTCCCATTTTTAATTTTTTTTACCCTAATGGAGGAAGACGGTCCTCCTAGGAAGCTACCTCTTGGACCATGACATGAGCTAGGGGAGGGGAAGAAGCAAAGCTCTCAAGAGCCCAAATCATCCCAGACGCCTCCCCAGCCACAATGGTAAGTTTTAAACGTAGTATATTGGGTTGTTTCTGATAGTGTGATCATGTGTGATATCTTGTTATGTGTGATACATTGCCATATGTGTCACATGTGCTGTATTGCCATATGTGTATCTTTGGAGTATAATAATGCTTAGCATATATTGTGCATTTCAAGTGTTCAGAACATTTTGTCTCAATTCTTTTTTTTTAAAGAAAGTGGTGTTATCCTCATTGTAAAGATTTGGAGGGTGTGGTGCTTAGGCCTAGAGATAGATTACATGGGTCACCACCAATGTGGCCTCCTCTGGTGGCCATAAGGCCCAAGGTGGCTGGTACTGGAAAATACACTCTTTTTGGTACTTGGGTCCTGAGCCATTTAGGGCTTTGTTTGCTAGTATTAATATGTTGAATAGTGCCCAGTCATTCACTGATTGAAAGTGCAGTGCTCTAAGGATCAGTGATCCCACTGGTCTACCCCACTTAACAGTATAGCAGCCACATTCTTCACTGGCTGTAGTCTCCAGACTGCGAAGATAGTACAGTAAAGCAAATTGTAGTGGTCCTCCAGGTGGGAGGTCACCAGAGCATGAACAGTTGAGGCCAAGCCATCCCAATCTGTTAAATGGATGAGAGGAATTTGTGTCAAAAGAATTTTAAAAATGCAAGCAAGTAACCAACCATTCACATAAGCTAGTAGAGGCATGGATGTAGTAATAAGAGTTGGAGAGACTCTGCAGCAAATGATGCTATTGTGTGTCATTTGAAAAATGGGTGACACTTTTTTCAATGGCTTCTTCAGACCTGGCCTCAAATGTTTAGCTGCCTTTGGACTACTGGGTGCCTTGAATGTTTATAGTCATATAATTCTCCCTCTTATTTAAGCATTCTATCCAAGAGAAAAGTCCATGTATACACAAACATTCCTCCACCAAACACACCCCACTCTTATATAAATTGGATGGCTTAATCATTGCACATCTATGCATGAGACTCAAAGCTAGAATTGTTCATTGCCACTTTATTTCCTGTTCTCTTTGAGCAATTTGAGTCATACTGACTTGATCTATTGAATTCTTTTCTCCAAGTTGTAAGTGAGAGGTGGAACATGTTGTGTCTTTAGTATAATTCTGCAGCATGCTGTGTCTTTAGTATAATTCTGTTTTGATCATTGACCAAAGAGCTTTTTGCTGCTATAAAGGCCACTGGTTAGAACCATCTTCCATCGAAAAGAAGCATGTATGGTTAAAGCACTAGCTGGCACAGGTAGTGTTTTGGTGATGGTGGTCACAATTGGAGGTCCACAAACTTTGACTGGTCTTGGTAGCCAACCAAAAGTTTTTGGTCTTCAGGACTCTCACATTAGGGGTATGGTGTTGTCGCCATGAAAAGGGTGGTATGCCTTTGAAGGTGCAGTACCAAAACCCAAGTGCCAGGTATGCTATCAACTTTGGGGAGGGAGATGGAGTGAGAATTATCACTAGAAAGTGAGCACAACTGTGGTAATGTTTCCAGTCCCTCTCTCCATTTCCAAGGTTGGGAAGAAGCTTGGGGGCTCGTCAGAGGGCAGCAGAGCACTTGCCATGGCAAGTGGAATTGTGAAATCCTGATATTTTTGATGGCAACAATAGCATTTGCACTGAGCAGGGTATTTAGAGTGCTTACATTATTGCAGAAGCCCAGGGTGGTGTACAAAAGGATTATGCCAGTTTCCAACAGCCTTCTCAGGTTAGGATGTGAGATAAAGCCTCCCTGAGTACCCCACTTAGTTTCATGGCAGAGAGGAATTTTTAACCTGTGCCCCATTATACCATGTTATCTCAATAATCCTTATACAGTATATAGGTCAATATCCTTATCCTCACATTGCAGTGGTGGAGAGGAAGCAGGGATAAAAGGTTGATAGGTTGCCTAAAGACATCCATAAGGTTCATAGCAGAGATGAGACTAGAATTCATGATACAATGTATAGTTTATTGTATTGTTAGCACCTGTGGTACCCTAGCTCTAAAACAGGGGTCCCCAAACTACGGCCCCCGGGCCGGATGCGGCCCAATCGGCCTTCCAATCCGGCCCGCGACGACGCCCGCTGCCGCCGCCCGCTCTCACGGCGCGCGGCGCAGCGACGATCTAAAAAATCGGCAAAAAATCGCCGAAAATCCTTTGTGCGCATGCGTATGGGCCTCTCCCGACCCGGAAGAGGTCATTTCTGGTGCACTTCCGGGTCGGGGGAGGCCCATACGCATGCGCACAAGCGATTTTCGGCGATTTTTTCCCCGTGCGTGTGCGCATGCGCACGGGCGCGCACTCCCCTGCCCTCTGGCCCACCGCACGGTCGGCGCGGCGGGCACCGGCCCGCCGCACGGTAAGTCTAGGGACCCCTGCTCTAAAAGTTTTAAGTAAAGTTATTTAATTATAATGAAATTTAATGTCTCACCTTTATAAGCATGTGCCACTCAAAAGCGGCTTACAGTACAACAACTTTAAAGTTAAAACACCATGAATAAGCAATATGAAATGCAGTTGAACAATGCTGGTAGAATGACAAAAAAAAAAGCCAAAGCAGCAAAATAAACCAAGCAAGGCCTGAGTATAAAAAATGCTGTTGGAATAATGCAGGTTTCAAAGCCTCTTTAAAAGGGGCAACAAGTGGGGCAGAAATGCCTCTCTTCATTCCACAGTTTGGGCAGTATGGAAATGGCTCTCTCCACCATCTCTTGCAAACCAAGTTTCTGTTGAATGCAGGGGACGAAAAGGTCTTGGGTGTGGGATAAGTTATTGAACAGGCTCATGCACAGGAGAGCAATCACTTCTACCCATAGGTTACGGTATGTCATACCCAAGTTATTTCCTGCTTCTCATGCCACTTTCCCCTGTAACGATTGTTAACATCGCATTCACCTATTGGATGAGCAGGGTTTGAAATTAGCAGGACGCCAGGCGCATTACGTCATTTGTGAGCACGTCAAAAGGTCTGGGTGCCATTTTTTGCACCTGACTGACACTCAAGGATTACTGAAATGTACCGGTATGTCCTTTGAAGCCTTGAAGTATATGTTAAGGATAGAGTGTTTTGAAAACTGAAGTAAAAAACCAATAATTTTATTGTAAACACCAAATTAAACATGTACTGTATTAACAATTTCTGTTAAAATGTGATGTTAACAGTGTGTCGCTTTTGTGAATTGTGTAGTACTTCATGCTTATCAAAATAAATAAAAAGAAAGTGTTACTGATCCCCCCCATGGCAACTAAACATTCTGTTTTTGCACCCACAACCCAAGTCCCATGAGCCATTTGGCTCCTAGCTTTTCTATCCCAGTTTCTTTCTTTTTTTAAAGATAATTTTTATTAAATTTTCCAAATAAACAACATTCAACAACAACAAAACAACAAACAACAACAAACAAACTTTCCCCATTTTATCATCTATTCAACTATTCTACTTCTCTTGCTCTGCCGAGCTTTGACTTCCCATCCTCCCATCATTCAGTTTTCTTTCCCACTCTTATCTCGCAGTTCCTTTTGGTCCACCTACTTAAAGTCAGTTCGTAGGATTTATTTCAGTCCTGCAAGTGTCTTCAAACTTCTACAGTTCTTCTCCATATAGTCCACAAATTTACTCCCTTCCTTTTGGAACCTTGTCTCTCCCTGGTTTCGGATCCCGCAGGTCAACTTAGCTAACTCTGCATAGTCAATCATTTTCGTCTGCCACTCCTCAATTGTCGGTAACTCCTGTACTTTCCATTTTTGGGCTAATAAAGTCCTAGCCGCGGTTGTAGCTAGGACTTTACATAAATAATTTTTTATCTCCCTTTGCAATCTCCTCTCCTATGAGTCCTAATAGAAAAGCCTCCGGTTTGTTGGGAAAGGTATACTTAAAAATCTTTTTCAGTTCATTATATATCATTTCCCAAAATCTTTTTACTTTTTCGCATGTCCACCACATATGATAAAATTCACCCTCTTTATCTTTACATTTCCAGCATATTTTGCTACTCATTCTATACATCTTGGCTAATTTTACTGGTGTTAAATACCATCTGTACATCATCTTCATTCTATCCCAGTTTCTAACACTGTAGTCAAGGTAACTTAGTGAGGGCAATATCAAGGAGAATTCCTATACAGTGGTGCCTCGCTAGACGAAATTAATTCGTTCTACGGGTCTTTTCTTATAGCGAAAAATTCGTCTAGCGAATCCCATAGGAATGCATTAATTTTTTAAATTGTTTTTTGCCCATAGGAACGCATTAATTGAATTTCAATGCATTCCTATGGGAAACCGCGATTCGCTAGACCAATTTTTCGTAAAACGCATTCGTCTAGTGAGGCAAGCTCCGCTCGAAAAATCCTTTCGTTAAGCGGAAATTTTGTTAAGCAGGGCATTCGTTAAGCGAGGCACCACTGTACTACTACTGAACCAAGAAAAGGATAGAGAATCTCCCTGGTGGTTTCCTAAGCCGTGCAAATACTTTGAGAGCAGCGAGACTTTTCTCTGATTGCTGGAATGTCTATACTCAGCACAACAGGCATGAACTGTCACCTCTTTGCAGTTCAGCATTGCGGAAGAGCAAAGGACCCCCGCCTTCCCTCCCCACAACTTGCAGTGGACCTTGAGCAGCTGCCATACAAGCCAATGCCTTTCCTTCTTCAGGGGGATCAGGATCAGGGCAAGCAGAAATGTGGCCAGCTACCAAGGCCAGTCAAAATTGATGGGCCCCTGATTAAAATGTGTGTGCAAAACCAGATTTGAAGTTTTCATCTCAGACAGGTGCTCAGTGTTTTTCTTCAGGCTTTTTCTCACTGAATATGTCTGACTATTGAAGTGACGGATGTGTATCTTCCACCCACTTCCTCAAATGTAGCTTAAGAATCTACATAGGGAGAAATAGTGGAACAAGCAGACTGAACTGAGGAAACATATTGGGTGTATTTTGTGTACTGTGTGTAATGAGAGGGCACTGCTCTTCTTCATTACAGCTTCGCTATGACACACATCTAAAACCACTGGAGTCTGTTATTTCAGTATTTCTCCTCTGCTATCAAAGACAGCATTCCTGCTTGTCCAAGTAATTTAATATGAACTCCATGCAATTCTTTGTTTTCAGTCCCCACTTTGTGATTGATCTTTCTGGTAAGAAGTGTGTTGTGTTTTTCTTTTTCAAGTTCTATGTTGTTCCCCACTGATTTAGAAAGGTAGTTTGGCTCTGGCATGTGTCCACTGGGGAAAGATGCCTAAGTGGAGGTGGTGAAGGATCTCTTTAATGCCTGTTAATATTTGTTTTCTATTAGCTGGCTGGATAACCTTTTGAGTGTGCTGTATTTACCAGGAGCAGTGTGAAGAATGCTGTTCTAACTATCCTGAGAAATCCCAGAAGAGAGCTGGGTTCAGTTTACGTCCCCTGGTGTGATTGTCAATTAAGAACTTGACCCAGAACATTTGAGTACTTGTCAAAGCACTGCCCTAACACCTAATTACCTGTGCTGTGATATGCCCGTATGCTTGCATAAGAAACCCGATTCCCCCAATCTTCCCAAATCTGGCCAGACTGACTTTAGCACTTTTCCTTAGTGGAGGGCACTCCATTAAATCTAGATGCACTCTTGATTTATTTTGACCTGGTCTGACTACTTGAGTATCCCAGGGGGGTGGGGCCAGAAGGCACATTCTGTGGCTACCTTGCTAAAGCTAAGCATATGTGAATCTGGTTTGTGCCTGGTTGGGAGACCGCCTAAAACCCTTGAGTTCATCACGGGGGTGTGGAGGGAGCAAAAGAAGAATGTAATAAGACAGGTATCTTTAATCTTTTCAGACCCACTCTTAACCCCAACATTCATTTGGGGACCCTTAAAAAAAATATTTTATCATATATTTGCATGATGGTGGTGTTCCTGTTGTGACCTACCTTGGATCAGACCGTGATCCTCCAGTTGAAGATTAGTGTACGTTCCCCCCTGCCGCCGCCCAGCCCCCTCGCTTCCATGTCACTTCTAAGTAAACTTGGGTCTCTCCTTTTAAAAAAGCAACCTTTGCTCCATTTCTTAAAAGGAAGATATTACTGTATGTGTTTGTGAAAACACAGTGCATCAGGCCTACCCATTCTCTTGCCCCCAGACCTTGTTTGCTTCACATTTTGAATACCCTTACTTTTATCAGAATAAATCATGCCAGTTTATGTAGACTTGTTCAGAGAAGGCTGGCTGATTCAGGAGCACCTAAATCTATATTTCAAGCTATGTTAAGAAGCCTCACACTGGCAGGCACTCTAAGCTTGTGGAATTGTTTGCTACCTATCAGAATTACTCAAGGTGAGAACCTAACTAGTACAGGGGCTTGTTGTTGTTTAGTCGTTTAGTCGTGTCCGACTCTTCGTGACCCCATGGACCATAGCACGCCAGGCACTCCTGTCTTCCACTGCCTCCCGCAGTTTGGTCAAACTCATGTTCGTAGTACAGGGGCTAGAATGTCAGATTTGGATAAATGCTCATCTAGCTGCAAAGCATGCTGAGCTGGCCCTACTAAAACAGAGTGTGACTTCCTTATAGTTTAGGCTTCATCTGAACTACTCTGCTAAAAAGTGCTGTAAAATTTATTTCAGGATCTGTGAGAGATTACACCATGAGTCGGAAAATGTGGTTAGATTAGGCTGTAAATGATTACCATGCACACATCAAATATGTTAGATCAGTGGTTCTTAACGGGTGTGACAGCGCAACCACACTGGTGTGGCAGGCAGGAGAGGATGGCAGGAAGATTCAAGAAACATTTAAGCATTTCATTGTAATATAGTATAGTACAGTGTCAAAATAATTTTTATATATATTCAACCATAAGCAGTACCCATGCCTCACTTCAAGAGGTTATTCTTCTGCAGTTCTCCACGACATACTGTACTGTTGTGAACAAGGATTTTCAAGTTTGACAACTATGAAAGACCAGAAAAGAGAAAGGCTTATTTGTGTTGATGAGGAGGTGAAAGTTTGTTTGTCTTAAATTAGACCTAATATAAATGAGATTACCCAGCATAATCAAGCACACACCTTTGTATATACTGTAGGTAAAAAGGTAAATGACCCCTGGACGGTTAAGTCCAGACAAAGGTGACTATGGGGGGCAGTGCTCTTCTAGCTTCAGGCTGAGGGAGCTGGTGTTTGCCCACAGACAGCTTTCTGGGTCATGTGGCCAGCATGACTAAACCGCTTCTGGCACAACAGGACACAGTGACGAGTGCCAGAGCACACAGAAACGCCATTTACCTTCCTGCCATAGCGGTACCTATTTATCTACTTGCACTGGCGTGTTTTCAAACTGCTAGGTTGGCAGGTGCTGGGACAGAGCAACGGGAGCTCACCCCGTCACAGGGATTCGAACCGTCAACCTTCTGATTGGCAAGCCCAAGAGGCTCAGTGGTTTAGACCGCTACCCATAGTTGCCTTTGACTGGACTTAACCTAGGCTTATTTCATATTTCAAAACCATATTTCAAAAAGTAAAACACTCCCAAAATTGTTGAGCTTTGTGGTGTATATGGTGCCGCGCGAAAATGGGTTTTTTGAGGTTGAAGGTGGCGTGAGGAGAAAACGGCAGTTGGGCTGAAGGGAGAGGAAGGGGATGGGGAGGGCAACTAACAGGTGTGTGTACACACAGAGACTGGCCCCACGTGCTGCCCACCATCCACCCTCAACGACACTCTTCTCCCGGGCCCATTGCTCCCTTTGAGGCAGCCTTGGAGACTGCCTCAAAGAGAGAGACTAGTAGTTCGGGGCTGTGTGGTGCATTAGAGCTTCAACGAAAATGCTTGTTTCCCTTGGCCTTAAGTGTTTCATGTGGTTAAGCATTTGGTCAGGATTTGCCATATTTACCTCACATATATTGTTGCAATCAATATTCTGTTTTGAGCTGCTGATTGAAGACAAATGTGGTTAACAGCTTGTGCTCATAATGTTACAGCTTTTAAAAATATCCCATTTCCAAGCACATGCTCCAACAGAACCAAGGTTGAATTCATTAGTCCCAGTGTTTGGGGTTGCAGGGAGTACTTCACTACACTGTTCACAACTCCCATTGCTCTAGGCACATTTTGTGACGGAATTTGATTAGCTCGAGCAGTTTCTGAGCTCTGGGTGCTGAACTGCGCCTAAGATTTCAGATTAAAACTGCAGAGTGGAAGGAAAGGAGGACCTTTTCCTGCCTCTCCACTTCCAGCTACTCTCTGAAGACTGGAGAAGAGACCCTCTTAAGAATAATAGGGGGGTGGGCATATGTGAAAAATGAACATAATATTTTAGCTGTGGTTCATTCATTTTCAGTTTTGTATTCTTGTTATAAAGAAGCGTGCCGAGACATTCCGTTGTTGCGCCCATAATCTAGGTTGAAGGTGCCATTTAGCTCCTAGCTTTCATATCTCAGTTTTTAACACTGCTTCACTACTCTTTAGACATAGCAGCCGAAATCTAAAAAAGGAGTTTCTTTTGTATTCTAAAGAGCTGGCTGGGAACCCAGCCCACTGGAGTATAGGAATTATAAAAAAAATTCCCCAAATCTTCTTGCACCCTCTTCCAGAGAGCCTTTTATTTTGAATTATGCACTGATGGAATTAAAACACATCCTTTTTGTAAATGTCTGGCAGTGCACATGGGATTCAGAGTTGAGTACATCTGGAATTGCGGGTGAAATTGCAGCATGGCTGAGATTCCCATTTTACAGATAAGAAAAGTGGATCAGAAGGAACAGTTTGAGCCATGGCAAGCTAGGAGAGACCCCAGTTTCCCAGAATAGGGTTCAGAAGGTAACCTTGGAAGCAGGGTGGATTTGATTTAAATCAAACTGATTTAAATCATGATTTAAATCACGATTTAAATCACTAGTCAGTAAGGCTTGATTTAAATCATAGTCGATTTAAATCACATGAAAAACTTAAATACTGTCCACTCCAAACAATCAGAAAAATATTGTTTCTATTCTATTCACTGAACTTCTTGAAACTTAGCACTGAAGGGGTTGTTTCTGTATTCATAGGTTTGTAGAACAATAGGATTAAGGTCTTTTTCTCAACTCTGTTCATGATATAACATTTTTGCTGTGAAGAAGAGGCATGTGATCTCTGTTGAGTCAAATTCAGTTTTGAGAACTGCAAAAGTAAACCAAGCATCTGTGATAATATCTTGTAGGCAGAGAATCTGCCCAATAATCTTACAAAAACCTCTGGAAGAGCATGACATTGTGAATGGATTAATGGCATTTATTTACCCCCAAAAATAAACATATACAACCTTATTCTACATAATTAAAAAACTAATCTTTATTTCATGATGGAATAACCTTTGGATGGTAATATATTTTCCTCAAAAAGCATTTTATTTTTAAAAAAATCAGATTTAAATCAAAAAAATCGATTTAAATCAAAAAAATCCGATTTTTTTGATTTTTTTAAAAAAATCATTGATTTTTATCCACCCTGCTTGGAAGGTCTACCTGGTACTTGTCTGCTGCTATGGTGGGACACAGTACTTGGCAATAAGTTATCTTTTGTTGTTGTTAACCTGAGTTAGACAATTGGTCAATTAATTCAGTACAGTACAGTATTGTCTACAGTGAATGGCAGCAGCTTTCTAGGGTTTCAGACGGGTCCTTCCCAACCCTACTTGGAGATGCTGGAGGTGGAACTTGGGACCTTCCCCTTCTGGCGTTGGATTTTGAATCCCAGTGCAAGGCATAGGAGTACAGAATAGCTGTTCTGAGCATTCTGGCCAAGCATGGAGCCGGGAAAGATTTTTAAACAGAAACCTTTTTCGAAAGTATTTGTATGTAATAGCATACTGTACAAAGTAGCTTAGAGAACCAAAGAAAAAGTATGGTAGAAAAACTTGTGTACAGTTCTGCTTTTGCATCTGCTGTCAAAAATGTGATTAAAGAATAACTTAGAGTCCTTAGAGAATATAAACGCAGGATTGGTTTTGACAACCGTCCATTCTTTATCGTTATTGGAATAACCTTCTTTCAACAAACATTCTTCAGGGATAGGTTTCTATTTTAAGCTTATGAAGAGAATATGAAAATGCAGTATTCTGTTGCTAAGATACAAACTGCAGTGTGTAAGCCTGTCTAAATGTAGCTTTTGTAAAGGTGTTTCTGAGTTCAGAACTGGTTAAGTATATTTTGCCTTACCACTACTTTCCATTGGAAAATGAGGAAGTCCAGTTGTAACAGGGTGGACACTCTAGAAATGCAGTTTTGTATGTTAAAAGCGAAAAATATTTTTCAGGCATAGTCTTGGAAAGCTCCCTAGAACAGTTGCAATGCTGGATTCCTTGAGCTCTGGCTGCCTGCTTTTGTCATTTAATACTGAACATGCAACAATAGTTAGGCTTCGTTCTCTGTGTAACATTTTAAAAAGCAAATTCTTACCTGTTCTAACAATACTTCAGCTATCTTGTTCATCCATAACTATTAGTACCGTGTTTCCCCTTTTTAAAGACGTAGTCATTATATAAGCCATAGCAGGATTTCTAAGCAATTGCGCGATACAAGCCATACCCCGAAAATAAGACATACTGATAGACCCTTCACCCACTAGCAATAACCCCCCTCCTGCCAGCCAACTCCCCCCTTAAAAATCTCTCCCCATTTTGCTGTCGCTCCACAGACACGTATTTCCTTTAAAAGCTTGTAAAAATGCACCGAACAGCCGTAGCTGCTGGCTGCCGAAGCCTTGTGATTTCTCTTCCCCGTTTCTGAGAGCATTTTTTTAAATAAAAAGATCCAAAAATAATTTTTTTAGCCAAGCTGTGTAAGCTCTACTTGGTGAAGGGGAGAAAAGTGGGGTGGGGAGGAGATGAAGGCACGAGGAAGAAAAGAGGGGCGATTGAAGAATGCAAAGGCTGTTTTCCCTTTTAGGGAGAGACCTCCGTGCGCGCGTCTGTCTCTCTCCCCCCCCCTGCGTCTCTCTCTCTCTCTCTCTCTCTCTCTCTCTCTCTCTCTCTCTCTCTCTCTCTCTCACACACACACACACACACACACACACACACACAGCCCACCTCTCGCTTCCCCCCACCTTTCCCTAAATTCCCTTCCATTCAATGCACGTTGATTTCCTCTTAACGGGAATCTCCCGTGTCTGATTGTTGTCTCATTGCTTTTACCGGGCATAAAGCAGCCTTTTAAAAATCCTGCTGCAGTTTTCTTTCTACCTTATGCTGCTTGGTTGTCTGTGGAGCTGCCCCTTTAAGGATTTGTAAGTAGTCTGGATCGCAGTCCTTGCCTTGGGGACTTTTATTTATTTATTAAGGACTTTTTCCTTCGCTGTTTGCGAGCTGCTAAAAGGAGCTGCTAAACGCTGCTTTACACAAAAGTTAAACTGCCGGTCCTAACAACACGTGCTTCCTCACCTCGCTGGCTCAATTGCTTCTCAATTGCTACCATTTACCAAGTCAGCAATCTTAATTGCTGCTTAGCTGGCTTCTTTGTTCTCAGCAGGTAGCTTCTTTGCTATCAGTGATAGCACTGCAAAGTGCTATGTTGTTGGAACTTCAGACAGTCTTGCAGTCTTGGGCAGCTGGCTGGTAGAGATCCTTACTTGCTTTAGGTATAGGCTACTGCTAGGACTGTATCACACAGATAGATTCCATTATACTGGTTTAGATTTAAGAAGCTCCAGTGTAGCAGATTGCTATTAAGTGAGTCCCCACCTTGGAGGAGAGAGCGAGCAGCCCTTCGCGAACATCCCAGGGCCGGGGAGAGAGGGCTGCACCAGGGACGCACACACCTCCCTTCCCTCAGACTCGTAATAAAAATACCGGTACCAGTAAGACATCCCACCAAAAATAAGCCACCCTGTGGTTTTTTGAGAAAAAAAAGTAATAAGACGGTGTCTTAAAAAGGGGGAAACACGGTAAGATGACTAGGCTGTGTACACACTGTAACTTAGAGCACATTCAAAGCACATTTCTCCCCTCAAAGAATTCTAGGCAATGCGGTTTGTTAAGAGTTGCTGAGAATTGTAGCTCTTTGAGGGGTAAACTACAGTGCCCACAATTCTTTTTTTTTGGAGGGGGGGGGACATGTGATTTGAATGTACAGTGGTACCTCGGTTCTCGAACATAATCTTCTTGCACTCAGCGGAAGCCGCAGCGCACGTTTGGGTTACGAAATACGTTCGAAAATGGAAGCATTTACTTCCGGGTTTTCAGTGTTTGGCTTCCGAAATGTTTGACAGTCGAGGTGTTCGGGAACTGAGGTACCACTGTAATTTAAAGGTATATGTTGTTCATGCAGCCTTACCTTAGGCCCTGTTAGACGAGCTTGTTTGGGCTCACCTTACTCATCCCTTCCTCTCTTGTGTGCAAATTCCCCTGGCCTCTTCTTCCTAGGTATGCTCAATTTTGATCTGTAAGCCCTGGCTTTGGTACTTAAACAGAGCCTTGTTCCATTAAGAGCTTTGTGTACTCTGTCTCCAAACTTCCAAATTCTGTAAAAAAGAATGCCCAAATGTGCTTGTAAACACAAAACTTAAATGGATCTACACTGCATAATTTTGCTCACAAGACGGAGGAGGGTTTGGGGTTTTTTTATTTTTGTGTGGGGAGAATTTTTGGGGTGGGAGAACATAAGAAGAAAGGTAGAAGGAATGTTTAGGTCCAACAAAGGTAGCCTGATAGATTAATTAAAGAAAAAAACCCTAGAGAAATAGTAGATTGAACTAGGGGAACCTAATGTTAACATTGTTCTTGAAATGTCATTGTCAGGCATCAGAAGAGGCCTCGCTGCGAGCTTTGGAGAGTCTAATGACAGAGTTTTTCCACAATTGCACTACTAATGAAAGGAAGCGTGAGATTGGTAAGCTCAGTATCATTCCCCCATTCTCCAAACTCAGAACCAAATGGCTTTGGCTAGGCATGACAACTGAAAGGAAGGCATCAGGTTGCCTAGTTAAAATCTGTGGGTTTTATCCAGCTAAGATATTCTCTGAGTAGTTCTACCATTGGATGCAACCCAGTGTATATTGTTTTAGATGTCCACTTCATTTCATATTTCACTGCATGCTTAAAGCTCTTTGAAAACAACCAGAGCTTTTGGAAACACATAGCCTAGGCCTCCCTTGACTGGAGGACAGATGTCATTTGGATGATCAAAGTACCAATATCTGTGCTTAAGTGCTTGATCAAGCCTTGCTTAGTAGCCCCCCAAAACCTGAATGAATGGATGTGTTACAGTGCCCCTTGAGCTGTGAATTAGTGAACTACTCAGAATGAATTGTTACTACTTCAAGCATTTCCTACATGATGTGCTGTCATAGAGGTGGGGGTCCCCAACATGGAACCCATGGGCATCACAGTGCCCTCAGATACCCTCTCTCTGACACTGCCAAGGCCTCCCGTCTTGCTCCAAATCTTTGTATTATCTTTAATAATTATAATAATAATTTATTATTTATACCCCACCCATGTGGCTGGGCCTCCCCAGCCACTCTGGGCTGCTTCTGACAAAACATTGTTGTTGTCGTTTAGTCGTGTCCGACTCTTCGTAACCCCATGGACCAGAGCACGCCAGGCACTCCTGTCTTGCACTGCCTCCCGCAGTTTGGTCAAACTCATGTTGGTAGCTTCGAGAACACTGTCCAACCATCTTGTCCTCTGTCGTCCCCTTCTCCTTGTGCCCTCAATCTTTCCCAGCATCGGGGCATTTTCCAGGGAGTCTTCTCTTCTCATGAGGTGGCCAAAGTATTGGCGCCTCAGCTTTAGGATCTGTCCTTCCAGTGAGCACTCAGGGCTGATTTCCTTCAGAATGGATAGGTTTGATCTTCTTGCAGTCCATGGGACTCTCAAGAGTCTCCTCCAGCACCATAATTCAAAAGCATCAATCCTTCGGCGATCAGCCTTCTTTAAGGATCTAGCTCTCACTTCCATACATCACTACTGGGAAAACATTAAAATAAAGTAATCCATCAAACATTAAAAGCTTCCCTAAACAGGGCTGCCTTCAGATGTCTTCTAAAAGTCTGGTAGTTGTTGTTCTCTTTGACATCTGGTGGGAGGGTGTTCCACAGGGTGGGTGCCACTACCAAGAAGGCCCTCTGCCTGGTTCCCTGTAACTTGGCTTCTCGCAATGAGGGAACAGCCACAAGGCCCTCGGCACTGGACCTCAGTGTCCGGGCAGAACAATGGGGGTGGAGATGCTCCTTCAGGTATACTGGACCGAGGCCGTTTAGGGCTTTAAAGGTCAGCACCCACACTTTGAATTGTGCTCGGAAACGTACTGGGAGCCAATGTAGGTCTTTCAAGACTGGTGTTATGTGGTCTCGGCAGCTGCTCCCAGTCTAGCTGCCACATTCTGGATTAGTTGTAGTTTCCAGGTCACATTCAAAGGTAGCCCCACATAGAGTGCATTGCAATACCCTGTTTCTCATATTTTAAGACATACCCATAAAATAAGCCATAGCAAGATTTTAAGCATTCAAGGAATATAAGCCATACCCCAAAAATAAGACATAGTGATAGGCGCAGCAGCAATGCCGGCCGCGGCAGGAGGAGGAGGAAAAAAATAAGACATCCCTTGAAAATAAGTCATAGTGTGTTTTTTTGAGGAAAAAATAAATATAAGACATGTCTTATAATATGAGAAACACGGTATTCCAAGCGAGTGATAACTAGAGCATGCACCACTCTGGCAAGACAGTCCGTGGGCAAATAGGGTCTCAGCCTGCGTACCAGATGGAGCTGGTAAACAGCTGCCCTGGACACAGAATTGACCTGTGCCTCCATGGACAGCTGTGAGTCCAAAATGACTCCCAGGCTGTGCACTTGGTCCTTCAAGGGCACAGTTACCCCATTCAGGACCAGTGAGTCCTCCACACCGGCCTGCCTCCTGTCCCCCAAAAAGAGTACTTCTGTCTTTTCAGGATTCAACCTCAATCTGTTAGCCACCATCCATTCTCCAACCGCCTCCAGACACTCACACTTTTGGAGACAATGACTCTTAAGGAGACTGGCTTGTTTGAGGGTTTTTACTCTTCTGAGGATTGCCAGTAGTTCTTCTGTGAAATTAAGATTTTATGGTGCCAGCAACAATGTTTTACATTTCTAGGTGCGTCACCGGGGCCCCAAAAGGTCAGGTACCCCTGCCTTATAGACTCTGTGCCTTGTTTTACTTAATAGATGCAAAAGCGGAAATGTACAAATGAAATTCAGAAAGTATGTGTGAGTTATTTCACTTCTTGTGGAACTGCAAAACTGTCTCTGTTAAGTTCTTACTTCCTCCCACTTGCTGCTGCCTCATGCATCCATTTCAGCATGGGAATAATCTGCATACCACAATATGCCCCCAGAGGACTCTTTCAAAAGAATTTTTCTCTGCGGGGAGGCATGAGCTAGGTTCAGAGCCATTATCTTTGGGTATCCAGTCATTTGAAGGGTGATTCAAGTCTGACGTGAACCATAATGAGAACCTATTATCCTTCCCTTGACTCCCTTGGATAAGTTGTTTTGAGTCAAATTTAGATGCAGAGGTTGACCCACCTCTTTAAATGTGCAGTTGGCGCAATCATGTGTAAAGCAGGAGTTCTAATTTTAAGAATGAAAGGCGTACACGAGGAGGAAGAGGAGTTGAAATTGCTCCCCCTCCCTCTACAGGTTACCTCACCCCACAATCTTGTCTTCCAGAAGTACCAGAAATGAACCCGGCATAAGCAGTGGACATGGAGAGAGACTAGTACCTCTTACCTATGTCTTCCTTTGTTCTCAAAACAGAACGCACACAGGACACACACCCTTTCATTGCTTGACATGTGATCAGGTCAGGGCTGCAATGAAAGAGACCAGTCTTACAGCACCATCATGTCTAGTGTGATCCTTGGACCTGCCAGACTCCCATGTCTGTTACCTAAATACAGAAGCCTGTTGTTTCCTTTAGAAAGCGGCTTGGCCTTCCCTGCTTTCCACCATTGGATGATAAACACAGAGCTAGCAGTCCTAAGCTTCCTTACTTTTATGTTCAGGAAGGTAGTAAACTACATTTTGTACTCCAGGTTGCCCCAAAGTCCAATTGCATAATAACCTGTGAACCCTTCCCCGCCCCCTTTGTAAGGTGCAGTTTATTTGGAACAAGCTATTGAATTGCCAAATGACTTGAAATTCTATGAATTTTAACACAGTTTTTTGGTTGTTGTTTTTAACCAGAGGAGCTCCTGAACAACTTTGCCCAGCAGATTGGCGCCTGGAGATTCTGCCTCTATTTCCTGTCGAGCACAAGAAATGACTATGTAATGATGTATAGTTTGACAGTGTTTGAGGTAAAGTACTAGGCAAGGGTAAACTTGCTCAAAGCATGCCTCTTATAAGTTCTGTTTCACTCAGTTAACTCTGTTGTGGTGATAATTCGAGCTAGTCCAGGGCTATGGATGGCCCTGGTTCCCCAGATGGTATTGGACTGTAACTCCCATGAGCCCTAGCCAGCATGGTTGCGGGTGATAGGTACTGTAGTCCAATAACATCTGGGGACCCAAGGTTGGGAAAGGCTGCCTTAGATTATTCTTCCGTTATACCATCAGATTATTTGCTCTGTGTTTAATGACAGCTTTTTGCACTATGAGTACTTCCCATTCCATCAGCAGAGATGATGAGTTTGAATTGATTTTTGAAACCCTGATTTAAAGATAGGAAATGTTGGGTCACCTGTTATTCTTACAGATGAGTTTTCCTTTTGGCAGACAGATTTCCATTATCTTGTTTATTTATTGCATTTAATGAAATAATTCCCAAGAATTTCAGTCTAGCCTTAGTATTAATGATCACCATTAAAAATATCCCTTGTTTTTTTGTTAGCTGCCTTAAAAGGTTAATTTTTTTCTACTCTGGCCATGAACAGGGGCATGCTATAGGAGCCAGTTAGTAGGGTTACGATTTCCCCTCCTTACTAACTAGGAATACATTGTTCAATTGTAAGCAAATATTTTACTGTTTAATGCCATTACTAAGTAAATATTCTGAAGTCAGCATTTTTCTTGATTTGGTATTATGGCCTCTAGATTTAATATCATGACTGTCAGCTCTTAACAGTAGCTGTAAGCAAGATATTTCAAAGATCCCAAGTTTGGTACAAAATGACACCTCACTTTCTTTTGTTCTTCCCCCAGAACCTGATTAACAAGATGTGGCTTGGGGTCCCGTCACAAGATAAAATGGAGATTCGCAGCTGCCTGCCCAAGCTTCTTTTGACTCACCACAAAACTCTGCCTTACTTCATTAGGAACAAACTTTGCAAAGTCATTGTGGATATTGGCCGGCAAGACTGGCCAATGTTCTACCATGACTTCTTTACAAACATCTTACAGGTAAGGCAGTTCCTAGAAAATCTTTGACTGAAGTTGGCTTTCTTGAATGTTTCCAAATGAAAACTTTGAGAGAAGAAATGATGGCCTAATATGTCAGTACTGTTTCAGTTTTCTTGTAGAAGGGGAAACCAAAGGATAGAATTGTGATGTGTTTCCTAAAATTCCATTAATTCTATTAAAGCCTGGCTTGACATATAAATATATCATCTTCAGTTGCCTAAAATCCGCTAACTTTTAGTTCTAGTATAAGCTGGTTAAGAGAGTATGCTATGAACCCAAGTGCCATAGCTAAAATTTTCAAAGTTACTGTTAGAATTATGTGATATATACTGCCCTCAGAAAACAGCATTTTATAAATGCACGTAATATTAGAATTGCCATATCACAGGGAGCTAGTATTTTCAAGCAAATGATTAAAAATCTGTACTATTGCTTAGATAGGCTTCACACATTGCTTATTCTGGCATGGCAGTCCATCTCCATGTCAGGAAAAGCAGGTATTGTGTTATGTGAGAACAGTCTTGTCAATGTCTGTCAACTTTGCATAGCCGTTACACCTAATGTATGTCCCCCAAGCAAAGAAATCTCATTATTGGTGCCACTTACATGTTACAACAGAGTGCATCACTGGAGGACCAATTCCTGTATCATGCTGGTACCATTTTTTGCTTTCTTTTCTCATTCAATATTCCAGGTAATTTTTGCCCTGCAGAAGCTTCCCTGTTCAAAAACACCGTAGAGATAAGGCTAAATTTTTTGCCCCCCTCTTTAGAACTCTGTAGTTTATCTTCCATCTTCAAAGAAGCTGTTGTCTGCTAATACTTAAACCTGACTTTCCTAACAGTTGATCCAATCCCCTGCGACAACTCCACTTGGGCTGATCATGCTGAAGACAACATCGGAAGAGTTGGCATGCCCACGGGAGGACCTCAGCATAGCAAGGAAGGAAGAGTTGCGCAAACTGCTCCTGGAGCAGGTTCAGACTGTCCTTGGGCTTCTCACAGGTTAGTGGAAATGACAGACATGTGGTGGTGGAGGGGGCAGCACCCTTGTATAATATCAGACCCTGGTGAGACAAAGGTCATAACTTCCTCTGACTTAAGATTACAGCACAAATTTTAATTTAAGCAAACGATATGGAGCTCTCTGCTGCAAGGCATGTACTGAGTTCCTCCCTCGGGCTTGGAACAATGCTTTCACCGGGTGCAGGAACAGCCTTAGTTTACATGAAACTGTTACTCAATGTGGTATAATGGGAACTCTCATGCAGTTGCTGGGGATTTTGCTCTTTTTTCCTGATAGGTATTTTGGAAAGCATCTGGGATAAGTACAGTGTCACTGCTGCCACTCCACCACCATCTCCAACTTCGGGAGAAAGTGGTAAGGTTTGAGCTAATCCTTAATGATTTTTGAACTGTGGATTAAGACCTAGCTATGTGGGAAGCACTATGAGAAGTTGTTGTCCATTACAGAAAAGAGATTCCTTTCTCAAGCTGTAGGGGGGCTGCTGCAGTACAACACCTTTTTACTCTGTAAACCATATTGAAAAGTGTCCATGGTGTGCAATCATTGCCCTAGTTCCCTGGCTGGAAAAGGAACCTTATTGTAGATTCCTGCCTTATGATCCAGGGCTTCTGACACTTACCCCAACAATGTGGCAAGGAGCCATGCTGCAGTGGCACTCTGGCTGCTTGGGCAATGTTGTAAAGAACCCTTCTGATGACGTGCATTCATTCATTCATCTCATTCTTGGCAGATGTGCCATTTATAATGCTTGTGAGCGTGTGCCAGAATGTGGCGATTTATACCTGTTCGCTTCAAAAACTGAGAGGAGTAATACAACTTACCATACTTTTCTGTGTATAAGACACCCCCTGTTTTGGAGGACTCAAATTTAAGAAAATGGGGGGAGATGGCACAGAGTTGTTGAGCTTTTTTGGGGGGAGGATTACCCAGGGTTGTTGAGCTTTTTTTAGGGGGGAATGCCGAAAATTGCCCACCCGCACATGTCAGAATTTCCACCTCCCGCCTGTCGCAACGGCAACCAGTCAACACCGCCCATTGACACAGCAACCAATAACACACACAATGGCTACTGACGGTTGTGGCAGCAGCCAATCAAACGTCCACCCTATGCACTATCCATGTATAAGAAGACCCCCACTTTTTAGCATGATTTTTAAAGAAACAAACATAGTCATTTACACGGAAAAGTAGGGTAGTTCACGTAACTGAAAAACTTAATCATGCTGAATAAATTCTGTTCAGACTAATGCATGATTTACGGTAAATGGGGAGAAGCTTGGTAGACTTCTCTGTGTGCTTAGTTAAACCTCATCATATCTTTCAAACATACAAAAGGGAATGGCTGCTCAGAAAAAATGCACCTGGAAAGAGATGCTTCATCAGGGGACTTCAGTGTGCAGCTGTGAACTGCTAAATGCCATGAAGGTTGAAAAATGTTGGGAAGTTTGGGAACCTCAATCTGATCCTCTGCACAAACATGCTTGTGAGCAGCTTGCTGTAAGCTGCAGCTGAAACTTCAGTCTGTGAAATAGTGGGTGGAAAGTCAGAAATGATAAAACATAGTGTCTAAAAATGTGAGCAGGGAGTTGAGATGTCCCTGATTCGAATTTTGCCTCAACTAGAACCTTGACTAGCTGGATGTTACGCAACCTCACCACCACCTACATGTATTCTGAAGTTTAGGGATGCTAATGCTTGTCTAACTTAGTGTTGTTAGTATCACCAAGAGAAAATATGTGAACTGCTTTGAACAGTTAAGCGTGTTATATGAATGTTAAGAGATCTGACTTGCTATAATCAGTGATCTTGGACCAGCCGCTATCCTTTCGCTTCACCTACCCCACAGGGATGGGACTGGAATAAAAACAAGTCTGTTTGAATAAAGGACAGGGTTGTCTTGTAAGAATTTCAAGTGACAGAAGTATGAATGATAATGCTGATGTTTCCATTTATCATTTCTCTACACTAGTTTGTTGTTGAAGAATACTTTTCCAATTTTACAAGTTTGTGTGTGTGTGTGTGTGTGTGTGTGTAAAACATATATATTATATTTGTAAAATGTCACCATGAGCTCCATGGAGGAAAGATGGGATAAAAATATACTAGGTGGTGGTAGATCCCGACCACAGTTTACCAGATCTGTGTTTCCTGGTTTGTGTGCCAAAATGGCCAAAAGCTCTGCACCAAAAAGAGCTTGGTTCTGATCCATGTGAATTCTGCAAAGTAGACGGTTGTCGATCTTCCCTTCCCCAGGTGACCTTTTAAGTAGCTTGTTGCAGAGTCCCAGCACAGCCAAACTATTGAACCAGCCAATCCCCGTCCTTGACACAGAGAGCGAGTACATTTGTTCCCTGGCACTGGAGTGCCTAGCCCACCTCTTCAGCTGGATCCCTCTATCTACGAGCATCACCCCTTCCCTCCTCACCACCATATTCCATTTTGCCCGCTTTGGCTGCGACACCCGAGCCAGGAAGATGTCCTCCCTCAATGGCAGCAGCCAGAACTCTGTCTTGAATCAAGAACATGGCCGGCTTGGGGTGCTTGCCATGTCTTGCATCAATGAACTGATGTCAAAGAACTGTGTGCCTGTGGAGTTTGAGGAGTACTTGCTGCGGATGTTCCAGCAGACGTTTTACCTCTTGCAGAAGATCACCAAGGAGAACAATGCCCATACAGTGAAGAGTCGGCTGGAGGAACTGGACGAGAGGTAAGGGAGAGCCAGCCCAGACTAATCGATATTGTTGATCTTTTCTGTTTACTGCAAGGTGGTCTTTACTGACTTCTTGTCATGCATGGTGTGTCTAATCACCTTTTTTCAGAGTCCCGTGACGAAGAAGGAAGGGTGGGCAGGTAGGTGTGACCAGGTACGTTGGCTGTGGGAGGCTGACGTTGCAAAGCGACTGTGGTGTTTGTATTCCTTCTTCCTCTCTCCCCCACCCCCGTTCATTACAGTTTGGCTGCAGGTCTGAGGTTGTACAAGATCTGAATTTGCCTTCATTCGATTGTTGCTGAAAGCAGCCAAAGAGACATAGTGAGGTAAAAGGGTCTTCCTTTTCTATCTGGCCTCTTCTGTCAAATTCCAAACAGATGGGGATGCTAATTGTAGGCATGAAATCATTCAGAACTCTTAGAGGTTTTAAAGTAACTTAGGAGAGCTGCAGTGGCTTGTGCTATTGAACCAGCTTTGCAAAATAAGTTGGTTTTTCTGTTCCTTTAAATACATATAGATTTACTTGTACTCTTTTTAAACAAGAGACTAGTAACCTTGGGTCACATCCACACTATACATTTAAAGCACATTCAATGCACATTTAAAGCACTTGACTCCTCCCAAAGAATTCTGGGAACTACCGTAGTTTTCTCCTTGGAGAGCTGCACTTCTCAGTACCCTTAACTAACTGCAGTTCCCAGGATTCTTTGGGTAAAGCCATGTGTTTTAGATGAGTGCTGAATGTGTATTAAATGTATGCTGTGGGATCTGCCCTTGGGGAAGTCAAGTTTGTTTGTTTTTTAAACAGAAATGTACTGAGAAAACTTTGGGCTGCTTTTGTCAATGACTTTTGACAATCAAGCAAAAATATCTTGGCTTTCTAGAGGAGCTGTTGAAGTGGAAACTGGCAGAGATGGTTATAGGATTCAGCACTCCTTGTGCTTCAAATTGCTGCCAGAGAGGGATTCCAGGGATCTATTGGTGCAACTGACAATATCGTTTGTTTCTACAAATGTTTCTACAAAAGACCTTCTTTGGAGGTCTTTAAGCGGAGGCTTGATGGCCATATGTCAGGAATGCTTTGATGGTGTTTCCTACTTGGCAGCGGGTTGGATTGGATGGCCCTTGTGGTCTTTTCCAACTCTATGATTCTATTAATGTTCCTGGAAGGCTAACGTCAAAAACAAGAAGTAGTGGCGTTATAAGTCAGTACTAGCCTATGTTTGTGCTTGAGAGGGTTGACTTTTCTTAGGCTGTGAGCACCTGGAGAGCATCCAGCCTAGTCATACCTTATCCAATTCCCAGTTTTTTCTACACCCACTCACCCCAATCTTTTACCTAATACAGTGGTCCCTCGACTTACGAATTACTCGACATCCGTAGGTTTCGACTTACAAACGGGACAAATGGCCACACGCTTACGGATTTTTCTACATCCGAACGGAAACCGTTGGCGGTTTTAAATGCGGTTTCCTCGACTTACAAATTTTTCCGAATACTTTTTTCCTATGGGAAACCGCATTTCGACTTCCAAACTTTTCGACCTACGAATGTGCATTCGGAACAGATTAAGTTTGTAAGTTGAGGGACCACTGTATACGATCTTCCTTCTTTCCTAGTAGACACTTCTGCTGCAAAGGAGAGGGCACATTATGTAAAACATCTGCTAGGTCCTACATGTCACTAGTAACCATGCTGTGCTTTTTTTTTTTATGTGGATTAGCTGAACTGAGTATTAAACTTGTGAGCAGCAAATCAAATGTGAGCCGGCGTCTCAAATTTCCTTCATATTTGGGGGGAAAGTCTTCCTATTGTGACTTTCTGGCCTACTTTTTCCTCATTCACTACATAAAATCTACCTGCCCAGTTCTTCTTAACACTTCCACCACCCAGTGCTCTATATTTCAGGAGCAGGTTGGACTTTGCCAAATCCTGGTATAGAGAGCTGCTGTAAATTGGCCTTTCTGAGTTAGAATGACGGTTCTAAGTTTTAATTCTCTTGGTGGCCTCAAGGAATCCATTTCCCCCACATCTGATACTTGGAGCGTCACAATACCTGTCTAAATTTCGGGACCGATCTAAGGACCCCCAGGATAATAGACATGAAGCAAGTTGAGCGTGTGAAAGAAATGTTCGGCAAATAACAATTATTGTATTATAATTTTGTCTCTCTTTCAGAGGCACTTAAAGTACAAAATGAAAGATGTTAAGACTACCAGTAAAGTTGTCCAGGTCTCTGAGTGTGCTGTGCACCAAGGAACTCTTTTTAAGTTCTGTGGCTAGGAAAAAAGACAACTTGAGGAATTTGTGTGTGTATCTCTGTTTTGCAGTGTTCTTTTAATAAGCTTCCCCTCTCCCAAGATCTGGAGGGTTTTGCAGCTGTGTGATTGTTCTGCCTTCAGGTGGGGACTCGACTTGAACAGTGATGGAGCACCAGCAGGCTTCCGAATGTTCTTGGGCTCCAACTCCCATCAACGCCAGCTAGCAGGGCCAATGGGCAGAGGCAATGGGAGCAGGAATCCCTGGACTATAAAGTTTTTTGGGGAAGAGAACAGCTTTGTTCTTCGCTGCCAGAGCCCTGTGTTCTTTCATAATTCAGTACCTTGATATTAGAAGATATTAGTTGTGCTATAGATGGATCCACTGGGGTCATTTGGTTTCCAGACGCACCACCCCTTTCCCCCCAACCATCATTCCCTGTTAAGGCCAGCTTTGAAAGTCCTTCTGGTTTCGAAAATTGGCATGCTATGTGGCATAGCGGGCTGTGGCTTGAGATGCACAACTATGTTTCAGCTAACATAGGTGACAGCGAAATACATAATGGGATTTCTTAGCAGAAGGTTTGAGTTGGTATTTTGACAAAAGCCAAAGTTGCCGTTGACGAGAGAATCTCTTTCTTGCTATGTTTCAGGTAATAATGGAATGAAGGGTTTCCTGCCGTGTAGGTAATTTCTGTAGGGATTTAATTTAATTGCTTTTAAAATGGCTGCAAAATGTGTTATTTAATGAAAGAGGTATGAAGTAAATTTAAATGTTTCAGTGCTTCTGTTGCTTCTGTCAGTATTCAGATTGACTTGATCAGGTTTTCTCTCGTCTTTCCCTTGTAGTTACATAGAGAAGTTTACTGACTTTCTGCGCCTCTTTGTGAGTGTCCACTTGAGGAGGATCGAGTCCTACTCCCAGTTTCCCGTGGTTGAATTCCTTGCATTGCTGTTCAAGTATACGTTTCATCAGGTACAGCACTGGCATGTCTCTTCTCCTTAATCCAGCTTTGTTTAGAGTTGATTATCCTATAAGGTTTCGCCTGAAAACACTCTGTCAGGTTTTTACTGCATTTGAATTAAAAATGTTACTCTTGCATTGCAAAATAGCAGCAATTCTGGTCTCCAGATTGACTGATTGACTGCTGAAAGCTCTGGGTGCATATGGAAATATTATATTGAGTACCACACAACACAGAGGTCTTGACCGAGATCAAATCTCGGTAGCTGTTTTGGTTTCCAGGAAAACAAAAATATGGAGCAAATGAGACATTTTTTAGTTTTGATTTTAAAAATGTACCTTTTATTTGGACCAGCTTTTCTTTCAAATGCAGGATGCAAGCATTTGAATCTCTCAGGCTTGTTCAAAGATATGGGGAATGAGTCGCTTTTGTGCCAGGATATGGTGTTTGCATATATTGTTTTGTCTCTGCATTGTTGGGTTTTTCCCAGCTCCAGGGTACAGTAAGAAAATTTAAAACAGAACCTAAATATATTAAAAAAGAACATATGCATTACTCCCTCTTCAAACCCCAAGGGGTTCTCAGAGCAACTGGTCATGAAAATAAGAATTAAAAGACTCAACAAAATTGGGACCTAAAAACTTATCAGAATGTTTTAACAACCAATTCCTCTTCCAGGGAACTCTGGGAATTGTAGCTCTGGCAGGGGAATAGGAGTCTCCAAACAATTCCCAGCACCCTTAACAAACTGGTTCACATAATTCTTTGGGGAAGCCACAACCGTTTAAAGTGGTTTGATTCTGCTTTAAATGTATGGTGTGAATGTGGTCTAAGGTGACATTAGGAGGGAGGCAAGGAAGAGAAGCTCCGTTGTCTATCAAGTGCCTATTACAATTCTCTCTCCATATTCAGTTTGTGCTACTGTTAAAAATTGTCTGTTGACTTCCATGTTTCAGCCTACCCATGAAGGCTACTTCTCCTGCTTAGACATCTGGACTCTCTTCTTGGACTACTTAACCAGTAAGATAAAGAGCCGTCTGGCAGATAAAGAAGCAGTTCTAAACAGGTAAGCAAGATTGGCAGTGCAGTGGAAGATCCCTTGCTCACTTGCTCACAGCTTTTCCTGCTGCTTCTTTCCTTCCCTGGGCATCATTTTGAAGGGTGGTTTTTGTTTTTTGTTTTTTTAAGGCTTGTCCTTTTTCTAGCAACTTGGGATATAATCCTCTGGTTGCCCTTGCTCTGCGCGGAGGCATTCAGGATTGCAGCGGAAAAGGCCAGCTTTATTTTTACTTGCTGTTGTTCTCACAGAGTCCATTTGGGTGCACTGCACTGGGCACAGTGGAGAGACGCTTGCATTCAGATATGTTTCTAAGCTAGAAATGAAAGCCTGATCTACCAAACTTGCTGCAGAATGATGTGCCAGAATGGACTGTACCATTTCACATCACTGTAGCTTGGGGCGGGGGGTATTTTGAATACTCTCCCACATATATAAGTTGTTGTTTTAAAGCACCATAAAGTTAAAAATCAAACTGGCATTCAAGGAATATTAGTTCTATCTCAAACTAGCTTTCTAGTTTTTGACCCTTCCCCCCATATAGGAGCATTCAGAAAAAGTAACACCCCTTCTCACGTCCCATTCTATATGAAGAGGGGTAATCCATTTTGCTGCTTTGTACAGCTGCGTATGCAGACCTAATGTAGTGGGAAATGAAACACTCCTTAACCGCTTCAGCCCAAATCTCACTGGCTTGGATTAAGGAGATTGGCAAACCAGAAAGGATTAGTTGCTCACAGAGGGAGTTTGCTACTTGTAAGAATGCAAGAAGAGGGAAGTTGCATCATTATTTCCGGACGTGTTTCTTTTTAATACAACTCTTACAGCTGTCATAGGGGCAGGAAGTTGTAGAGCTGTCATAGGGACAGGAAGTGTTTACCTATAAGCGTAAGTGTGCTTAAACCACAGGAACAGCATTTGAGGCTTCCTGTCCGTTGTAGTTTAAGCCTCTTCCCAGCAGAGCCTCATGTACAAATCACCTAGTCTGGGTGCTCCTGCCAGCCTCCCAGTTCAGATGACATCCTGGCCTGACCCTATTCCTTGCTCAGACTCTCCGCGTGCTTAAGATAGAGAGCTCATTCAATGCAGTTGTTTGTCCCTTGAAATGGTCTGCAGGAAGGGATTTGGGAGCACACCTTGGGTTTGCATGCTCAGTCCCCTCAGTGGAAGGGAAATGTTGGTTCGAATACAGGATCTTGGGGTTTAAATCTCCCCAGACTGCACGTTCAAATAACCACACTGAGAAGAGCATGAGAGCGTGTAAGATAAGATGTCCGCAGACTCCCTCAAAGCAGGTGGGGGTGGGAGAAATACATTTTTAGCTTGTTCACCTGCGTTTTGCATATGCTGGAGGGTGCTTTTTCTCAATGCTTATGAAAGAATAGTGGGACAGCAAGTACTTCCTGCAGCTTGCTATGTCACTGCTGGGGCTGATGTCACTCAGTGGTGTGTTGCTTTTTTATTTTTGTTTTGCAATTGGGGAGCTTCGTGAGAAAATAGGCTGAGTTCTGCATTTGTTCAGGCAGTAAACACCACATTTCTCAGAAGGGCAGTCTTTAAAATGAAGCCATACCTGGAAATGTTGTAACGGTATTTGCGGTTTTGTAGGAAAGGGCATCAGTTCCTTGTGCATGACTGGGGTTCTGGGCATTTAAAAATACAGAATGTATATCTGTATTTGGTTCCTGCATCAGGAAAAGCAGACTTCTGCAACCTGTATGGGTTAAGCAAGTCAAACCAATTTTCATAGTACAGTGGTGCCTCGCAAGACAAATTTAATTCGTTCCACGAGTCAATTTGTTTTGCGAAAAATTCGTCTTGCGAATCGCCATTTCCCATAGGAATGCATTGAAATTTCTTCTTTTGCCCATAGGAACGCATTAATTAAATTTCAATGCATTCCTATGGGAAACCGCAATTCGCAAGACGATTTTTTCACAAAACGAATTCGTCTCGCGTGTCATCATCAGATCACCATCAGATCGCAAAACGCATTTGTCCTGCGAAAAATTCGTCTTGCACGGCATTCGTATTGCGAGGTACCACTGTATTTATTTGCATAACATTCTGGCTGTGGGGAAGAGTGGAGAGCATTGTTAGGAAACTAATAATACAGTACAGTTCAACTTCTGCCTATTGAGATTTCATTGACACACTTTCCTAGCATATCTTTGAAGCTGTCAAGGACTAAAGTTTTGCTTGTTTTTAACAAGAAAAGCTAAACATCTCAAGGTGATAAATATCTGGTGTGAGTATGGTGCATCAGTACTGTAGATATACCTCAAGTTACAGGGAACACTTTTATTTTGAAATTCAAACCAGCAGCATTGCTAAATCGCGACTTGAATTTGACCTTATAACATAGATTCCCTCCCTCCGGAATATACAAACAAACTTTCACTCCAAATTGCTCCTTTTGTGTGTGTGTGCTTTCTCTCACTCTTAAAAGTGCCCAGGCCTGTGAGAGTGCAGGTTGAGCTAACCCTGTGGAAAACAGGCGTGGAAGTGTAGCCTGGATTTGAAATGGAACTTAGAATGACAAATAAAAGAGAGAAACAATATATATGGATGTAGCACAGTGAATCTGAGACTTTAAGATGTTGTCAGAAGCATGAAGAGTGTGTGCAAAAGAATGAAGTCAGAGAAGATGAACAGATGATGTATTAGGGCAGCTTCCCCACCCTAGTATGGCCCAGATGCTAAAGGACTAAAACTCCCATCATCTCTGACTATTGGACATCGTGGCTGGTCTGGAAACATCTGGAGCACAGCTAGTTAGGGGAGGCAGCACCAGGGCATGTACACACTTAGCAATCAGATTTGATTATGCATAACGGAATTCCTTTCTGAATAGCTCAATTGTCCTCATATTTAAATGAAATGTTGCTTTCTGCCAAGGCCTTAGTGAGAACTTCCTCTCTCACACTTCGTTTAGCAATGACTTATCTTGAATAAAGATGTGGTGTCAGACCAAGGGATAATAAAACTTATTTTTCAGATATTACCTAGGAATTTAAAAGAATTAAACATTCTTTGTGTTCTTGATACAATGAACACTGGGGGTGATATTCAACTAGGTCTGATTCAAAGTCGACTCATTGGAATTAATGGTTATGACTAAATTAGTTCCATTAATTTTCCTAGGTCTACTCTGAGTAAAACTTAGTTGAATATCACCCCATAATTGCTATTTTGCAAAACTTTTTTCAAAGAACAACAGCAACAACACCCATTTGTTCAGATGTCTCATGTCAGATGCATGCCATGCCTTTTTTATTGTCTATAAGCCCTACCCTTTATCAAAAAATAATCTCAAGAGGTGCTTACAAGTCTCCAATCCTTGGGCTCACCATCCAAAAAGGCATGGCACACAAGGAAAAAGGAATGGGAGGGAGAAGAGAAAACCAAGCTTGAGCGCAGCTCTTTAAAGTTGCAGTTCTTTTAGCGCAGTGATAGGGTTCTCTCTGTGGATATTCTGAATGTCTAGAATAGAATCAGCTCCTTGCTGGTGGCATTAGCAGTTCTGCTCTCTTGACCTTTATAAAGAGCAGCCCCTCCTTCAAAAGCGCCCTCTTACGTACATTTATTTAGAGCATTTGTACCCTGCTCTTCAGTCAAAAGACTCCCAGAATGGCTTATGTACAATCAAGTAAAATAAAGCAGTCCCTGCCTACAGGCTTCCAATCTCGGGGGGGGGGGGGGGGACACACAGAAAAGGGACATAATAAAACGAAGAGGAGGGAATTACCAGCTTGCATAGTTCAGGGGTAGGAGGTGCCTGGTGGAGCAGGGCTGTTGGAAGGAGCCCTGCTTCCTATCTCTCCCCACTGAGTCAATCTGATAGATTGGCTGCTACAGATGGAACCTGTAAACAACAACAACCACATCTGCATACCAGCTGGTGCCTATTATATTTCAATGGTGGCAGTTCACACATTCAGTTGCACGCTGATAGATTATCTAGATTCTGGTGTGAACTTGCCCATTGTTCCTAGCATGTCTCTGATATTGCACTAGAGCAGTAGTATAGAGCAGCAGTCTTCAGTCTTTCCAGACACACCTTTAACCCAAATATGCATTTGGGGACCCCTTTCTTTCTTTCTTTCTTTCTTTCTTTCTTTCTTTCTTTCTTTCTTTCTTTGCCATATATTTGTATGGTGGCAGTGCTGCTGTTGCGACCCACCTTAGACCAGGCTGTGACCTAGTGATGGGTTCCAACCTACCAGTTGAAGACCAACGGCATAGAGGAAACATTATGGTCAGCACTGAGGCCCCAGAACCTACTACAAACAGTGGGATATGAGAGTCTAGTTCCTTTCAGAGCTGCAGCAGATCAGACTGGGTTAGCCATCTCTCCAGTTAAATAACGTTGGTATAACTTCCCATGGACTATCATTTCCTTCCATGATAATGGTTCCAAATTTGATTGGGGTTTTCCTTTTGCTCTTTCCCAGGTACGAAGATGCCCTGGTTCTGCTGCTGACAGAAGTATTAAATCGGATACAGTTCAGGTACAACCAGGCCCAATTGGAAGAGCTGGATGACGAGACGCTGGATGATGATGTAAGAAGCAGAGGACTGTAGACTTGAGAATCATAATAACTGTGAAAGTAGAAAACATTATGCTTCCATTGCACATTATGGAATCTGAAGGCATGTGCAGAATAGCATAGCTAAGGCTAACAGAACTTTGCACCACCTCCAATGTCCTGTGCCTTATGATTGCAAGCCTGGGAAGTGTGGCGTGGGGGGTTATGAACCTTTTTTGCAGGTGTGCCAGGTTTTTTGAATTTTTACTTGCAGATTTGTTTTTAAGTTGTCAGAGTGTTCCAAAATGGCATTTCTTCACCCCCAGCATGAACTGGAATTGCCCACTTTACCACTTCAGCATTCTATCGCCTCATTTTTCTACTTGTGGAAAATCTGTTTCAACATCCCTGGTGCAAAGACAAATAAAACAGCTGACCATGGTATTTCTTTCTCACAGCAACAGACAGAGTGGCAGCGGTACCTACGCCAGAGCTTGGAAGTCGTGGCCAAAGTAATGGAGCTCCTGCCAACGCATGCCTTTTCAACCCTGGTAAGTAGAGAGAGTGAGCTTTACTCTCCCTGTCTTTCAGAGTTTCAGATCCATGCCATTGTTACTTCAAAGAGTTGCTTTTGGATGTGAGGTGTAGCAGGAATTCCAGGTGGTTAGAAGAATTGCCTGTTTGCGGGCTTCATTCCATTGAGTTCACTGAAATCCTGACCCCAAGGTTCTGTTGTCCTGATACAAACATGCCAGATAAGTAGATGGTGGTGGGAAAAGATGTTTGAGTTTGAGGATTGTGGTCCTTCTGACCTAGAATGGAGGCTCAAATAATAATAGTAATATTAACTAAAAAAAAAAAACCCGGTACACATGACTCACTTGCAAAGTTTCTTTCATACACGAAAGGCATTAATTACCCTGTTTCCTCGAAAATAAGACATACCCATAAAATAAGCCGTAGCAGGATTTCTAAGCATTCGCGCAATATAAGCCATACCCCGAAAATAAGACATAGTGATAGGCGCAGTTCTGGAGGGCGCCAAGGAAGAGGCGAGGCTGGATGTGTAATAAAAAATAAGACATCCCCTGCAAATAAGCCATAGTGTGTCTTCTTGAGGAAAAATAAATATAAGACAATGTCTTATTTTCGGGGAAACACGGTAGCTTAACTTCAAGCAGTGCTTCAGTCATTCACCTTTTCAAGGAATCTTAAAATCAATTGGCAAGCGTAAAGTGAAAGTATTTGGTGGAAATTGTGTTCCTGTGGGCCACTTTTGTACAGAGCAGGGGTGGCTTAACCTTTTTCTGACTAGGGTCCACTTTGAGGATTGGCCACTCCTTTAACAGTGGCATGCTGGCATGCGCATGTCACGAGATCATGCACGCTCACATGGGCACAGCTCCACCCTGGGTTCCAGTTCGAGACTGGACATCTGTTTTCTCACCGCCTGTCCTTGGCAGAAATCACGTCTTGTACAACCTCTCTGTAGTTATTGCCACAAGGAGCATGCCAAGTCAGAAGTAGCGTGAGATGGCTCTGCTAAACTTTCCCCCACCAGGAGGTAGGCTTTGAGTTCATAGACCTCGCTGGAACAACTATGTGGTTTAACTCCTGCCACATGACATTGACTCCTGGGATGGCAGCCAAGGCATCTGATCCTTTCCCTGTGTCTCCCGTCTTGCTTCCCTGTTGCAAAGCTGTGACATACCTGCCGGCTAGTAACACAGCATGCCATCTCCTTGTCCGGTGGTGCTAGATTAGCACTTAGAATTCCTTGGTGTGAGATTGACACTTCCGGCAGGGATTCCCTCCCCTGCCCTTTTCATCTCTTGGTGCTTTCCAGTTTGGGGACACTCGGTGCTGCAGTTTGCCAACAGATGGTGCATTTTTAAAACCTATATTGCAAATGACTCTCTAGCAGCATGGTGTGTGTTTAAAGGCTTGCAGTGGGGGTGGGGGGGAGCTGTGTGGCTTTTCACATTTGGGGAGCTGGTGTTGGTGCTTCTGTTTTTCAGCACTTTGTCCTTTGACCCTTGGCCTGTACACTAGCAGAACAGTAGCTATAAATGATCAATGTGACAAACCATATGTAGTGCTACATGCATTGTTGGAGGAAGTTTGCAAGAGACTGGAGACAGGTTAAACCCCTCCCTCCCTCGCTAATATTAGCATGTGACATTGTATGCCTTGTTTGCCATTACATCTGGGTTTAAAAAAAAACTAAGCTGGCGGAGGCAGATTTCAGTGGACCTGGAACATACCTCCCCCTTCCCACACCATTGCAATATTGAACCTGAGGGTGTGGGGAGTCACATTAGTACCTATAGGAACGCTTTCTAAAAGTAGTTGCAGAGCAGTGTAGGGCAGTTTATGGCAGGAATGTGACTGGAGAAGGAAAGGTTTAACCTCCCTTTCTCATGTACAGATTTTCTGGTGAAAATGGAAGGTGCGGGGAGTGAAATCTTAATACTGCCTTTAAAAACCACAGGCATTGTTGCTAATGATATATTTAGTGCCATGTAGTTTTGACCATAGGCTACTGTGCTATAAATCTGATCCAGCTCTCCCTTCACCATAAATTGCCTAGGGAACCTTAAAAGCAAGCTGCACTCTCAGCATAAGTCCTCCCATTATGATGGGGGTGATTATTGGCAGGTTATCATTATGAAAGGGACGCGGGTAGCGCTGTGGTCTAAACCACTGAGCCTAGGGCTTGACGATCGGAAGGTTGGTGGTTCGAATCCCCGTGATGGGGTGAGCTCCCGTTGCTTGGTCCCTGCTCCTGCCAACCTAACAGTTCACGTCAAAGTGCAAGTAGATAAGTAGGTACTGCTCCAGCGGGAAGGTAAATGGCGTTTACGTGCACTGCTCTGGTTTCGCCAGAAGCGGCTTAGTCATGCTGGCCACATGACCTGGAAGCTGTACGCCGGCTCCCTTGGCCAGTAAAGCAAGATGAGCGCCACAACCCCAGAGTCATCTGCAACTGGACCTAATGGTTAGGGGTCCCTTTACCTTTTATCATTATGGAATTGTTCATGGTTATTTCCCCCCTGTTGCTAAGGCTGACACTGTTTATGTTAATCTGCTTTATTTTGTGTATTCTTGTGTGTCACTGTTGCATATATGGCCACTGCGTAAAGGTGGGATATCAGTCTTTTACAAAAAATGGGAACAGTGATTTACCTTGCTTATCTTCATAGACATCCCTAGTAACGAATGTGAAGCCCTTGGGACATGTGAATGCTGGGTAACGGCAATGGAGTATGTTACTCTTGACCACTGGGACCCATGCAGTTCTGCAAACATGTATTTAAGAGCATTCGGGATCTTGCTGCAGACCATTAGTAAGCAAGTCCTGTTTTGGAAAAACTTCTTCCCCAGGGGAATCGTTTTCCTGCAGTGTCCCATTGACATCATTTTTCATTGTAAGGCTATGATACTGAACCAGTCCTGAACTCCCAAACTTTTATTTTCCCTGTCCATGAAGGTTTAGGTGACAGATGAATTGTGCTTAGGCCAAGATTATAAACAGCAGGGAACCATACATGGTTACTGTAGTTGAGAACCTTGTAGTTATGCTTGTTTTCTTCTCCGCAGTTTCCAGTTCTCCAGGAAAATCTAGATGTATATCTGGGGCTCCAACAATTCATAGTCACTTCAGGAACAAGTAAGGCAAACTACCAGTGTTTAAAATCTCGTGTGTGTTGTGCTGTTTGTGTTGCTATAATATGGGGCTGATCACTGAGCTAGCATTCTTTAACTTGGGAAAACTGCTTTAAGTATGTGCATGTTCATACTGACATTAACAGCAATTTATACTGGCAAAAACATCCCAGTAGCTAAAATTTGCTTACTCTGTATGGTGTCTAACTATATTACTCTGTGTTATATAGATGTTAATACATTCTACCTGTTGTAAATTCATTTTAGCTTATGGCTTTCATATGCACTTTTTTAAAAAGGTGTTTTAACGTGCTTTATATAGCTTGTCTCAAGTGAGGTTTTTCCCAGAGGTATTTTATATCCTGCCCTTTAATAAAATTCCATATAATAATACAGTTTGGCTAAACACCTTGTATAATGCCTAAGTAATTTTATTTCTGAAGTGTCTCAATCGAAGTAAACTTTTAAATACAGGTATAACCAATAAGGCAGTAAAACCGAAGCAGCATAAAACAGTTAACAGACTGTAAAACAATTATTTTACATATATATATATAAAAGATTACAAAGGCTTATGAAAATAATAAAACGGGCCTTTGCCTAGAATCAAAATAACAAAAATGATGCCAGGTAAGCCTCTTTAGGGTGAGCTGTTCCATAGTTGGGGTGCCACCACTGGGAAAAGCCCCCTGCCTGCCTGCCACCCAACCACCTCTCCTCAGACGGTGAGGACATTCTGTGGAAGGCTGTCTACTGAAGATGTTAAGGTACAGAAAGGTATATTTGGAGATGGGCTGTTTTTTGGACCCCTAGATGTTCAAGGTCAAACTGACAGTTTGAATTTGGGCCGGCAACAGACCAAGAACCTCTGCAACTAATGCAGGAGAGGCCTGAGAGAAGATCAGAAGACCCAGACATGTTAGGAATCTGGGAATCTACCACATTCTGCACAGACTGCAAGGCAGCCCCATGTAGAGCGTTTTACAGTAGTCTAGGCATGTTCGAGGTCAAAATGGCTGGTAACCACCCACAACAGGCACACCAACTCCTAGGGGCTGGGGCAGTTTCGACTCCATCCCCACCAAAGTATATCCACTGCTGAAGAGCACACCCACAAGAAAACACACTGGGATTTAGTACCTCCAATTAAATAGCAGGAGTCAAAGCAATCTTAATTTTTGTGGCCAGAGGTGCCACCTTCCTAAGAGACAACGGCACCCTCAATCCTCTTAAGAAGATGGCACCTCTGGCCACAAAATTAAGATTGCTTTGACTCCTGGTATTTAATTGGAGGTACTAAATCCCAATGTGTGCTCTTCAGCAGCGGATATTAGAAACACGCAGCTTCTCTGTGTTGCAGTTGTATGGAGCCCACCCCCTTGAACCAATCAGGATTTTCTATCTCCGATTAAACTACTTTGACTTATACTGTTTGGGTCCCTGTTCTGAAAAATATTTTAGCCTTTTGGGAGGAAAAGAGCTGCAAATAATTAGTGAAGATTAAAACCCCAATGTCCTCTTTAACAATGCCCCTTTTTAAGCGGCCTAATTTAGCAATCTTGCTTGCATTCGGTGCTTGAACTGTGACCTGCAACACAGCTAATGCAGAGCAAATGCATGTAATGTAATTATGGTAAATGTTTCATTTCCTGGCAAGCTATCTGCATAATTTGATTTCTCATATGAGTGCCTTGTGTGTGTACAAGGTTATGGCTTCGGACAATCTTTGTATTTGAATTCTATGAAGAGTTTGTGCAGGAGACAGCCATTTCTTTAAATCACCTTAATGGGCAGTAATTTGTCCCTATTAGCAGAAGCACTTGCATTCCGGTTTCTCCTTGCATTTTTATTCCCACTGGCTCATGCTGTCCTTTCAGGTCACAGGCTGAACATCACTGCAGAGAACGACTGCCGGCGCTTACACTGCTCCTTGCGCGACCTCAGCTCCTTGCTCCAAGCGGTTGGTCGGTTAGCCGAGTACTTCACGGGGGACATGTTTGCCACGAGGGTCAACGATGCTCATACTGTAGTGGAGAGGTAGGCAGCATGACCCTTTTGTAGCGTTGGATTCTGGGACAGGGCTGCTAATAGCTGCTGGCATTTCAGCTCCAGCCGCTGTCTGTCCTTATGATATGCCTCCTGTAAGTCTTTACGTGCAGTCCTAAGAGAATCCTGCTGTTCTTTAGGCTGCCGAATGCAAAGGTGACTTCTGAGCAGTTTACACACACTGCCTAGAAATACTATTGATAAAGCAGCATGTAAATGCATTTAAATAGATAAAAGAAATAAATGAAACATAGAAACCAATAGCACAGCATTGTTAAAATGCTGAAGAATTTTAATAATACACCAGAATTCAAATATACTATAAAGCAGGCATCCCCAAACTGCGGCCCTCCAGATGTTTTGGCCTAAAACTCCCATGATCCCTAGCTAACAGGACCAGTGGTCGGGGAAGATGGGAATTGTAGTCCCAAACACCTGGAGGGCCGAAGTTTGGGGATGCCTGCTATAAAGCAATCCCATTACAGCACCAAAATATAAACACCAGTGATTACAATATGCAGCCGTGATCATGGGTGTTGTGTTTCCAATGGAGAAAATAGAAAGATGCTTTATACCAAATCAGGCCACTGGTCTGTCTTGCTCAGTATTGCCTTCACTGACTGGCAGTAACAGCGGAAGTGGTAGGGCAGGCATGCAAGCCTCTTACCTGTGGGCCAAAGCAGGCAAGGATCCTGATTTGACCTAGGAAGCCCTATTTCCTCATGTGATATGACCTCAGGCAAAGCCAGGACTGCAAAGGAGTAATGAGCCTGAAAGTGCACCTCTGGTTGTTTATCTGCAACTGGGATTTGCATCTGGCACCTTTGTAAATTTGCTGTGAAATGCAAACCAAGGTAGATCTGTTCCAGCAGCAAGTGATATTTACATTCAGCACTAAATGCAGGCATGCTGGGTTTGGTTCTGCCCACCTGTCAAAGTCACCTACGGCAGATGGGGATGCCATGATCTTGCCCACCTGTCAGATCCAGCCCCCCACCCCTGCAGTAAAACATACTACCGGTACTTGTAAGGTTTGGCAGGCTGGATGAGGGTTCGGAACTTTCTAAATCAGATGTCTTCAGACTCCTTATTTGTTATGAAGCCCTGTATCCAAAAAGGACGTCCTACTTTTCCTTTGAATAGCTCAAAGTAGCAAACAACAAGAAGTTAGAAACAAAGAAACATTTGTAAAAAAAAAAACCCAGAAGCTTTTCTTTTGGGAATTATAGGAACAGAACTACCTAAACTGCATAGAAACTTATTCATGTTTGCGACTACAGTGGCAAGAATGTTACTTGCCCAAAAATGGAAAGAAGCAGAAGTCCCAGCAAAGGAAGAATGGGTACAAAAAACTTATGGAATATGCAGAAATGGAGAAACTTATCGGAAGAATAAGAAATCAAGATAACAAACTTTTTATAAAAGAATGGAATTGGTTTATTGAATTTTTTCAGATGAATTGTAAACAGATAAGAACATTGGCAGGATTATTGTAATAACCTGCAGTTTCATAAGGGTATATATTTAAAGTAGATGAATAAATGAGCAGATTAAGTTAATTTGGATATGCAGAAGGTATTTAAAAAATATTAAGGAACTACAGAAAGGGGGAAGGAAGTCAAGTTTTGAAATGTTAAAATGATTGTAAAATTAGTAAAATGTATAAACCTGAAAATCATTTTTAAAAAATTTAATTGCTAAAAGCAATTGATCACAATATCAGCCCCCCAGATGTCTTCCAACAGCATTACTTATAAATGGGCAAAACTGGACACACGTTCCCTTCCTTTCCCTTCTGTGCATAGATTCTGTGCATCCAACTTAAAGTAGGGTTTATGTTCAAGATAGCAGAGGATCCTGTATGTTATTGAGTCCCACTTTTCCTCATTTCCTTGCCTCTTACCTCCTCCCACAGACTGGTCAAGGTAACTCTATATGGGTCCCAGATTAAACTCTACAATATTGAAACTGCTGTGCCATCTGTCCTGAAACCTGACCTTATTGATGTGTGAGTATGGTATAATTAAAAACAAATATATGCAGTGTTAGAAAGTGTTTCGGAAATGCTCACTTGAAGTCTGGTTCCTTACTGAAACCAAAAGACATGTTTTGTTCCTATGCAAGGGAACTGAGGTTTGCGAAAGATCTTTCCTGCATGGGAAATCAGAGGGGCCCAGCAAAATCTGAATGACCACAGCCCAGGCCCCACCAGACGTCCCTTCCCAGCTGCCGATCCTCCTCATCCCAAGGCTAAACAATGTGCCCAAAGTTTTGCTTCTCCATGTCCTGTGGGAGGGAGTTGTGTGGTCAGTGGTCTGTGCAACCTCTGTAGCAGCTTGTCAACAGTCCTTTTTAATAGATTATGGCACTGCCTCCAACTAAGAATGTCAGATGTTTTCACTCCTTGACTCCATAGGCCCAGCTCATGTGTCTCATATCCTTTCCTCAGTGTTGCTCACTCCCTCATGATGCAACTGCCCCAGCCAAATGATGTCATGGGCTGCTATGACCTGAGCCCAGCCAACCAGTTTTTCGCAGAGCCCGCATGATGTAGTGGTTAAAGCAGCCTTTCTCAACCTTGGGTTGACTAGTGGTCAGAGATGATGGGAGTTGCAGTCCAACAGCATCTGGGGACCCACGGTTGAGAAAGGCTGGATTAGCATGTTAGACCTAGGAAGCTAGGGTTCAAATCAGATACACAACTGGAAATGAGTAGACCTGAAGCTTATTGGTCCTGTGTACTTCTATTCCCTTCAGCTTACATTTGAGATTCTGTCTCTCTCTGTTTCTCTAGGCATGCACAATCCCTTGCAGCCCTGCAGGCTTACTGTCACTGGCTAGCACAGTTCTACAGTGAAGTTCATCGGCAAAACCCCACACAATTTGTCTCCCTTGTCTCTACTGCCCTGGAAGCAATCACTCCATTAATCAGTTCTAAGGTACCACGCATGACCCAGAGGCATCAGCCATTGTGTACAAAACCAAGCCTTGAAACTATCCCTCTTTTCCCAGGCAAGGTGGCCATTCTTGTGCAGGGGACGTAAATTAGCTTTTGAGGTTGCGGACTGGTCTTATTGGTCAGTATGTATAATGGGAAGCTGCCTCATTTGAACTGTCAGTGAACTGGTGCTGGGCTGAGCTACCATTTTGCAGCAGTACGAGCTTCCCTTTCTTGGGTGGGAGGTAACCTTTCAAAGTGAGTGCTCAGGAGAACAAAAGATTAGAACTGGAGCCTGAGAACTTTGCCTCCAACCTGGTTCTACTCTGTCCATCCTGTGCTGTTTAGAGTGATGGTGGAGCTGCAGTCCTCTCCAAAACTTTTCAGGTTGGGTTCTGGCTGCTCCTGTCTTTTGTCTTCTTTGTCGCCAATTGGGGAGGCTGGCTTCCCTTTTTGATAAATGGCTCTCCCTCAGAACTCCTGAGAGGTCTTAAACTTCTTGTTGCTGCTTGTAATCATGGGCTGAAAGAGCGGCGTAAGCAAGATTCTGGCTAGGTTATTGTTGTTGTTGCTGGTTGGCCCCCCCATTCATAAGCTATTGAAGGGGTTCCAGAAGACCAGTTCATGTCCTTTAGCTGCCCCTCTGTGGAGCAGCAGTCACAACAAACCCGTTCACTCTTATGTACCGTTTCTGAATCTTCTGGATCAAACCCTTCTGTTGATTCAGCTACAAAAGAGGCTGAAGATCTCTGTCCTCCTGCTTCCCCCCCCCCCACCTCCCTGCCCTGCTCAGGTACAAGAGAAGTTACTGTTGTCCTCCTGCCACCTGCTCGTCTCCTTGGCCACCACAGTACGGCCCGTGTTTCTTATCAGCATCCCAGCTGTCCAGAAAATGTTCAACAGGATCACAGATACTTCTGCTCAGCGCCTCCCTGATAAGGTACAGTGGGACTTAGTGAGCGAGCCGCCATTGTATTGGCTTGGATAGCGGAGCAACACCACTGCACGTCCATTAGCTGTAGATGGTTCAGACACAAGAAGTAATTCTGGGTAGGTAGCTTAGAAGTGGCCTGCTTCCGATCTCACAGCTGCTTCCAATAAAGAGAGGGGAGAGGAGCAGCATGCACCTGAACCATTCATGTGTGTTTTGCTTAATGCTCAGTAAGCCTGTTGGCTCTAAGCTTTTTGGCTCTGCTGTTGGCATGTCTGTGCAGTGTCGTGTCAAGGCAATCCCACCAGCATCCTTTTCCCTTTTGGAGCTGTTGATTGTGTTTCCTCAGCTCCTCCTCCTCCTCTCTCTCCCTCCTCACCTCTTTTCTTTTCTTTTTGTTTGATCTGTCTTATTCTCCGCAGGCTCAGATACTCGTGTGCCGAGCGCTCTCAAATATCCTGCTGCTGCCATGGCCAAACCTCCCAGAAAGTGAACAGCAGTGGGCCATTCGCTCGGCTAACCACGCCAGCCTAATCTCCGCCCTCACCAGGGATTACCGCAGCCTGAAATCCAGTGCCATCTTGCCCCAGAGGAAAATACAGCAGGACGATAGTAAGTTTGCCCAATACAGGCCTTGTTAGCAACGGCAGAGTAGCTGCTAACACAGTCAGAACTGAAGGATCAGTAAACCTCTCCGACATTCTGGCCAAAGTATCCCATAGCAGCTTTGCATAACTGATCATCCACTCAGTTCTCAGTGGTCCATTGGCAATTAACCCTTACCTATAGCTGTGAGTAACATTGAGATCTTGAAGTCCTCCTAAGTCCAGGAGAGGTTAATAATCAGTTTTGTTTCCCTTCCAGCTGGTCCTTCTGGGGAAAATAAGGGGATTGGTGCTGGGGGTTGCGAGGTTTGGACAAATGCATCTCTCGTACTCTGTAAAGTGTCGTGCTCACTAATGGTACTATATAAATACACTCATCCCCCCCACTTGTGTGCGACTGTGTATACATGTGGCACCAATCAGTCAATTCCTAACCTGAAATGGCAAGAGACAGCTGGAAAGTCCTTGTGGCTCACAAGGAGTATGTCAGTGAGCCAAAAGTCCAGGGGGGGGGAATACTCCAAGGGCTCCAAAATCGCATGTGGGAGCTCTTGCTGATGCTATGGTACCCTGTTCAACAGCTGTTTGGCAGGAAGCAGTGTGTACTGCAGCAGGCTCACCACTTAAAAAGGTAAAGGTAAAGGGGCCCCTGACCATTAGGTCCAGTCATGACCGACTCTGGGGTTGCACGCTCATCTCGCATTATTGGCCGAGGGAGCTGGCGTATAGCTTCCAGGTCATGTGGCCAGCATGACAAAGCCGCTTCTGGCAAACCAGAGCAGCACATGGAAATGCCGTTCACGTTCCCGCTGTAGCGGTTCCTATTTATCTACTTGCATTTTGACGTGCTTTCGAACCGCCGACCTTCTGATCAGCAAGCCCTAGGCTCAGTGGTTTAACCACAGCGCCACCTGGGTCCCAGGTGGGTCGCCACCAGAACCCAATTGGGGAGACTTGTGCAGCACTTCAATTAAGGTTTTAAATCCTAATTCAACCTGTGGTTGGTGAGGGGGAGATGGAAAGGATTTAGACTTTTGCAACTGCATGTTTAATATGGGATTTAAAGCCTAATTAAACACTTGATCGGTGTGAAGAGGGAATAAGGAGGTGATTTCTCTGCCACCATCATTTCCTCCTCCTCCCTTTTCCACCAACCAGCTGTTTCCTCATTTGGCAGCCCTGGATCACTTCAGATGGATCCACCCTGGAGCAGTTTGGGGCTGCTTAGACAAATCCTGGATTGGCCCCATTTCGTTTGGGATCCTGGATTTGTCCAGACAGGCTGCACAACTCTGGTCATTATGCTGCATCTCTTCAGAGACAGGACAGACTGACCCATTCTCAGTAGAAGCTGTTTAGGAAGAGGCAAGGACAGAGTAGGGAATCTTACAGAGATGCACCTCTCTGGGATGGGTGTCTTGGGTCCACATTTTGTAATTTCCCATGAAAAACCTAGCCATTTTCTCACGGCAAATAGTTTGGGAATTTCAGGCTACCACCTCTTAACTTTTATCTATTTTCACCACCCACTGGTGCCCTGGGCTGATGGTTTTAATGTCCTCTCTTGATTTTGCAGCCAAGACAGTTATCCATCAGACTCTCAGCGTCTTGGAAGATATCGTGGAAAGCATCTCTGGGGAAGCCACCAAGTCCCGCCAGCTCTGTTACCAGTCACTACAGGAGTCTGTGCAGGTCTCGCTAGCCCTCTTCCCAGCTTTCATTCATCAGTCAGGTATAACCACAGGGCAGCCTTTCCTGGCGGGGGTCGTTCAGGAGCTCTCACCTGTACTTGGCAAGAAGTCCCATTGGGCTGGCATGGTCGCACAGGCGCTGCCGGCGCCACATTAATTCCTGCCCCACCTGCCCACACTTGTGCTGAGAATATTCATCAGGAATCAAGATGGCACTATGCATGCCACTGGGCTGTCCCAACGTTGATCTTTTCCATGTACAGGGAACAATTCGAATACAGGTCCTAGCAGGTTTCAATGCAGCGAAGAAAATCTGAATGAGGCTTTCGAACCAAATGTGGGTGGTTTACAAAGGTGACTCGTTAATTTAAGCAAGCAGAAATTAAGGGCAACCCCAAATGGTTTTTAAGTTGACTTTAACTATCATTTCATTTTGAGTGGGATTATATTTACTTATGCTACTTCTTTTGTATTTTATTGTACATGCAATGGCCTATGGCTACAAGCAAGAAATGCTTTATCATATTTTGTCCAGGTAAAAGTTGGGAATTTGTAGTGCAGGGGAGCCAAGAATCCAACTTTCTAGCTGTACCAGCTTAAACCCAACTGGTCACGATCCGCTCTTTCTGGAGTAATGCTTGCTTTGTCTCAGCCAGTAGGAATCTTTATTATCTGGTGGCCATCACTAAAGTGGGGAAATAACTCTCACCTGCTCAGTCGCCCAGGGCACCAGGGGGCAATAATGCGGGTGGAGAAAGGCAAAAAGAGCTAAAATATATTGTGTGTAAATTATTTTATGCCTCTGAACTTTAAAACAGCCTTGGCCTGACACTGTATAAGGCAGATTCCTATGTTCCTACTACATATGTAAGAGGGCGGCAGCCGTCAGAGGTGGCCAGCTCCGTCCAGCCTGCTGTCCCCAGCCCAGCCTGCTGCCCAAGGCAGCGCGCACCCCACCCCACCCCCATTACTATGCCACTGCTCATGAGGTGCTGAAGCCCAGAACTTCAGTTTTGATCCTGCATTGCTAAGTCTTAGCACTTAGCTCTGTATGTTTCCAGGTGGCACATGCCCTCTTCTTGAGTACCTACAGAAAGCATGTTGGATTGCAACCCAAGGATACAACTCTAGATTATGACCCATAGCCCACTTGTAATTTGTTTATTTGTTTAAAATTGTAGATTGCTTTTCCACATAAATATGCTGAAAGCAGCTCACAGCGTAACAAAGATACAAATACAATGCTTCATTACAAAAGTAATCAAAATTCAATCATTTCAAACATAACATGAGCATCAAATAAATAGCTTTATTTATCTGAATGTTATAACATTTAAAAATGATAATAAAACAAGCTAAGCAGCAGCTACTGCATGGAAGTACTATACCAAAAGGTACAAAAACCGAAGTGTGTATAAAATGTTGCATAGTGGCTGAACATGGAAATTTTATATATAGTAAAATGAGCACGTTAATTGCTGTCACACAAAACTTCACATCCAACCCTTAGCTGTGGTCCAACATTGGTGCCAAAAATCAAGCTAGAGCAAGGGTGTGAGCCTGCAAGAGGAGCAGAGCATCTAAAATCACAAATGCCTGTAAGCATGACAAAAATTTAACTGTCAAAGTGAGTAATGGGTGTGAGCCCTCCCTGAGTTCAGCATGACTTCTTTTTTGAGTAGGTGTACACGTGTAACACTAAGTATGGTTGCTCGCTAGAGATTATTGTTCATTTCAAGTATTTATTTTATTTTATTGGGTTTTTTATCATTCAAAGAGAGAGAGAGTGATTTTTAGGGTCAGACGTCAGAGATTTTTTTTTACAGTCCTGCATTTCCGCAGCCAGCCACTAGAGTTCAATCTAAACCATTCTGTGCACTAATCCAGTGCCTTGCCATTGACTGTGGGGCTGTACATGTTATTACACTGATAACACTCAAGAGCCTTTTCACCAGCTGCTTAGCTGTCCATTTCACGGAGCTGCTGGTTAAGGAGGGCTAAGGTGTCAAGCCTTTGGCATTAGCTGTGCCGTAGGTGCCAGGGGAGGATTCGCTTTGCCAGTCCCAGTGTCAAATAGCAAAGGTGGCTCCTGCCCAAGAACAGTCACTTTGTCAAAACATTGCTTTTTTGTTAATGCTTTCCTTTTTGGCTCCTCCGCCTTCCCGTCTCCAGATGTAACGGATGAAATGCTGAGCTTCTTCCTCACCCTCTTTCAAGGGCTGAGGGTGCAGATGGGTGTGCCTTTCACCGAGCAGGTCATACAGACATTCCTCAACATGTTCACCAGGTAACCCGCTCACCTTCCTGTCGCTAATCTTTTGCTACTGTTACTTTGACACAGAACATGAATATGTAATAATGGGATGGAGCTCGCTTTTGAGACTGCTACGTAGCTCAGATTTCAGAGGGGAGAGGGAATTCTCCATGCACTTGTTCCCTGTAAACAAATGCTCTGCAGCTAGACTCAAGTCTTCCCGAAAGCTTAATTGTTTTTTGTGTTGTGTCCCTAGAGAGCAGCTGGCCGAGAGCATCCTCCATGACGGGAGCACTGGGTGCCGAGTGGTAGAGAAATTTCTGAGGATCCTTCAGGTGGTGGTGCAAGAGCCAGGCCAAGTCTTCAAGCCTTTCTTACCCAACATCATCTCACTCTGCATGGAGCAAGTCTACCCAATCGTGGCGGAGGTAGGGCCATCCTGGGGCTGGGCGAGAGACAGAAGGGGATGGGGCAAGGCAGAAGCTCTTGCAGGGTCTGAATCATGGGACAGCAGCGGAGCCACACCCCTGAGAAGCCCTTAGGGCTGCTCCGTATCAGATGTATACAGTCAAATGCACAAACGGACTCCTTTAAAAAGGATCCATTTTTCAGACACTGCCAAGTGATCTGTCCTCGGGTGCTTTGTTCACACGTCGTAATACCAATGGCAGGGAGGAGGTAGGCAGCAGCCAAACTATCCACAGGAATTAAAATTGCCAGGAAAGCAACGACACTGTTTATTATTTTGCTTCCCTGTGGAAAGAAGAGGACAGGATACTGCATGGAAATAAGCTAGCTGCCTTTAACTTTCATTGGGTGGAATATGGATTGAAAATCAGATGGTCATCTTTCGTTTAAATTTTATTTTCGAGAGGGGCAGTGCTTAAAGGGTGTGCAACTGCAGCGCCAACCCATGACTTCTGCCTTCTTCTGCTACATAGCAAACGCCTCCCTCTCTGACCATCTGCATTGGGCTGTGCTGGTAATGAGATCCGTTCTGGCGATGGGCGTGTGGTGACTCCCTGTGTGCTTTCCCTTTGTCCCCAAGCGATCCTCTCCCGATGTGAAAGCTGAACTGTTTGAGCTGCTTTTCCGGGTCCTTCATCACAACTGGCGATATTTCTTCAAGTCCAGCATTCTGGCGAGTGTCCAGAGAGGCGTAGCTGACGAGCAGATGGAGAACGAAGCACAGTTCAGCACCATTATGCAGGTACCTGGACGGGAGTTGGCTGGTGGTGTTGCTTCCTTGCTTGTGGGGGCCCAGGTGCTTCTGGCTGGCAACTGTAGGAAACAGGTAACACTGTGAAATGGGGCTCTGTTCCAATACAGCAGAATGGTTAAAACGGCTTACCAGCTGCAAGAACGCAACAGTCCCTGGCTTTCCCATGAGTCCAAATGCTGTCCTGACACGTTAAGAGAAGGGCCCACTTGATTTGCATTGTGTTCTTTGTACACTTTGAAGGCTCAAGACCTTTTCAAAAGAGGCAGTGCTTAGTGCAACTGCATATTTTAACTTTGTGACTTCCTAGAGGTGTGGAGCGGTGTGATAGGAACGGCCTGTGTTATTTTAAGAAAAGCAAGTTAACTCCTTGGTCTGGATGTTCAAGCAAATCTCTAGCATCTACTTTACCAAGTAGCTGTTGTGGAGGCCTCACCTGAACCCTGGAGTTACTCACTGAACCCACTGGAGAAGTTTCTTCTCAATACACTGCTGTTCCTTCTGTACCCACACTTGTTCCTAATTCTGTTGTCTACTGAGAGCCTGTTAGTTATTTGGTGTTTGGGGCCATTCCAGGCAACTCCTGCTCAGGTTCCCTTCTCATTCCAAGTGCTGAACACTGTTAATTTGTAAGCAGAAGATTGCTAAAAAGCTGACAGCTCAGTAGTGGCTGATTCTAGCCAAGTGCTTCTGGCTGTTGGCATTCCAGTTGGCTCATCCTGTTTGGGAGAAGCGCTTCTGCTTAGCGCTCTCTGAATGTTCTGCATGGCCCAGAATGTCTGCATCCTGCTAGGGAGTTGTCTGCTTGCTGCTGCCGCCATGGTCAAAGTCCAGTCTCTAGTCTATTCGGCCATTCTCAAATTCTAGTTTAACTCCCTGAGGCGCTCTGAGGAGAAATAGGAAAAGCTCCTTCCCTGGCCCTGTTTCCTTCAAAGTCTCAGTCTGTGTTTGGAGGAGGGCCACTGAATCCCAACCATTCCTGCTTCAACTCATAACTTGATGCGAGACAGTCTCAAGGAAGTGAGATTTTACAACAAGAAAACATCCCTGACACGAGGGTTGCTGTCCGATACAGAGGTAGCCGGTCTGGAGCCCTCCAGATGTGGTCAAACTAAGACTCTTCCTCTCATCAGCTCATGTGGCCAGTGGGCAGGGATGTTCGAGGTTAGACAATATCAGGTTCCCTATCATTGGTCCAATGGCTATTCAAAGAGCTTCCATCAATGTCTGATGTCCTGGTTACTTCCTTCAATGTCTGATGTCCTGATAGGCTTTCCCCCCTGTTCCATAGGCATTTGGCCAGTCCTTCCTGCAGCCTGACATACACCTTTTTAAACAGAACTTGTTCTATTTGGAGACTCTGAACACAAAGCAGAAGCTGTATCACAAGGTAAGCTCCCCACTTTCCAATGTATACAACAGTATAGTTTGTATCTTGCTTACACAAAGCACTGGCAGAAGAGGGACAGTTCAGAAGGCTAGTAATTCTGGTTCTTCCTGCTTATTGCCCCCTAGTGGTCCATACACTCGGGTGCTCTCCTCGCTGGAGTTGCTGTTGCTTACGTGTTGGAAGAGCATAGGCCTGGCTTGTGTCATAAATTTAATTGGCCTGTGCAGAGAGGAACAAGACTCTCGCTCAGGCAGAACAAGGAAACTAATTCTCCTTCAACTTGGAGAGGGAAACGGGAAGAGCTTTTTTTCTAATGCCTGTGTTGAATACACTGCTCCCAAAACCACTGCCCAAAATGCCCAGTGGCGGACGGTTTGCAGAGGATCAGGTACATTGAATGAGCATGTCAGAGACCCTGGAAAACGGGGCCCCTAGACACACTATAGGCATTGTGACAGGACGCTTTGTCATTGTTTAATCATAGCAGATTTTACCCACATTTTCATTGTGAGTGCCACATTATCACAAGAGCTAACCATTTTAAATGTTGTGCAAGCTTGCTAGGGCAGGTGTGTTCAGCTGGTGGAGTGGTGAATGCCAAGTTGCCAAGGGTTTTCACTTACCTCTGCATCCATGGAGGTGAATGGACCCTGCACTGGACCCTGGAGGTGTGGCATAATTCAGCTGCCATGAGCCACCCAATAGAGGCCTATCAGATCGTCCTGTAGAGGGCAGAATAGGCTTCCCCATTTGCAGAGCAGCTTGCAGCTTCACTGATCCCGCAGAGCTGCTGTTTTTGCTGAGCACCGCAGGAGCTTGCTGAATGCCCTTGTTCTCTTTCCCCACAGAAGATATTCCGGACATCCATGCTTTTTCAGTTTGTGAATGTCCTGCTTCAGGTACTGTTCCATAAATCACACGACCTCTTGCAAGAGGAAATTGGCATAGCCATCTACAACATGGCCTCCGTGGACTTTGATAGCTTCTACTCAGCCTTTCTCCCGGGGTTCTTGGCCAGCTGCGATGGTGTGGACACCAACCAGAAAAACGTGCTTGGAAGGAACTTCAAAATGGACAGGGTGAGGCTGGCTTGAAGCCTTCGGGTGGGGTTGTTCTGTACGGACAGACTGACAACACACACAACCGTGCCCCAAATAGAACTTCCTTGAACTCTAACGTTTTATTATTGAATGAGAACATAAGAAGGACCCTGAAACTGAATCAGACCAAAGTGGTTTGGCATCTAGACCAGCATCATCTTCTTACCATAGCCTGCCAGATCCCCACAGGCAGGATGTAGAACCCACCCTTCGCGCCAAGTGAAGTTGTGGTCAGCTCCCCTCTGGCCCTCTCCCGCCATGTCTGATTTACCACCACAAGCTCTGAAAAAAACCCTCCATTGTCGTGTTATTTTCCTTCCCTTGGACTGTAGGGTAGCTCAAGAGTATTTCCCCACCCAGCCCAGGATCATCGGCTCTGATTGGCAGTGGCTTTCCAGGATCTTTGTCAAGGGTCTTTGTCCTCCACAACTACCCTGATTCTTCTTGAATGGGAGATAACCAGGGCTTGAAACCTTCTGTAGGCAAGGCATGGGCTCTGCCACTGAGCTACAGCCCTGCCCCTTGCCCTGATGGTGTGGTAGTAGGACCCATAGCGTAAGGTCATATGCTGTGCATGCAAAAGCATCCTCACTTTTAAAAAGGTCTTCAAAGAGCAACAATTTCCAGAGTTACATGGGCAGAGGGATTGATTGAGGAGAATTGGGGTCTCCTAACAACCCTCAGCCCCCTTAACAAGGCACAGTTCCCAGGGTCCTTTGGGGGAAGCCATGATTATTTAAGGTGATAGGTGCCATTTGCACTTCACATTTAAAGAGGTCTCAAAGAGGAAGGGAAGCTCTCAGAGTAATGGCTGGTTCAGGACTCTGTTCAAAGCTGTGTGTCCCATCAGACTGCACCTTCTCATGGCTTCATGCAGAGAGTTTCTCCTGCCTGAAACCCTGGAAAGTTGCTGCCAGCCAGTGCAGACAGTACTGAGCAAAATGGGTCAACGGCCTGACTGTGGATATAAGGCAGCTTCGGGGGGGGGGGTTAACATTGCTTTTGTTTCAGGGCTGCTCACTACAAAGGTTTTTATTTCCCATAACAACTCTGCTCTTCCTTCATAAGACTTCATGGTGACATTTCAGGCCGTCTCACACCCACACAACCTAGTTTAAATTTGCTGAATAAAATTGTTGAAAATGGAGCCAGGAGATATTTGGAAGTGCTTGGGCAAAGTCGGTGCCATTGCGTTCCCTAGTGTCAACACTCCTTTGGGGCAAAGAACAGGAAAGATTGGTTAATCCTGTTGCTGTTGTTGTCCTAACCGTTGGCTGTCTCTTCTCTCCCATGTCTCCCCACCACCCCTTTTCCAGGACCTGCCCTCATTTACACAGAACGTGCACAGGCTGGTCAACGACCTGCGCTACTACAGACTCTGCAACGACAGTTTGCCCCCTGGGACTGTGAAGCTATAGTTCTCGGCACTGGACTCTAGTTCGAATCCCCGTCGAGAGTGGGCCTGTGCTCCTCGTGTTGCCGCTGCCTCCGCTCCCCGATCTCACCAGGCCGGCTGGATGCAGAAGCACCTCCCACGTGGGCCCCCGTGCCTGGGAGAGCTGCACGCTGTGCCCCCACCTTGTCCATTCCCCTTCCAGCTCCTCCTCGCAGCTGAGCTGTGGCAGCTCTGTGCCCTACAGGGTGTCTCAAGGCCCATCTGCAGGCCGTTCCTCTATAGCTGGATGTTTTTGTCTTAATACTGTGGCATTTGCAGATTTGCAGGTTCCGGTGACTGGTCTTGTGCATCAATCATGAGGCAGAAACGCCAAAGACTACTTCAGATGTTCCCACCTTCACATCATTCCACCTGCGTCCCTCCCCTCCTGCACCTTGCTGTTGGGGAGGGGAACATCCCATCAACTTTTTGTTTTTAATTGCCTTGAAGCCTCCCCTGCCATCGGCGGGGAGACAGACGGACAGACAGACAGAGCTCTGTTTTCGTGGGGTTTTTTTTAAAGAAAAGTTTTTTCTCATCATTCCATTGTGATACTAAAATGTGCTTAATGGAAATAAAAAAGTGCTTACTTTGTTGTTTTAGACGGGCTTGAGATCTATTTAGGTACCTTCAAGGCCTTTCGGGAAGTCTTGGGGAGGGCATAGGCTTCAGACTAATTCATGGAACCATAGAGCTGGAAGGGATACCCAGTGGTCATCTAGTGCAACCCCCTGCAATGCAGGTGTCTCTGCCAGAGCATCCCTGACAGATGGCCATCCAGCCCCTGCTTACAACCTCCCAAGGGAGTCCATCCCACTGTCAAACAGCTCCTACTGTTAGAAAGTTCTTCCTGATGTTGAGTCGGAATCTCCTTTCTTCTAACTTGAAGCCATTGGTTCGAGTCCTACCCTCCAGAGCAGGAGAAAACAAGCTTGCTCCATCTTCCATGTGACAGCCCTTTGGATATTTGAAGATGGCTATCATATCTCCTCTCAGTCTCCTCCTTGCATGGCTAAACATACCCAATTCCCTCAACTGTTCCTTGGTTTCCAGATCATCTTGGTTGCCCTCCTCTACACAGCTTGGCAACATCCTTTTTAAATTGTGGCACCCAGAACTGGACACAGTATTCTAGGTGTGGTCTGACCAAGGCAGAATAGAGCAGGACTATTACTCCCCTTAATCCGGATCCTATACTTCTGTTGCCTAGAGTAGAATTAGCTTTTTTTTTGCTGCTGCTGCTGCAGCATAACCCTGTTGACTCCCATTCAGCTTGTGCAGTTGGATCTGTGCACATTCCTGAAGAGTGATCTCTATGGATTGCTACATGACTTTCAGTGATAGTTAATGATGCTTCTATAGGGTTTTTCATATCTGCTCAAAGCCTGCATTTCCAAGAGACTCATGGTGGCATTACATGGGCTACTTTATTATTTACAACAACCTTTTGAGGTAAGTTAGGCGAGCGACTAACCTCAGGTGGACCCCTGTGAACTCTAGGCTCTGTGTGCACCTGAACCTAGCACCTAGCCCCACTCCCACATTTTAATTATTACATTATACTGGCCCTTTAATCTTTAGAAAAACATCAATAACTGTATGAGAACCTGCTGTTGTGCTTCGCCGAATTGCAGGCACATGGTCTGAGCAATTTCGCCAGCAGAATGCCATGAACTGGAACCTCTTCAGATATCCAGTCTTTCCTTGCCATTGTACTTTGTGGCTTGCTGGGTCTTCATTTCATTCAAGATGTTTCTATACTGGCTTTGAGGCTAGCACTCCCAAAAGAGGCTTGCGTGAGAGAAGCATCAATGAAAACACTGCATTAAAACAGAAGCCGCTGTTTAGAGGAGGCTGGATCTTCTGCTTCCACCACCACCCCTGGACAGAATGGTTCTTCAGAATTCACTATGGCGACTATCATCGGAGGGAGGAGCCGTGGCTGGGAGCTGGATGATGACACGTTACAAACTGTGCCTGCTAATAGACAAGTCTTGTTTGTCTTGTTTGATTTCGGCCACAGTGACACTCCACCTGTCCCTGGCCTGCTCAGGGGGTCAGCATCCTTGTGAAAGCATTGCTCACTATGTTTACCCAGAGTGAAAGTGCATGTTTTCTCTGTCCAGATCAATGGGTCAGTGGTCATAGTTTTGGAAGATGCTCAAATCTTGCTGCTAAGAACAACTGGTTGTCCCATTTCCCCAGAGCACATACTCTTCCAATGTGAAGCTTGCTTGATTTTAGGAACGTAGGAAGCTCTGGTTGATTGGTCCACCTAGCTCAGTAGTGTCTACACCAGGCATCCCCAAACTTCAGCCCTCCAGATGTTTTGGACTACAATCCCCGCCATCCCTGACCACTGGTCCTGTTAGCTAGGGATCATGGGAGTTGTAGGCCAAAACATTTGGAGGGCCGCAGTTTGGGGATCCCTGGTCTACACTGATGGGCAGCTGCTCTCCAGGGTTTCAGATAGGTAGCGCTACCTGGAGATGCTAAGGATTGAACCTGGGACCTTCTGCATTCAAAGCAGATGGTCTGCAACAATAGTCTTTCTTCCATCATGGTGCTCAGGGTGGACTGCAGATTGTTCCCAAGCAGTCATCTGACTAGGAACTGACCAAATCATAAGACTCAATTTAGCTTCCAGCGCAGTTGCTACATCTCATATGCTTTCAGACAATAGCCATGGCCCGATAGCCTTCAAGCAGGCAAGCACACCAGCTTCTTTTCCACAAACTGGGAATTGCAGTGCTTGAGGCTCCTCAGAAGTGAGCAACCGCACCACAGCTCCTCTTCATGAATGCCGTTTGGATGTTTGCCCATGAGGCAGAAGAGTTGGCAGGTTTGTTCCCAAAAGCCATTGCAGTTCAGTTGATGCTAGGCAGGTCTTTGGGGGCAGAACGTTGTGGGTTCAAATCAAAGGGCTCGTGGGTGAGGTGGACTTTTAAGGAGGGATCTGAAAGGGGAGGCTGTGTCGTGGACCTTTTGGGTTGAAGAGTTCCATGCATGAGTGATAGCAAGGGAGTCAGGGTTGTTCCCCTGAAATTACCATATTTGGTCAGCTGAATGAATATTGGTAGAGCTGGAAGAGAAAAGGTTGTGAACTGGTCTTATTTGGCAGGAAGGGGGGGCAAAACTCGGAGGAGCTTTAAAGGTCAAGAGTGGTTATCTGCCTTGGACATTGAGTCCACCTGCATTTAGTTGGACCAAATGCATGTCTAGTTTGCTCTCAAAAGCTCCTATCATTGAAGATTCCAATGCCCCTCTATACAACCTACTGGTGCCCCAGCGCTCATCACATGGCTCCTTCCTGGTGCCCAGTCTAAACCTGTCCATGGCATTTAAAAGGTTGATGGATCCACGTGGCACAACATCTGGAGAATCGAAGGTTAGGATTGGGAACGAGGAGAAGAGAACTAAGCAGGGCTCGTTCAGTTGTGGGGTAGGGGGAAAACAACCCTCTGTCCTTGATGCTTCTGCCAATATTTTTCTGGGGTCACTGTTCTGGGAGCTACGAACTTCCAGCAGGTACAAGAGCGCTGTTTGCCTTCTGAATTGGAGCCAGTTCAGGGTTGTTGGAACAACAGGGGTGGGATGGGGACAAGTACGAAGATGGTCCTAGACAACATAGCTCCTGCTTATGGGGAAAAAGCACTTGTGATTTTAATACATGGTTGGCATCCGGAAGACTTCTGAGCAGGGAATGGTAAATGAAATGCCCTTCTAGGTTTTCCTAGGCTTAAGTCCAGCATTTTATTTCCCCTGCACAGGTTCTCCATCTGGCTGGCAGCTGGAGCAGCGTTTGGCAACCCCTGCAGGGCCTCGTTTGGCCCAGGGGCTGGTAGTTGCCGGCCTGTGTATTAGGGAAGTATTTCAGCCAATTTGGTTCAAGTCCAGGGAGAAATATAGGACTGAATGTTGTGATCAGGCAGCACCTTTCACCACTTAAAGGGTGGAATGCTAATGAAGAAGGCACTGAGGAAGGCCAGTGATACCAGCTACATAATGGTTTGTTTTGCCAAGGGAAAATATAGCTTGTTCTTGGACACAACCTCAGCTTAAAGGGCAAAGTTTCTCTAAAGTCTATAAATTCCCCTATTTTTCCACGAGTTGCGAGTATTTGACTGCAGCTGTATTGACAGAAGGGAGGGTGGCCTCTCTCCAAACGGGGCCTCGTGTTTCCTCTTAATCTCCTCTAATTAGATGTTCTGTATATTATCTGCAAGATCGCCAACAGCACCCATGAATCCAGCCTCCCTCCCTCCCTCCCTGTTCATCACTGGATGACGATCCGCTCTCAGGATGAGGGAGACACTTCTAAAGGCAGAGGTTTTTTATATATTAAAAAATCTGCACTGAATGTAGCAATTAGCCACACAGATTTTTGAGGCCACAACTTGCACAAAAATCAATTGGTCCTTCAAGTCCCTCAGCAATTTTCAACTGCTCCGTAGGGGGGAAAGCATGTGAACTACTGTTCTAATACTCCAAGCATGTACTGAAGTAGAGCAGTATATCTTGGTGTTATAAAGACCAATGTTAATTATTTGCTACAGGAACCCATCCCGTAAACTAAGAACGTTTCAACTGTGTTAGAGAGCAACTCCCATAGCCCATCGCTTTATCCCTTTAGTAACTTCTTGTTGCTGTTTGTTTTGATATCGGCCTTTGTCAACCTGGTGGCCAGTGTGGTGTAGTGGTTAAGAGTGGTGGACTCGTAATCTGGGGAACCGGGTTCGCGTCTCCGCTCCTCCACATGCAGCTGCTGGGTGACCTTGGGTTAGTCACACTTCTCTGACGGCTCTCAGCCTCACTCACCTCACAGAGTGTTTGTTGTAGGGGAGGAAGGAAAAGGAGAATGTTAACTGCTTTGAGACTCCTTAGGGTAGTGATAAAGCGGGATATCAAATCCAAACTCCTCCTCCTCCTCCTCCTCCTCCTTCTTCTTCTTCTTCCTCTTCCTCTTCTTCTCCTCCTCCTCCTCCTCCTCCTCCTCTTCCTCTGGCTGTTCTGGACTAGAAATATCATCAGCCACAGCCAGCTTGGAAGCTGCAGCACGAAACACCTGGGTGGGTGCCAAATTGCTGGATGCTGGCGTTACAGAGTGTGTTTTGTGCTTTACCAAATAGAGCATGGGTCCCTGCTGCTAGGAGTTTACAATCTAATCCCGGGGAACGGAGGAAGGGAAGGGGCAGGCAAGGTGCACCCAATTGTCGCAGTGAGGTGTGCTCGCCTCTGGGACATATTTTTATTGGATTGATGCGTTTTATTGGATTGATGCGTGTTGCAGCTAATGTGGAAGTATTTTAACCCCCGCTAAAGTACCCACTTAGTAGATGGTCAAATGGTCTGAGCTTGCTTCATAAAACAACTTCCTATCCCCCTTTTGCTGTTTCAGAAACGGCTGCTTTGCCCCCCCCCCCAAAAAAACCCACCCATTTGCTGTACCCTCCCAAGTAGTGATAACTTCTTTAATCTAATGATTTTTTATAATGGTTAAAGTGGTTTATATTTATTGCTTATATTTTAGATCGTATTTTGGATTGTTTTACGTATATATGTGTATGCTGGTCGAGAACCGTAACAATAAACTAAACTTGCTACTAAACTAAACCCACCCATTCCTGCCTAGGAGCACTCAACCAGCTTTTCCTCTCTCCCCCCACGCCTGCCTTCCCTGATCCTTCCTTGCCGGCGGAAGCAGCTACGGACGGCACCCCAAGATCAGGTAAGTGCGCCCACCCTCGTTGTCTCTGCTCGTCCGGCCCATCAGCAATGGGCGCCCCCAGCTTCCGGAGCCGAAAGTTGCTGCAAATCCTGTTAGCCGACGAGGCGGCCGAAAGAAGCGAGCCGCCCACCCCCGGGGTGGGGGGGCTGCGGGTCTCTTTAAGGGGGCCGCCTCCCTGTAACTTGATCCTCCTCGTTCCCACGCCTCCCCCCCGGGGGGGGGGCCGCCTTGCTCGGCCTGGCCTGGGGGCGGACCGGCGGGTGGGGGTGGGGGAGCAGCAACCCCGCAGCCGGGCTTTCTCCCACCCCCAAGCCCTCGTCTATAAACCCGTCCGGGCCGGCCCCCTTCTGCGGGGCGAGCCGCCATGGGCTTCCTGCAGCGCTGCGTGGGCCGGAGCTGCCGCCTGTTGCTGCCGTCGGGGCAGCGGGGCGCGGGCAGCCTCGGGGCGTTGGGGGCTCTGCCCTGCGATCGCCTCCCCGGGGGGCGGCTGTACAGCGCGGGTGAGTTGCGGGGCGAAGCGCCCTCGGGGTGGGCTCCTGCCTCCGCTCTTTTCCTTCGGGCGAGGGGCTGCAGAACAACTCGCCCGCGAAGCGCCTCCCTGCCCCCAGGATGGGCGCGCAACTTGCGCCCTCGCCTTGTGGTGACTCCGGCCGGCAAATCCAAGTCAGCCATCGCCGGGCCCGGGCCCTTCCACACACTCACACACGCGCGCGCGCGCGCACGCGCACACACCGACTCTCTTCAGTCCGCAACCCTTCCCGTTCCCACGGTCCCTGACAATTGGCCAAGCCGGAGTCCGGCACAGTCCTATCTCTCCATCATGCGATACTCCTAGAGAGACACAGCAGGGCACTCCCTGGTTGCACGCAACTATGAGGAGTTGGGTATTCCTGGAAGGAATCGTAAGACTTGTACCCCTTGGCACTTTTTCTTTGCTTACCCACCCAAGCTAGTACCGTACTTGCTAGCTTGGCTTGGGGGGCTGTTATGAGATCTGGCTTGGCATTTCCTTGGGCTGTGCAAACTAGAGGCGGGGTGACCTGTTCCAAGTGCATCCTAGAATCATAGAGTTGGAAGGGACCAGGAGGATCATCTAATCCAACTCCCTGCAATTCAGGAATCTTTCTGAATTCTGTTGGCACAGCTTAGCATCCTCTGGGGATGTAGCTGTGGTGAAGTTCCCTCTGCCTTGAGACTGTGAAGAGCTGGGAGTTCCAGCCCTACTTTTCCATGCCCCTGTGTTGGCCTTGGCTCCCAGGGTGGTGGTCAGATGCTGCTGCTGTTCCCTTTTTTAGCATGCAAACTAGTAAAAAAGGTAAAGGTAAAGGACCCCATGGCGGTTAATTCCAGTCAAAGGCGACTATGCAGTTGCAGCGCTCATCTCTCTTTCAGGCTAAGATGGTTTTACCATGCAAACTAGTATCCACACACCAGGTTGGAAGAAAATCTATCTGTGGGCAGTGATAATTCCTAATTCCCTCTCCTTGACACACTGGCTAGCAGGGCTGACCAGAGGTCAACATTACCAGGCCCACACTTCTGTATTTAAAGATCAGTACATAAAATGCCAACTTGGGGCTTCAAACTTCCTATCTAGCTGTTTGTCTCACCCCACTCTTTCTTTCGAGAAGTGTGCTGGAGAATGCTGTCTTGCTACTTGGCGATGATTCAGTTGTTCCCAATAAAGGTGGCCCCCTGCTTTGGCTTTTGGATCCCTCGTCCCCAGAGAGCAGCATAACTGACCTTCGTAGTTGAAGAGGATAGCTGCTACTTTTTCTTCTCTCTGGAAAACAGAGCCCTTGAATTACATCACACTCTCCTTTTGAAAACAACAAAAAAAATAGTCCCTTTCTTCCCCCCAGATAATGAGATTACTACATGTTAAAGTAAGGTTACCAGATTTTTTTTTTCAATGAATCCGGGGACACTTTTTAACTTCCTGTTAAACAGATGGATTTTTTCAGGGGACTGATTTGTGAATCCAGAGACTCCCTGGGAAATTGAGACGTCTGGTAACCTTATGTTAAAGGAGCTTGGTTAGAGCTGAAAGGACTCTTAACTGGCCTACCGTACAGGACTGTTGTAAGGATTGCACAGTCAGTGTATGTGACTTCCCGAGAAGGAGACACTTTAGCTTATTATAGCAAATGCCCCAGAAGAGATTCCTGGCAGTGGCGTCCTCAGAGACTAATTAGCAGATTCATTGTGACATAGAGCTTTTGTGGACCAGTCGACCCCACTGCGTCAACTGCAGCTGGGATTCCTGGCACAGAAGGCAGATTTGGCTTTAAATGTAACATCCTATCTTTAATGTATAGGAGGTGCTTGGCGCACTTAACTACATGATACGAATGCTAGGTATTACAGTCATACCTCAGTTTAAGTACGCTTCGGTTTGAGTACTTTCAGTTTAAGTACTCCGCGGACCCGTCTGGAACAGATTAATCCGCTTTCCATTACTTTCAATGGGAAAGTTCGCTTCAGGTTAAGTACGTTTCAGGTTAAGTACGGACTTCCAGAACCAATTACACTCATACTTTGGGTTAAGTACGCTGCAGGTTGAGTACTCCGCGGACCCGTCTGGAATGGATTAATCCACTTTCCATTACTTTCAGTGGGAAAGTTCGCTTCAGGTTAAGTACGCTTCAGGTTAAGCACGGACTTCCAGAACCAATTGTGTACTTAAACTGAGGTACCACTGTATTAGCTTAAAATATGCCCATCCGCCCCTCCTGCTGCCCCTTGCTGGCACCTTGAGGCTGCAATCCTATCCACCTGCTTTTAGGTAGGTCCCCAGTGACTAATCAGCCTGCTTGCTTTTCAGGGCTGTAACTTTCCTCCTGCAGGAAGCAAAGCCCTCTGGGAAAGGGGCTAGGTGGCTACCCACCACTGGGCATCAAAGGCTTTTTGCTGTACTGTATTCCCAAAATTTTGCGGGAGAGGGAGCATCTAGTGGAAAAGAGGGCTGAGCTTTCCATTGCCCCTCCAATAATGCTTCCTTACTGCCTTCACTTTTAGGGATGTTCAGATTGATTTGCCAGCCATCGTGCCTACAAAACAACCCAGCATCTCTATACAGGCAAATACTTTTAAAAAGCAAACATTGTAAAACAGCAACATTAGTTTTGACAGCTTGCAGTCTACTATCTGAGGGTCAGAGTAAGCGCGGCACATTTTGCTACCGCCAGAGCAAAATTGGCTGCTTTCTGTGCGTTTATCACAATTTCTACCATATTCTATTTTTTTTACTACTTTGGCTAAATGGAGGGGGAACTGTTGCAGAACTCATTCAGAAATAGAACAGTGTTCTAATGCAGTGTTTCTCAACCAGTGTTCCTCCAGATGTTTTGGGACTACAACTCCCATCATCCCTAGCTAGCAAGACCAGTGGTCAGGAATGATGGGAGTTGTAGTCCCAAAACATCTGGAGGCACACTGGTTGAGAAACACTGTTCTAATGTATATCATCCTCAGCCGATGGCAAATTCAGCCACAGCCCTAAACAGGTGGAAATTGTAGTGAAATTTAGTGCCATCTCAAAATTGGGGAACTCGGATGAATCACCTCGAGATCTGGTGCCCTGTCATCTTAAACTTAGGACTCCAAAAGGTTTGAATTGAAGCCCAGGGAAACAACCTACATACAGAAAACCAGGGGGGATAGGGAGGATGAAAGAGTACTCTGAAAGGAGGCCTGGCTGGCTGGCTCCTGCAACACTGAACAGGAGCACTGTACGCTGCAACTCTTTGTTGCAGTTCCCACTCATCACAGCCATGATCTCTGGCTCTAACCACCCTTTCTTTGCCCAATAGGTGTCCCTGGGCTGCAGGAACGCACACTGATAGCCGTGAAGCCAGATGGGGTGCAGAGGAGGCTGGTGGGGGATGTGATCAAACGCTTTGAGAAACGCGGGTTCAAGCTTGTGGGCCTCAAGTTGCTCCAGGTACGCTCATTGGGTGCTGAAATGGGGGAAATCAAGGCTTGCCAGGAAACATTGGGGTAGGTTGGAGTGCTCCTTCCTGTTTCTGTAGAGTTCAGCCAATAAGAGGAGAGTTATCCATGACCCACAGCCTTGTTCCAGGGTGGGGTGGGGAGGGAAGTTTCAATCCCTCCCGGGGATCTAAATGTTAATCATCAGCCACCTTCAACAAGGTAGAAGACACAGACAGGTAGCCCTTCCTCAAGGTGCACATCTGGGGCAAGAGGTTCATGAACCCACAAAAGCCCGAATCCCTTGGACCCAAAGACAGTCTACCCATGCCAACACGGGAGCGTGCCTCGGGGTCTCATAGGATGGAGGTTCTGCCCATTTGAACATCAGATGCCCCTTTGTTTTGGCAGGCTAATGAAGGCATCCTGGCAGAACACTACCATGAACTGCGCCGAAAGCCATTCTATCACGAGCTGATCAAGTACATGACCTCGGGGCCTGTGGTTGCCATGGTAAGACAGTCTCTCTTCCCCGTCCCCCATCCCCTCTCACCAATACCCAGAGACTTATCTAGTCCAGCATCCTCTTCTCACCTTGGCCAACCAGAAGCTCCAATGGGGAGCAGACCAATGGGACCTCTGAGTGTAACTCTGGTGATGCTCAGCAAATGTCCTTCGGAGGCATGCTGCCTCTGATAGAGGAAGGAGAACATTTAGCCATTGTGCAGGGGCAGATCTACTGCGAAACGAATGACGCTTAAACTTCCGAGCCCTAATCCCCGAGGGGTCCCAGAAGCGACTTTAGTCCATGTCGCTTACAATGTTTAAATCGCACCAGTGACACAGTACAGCAATTTCAATCGAAAACTGAGATGTAATGTTGTTTAGTCGTAAAGCCAGTAAAGCAAAAATGATCAGGGAAATGCTGGGGAAAGTGAGGACTTTTTAGACCACCTAGCATTGAAGCAAACCTGATCTCTGCTGGAAAATCATTCCGCAGAGCAGGTGCCACCACTGAGAAGGCCCTTCCCCCCCCACTGCAGTCAGGTGAATGGTTATGCAACACTGCACAGTCAGCCTCAGTAGATCGCAGTGACCTGGGTGGTCTGTATAGGAGAAGGCAGTCTTTCTGATAGCCAGGTCTTTTAATACCTTGAAGCTCTCTCCATGTTGTTGTTGTTTAGTCGTTTAGTCGTGTCCGACTCTTCGTGACCCCATGGACCAGAGCACGCCAGGCACTCCTGTCTTGCACTGCCTCCCGCAGTTTGGTCAAACTCATGTTCGTAGCTTCGAGAACACTGTCCAACCATCTCGTCCTCTGTCGTCCCCTTCATGGATCAATGCCTTGTCGTGGCGAAGGGGCTTGAATAACTCAGAGAAGCTATGAGCTATGTCATGCAGGCCACCCAAGATGGACAGGTCATAGTGGAGAGTTTTGACTAAACGTGATCCACCTGGAGAAGGAACTGACAAGCCACTCCAGTATCCCTGCCAAGAAAACTCCATGGACAAAGACAACAGGCATATAAAAGTTATGACGCTGGAGATGTAATAGTTAATTGCTTTTCACGTTGTGATCTGTCGTGGAACAGCCCCACCAAAGAAGGGTTACCCAGACCTCATTGCAGGTTGCACAGCCCCCCCCCCAATGGCAATTCAATTTCCAGGACCCCAGAAATGTAGGTTCGCCACTAGCATTGTGGGATGCAAAGCCAAATCTGGGTACTGCTTTGAGGATGCTCGTATCTTGGATATGGGAAGAACTGTTTTGCATAGGTATAAGGCATAAGGGTGAGGGGAAGCTCCTGTGAAGCAGAAGATTGCCCGCCCCCGCCCCCCGCTGCAAATTGCCAGGTTGGGCCCTGTGGTCCAAACCAGGCCCATAGCCAACTGCAATGCATTAAAGCCCCCACCCCATCCTTCTAAGCACCCCATCTGTGATGTTGGTTGGGAGAGCACCTCTGTGTACTTAATGAAAGGCACTGATAGAGACATATTGTCTTGTTTAGCTGTTAGCAGGAATGTCAGAACCACTGGTCTTTGCCCTTTTTTTCTATGGTGTCCTGCTTCAGGTCTGGGAAGGCTACAACGTTGTCAAAACCTCCAGGGCTATGGTGGGGGAGACAAATCCCACGGAAGCCAAGGCAGGCACCATCCGGGGAGACTTCAGCGTCCATGTCAGCAGGTATGAGTGGGATCAAAATAGCAGGAAATACAGGAAGCTGTTCTGCACATTAGACCATGAGTCCATCTAGCTCTGTATTGTTAACACGGACTGGCAGTGGCTGTCCAGGTTTTTCGGGCAGGAAGTCTCAGCTCTGGCTGGAGATGGGAGCTGGGATGTTCTACATGCGAGGCAGGTGCTCTGTTACTGAGCTCTGACCAGGCCGGTCTTGACTTGCTGGTGCTTCTAGCTTCAAACTGGCAGGAGTCTCTGGCATGGTTACCCATGAAAAATACAAAACGCTGACTCTTTTGGTTAAGTCCCGTTTCCCGGTCTGGTGAACCATTCATTTAAGTACACTGCAGAATCGTTCCTCCTGCCATTATGTAGTTATCTGAGAGGGCCAGTATGGAAAATGAGCTTTCTGGGTCAAATGAAACCAGTGTTCAACACTGCTATGTATGAATAATAGGGGAAGGGGAAAGATGAACCAATCAAGATATTGAAATGTCAGTGTTAGTTCTGATGCATCGTGTTGTGTGATTTTTCTTTGCTTTCTCATTTTTCCATTATATTACATTTCACTTTTCTATGCGTGTGCTTAAAAATCCTCTTCCCTTAGTTTGTGGTGATCTAGGTGCTGTGGGTAAAACCACAGAGCCTAGGGCTTGCTGATCAGAAGGTCGGCGGTTTGAATCCCCGTGATGGGGTGAGCTCCTGTTGCTCGGTCCCAGCTCCTGCCAACCGAGCAGTTCAAAAGCAGGTCAAAGTGCAAGTAGATATATAGGTACCGCTCTGGCGGGAAGGTAAACGGCGTTTCCGCGTGCTGCTCTGGATCGCCAGAAGCAGCTTAGTCATGTTGGCCACATGACCCGGAAGCTGTATGCCGGCTCCCTCGGCCAGTAAAGTGAGATGAGCGCCGCAACCCCAGAGTCGTCCGCGACTGGACCTAATGATCAGGGTTCCCTTTATCTTTACCCTTTACATTTACAGTGGAATAAAATGACAAAATGGCCTATGCTAGCTAGAACTACAGATTTGGGGGTGGGGGGTGTTGTGGGAATCAAGTTTTAATTTTCCCTTGCGGTTTTTTAAATGTCCTTCCTAACAGAAATCTAGCAGAGCAAGAGTAGACTGGGCTGAACCTTTGTTCCCCAATGTGCGCGTTCTTTCCTTATTTTTGTTTTGAGTGAACGTCCTAAAAGTCCTCCTTCATGCCTAAAACAGATACTGTATTAGATATCAGATTGCCCCCTGGAACGTTCCCTTTGCCTCTGGAGGTTCTGTCCAGGGAAACTCTTGTTCCATCATTTTACTGCATCAGAGTGGCTTCTTGACTCAGCCCGAGGTAAGGATAGCTCAAGATGCTGTAGACAGACCCAGCTGTTCCTTCTCAGGAATTCTGTAGAAATTCAAAAAAGAGTTCTTGGTCCCCCTCATCCAGCTACAACTTCTTTGGTGGAAGTAGCTTCTTTGGTGACTGTTAAAGGGGATATAAAATTGGGTGGGTTGTTTTTGTAGCTGTGGGATAAAAGGTAAAGGTACCCCTGACCATTAGGTCCAGTTGCGGAACACTCTGGGGTTGCGGCGCTCATCTCACGTTATTGGCCAAGGGAGCCGGCGTTTGTCCGCAGACAGCTTCCGGGTCATGTGGCCAGCATGACTAAGCGGCATCTGGCGAACCGGAGCTGTGCACAGAAACGCCTTTTACCTACCCGCCGGAGCAGTACCTATTTATCTACTTGCACTTGACGTGCTTTCGAACTGCTAGGTAGGCAGGAGCTGAGACTGAACAATGGGAGCTCACCCGTCGCAGGGATTCGAACCGCCGACCTTCTGATCGGCAAGCCCTAGGCTCTGTGGATTAGACCACAGCGCCACCCACAGCTGTAGGATAGATAGAACCTTAACCTATGCTATGCCCTCATTATGAGGTTTCCCCCGTGAACAGGAACGTTGTCCACGCCAGCGACTCCCTGGAGACGGCCCAGAGAGAGATCAGCCTTTGGTTTCGCAGCAATGAGCTGATAGACTGGGATTGTTGCGATCAGAAAATCCTGTATGAACACTGAGAGCCTGGCTTGGTCCACACCCCAGCACGGGGCCTACTACCTCTGCCCATTGACTGCCTTTCTGAAGCGATCCACGTTCCAGCCTGTGTGCCACAGGCTTTGATGGTGTGTGTTTGGAGGAGGGTGGGATTCTTGCACTTCAACCACTTTGGCTTTCCTCGGGAGGGAGGGAAGGAGCAGGCACCCCTTTGCACAGGCCACACCTTGCTCTCTGCCTCGTGCACCACAGTGCTACTTGATTGGACAGATTTACATCCGTGGCAGACAAGTCATGGAATACGGGTCTTGCATTAAAAAAAAACCCAAACTATTTCTACAAACCTGGTTCTGTTCTTTCTGTCTGGAAATTGGAAGTCTTGTGTTTGGGCCTGCCATCAACTTGTAATCCCTTTCTCTGTTTGCATCTCTACATTAATGAAGCTAGCCATTTTTTGCTCCTGTTTTTAAGGTGATGTGCGAGTGGCCACCTGATTGTGAATGGACAGCCTTGTAAGAGAAGAATGCAGGAAAATATGATTTAGGTAAAGATGGTGTCTTTTGCACCTCAACACCGCAGGAACTACCGTGTTTCTCATATTATAAGACATGTCTTATATTTATTTTTTCCTCAAAAAAACACACTATGGCTTATTTTCAAGGGATGTCTTATTTTTTTCCTCCTCCTCCTGCTGCGGCCGGCATTGCTGCTGCGCCTATCACTATGTCTTATTTTCGGGGTATGGCTTATATTCCTTGAATGCTTAAAAATCCTGCTATGGCTTATTTTATGGGTATGTCTTAAAATATGAGAAACAGGGTAGGTAGCAGATTGCCTCACCTGATATATGCCCCATTTACCACTTCAATATGCCCAACTGGTACAGGTTACACATACCTGTTCTGCGTTGGTAAGAAATCAATCTTTTAACATGGCAGCAACTTTGAAGCTCTCTGCCTGTTGATATCAGGCAGGCGTCTTTGCTGTATTTTTCCAGCACCTGCTATAAACATTGTTTAGGTAAGGCTATCCAGACATGTGTTTCAGTCTGGTTTTTAGCTTCTTGTTGATTGTAATTATTTTGTTTAATGTTTTAAAGGGGTCTTACCTTTTTTAAAAAAAAACAAACCTGATCATTTCATTATTTTATTCTTTCTGTAAAAACTGTGTTTGTTTTTTACAGTCAAGTTGTGTATCAGCTTTATGAAATAAAAACAAGCATCACCACAAAAGGCTGCCAAAGGAGACAGATTTGCATGCAATTTGCATATGCCAAATAGTATGTGCACACAATGGAGAAAGAAGTCCTATACCGTACTTTAAATGGAAAAGCTTTCAGCAGGGGGAGGACTGCGACCCTGTGTGCCTGCTTAGCCTTTTCTTCATGTGCTTAAATATTGATGGGCACCTTCAAGGACCCTTCTTATGCTTTTATTTATATTGGATAGTTCTTCAAACAGAAGACTTGTCTCCTAGGGTTTGTGGGTACCCTAGTTGTGCCAGAGAAAATTATGGCCTTGGCCCTATTGTGAGTCTTGTAACTCATTCCTATTGACATCAATTGTCACGGGGAGAGTGAGGAAGGCAGAAATGTTGCTTCCTTGGCCTAAACACTTCTGTTTAGGTCACAGCAATAAAGGGCACACCCCCAGCGGAAAAGCACCTAGATTCCAGAGGCTTTGCTAGCTTCTGCGCTGGATAACATGGTCAATTGCAACAGGAAAACTTGAATAACGGCTGCTGTTTTCCCAAGCAGGAGTTTAACAGACTTAGGTGATTTTGTGTGAGCTTCCGTCTGGTGCAAGGACTAGAATGACGCAAATCTTACCGAGTTTGTATTCAAGCAGGCATTCTTTGCCTCATGAAAACGTGTGCTTTAGGGGGCCTCCTTTGTTGGGGATTTGGCATCCTATGACATCTGCACAAGGCAAGTTGCTAGCCATGTGAAGATCTTAAAGCCCAGAAGTAGGTGAGAGGGGAGCACTACTTTGTCAGCAGAAGCTGCTGCCTTGTGGTTAGTGGTGAACTTTAGCATAGATTCTGAGGGCACTGAACTTGGCCCAATTCTCCGGAGCAAACCATACGCTTTTGTGGGCAGAAGGTAAATAGCCACCCAACCTTAGGCATGTTTGCTCTTGCTCTTTGAAGTCAGTCCCACTGCCTGCAATGGGGGCTTCTTCCCATATAATGACCACGGGACTGCAATGTACAAATCTCTAATAAAACAGTTGTTTTTTTTAAGCAACTTGAGGGCACTTAGGTTTTCCCACTGCAGGAGAGAAAACTGTACGCCTAAGCAATGCAAAAGGTTGAAAGCTAGGGTCCACATCTATCTAGACAGGGCAGCTTGCATGAAATGTTAATAATCTGCTCTGTTCCACTACTTTCCCCTCCTAGCAACAGGTCATTAGTCTGCTTTCCAGTTCTTTGGGCCCTTGAAGATAGGGAACAAGAACCTGTGTTTCAAGTTGTTTTGGCTGCCAAGTGATTAATCTGGATGGCTTGGAAATCTCAGCATGCTGTCCGCTCCTGTGTGGCTGCTGCAACTGGCTGTTTTTAGGGAGTAACAATTCCCTTCCCTATCCAGCCAAGCAAGAGGCATGCTCACAGTTCAAGGGTGCATTCCAGCCAGACAAAAAGCACTCAAGGGCCCAGCACAGAATCCAGGCATGTGAGCTGGACCATATTTAGCCCCTAAGCCTGTGCTTCCACACGCCTGTCTTATTCCCACCCCAACATGGAGAGGCTTTGGGGTCATCTGGGAATGGTTGAGGGACTTGGGTATGTTCAACATGGAGAAGACAGCGGTTGACCCACCTTCAAAGATCTAAAGGGCTGTCACACGGAGTATGGAGCAGGCTTGTTTTCCACTGGTCCAGCGGGGAGGGCCCAAACAAATTGATTCAAATGGCAAGGAGGGAGATTCCAATGAAGCATTAGGAAGAACTTGCTGAAAGCAAGAGCTGTCTGTGACAGTGGAACTAACTCCCTTGGGCGATAGTGGACTCTCCTTGGTTGAACTCCCAGGTATCCAGAAATGCAAAACGTTGTGTAAGTCCCAAATGGAGGAGCAGTGCCTTCCTACCAAATAGCTCAAAGGAAACTGACCATTTTCGGTGACCTCCAGGAGCAAATGAATGTCATATGTTCCTTGGAAAAGAAATACAGAAAGGGGCTAAGGAGGAAGAAAGATGAATTGGCCAGCTTGAATTTATAGTATCCTGGATAACTGGAACTGCAGATCCGCACTCATGTTAGCTAAGGAGAAACTGTGACATGCTGCTGCAGCTCCCATTTGTGGTATAGCCCTGCCCTGAACATTTGCTATAAAGATTACTACAGTGGTACCTCGGTTTGCGACCGCAATCTGTTCCGTGGAGGCGGGCGGTTGCTCCCTGAAGGCACGCTTCTGCGCGTGCGCGAAGTGCCGATAGAGCGCTTCTGCGCACGCTGCACAGATCGCTTCTGTGCATGTGCGAGCTGCACAGATCGCGTCTGCGCATCTGACGCCGCGGAACCCGGATGTAAACACTTCCGGGTCCGTGGCAGTCGCTCACAGAGGTAGGTGTAAAACGAGTTTTGACTGTAAAGTGGCGCTCTGAAGAGTGCCATATCAGTGCCAGTTTTTCTTCATGTGCCCAGGGTATCTACTACATTAGTCCACAGAAAGGTTTTCCCATTCCTAGGTCCTTCCTTCCCATTTTTGCAATATCTGTAATTACGTACTCCAATCTCTTCAGTTAGTTGACAGTACAGACAGGGCTGAGTTGCTCATGGAAACTTCAAGCATTAAGGGTTACACCAAAACAGACGGTTCACTCCGAGCCACAAAGATAAGCTTTTAATGTGAATAAGACTGGCAAGAGAAGAGCATTTTACTTACATCTTTGTTACTTAGACCAATATCCCTCAAAGGCAAACAAAGGTGCTGTTAAGGATCAAACTGCTCAACTGCAAATACTAAACATAAAAACCCCACAGAGGGATGGATTCCTAATATTTTATACACTCAATACGCTATGCCTTGCTGGCTTCTTACTGGGCCCTCTGACTTTCCAGAGAGTAAACACATTCTAGGTCTGAGCATGCCCAGATATTACCCATCCCAATGGCAGCTGTAGGTCTCAATCAGATTTCCCCAAAGGAAACACATCTGTGCCTTCTGCTGGCTCATTAGTTCTCCTGGTAGTCACTCACAAACACACAAAAGGCTGAGAGAACACACTCTCAACCACTCCTCTTGGGGGAGGGGGAAAGGTAGAATTCAGCAGTGAGAATAAAACAGAAAAGAAACTTGATTAAACATGCATTGATGAACACAATTCTGCAGCACAAAAAAGGGAAAAAAAGATGGGAGTTGGAGGGAAGAGGCACAGTTATACAAAGAAAAAGTCAAAAACTCCCAGTACCCTGGACACCACTCCCTGCAGCAGCACCTTGACTGTTTATTCAGCTGCTGTCAGCAGTTATTAAAAGTACCTGAAGTACATGGCTATGATTATGCCCCTCTACCTCTTTGACACACCCCTACCAGCTGTGTTTCAGGTGGTCACTGCAAATGCAGTCTTGACAACATTGCAATCTGCTTAACAACTGCCAACAAGAATAGTGCATCTCACTCCCCCACCCCCACCCCTCTGTAACTGCAGAATCAATCTAGATGTGGGAGTTGTTTGCTTGTCCCACAACAGGGCTCCCCATGCCAGGTCCTCATCTGCCAAATTGGTAGAGCCATTCTGTGTTGTTGTAAACACTGCTCTCAATGGAATTGCTCTAATGTGCCTTCCGGTTTGAGGCTGCACAGTGAGGAATCCCATCCCACTTACACCAGGACCTCTCCATCAGGCAACAACATTATTTATATCCAGTGGGGTCAATACTGGCAACCTGGAAATTAGGAAGCAAACACAGAAAAATGAAGTCCTGAAGTGCAAAATTCACACTGATGAGTTGCATAACTTGACAAAATAATCCAATTAACATCCATTTAACTTTTAAATGCTGTGCTACTTTCACCAAGCTCTAAATACAACTACTACAACAAAAAAGAAGAGAGATATTGTGCCATGTTGTACAGCTGTCCCAAAACAACTTTATTAAGCTAGGCTGTGGTGTAGGTTACTTTTGACCAATCTGGCTTGTTCATATTTAGCTAAATGTCTTGGATATCAGAAACATTACATGAACCTGCCATATTTAGAAAGGGGGGGTGGGGAGTACCAGCGCTGCTGAGGTTCTTTAGTATGCTATGAACTCAAGTCTGCAATAGAAAGGCAAGTGATGTTTTAACGTAGGCAGGTGGAGCATGAGTTTCTACAGCACGTTATGATCCCGCTACCCCCACAGCTTCTGCCTGTTTCCGCTGCATTCTGCTTAAGTCGCTAAACTGGACTGAAGACCAGCGACTGAGTTTGTTTCTTTCAATTAAAAGACAAAAGTCTCAAGTCAACAGTATAGGAAAATGTCACACTACTGGCTTTGCTACCTGCAGAAACAATAGAAATTCGGATCTACAAAAGATGTGCTGTATTCAGTTAATATAAATGAGAAAAATTTGGGCTGTGTAGAACATTTCTCAAGACTATATATACAGTAGAATACAGATCGCGCCCGGAGTTCAGATCTCGCCGGCTTCCCTCTCTTCGGATCTCTTAGGGTGAGATTTGCCATTCGTGCTTTCATGCCGCCGTTCAGAAGAGCTCTTCTCTTTCTTGTCTCTTTCCCGCGATTTCTCCCTTGAAGACTGATCTCTAGAGGATCTGGAGAGCAAACCAGAGCATACTGTAGGGCTCTAGAATGGAAAGTGTGTGTATGTGTGAAAACATTTCAGACCAGAAAAGGGAACTGTGGACTTAGCCTACCAATTCTCCTTTCTGGACCATGGGCAGAAAGACAGCCCAGATGGGCGGGAAGAGCCACCCTCCAGGGTTGGTAGACAAAGCACAGGGTGAGGTACTACCTAAATCTAGAGTCAAGGTCAAGCACTAGATGCAGAGGTTCATAAGCTGAAATCTACAAGCTGCAATCAGGTTGCCCATGGAAAGACTATAGAACAGTTAATGATATCTCAGAACTGTAGAGTTGGAAGGGACCACAAGAGTCTCCTAGTCCAACCCCCTGCAGGGATCTTTTGCCCAACGTGGGGTTCAAATCCACAACCCTGAGGTTAACCAGTCTCATGCTCTACCAACTGAGCTATAGATATCTGTGCACAGCCCTTTTTGCTGGTAACAAAAAATGAGAAGCAATGCTATTTTGATCAAGACTAGACTGTCAAACTGGCTAAGGGCTAATATTTTCATAATATGGTGCTCCCCCCCCCCAAAAAAATCAATCCATTGAAGAAGGGTCCTGAATGGCCTGTCCACTCTTAAGTCCAAACACAGGACAAATGCTGACCTGAGGAAAAAGCTGACAAGCTCTCCAATCAACATCACACAGAAACAGCATGCCCACCCCATTTGGTTAGAAAAAGACAAATTATGCATATGCTTTGATTTCTGAAAGAAAAAACGATGTTTCTTAAGTGGTCTGCCAGGATCCCTGACTATTTTCAAATGGACTGTGGAGAATATGCAATAGAGCTGAAGCCTGCTGATCAGGTGTGCTAGGAAGCTCCCTGCAGGGAACTCTAAATGTACCAGATGACTGGGATGCACATGGTGTTTGAATTCCCGGCTTTGAGACTTCAAAGCACTGGGCAACCTGTGATGTCAGGTGACTGACAGGTGTTCAGCCTCACCTGCCTCTTAAATTAGATTCTGGTAAGCCAAAAAGGTTCCATGCCCCGGATCTAGGGAATGGACCACAATGGCTCACCCTAGCATGAGATCAGTCAATCAAATCCCAGGCTTAGCAACATAGAGGAATAAGCTCAGTGCAATAACTGCTGGGCCCATCTGCCCAGGACCAGAGAAGTAACACAAGTTTGCAATAAAATGAATTTTGTTCAGTTAGTTATTTTACTGTTCAACCAAACCTAGAAATTCAGCAATGACATCAATATTAAACAAGGCTCCTTGCTATGCTACCGGTATGCTTCTAAACTGTTACAAATCTCTTCTTTGTGCGTTAGGGAGTTCCCCGGCTTCCCTCTTGGCTAGTAACCAGTTTCTTTTTACAACTTATTTTTTATACATCTCTCACACGTATCTATTCCTGTTTTATCCCACAGTTCATCCTATATCTAGATATTTCCTTCCTTCAACTGTGCCATACATCCTGAAGCCAGCACAATGCAGGGTTAAGTCATTTGACCCGTTTCCCCCTCCCTCCCACCAAATCCCAGTTTACACAAGTGCTTTACAAGTACGACTTGTTCAGCTGTGAGGGTGTTTTATTTTAAATTTATGTTTTTTTCCTGCTTTGCTGCCTTGGGCTCCTCTGGGAGGAACGGTGGGGTAGAGATTGATCCAACCAACAAACCTGACACAATGCCCATCGCTATCAGATTTGATGTGAAAACGGGGAGGTGAGATATTGCCAGCCCTTTAATTTGCAGCTCACTTTATGGTGTGAGACTCAGCAAGTGCCCAGTGATGCTGACCCCTGATGCCAGCCCCGATTGCTACAGTCACCCTCTGTGAAAACAGGAATCTTAACAGACAGCCACTCTTGTACAGCAGTGGGCTTAGAAATGAAGTTAAGAACCCTGAGGCTGGATGAGGCCGGTGGCCCAACTACTCCAGCATGTTGTTCTCACAATGGCTAATCAGATGCTTATGGGAAGCCCACCAGCAAGATCTGAGCACAACAGCCACCTTTCCCCACTTGTATTTCCAAGCAACTGGCGTTCAGAGACATACTTTCTTGGACAGTGACCTGAGAAGGTGATCTTGGCACCCCATCCTACAGGGGGACTCCCACCCACCACATGCATATGTGCATGTGCATACACTCTCACTCTCTATTTGTCATGCCTAATTTACTGCACCTCATAGGGTCACTGTGCACCTTAAAAGCACCTCCTGTCTCACTGGAAGAATGGCAGGACATAAATGTATGAAATTGGGATAGGGACTACCATAACTACACAAACGCTAAGCATGACAAAAGTGATCAGCCAACCGGGGGGGGGGGGGGCTGCATACACACAGCGGCTTATAAAAATTCTAAAGCTGCAATGTGCAGAAGCATTCAGTCTTCATACCAAAAACCAACTAAAGATAGCTACAAATTAGGCCCTAAAGCTTCTACCAAGCCGAGAAAGACAATCAGCAACTCAAACACAAACAGCTTTATTTTACAGGGAGCTTCTCTAGAGTAGACTTGGCCAACAGTTTTTTTTGGGGGGGGGGTCAATATAAGTTCTCCTACAATGCTTTTATTATTCTATGCTACATCAACACACTATAAAGCTTATTATTTATTAATTAAATTTATTAGTCACATGTTTGCCACAGCAACTCAAAACAACTTAAGAGTAGTTGAAGTGTTGGCATCTAAATGATAAACAATGCAAAAGCAGAAGATGGGAACAGCCCAAACACCTGCAAATTATTCAACTCTTTACCCAACACAGTCTCTTATTATCATTTTACATCTTCTTGAAGCTTCAGTATCTATTGTTGAGATGTTGACATTTTAGGGATGGCAACATATCAAAGTATGATTTCTATTTCGGAAGAAATAAAACACTTCATTTTCTTTTGAGACTTCTTGTGCCTTCTCATTTTTAATTTTTAACTGTTCCAGAAAACACGGCTGATACAGTTCCTCCCCGCCAAGGGAACACTTTGAGATGGGCTATTGTACGTTTGGGTTTTCTGAAGCATTCCCTTACCTGCTCTTTAGCAATAGTAATTACAGGGTCTTCCTTATTTCCTAATTGTCCAAACTTCTTTTCTTTATTGTTCATGTTCAAGACAGATTTAAAAAATGAATTTAGTATCTCAACCATGAAGTCAATAATTTCCACATACCCCATTTCTAGCAAACCTACTTTCCAATACTCATTTCTCTTCATAGAGGAGAGAACTGTAAATGTTCTTCATTTCTCACTTGCTCATCTGTTGTTGACATTATCAATCCAGTGAACATGGCGAACAGAGACTAGGTTTCCCCAGTCTACCTGCAATACTGCTATGGATTATCAGCAGCTGGAAGTTACTAGGTACAGCTGTATGTCAGGAGGCCACTTGGTTAATATGCTTGCATGCAGTAGATCTGAACTGAAGTGCTTCCTGTTACGCTTCTCCCTAGGATCAGAACTACAGTATTTTTAAAGAAGTAGAATCCAGTTAACCATGTGGTGGAGGAATTCTGAAGCATTTATAGCAAATCTGGGAGCACTTCTGGCCATGGAGCATGTTACTGCCCTTGTTCACAGCAAGCCTACCTCCCTAATAGTAATCATGAGTTATTGTTTACCCTCAAAGCAATTAAACCACAGTGTGCCAGGCCACCAAAACCCCAAGGACTCAGGCCAATATGACAATTTATTAGATAAATGATTTTCAAGTCTTAAATGAAATATTCCTTATATAGATGAGATGAAAACTCCAGGACAAGGCCCTGTTTCAATATTCGTCCTCAGCTGGAAAATTGAAATACCCTATGTATTACAAAATGTTGTAATATCTTTAAAATATAAATTTACAAAGTATAGTTTACACACATATATAAAGGAAATATCCAAAGCAAAACAGTCTTACCTACGATTCTTAGAGTTTCAAGGTTGAAGTGTACCTATTGTGTCAGAGTAACCGACTGTATACGTTTGTGGAATTTAAAGGAAAATAAGGTGTAGTCTGCTAACAAGTTAAAGAGACAGTAGTATAATTCAAATTGCAACGTATAAGTACAATCTACTGCAAAAATTTAAAGAGAAGATTTAAAGAGAAAATTTACAGCTATAGTGATATGGTTGAACTTTAACTGAAAGTATGCCTTAGCACAGACTATAGAAAGGGAGTAAAGTCCTGATAAGTTGTTCAGATCCCATGGGGAAACCGTGTTGAACAGGTGAATAAATTTGGTTTCTTGTTGCAAGAGAAGCCTATCATTATTTTTGCAGTGGTAACGTTCTGGGGGTAGCTTCCATATAACGAAGAATAAGAAGTCATCTTCCATGTGCTGCCTCCATGATATGATTACATATTCTGGATCGATGTTCGTTGATCCTGAGTCTTACTTGTCTAGAGCATTTGCCAATGTACATCTTGTTGCAGGGACAAGTCCATGCATACACACAGTTCCTAGTATTGCAGTTGCTGAAGTGTCTAATGGTAAATTTGAATCCCGATTGTACATCGGAAAAATTCCTTCACCTGTAAGGCGTATTTACAGACACTGCATCCTCCACATCTGAAGTGACCAAAGGGCAACTCATCCCTTGGTTTTATTTGTGACATCATGTCAGATTTTACCAGGAAGTCTCTGAGGGTTTTTGTTCTTTTTAAACCAAAGAGCAGAGGTTTTTGACAGCCAGGAACGTTGGAAAGGAGGTGCCAATGTTTATATATGATTGCCTTTATGGTGGAAGTACAAGAAGTGTATTGTAGAGTGGATTTGATTTTTTGCAGATGGTTTTATTTATTTTTTAATAAACATTTTTATTAGATTTTCCAATTTAAACATCTAATACATTTTCAAATTATACAAATTATACAAATATCAATTAATTAATTCAAATCTTCTGCCGAATTATACAAATTTAAATTTGACTTCCCATACTTCAGCCTATTCCTCTTATATTCACTGCTTTCTAATCAATCAAGTCCAGATCTTATCCAATAGTCTATTAAAATCCTTCTGTCTTCTTTCAAGCCCCTGAGTTTTTTCGAGCAAGCGAGTTTGACCAAACCATATGTTTCTGTGTGAAATTATGCCTATGATTCCTCTACTGTCGCTTTAACTTGTTAGCAGACTATACCTTATCTTTCCTTTTAATTCCACAAACGTATACAGTCAGTTACTCTGACACAATAGGTACACTTTGACCTTGAAACTCTAAGAATCGTAGGCAAGACTGTTTTGCTTTGGATATTTCCTTTATATATGTGTAAACTATATGTTTGTATATTTTAAAGATATTACAACATTTTGATAGGAGTATTAACATAGGGTCTTTCAATTTTCCAGCTGAGAAAGAATATCGAAACAGGGCCTTTTCCTGGAGTTTTCATCTCATCTATATAAGGAATATTTCATTTAAGACTTGAAAATCATTTATCTAATAAATCGTCATATTAGCCTGAGTCCTTGGGATTTTTTCACTTACTTGATTGCAAGTTCCACCAAGAACTCCAATTTCACTAGGCCACCAAAACCTACACAGCACCTGAGAGATTAACGCTAGTGATTTGGGCCTCTCTCAATTAGAAAAGTATCTGCCTGTCTCAAATCCAGTAGATCTTACCATTCCAAACAAACATTCTGGGTCCGAGAGAATTCTCTCTACTTACAGAGGAACTAGTATGCTTTTGAGCAGATGCAAGTGTTGCAAAGAAGTAGGGAAGCCTTCTCTGGTGATGTGCAAAGTCACTCTTGCAGGTCTAGTCCATGAGAAATCCAATGAGTCCCAAATGGCTTTTGGAGCTCATGGACAACATCTACACACCCTACCTTCTAGGATGACAATGGGAGAAAGCAGCACATGCCTTCAACTTCATTCCCTGCTTATTTGTATCACGTGAACCAGTTCTCTCCCAGCCTTGGGAAGGAGTTCATTGATTTTTGAACCAATCTCTATTTTCTCACTGTTTCTCCAATAGTCAGCTGAACTCGTTTCTCATGGCTAAACTACAAGTCAAAAAGCCTTTCCCCAAGAGGTTGCAAAAGCCAAGCCTACTTGTGTTTTGAACTCCTGTCTCTGGATCCCCGCCGGTGGCCTCGGCTATGGCTGCCAGAACGGCTGCGATGGCGCCTGTGCCTCTCTCGTTCCCGGGACTTGGAGCGGGACTTTCGCTTCTCACGGGAAATGGACCTCGACCGTTTTCGCTTCCGCTCTCGAGAGCGCGACCTGCAAGATCCAGGAATAAGCAGTATAAAACCCAGAAATATAGAAAATTTGACATGAACAGCAGCTGCATTTCCCCACTGCTGCATTTGCAAAGAAATTCAGTTTCAAGTTTTTATTACATTCGGGGTTCTTCCTTCATTTTATCCTCACAAGAACCCTGTTAGGTAGGTTATGGCTGAGAAAGTGACTTGCTCAATGCCACCCAATGAGTTTAATGACCAGCAGGGAAGAAACTGAACCTGGGCAATACTGTTTAGTCTGACCAGTATTGTAGGACTGCAACATCCTACATAAAAACATGCTTCTCTTAATGCATAAATGAAAAAGACATACCTCACAGAACACCAATAGCTTCAGCTTTGCATAAAAATATTTTGAACAGGCTTCCTCAACCCCTTATGCTGTCCAGGAAATTTAGCAATGTCTGATTTGCCAATCACATTTAAGATTAATAAACAACTAAAATGCTTCTATATCAGAGTGACTCGCTGATTATAAGCATTAATTCCAGTAATTTTAGGACCTTGTATGCTTCCTAACACAATAGCATTCAGTACTTTCATTTCACTCACTGTCCTATAACATCTCTTAATGACTTAATACATGTGATTTAATCCTTTGAGCATTTAGTTCAAGCAAGCTACTACTTGGATTAAGTTGAGCTCTTTTATATTTCACTACTGCAGAACAGGAACAATTTCTTCCTCTTCTGCACATTTAATACTCCCTCAGCTTCCATTTCCTCCACAGCACCATGCTGAAAAGGCAGCCTTTACATCACCTCTGCCCAGATTATGCACTTCTTCCCCAAGAGCCTGGGCACTTCCTGGTTGAGGAAGATGCAAAGCTTCCATTTCAGATGTGACAGTGTAGAGAAGAAGGTGGTGTTTTGTGCTCCTGAACAGCTACAGCATATTCAAGGCAATTCTCGGCAAAGATGTATCGGTCATTCTTCCACTTTTACTCTCAGCCACAAGGAGCATGTTCTCCCAGGGTCTCAGCAGCTACAATGGTTTGCTACAAAAATCCAGGCAAAATTAAAGGGGTTGGCTTTCTCTCAGAATCTAAATGGCTTTGGCTCAACATGAGACCACCCTCTTGAGACTGCCAACCTAACATCCATACAGGAAGAATGGATGCATGAAAAGGCCTTTAAGTATGTATTGAAAATGCTGCAAGGACTTTGTTCAGGCAAGTCTCTATCAAGTGGAGCAATCCAATATTTTAAACCCAAATAATTGTGGTTTACCCACCCTAAATACACTTCCTTGAAACCACAGTAGGGACTGGTCAAGCAAGCAATTGCTACAAACTGGAAAAGGCACCGGGGTTCTTCCTCCTCTGGTCCAATGCTAAAACAGAATGGCAGCAAGAGAAAGAACTGCAAAGGGATGCCAGTCACCTTACCCAGAATGAAGAACCATCTTTACCAACTTAAAACACTCACCTTCTGCGATCTCTGTTTCTGGATCCAGACCTAGCAAAAAGCAACATTTGTTTCAAGTAAGTTAATGATTAACAGTTATGGGAATCTTTCAAATGGACAAATATTCTTTTAGAGCAAGATAACACTTAGGAAAAGAATTCTAAACACCAGGAATTAAAGGCCAAGGATGATAAAAATGTTAAAGCTGACTCAGAAAAATGGCTATGAAACAATTACAATTGATAAAGCAAGGCACGTTTAATTACCTTTTTCAGGGCAAAACCCCTAGCCGTTTGGACAGTTGTGTCATTTGCTGCTTGCTTGCGGGGCCTGCTAGTTTCCCCCAAGCAGCAACATGCCCATTTCTCCCTCTCTGCCCCCTTCCAAAGCCCACACCGGACAACATTTTCTCCTGACATGAGGGGAAGCAACCAGAATACATGGCCCTGATGTGCCATGCACTGCCCACAATCCAAGTGTGACTAATGCCTGCTCTTTGCCACACCATTTCTTTGAGATCTTCACACAGCAGCACAAGCAGCCTTAAGCCATAGCACCACAACTTTCCACTGAAAATACTTCCTAGAGTTCACTCACCGTTGACCCGTTCTCTCCTCTCGCTCTCTTTCTTCTCTCCGTCTCAACCGGTCCTGATTCCTCTTCTCCTGTTTCTCTGCCACAGTTTTCTATGATAAAAGATAGCAAACCTTGTTAAACACAGACGCGTGCTACAACACAAGTCTGACAAAAAAACCCACAAGTTACAGTAATTCATCCTCTAACAGGATGGTTCTCCAATGGCTTGAGCAAGAGACGGACAATGCTACAAAAGTGCACAAGAGCATATTGTTCATGTAAACACATTTCACAGGAGCCATGAAGCAGGGCTACAATCCCCCCTCGGGGCATCTGTAAAGCAGAGATTGAACCGTGGCCTTCTGCATCCAAAGCAGCTGCCCCACACTGGAGTTCTCACCCGCAACTGGTCCAGCTTCTCACGAATCTGAATGAAGCCCAAGTGCAATTTGCCTCCAAAGTGATCAGCAAGTCGGCGATCGTTATCATGGAGACCAAGGTATGCAGAGCAGACCTCACAGACACGCAGCTTCTGTTGCTGGAAACTGGATGCAGGCATAGAATTACGGTATTCCTCCTATGGAAGATCAGACAGCTGAGTATCAATACTTCCACAGTGTTTATCTTACGCTTTCATCTCTCTACCCTAAACAATTTCTCCCAGCTTATTAACAATGTACTCCTACCCTAGGGATGCTGTGGTCTAAACCACACAGTTCGAATCCCCGTGATGGGGTGAGCTCCCGTTCCTCGGTCCCAGCTCCTGCCAACCTAGCAGTTCGAAAGCACGTCCAAGTAGATAAATAGGTACTGCTCCAGCGGGAAGGTAAACGGCGTTTTTGTGTGCTGCTCTGGTTTCACCAGAAGCAGCTTAGTCGTGCTGGCCACATGACCCAGAAAAACTGTCTGTGGACAAACATCAGCTCCCTCGGCCAGTAAAGCGAGATGAGCATCGCAACCAGAGTTGCTCAACTGTCAGGGGTCCCTTACCTTTACCTTTTTACCTACCCTAATATACTAGAAATAGTAGCCACTATCTGACTACAGCTCAGTTAATCCTGCACATATTGTGTTAGGATGCTAACACACCTTTACACAGGATTTAAACCAGAAAATGTTCAGAAATACTCAGAAGCTGCCATTTCAAGCAAGAAAGACAGTAATTAGTCATCAGTATTTCCTCACCTAGTTTTGCTTTGAGACAACTCCACATTTTGCTTTAGTATGGTGCATTTTTGCAGCTAAAGCAGACTAAATAAAAAACGAATTGTAACTTTTGTACAGAACATCATCACTAAGAAGAGAGCAAAGCAAACCTCTGCTTCTTTCTTTTTTGCTCGGACTTTCTCAACTTCCATCAGTATCTTCTGAGATTCATCCACATTCCCTTCAGCCCCCAGCTGCTCGGCTTTAGCCAGAAGTTTGCCAATGTCTTCATTTAGTTCATGCACCTTTTCTGCCTGGAGAGGAGAGATGGTGTTTAGTGATCAAGGGAGTAGATTGCATCTTTGGCATCTGACTTTGGTCTGGGCACCCAAGGAATTTAATGGCCCCTCCAGCTGTTTGGGGACTACAATTCCCATCATCCCGGACCACTGGTCCTGTTAGCTAGGGATGATGGGAGTTGTAGTCCCAAAACAGCTGGCGGGCCAAGTTTGGCCATCACTGGTCTAAAGGAAAAGTTCTTATGTGAAAGATTCAAGGGAAAATAGAGAATGGGGTATTCCCTTCTAATGCAGTAAACTGGCTTGAAGCCTGCTTCCTTTGACTTTGCATTGCATTTCAAGCTGCCTTGAGCACATTTTGGTAGAAAGGCAGAACACATATTGAAACAAAAATGAGCCACTGCTTATTTAATTATTAATTTATAAAGTGCTTGGAAGGCAAATGCCTCATCCAAGTAATCTTCCAAGGTAAGCTAACTCTATCCCTAGGGCTGATAGTGAATTTGTGATTGCAATATCACTGCAGCACCAGCCTTCTTTACTCTGACCTTTGAATTTTCAAGAGCCACCCCATCCTTGTGATTCCAATATTTTAAAATGTTTATAATACTGTATTTTAAATTGATGTAACCCACCTTGGGATCTTACAGTGAAGGGCAGTTAAAAAAACCTAAGGGCTGGTGGGGGAGGCACAGAACAAAGTCTAGCAAAGAAACCAAGGCAGCTGCTAAAGGACAGCAGCCTCCACCTCCTCCTGCAGCACAGAAATGAAGATGCTCCTGCAGTTCTCCGATCCTCCTTTTCCAGCCCCCATCAGGCTAGTAAGATTTATTTATTACATGCTGGTAAGTGTTGCAGGCTTATTTATAAGGCAAGGGAAATTGTATTACGTTTTATATCACACCTTGACGTGAGCTTCAAGGCAGCTTGAACTAAGGACCACCCAACTTAAAGAGCTCATGCATTTAACATTTACGGTAGGACCAGCTTCTCACATAGATGCCAACTGAACTGTCTAGGAACATCTGGGGATGCAGCATTGCTGAAGCTGGGCAAGTATGAATCTAATTGGTCCAGTAAATCAGAAGAGACTGGGAGCCCCATGTAACAAGAGAATAGGATGGCAACTGCTGATACAGCCTTTGAGAAAGGAGGCTGCCACACATGATTCTGCCCGACTGAAGTACCTTTGCAGCCACTTCAGCACTGATCTCTTCCTGTGTTTCTGCAAGTCGTTTCTTTGCCAGTTCAGTTCTTCTGTCACACTCAGCAATGAAGGATTCCAAGTGGTCCATTGCCTACAGATGTACAAACAAACAAAGCTGACACACATGCAGGAAGGGTGTACGCACAAAATGTTGCTTCAATATTCTTTTTCCTGTTGGAAGAGATGCCCCAAGATGAACACGATCCTCTTGTTGGTACAGTGGTACCTCTGGCTAAGAACTTAATTTGTTCCGGAGGTCCGTTCTTAACCTGAAACTGTTCTTAACCTGAAGCACCACTTTAGCTAATGGGGCCTCCTGCTGCCGCCGGAGCACGATTTCTTTTATCATCCTGAAGCAAAGTTCTTAACCTGAGGTACTATTTCTGGGTTAGCGGAGTTTGTAACCCGAGGTACCACTGTATTTCAGATCAAAAGTGATAGCGACAGTAAGGGGCGGATGAAAGCAACTGATGGTGAGGTGGGAACAAGAGAGGTTTCTTCAGGATAAAAGCAGGGGGGTTCATTTCTTCAGAGTACAAAGCAATATCCTAATGCTGTTGTGGTACATCAAATTATTAAACCCTAGCAGTGATGCTAGTTTGTTTAGTTTTATATAACAAGAATGGCAAAATGGCAACGAAGACATTTTTAGGTAGAAGTTTAAAATAACTGAAATACTATTTACGCTGCTCTTATAATAGAATTCTTAGGTACAGCAGAGGATATATTGAGCTGGATTCCTCAGAAGAAAGATGGTAGGGCCACTCTGCTCAGTTAAGCATGTACTGGATAGGACTGATGGGAGTTGTAGTCCAGATCATCTGGAGGGCACCTGGTTGGCAAAGGCAGCTTTAAAGCAGTGTTTCCCAACCTTTGGTTTCCAACTGTTTTCGGACTACAGTTCCCATCACCCCTGACCGCTGGTCTTGCTAGCTAGTGATGATGGGAGTAGTAGTCCAAAAACAGCTGGAGACCCAAGGTTGGGAAACACTGCTTTAAAGAGCTACAAGCTAGATTTAGCTCAGTGGTATTGATTACATGACCAGTGGGCTCCACTCTGATCTCAGAGTGCAGGCCCTAGTGACTGCACCTGTTTCGGGCAGAGCAGCAGCACATCACATTATCAACAACAATAATAATAATATATGCCTATAAAAATAAACACTACGTAATCTGCAAATTAACCTGCAATAGTTTTAAGGGCTTGTTGCATTGGGATTATTTGGAGCCAGTGCCCAGCATGACAACTTTTCTCTGAAGAGAAACCCTAGACCTGGCACCCCCAGACTTCGGCCCTCCAGATGTTTTGCACTACAATTCCCATCTTCCCCGACCACTGGTCCTGTTAGCTAGGGATCATGGGAGTTGTAGGCCAAAACATCTGGAGGGCCGCAGTTTGGGAGTGCCTGCCCTAGACACTTTGTGCCTAGTAACAAACTGCTCATTAAAATCTAGAGTGCAATTTTCGAAGTCTCTGTCTGACAACTAGTTGTAACTCTGCATAGTTCAGAAATCACTGAGTGTTTTGTGAATGGTATAGAAAACTTCTGCTAACCTTTGCAGGAAGCTTACAAAGGAAAATATCACAAGATTAGCGAGATATCAGACTTACTGTTGCCCAATCTGATACCAGCATTTCATTACCAGAAAAAAACACAAAGCACTTACGTCCAACTCAAAGAACAGGTCCCTCTCTTTACTTGCAATTTCATAATCTGCTCTTAGTGCCAAATCATGAATTTTTGTACACTCTCCAAGGTCCATGCGCTGTTGAAAAAGGAGAAAAGAAGACAAAACAACCTGAAATCTTTACATTCATGCGAAAATATGGTTAGGCTTAGAGGAATGCATAGAGATGTGAAGGCCAGGGGGAAAACGGGAAAATTCGGGGGGGGGGGCAGTCCCCCCCCCGTTTTCCCCCTGAAGCCTCTTTTGTTTTTTTCTGGAAAATTGGAAAAATAGAAAAAATAAAAAATTGATTATGGAATGTTTTATTTTAACATGATGAATAAAATCTTTTAAGATAAGGGGTTCAAATATTTTATAAATCATTTCTAAAAAATATGTATGGTATCAGATTATTCTAATTTCTGTGAGGGCAAGCAAATCCTAGGTTACAAACTGAACTCTCCAATGCAAGAACAAGATACATTTATTCCTTTAGGACAGGCATGCCCAAACTTCGGCCCTCCAGATGTTTTGGACTACAATTCCCATCATCCCTGACCACTGGTCCTGTTAGCTAGGGTTCATGGGAGTTGTAGGCCAAAACATCTGGGGGGGCCGCAGGTTGGGGATGCCTGGTTTAGGAGGTGCTGTTGTCACCAGAAAAGAAAAAGGTTTCAGTTTTGTTTTTGCAAATGACAGACACAACAGAGTAGATGCAGAAGCAGAGACTGAAACTGATACTGATCATTACAGCTCAGAAAATTATTCTGATTAAATTTCATGCCCATTCATTGAAACTTAGTCCCACTTCCTTCTTCAGTTCTTTTTATGAGAATGGTTTTTTTAATACTGTGGAGAGGAAATATGAATAATTGTTACTTCTGGATTTTTAAAAATTGTTTTGTGGAGGTTTTTTTGTTCCACATAAACTAGTAAACAGTTCAGGAGTTTGTTGCTCCATTTGTTACAAATACAAATAAATATTATTTTAAAAGTAAATTCTGTTTGTAATAATTGTTTGGATACACTATATTTTTAATAGGCTAGTTGTGTTAATTTTATGCCCATTAAAATTGTCCATAGCGATATTTTATGTATCTAAAGTAACAGAATGACTTTCAATCTGGAAAAGAAAAAAAGAAGTGCTAATGTAGCATTCTTTTTCAATTTTCCGAAAATTTCCAGTTTTCCAGAAAAAAACACCCGGAGTTTTTTTCCCCGAGCTTCAAAATTTCCGGAAACTTTACATCTCTAGGAATGTATGAGCCAGGTTTGTAAAAGTGAAAAAAGTAACCCTACCTTATACATGTTCATTTTGAGTCAGATGACATTAATATATATGCAGGCATCCCCAAACTGCGGCCCTCCAGATGTTTTGGCCTACAACTCCCATGATCCCTAGCTAACAGGACCAGTGGTCAGGGAAGATGGGAATTGTAGTCCAAAACATCTGGAGGGCCGAAGTTTGGGGATGCCTGATATATATGGGTTGTATTCAACTAAGTTTTACTTAAAAGTATACATCATAATTAATGAAAGTTAGTCAAGTTCATTCATTTCAATGGGTCTACTCTGAGTAGGAATGACACAGCCCTACAGCTTTAAAATAATATACGTATTTAAAAGGAATTTGTATTCTTTTTAACCAGTTAAAATTCACTTGGTGTACTTCTGAAACATGCAATTATGCACTTCTGAAACATGCAAATTCAAAAATTCTGGCATTTCAAATACAAGGCTGAATTATATTCTGCTATTTGTATTAATGCTCTGTGTATTTTTTGTTGAATAAAAGAAGGTTGAGTTATTTGCTGATCCACATTTTATACGAAATTGTCACAAATAAAACGGACACACATTACTAACAGAACATCTTACCGCTTTTCCTTATGATGTCCCCTTTTACATCAGCTGACTGGATATATGTGAATTCTGCTGCCCAGGTAACTACTGGACTGCTCCCCATAACAGATGAGATTAAGGGCTCAACTTAGCTACTTCAATTTCATAACCAGAACACTTAAGTGTCATGCAGAGTTTTTCATAATGTTTAAGTAACATCACACAGAATTCCACTGTACTCCAAAGTATTATGATCCTGATTATTAGAGAAACGGGAGGTTGCCAGCTTGACACCACTTTTTTGAGTTTGTACACATAGCTACACAGAATGATCCACGCAGGATTTAACTGTTAAACCATATATTCTGTAGCACCATCAGGAAGGGTACTTACTGTTCCTGCTAAAATATCATGAGGGCAACAGTCCAGAAGGTGGCTCTTGCAGACTCGTTCATCTGTGAACTTCACCCTTTGCCTCGTTTCATCTCCTGAAATTCATGTTTGATTATAAATATGAAAATATCATTTAAAATGCTAAGCAAGGTAACCTGTGGTAAGTTTCTATTTTGCCTCATTATGCAGATAAAAATACTTCATGAACCCCAGAACTGCTTGAAGAACTACAAAGGCATTAAGTCGGAGAATATTCATTTTTCTTTCACAGCCGAGAATCGAAGCAAGTACAGCATTTAATGTCACATGCACCACTTACTAAGAATGGTGCTGACCACAATAATGCCCATAGCCAGACATCTATGTAAAAAGACAGTAGAGTCAGCCAAGGATCCAGACCACAAAGAGTTTTCTTCTGCATGGAGAAGGCTCTGGAGATATCAAAACCTGTGATCTCTGAACACCATGAACAAGACAGATCAACACCTGGGAATTTTAATAAGCAGCTATTTATTAATTCACTGTCTTTTCAGTTAATGCTGCTGCCTTTTACTATTAACAAGCAATGAGGTGCCACAGGGCCACCAGACGTATTTTGGCGTTGACCTGGAGAGTATAATCTGTTTTGTCCCCCCCCCCTTCCCCGCCCTCAGAAAACATTTTTACATTTGGGAGCCACTTAAAAACAAGCAAAACCAACAAAAAAAGGAAGTTAGTTAATACACACTGCGAGCTCCAACATATACTATACCCATCTGCCTTCTTCAAGACCTCAGCTGCAGAATTTTTATGCCCGCTGTTGAAAAGTTTTAAAGGAAAAGTTTTCTTGCCCACACCTGCAGTAAGGAAGTCAGGGGAATGATACATAAAAAGTAAAGGCAAAGTGGTAATGGTATGTGACAATTGTTTTTTTAAAAGCTAGTCTGTGTATGACTATAGACCAGGATTTGCAAGCATCCAGGATTAATGTTGTGTCTACTAAAAATGTATTTTTCCCTTTTTCCTTTCTTTTCTAAGCTACACTTTTAAAGTTACTTGTGAAAAAAGCAGCAAACACTTTTTTTGTTATAACAGCTTTAAAAATTGGTTGTGACTCACGGCTCGATGAACATGAGGCTTTTCTGCAACTCCCTTGCAGATTGATGTAGGCAGGCAAAGATACACTGAACCTTTATAAATAAAATAGAGGGGCCACAATTGTTCAGTTTGTATGAAATAAAATTATGGGAAGCAATTCAAAAGCAACTCAAATACACAAAGAAAGAACGAGCACTTATTCATTTACGAAACAAAGTGCAAAAAGTTATCTGCAGAGTTCTGCAAATGTGCCAGATAGTTGCTGATTCAAGTAAGGAAGCAGATACAAACCTTGACAGGAATGCACAGCTTTTCAAGGGGCTAGCACTAAAGTCCTGTTTCCATACAGAACAGGCCTACCTTCGTGCTTTTATTCACGAAGCATTACCTCTACAGGCGAGTCTACAAAAGAAAAGCCTCACCACATAAGACCAGAAAAAGTCAGGCTTTCAGCTCATTATACAGAGCTAAAACCAACAAATCTGGCATATAAAGCCTTACATTTCAGGCAGCTTTAAGTGTCCGGGTTATAGGAATTAATGTAATATGTATTCCTTGCCAATGCTTTCCAAGAGTGCCCTCGAAATGTACTGAACACACTAGATCCTAAATTACTCTAAAACACCTCATTGTTTCCCTTATACCATCTGTAACAGTGTTTTAGGCTACTGAGCAGATGTTTCCAGGAATTAGATGTTAAGTCAAGAACTACGCCACCAGCTTTGGTGGGCATTTGGACTGGCACACCTTGAAGGCATAATAATGCAGGTGCTGGGGACTCGGCTACCCTGCTTAGGCACCTTCGTCCAAATGCTGTGCTTGGTGACTCTCACCACCCACATTGCCATGACCAATAATCACCACGCTGGCCAACTTGCCACACAGCCAAACTTTAAACTGGCCTGACAGGTTTGACTTCCGGCCAGCTAGCACCCAGCTGTCTTTTGCTATAAACTCTCCATATGGCTCAGCAGTAACACTGGCTCAGGCCAATGCTCCATCTACTCCTTCAAACATCCAGTTTCCAAACTGCCCCTTGGCAAACCTACAAGGAGGCCACAAAGGCAGGGAGTCCTCACCCTACCCTAAAACATACACAAGCACTTCTGGTATTAAGAGGTAGACTTCTGCTGGACTTGGAAGCTCCACTTACCTATCCTGGTTAACTGAAAGAAGCAATTCAAAGTTGCTCCTCATTTTAGATGCCCATCAGCCAAAAACGTCCTTCTTATCCCCGTATCATATAATCCTAGGATAATCCCAATGCCCCTCTCTTATGAGCAGGGAGGGGCTTTTCCTAGGCTCAAGCCAAGGACGTGTGAAATAAAGCGCGCCTGGCGATGGGGATTGCTGTGGGGGGCGGTCGGGCAAGAGCGCCTCTGAGCATACCCTGAGCGCTCACTCATCCCTGGCCTCCCAGAAACTGAACCCCTCAAACCTTATGGATTTATTAAGAAGAGAAAGAGCCGCTGCCTCTTTCAGGGGATGGAAAGCCTCAGTTTGCAGGCAGGGGAAGAGAGGCCCTGCTCTGGGTGGGCCTCTGAGGCTAGGCCCCGCCGATGGACACCGGAGGCGGCGGCGAGAGGTGGGTCGCCTCCTCAGCCACTGCGGGGGCCCCCAAAGGCTCTGTCCGCGCCAGGCCCAAGGCGCTGCTCGCTCGCTTCCTTCCTGCAGGCCCCCGCCTCGCCCGCCCCAACTCACCGTCCCGGGCCGTGCCCATCAGCTGGTCGAGCAGCGCCCGCATCTGGGCCTGGGCCGACATGGCGGCGGCGGCGTCAGCTACGAGGTGAGCGGAGAGCGCGGCGGAGGGAAAGGGGGTGGCTTGCGTCTCCTTGGAAACCAGGGGAGCGCGGCGGGGTGGGGGGTGGAACAACGGCGCGAGCCCAGGCCGCGGAGACCGACCCTAGCGCGGCCTCTCACTCGCTACAGCCTGCGCAAGGCACGATGGGAAGAAGGGGGAGGGGGAAACGGAGGCGGAGGCGGCCGCCGTCTTATTCGCTTTCCTCCTGCAACCGCTGGCGCGAAAGGCACTCTGGGGGTTGTAGTCCGAGCCGAGCCGAAGCCCGCAGTGCACGTTGGTTGCTTCTGAGCGGAGCTTCGCCTCGAGCGCCAGCTCGCTTCCGACTGTTGGTTTTGTTTATATGTACAGTATCTTCAATGTTTTTGATTTTTGTTGGTATTTTTAATATGAATATGTTATATTTATATTTTTGTGTATTTATTTTTAAAATTTGTACCCTGGCCTTCTTCCCAAAGGACTGTTTTGTGCAGGCTGCTTAGATTTTTTTTTAAATGATTAAGCTGCATACGTATGTACAAATCTGGTCCAAGTAAAATATATAATGTTCATTTTAAACATACGGGGCAGTGCACTCCGAAATTTGAACACAAGGCCTCGTTGCACCTTGTCGACTTAAAGGAAAGTCCCTGTATAAGACAATCAATCATTTATTGTATTTGACCAAGGGCGTACCCACCATGCGGCAAGTTAGGGCAGCTGCCCTACTCTAGAAGCAGGGCTGGTGGGCAGAGGCGGAGCACAGCCCGGCGGAGCGCGAGTTCGCCATTCCCGCCGCACCGCGCCGCACCCTCCCTCCAGCTCCCCGGCGCGCCCTCAGGCAAGGCCAAGCGCGGCGGGGAACCAGGGAGCGCGGCGCGGTGGGCGGGAACGCCGAACTCGCGCTCCGCTGGGCTGGGCTCCACCTCCGCCCACCAGCCCTGCTGCTAGGGAGGGGCACAGCCCGGCGGAGCGCAAGTTCGCCGTTCCCGCCCGCCGCGCTGCGCCCTCCCTCCAGCTCCCCGTCGCGCCCTCTGGCAAGGCCAAGCGCGGCGGGGAACCAGAGAGCGCGGCGCGGAGGGCGGGAACGCTGAACTCGCGCTCCGCTGGGCTGGGCTCCGCCTCCGCCCACCAACCCTGCTTCTAGGGAGGGGCACAGCCCGGCGGAGCGCGAGTTCGCTGTTCCCGCCCACTTTGTGGCCCCTCCCCTTCCGTGCCTTGGCCCCTCCCCTTGCCCCCCCTAGTTTTGATCCTGGGTACGCCCATGTATTTGACTAAAAGCAATTGCAAATCCAGTTACAGAACCAGGAAGTCCAATAAAACGTATTAAGAAAGATCCAGAAATAAACAACCATAAATCAAATTAATGAATCTCCTGCTCAACCTATAGCATTGTCTGGTATGTGACTAGCAGGGATACTTCTAGTGGCTTACAAGACTATCATGCATTCATTCTGCCAGGGTTTCATTTCAGACTGGACATTTTACCAGGACTTCCCCTGCCCCCCTCCTCTCTAACAGGACACATCTCCTACTTAACAGAAGACAGTCATTTTATTTGAAGGGTGTTGTGAGAATTTTGAGGTTATATATATATATATATATATATATATATATATATATATATATATATATATATAATGTTCATAGATGTACCAAGCAAGCATGTGCAGGAGGGCAGTCCTGTAGCCATTTTGACTCTCCCAGGCTGACAAGGCCTTTCTCTGAAAGGAGGGAGGAAATGAGAAAAAAACCTCCCTGTTGTCTGTGTTCACAAGTCCTGCCTTCAGGACACACTTAAGGTGTGAATGGGGAAGACCTGGGACCTGGATTCCGGAATTGAGTAGTGAGTACTTGTTACAGGTAGGTACCAGTAGTGGAAACAAAAAATAAATAAAAAATCCTTCCAGTAGCACCTTAGAGACCAACTAAGTTTGTCATAGGTACTGGTATGAACTTTCGAGTGCATGCACACTTCTTCAGATGAGTAGTGAGTAGTTAGAATAACAAAAGACTGGCCAGGCCCCCTGGTAATCCAGTCAAATGGCCATTAACAGGTAAACTGCCAGACAGGAGATAAACAAGATACTCAGATGTCTGCTGGAGACCACCTCTTTCTGTGATTTATGTGTGATGTATTGGGGCTAGTCTTGAGTTTGAGGGTGGGGAATTTCAAATTTCTATATATGGGGACCTTTGTTCTGGGTCCTTCTCCTGTGTGAGGGAGAACACCCTGTTGCAACAGTCAATAAAGATCAAGCTTATTAGCTGCTTTGCTTCTCAATATTTTCTGGTTGGCCTCTGTTATTTTCTCCTACCGATGGAGAACCTCCAAAGGACTCTACAAGGGTTCTTGTATACCCCTTAAGGGAATAAGGGCATATTTTGTTTAGAACAGGGGGGAATCAGAGGACAATCCTCTGGTGGTTCAGTACACCATTCAAGGCAAAAATGAGAAAGAAATGGATCCTGCAGTACATGTTTGGATTAAGGGTGAGCCAGGGTCTGAAAATGTTCTACTTGAAGGCATCCTCTATAAATAAGATAGAAGAACCACTAGACAGGAGAGCAGGAGGCATCTTGAATTTGCAAGCTCCTGGGCAATAGACTGAATAGGCACTGTTATAAGAATTTTGAGGTCATATCTATATATATATAATAATGGTTCATAAAACATGTACATGAATGTACAGAAACATGTCTGAAGCAGCACAGGAAAACAGGCCTGACTGACACCATTTTGACTCTCTCTGACCAGGTGTTCCTCTGCAAGGAAGAAGTGGGGTGGGGGGAACCTTCTCATTGTCTCAGGAATTAAAGTGATAATCCCTGGCATCCTGATACCTGAGTGCCAGACAAAAGGGTGTGATTAACTTGGCTGGGAAACAGGGAAATGTAAATATCTCTCAATTTTGTTGATTAGGTTTTGGGGGCAGGGGGCAGGGTCCAGACTGCTCAGATTACTGCCACCAGACCTCCCCTTTCATGATGTACCTATGATGAATCTAGGGAGGGGGGTCTTGGGCTACACCCCTTCTGTGACATATGGATGATGCTTCTGGGGGGTGGGCTGAAACCAATTTCAAATTTCTTTTTAAGGGCAAGACACCTCTGTTTGGTGTTCCTTCCTTGTTCTCCTGCGTGAGAGGAAGGACCCTGTTGCAACAGTTTTTATTCTTTAATAAACTGTACTGTACTTTGCTTTTGACAGCCTTAGTTTGGTCTCTGTCATTCTACGGCCAGCGGCAACATCGTGCCTGCTTGCCTGGATCCTTGGGCTCTCCCTGGGTCAGGATCCATTTCTCTGGGTTCATAGGAACCAGCTTAAAATTTTACTTCAGCACCATGGTCTCATGGGTGGCTATGGGGTCCCCCACTATGGCAAGGTGTATTATACCGTATATCTAGTTACATTGCCTCTACAGCCTCTACAGCAGGCACCCCCAAATTCTTTGTTACAGGTATTTGGAAGCTGTCCCCAGATCGTTTTCACCACAAGAACATTGATAAACTCCTGCTACAACAAGAAACCAGATTTATTCATCTTTTCAATACGGTTTCCCCCCAAGGTCTAAATAACCATCAGGATTATACTCCCTTTCTGTAATTTGTTATAACCCTTACTGTAACTTTAAGATAGAATTTGTACTACTGCCTCTTTAAATCTTTATTAGAACACACCCAATATTTTCTTTATATATTACAAACGCACTCTCAGTCACCTAACTCTAAGCTACCATTAAACGTTGACTTTAAGATTTGGTAAGACTATATGTTTTTATTATACAATTCTGTATACTGTATATGTTTGTAAACCTTTAGCTTATATATTGTTTATATGATAATCAACTTACTAAGAGGGTCACTGATGAATGTATATTTAACTTATTCCAGCTGAAGAAGAATTTTCGAAACAGGGCCTTGTCCTGGTGCATTAACTTCACCTGGCATATAAACTTCAAGACATAAATCTATCCATAAGAGACTATTTGGAAAAATTGAATCATGCAAACTATTAGTCCAGCACAAGTTACTTTTGTGGCCAGAGTTCTTGCCTTTCTACAATTTTCTATCTAGACAGCAGAGGGCATTGACGCCCATATTCCATTCTGGACACGTCAACAGCCTCTTTCTGCAAAAGAAAAATGAACAGAAGAAAGAACAGAGCGACTTGTAGCATCTTAAAGACTAAGGATGGCACAGGCTTCTATGCAGCACCTTGGAGATTTATTACAGCACAAGCTTTTGCGGTCTAGAGAGCCCACTTCACCAGACAGAAGTGCTATCCTCAGTTGGCTTCCATTTGTCTGTCTACCTATCTTATCTCCTTTGAAATCTTACTGTTATGGTGGCTTTGAGTGGCCTGGGGACCAACATATTCTGCCAATGATTTCTCCATGTTGCCACTTTTAGTACTGGATTTATGTCAATTGATTCTATTGCACAGTAGATGGGATGTAGGTCTTACACAAGCAGCTAAAAGGCCTTGTTGGTAGGGAATGAAATTTTATTTCTTTGTTTAAAAGCATTTCTAAGCCAATTAATTAAAAAAACCAAAAAACACTCCTAAGCGATATACAAAAACACCTTAAAACAGTACCGTACAAACAGGGGTGAAACATTTAAAAAAAACAACAGCCAAACACTATTATGAAAGCAGATAAAGAAAGGCATTTAGTACAGGCATTGCCCATTTTGCATGCATCCAATTGAGGTGCAACCACTTACGTATGGGTCCTTTTCAACCCGGAAGAGGGCAGAATGGGGGTGGGTGGGTTTATGTGAGCTCTGTCAATATTCACAGGGGGCAGGAATGGACCCCCCACACAAAATGGTTGTCACCTGTAATCATAAGGTCCAACCTTATGGGTCAAGGAAAGCCTGGGCAAAAATATAGATCTAGCAACTGACAGATGATGACTCCTACTTAGCAGTCAATTACCAAACTGTCCTGGCCAGGGGCGTAGGAAGGTAGGGGCGAGCCGACCCGAGCTCCAAGGGATGCCATCGTGGGCGCCCGCCCCGCCCCCAAACGTGTGTCCTACCCCCGGAACATGCGCCCTGCCCCTCTGGGAGGTGCGCCGTGCCCCCGGGAGGCGCACCACAGTCCTGTAACACACAACCTGCCCCTCCGGGAGGCACGCCCCGCCCCCAGAACGGGCGCCAGCCCCGCGCCTGGAGCCAGAGCATGAAGCTCCGCCACTGGTCCTGGCTATTCCAGCCATTGAATCCAAACTGGTTCATACAGCCTATGCCCCCCCCTCTCTGTTTTGTTGGGCTTTCCTTCCATTTTGGGGGGGCTGAGGAGTGTTTGGGAGCGTGCTTTCTTTCCCTTTTCTACAAGAGCACTTTCAATGTTATTTATTTATTTAAGTGCCTGTAAACCACACTTCCATAAAAATATATCACGGTGGTTTACAACATACAAGATTATAATTAAAAAACCAGTAAAAGTATCTGTTTTTTTTAATAAAAAAAAACCAACAACAGTAAAAACGTCAATAAAACTTCAGCAAATACTGATGGGTTAAAAAGAAAAACAATTGTATTGTGAAGGCCTGCCTAAGCAATACAGTTTTCAGATGACACCTGAGAGATGGCAGGTACAATTCCTGCCAAACCTCTAGAGGCAGGGAGTTCCGCAGGGCAGGGACCTACAACAATAAAGGCTCAGTCCCTAGTCAAGGCCAACCGAAACACAGCGGCAAGTGTAGGGCCTCCAGCAGTTCCCCTCCAGAAGCTGTCAGTGATTAGGATGGCGCATAAGGGAACATAGGAAGCTGCCTACACTGAATCAGGCAACAGGTCCATCTAGCTCAGTGCTGCCTGCACTGACTGGCAGTGGCTGTCCAGAAATTCAGGGAGGAGTCCCAGCTCTATCTGGAGATATAGGGTGGCAATGACCAGGGCCAGAATAATCCTGGTCAGGCCCTAAGAGCAAGAGGAACTCCATTTTGTATATTCAATTCTAAATCTCTCTGCCTCTGATAGAAAGCAAACAGGCACAACGTGTTTGCACATCTGATGCAAAGATCTAACCACACACAGCACTTCTAAGAAATTCTAGCATAAACCACAAGAGCAAGAGGATGTAGCCCACCACAAATTATAAGTAGAGCACAACCACAATTGTGCCTGTAAAATTCCACATAGACACGTGTATGAAGGTACCAGGTACATAACGCCACCTAGTAGAGTTGGGCGGGTGACTTTCCATCTTGGGGTGCTCTCTCTTGATTGGTTGATGAAGTACTGCAGAAAGGCTGATCTTCACTTCACTCTGTCAAAAAGGTATAAAAGCACTCTGTGTATGCCCATGGGTCGGGCAGAATAAGGAATGGTTTTTTCCCTACTGCTCCATATTGTTTTGCCGACAAACCAATAATAAAATTGTTCAACTGCCTGAGATTTCGTCTGGTCAATTTGGGAAGCCAGTCATCCACCTTACATTTCTGGTGCCCTAACATTTCTGGTGCCGTCCGTGACTCGGATGAGGGCATTTCCCTGAACCAGAGGCAGTCCCCTTTTGCCCCACTGGACAGGGCGCAGATTCCTAACGGCGCCTCTGGTCTGGTGCACACCGGCAGACTTTTTCCGGAGGATCAGAGGTGGCCCTTGAGTTTCCGTGCCCTGGACGAAGAGGCAAAAGGACCGAGGTTAGAAGGGAAGAACAGGAAAAGCCGGCTGGGGTAAGTAGAAAGGGAAAAGGTACCTTGAAGGGAATTGGCCCCCTTTAATGAGGGGAAGGGAGATCCTGATCACATCTCCAGCGTGTTGGTAGTACTCAGTTAATCAGAGGTCAACTGGGAAAACCAGGCGCTTTGGGTAAGAGGCAAAGGGAGGAGGAAAATGTGTATGTTAGTAGTCAGTAGGGAGGAGGTCCCCTGACAAATAGACACTTAGGAAACAAGGAAAAACTGGGAGGTAGAGTGTGGTAAAGTGTCCAATGCATGGTATGTGTGGCAAAGTTTGCAGTGTGTGCTGTGAATGAGGGGATACTTTACAGGGCCATAAATGGGAGGAGTATGGTCAAGAGGAGGGAAAAATGTGATTTCCCTAGAATTCATGATAGATAAATTCAGAATGCTATAAAAAGAAATTTAATTTACAAGTCCTGCCAACAAGTTCAGAGAAAAAAAGGTGGTGCAAACCAGTATTCCCCCAAAGAGAAGAAAGGCATTGTGAGAAAGAAGATGAAGAGAAAGGCAGTGGTTAAACAGCAACAAATGATGGCTCAAGGACCAGTGAGGAACCAGAAGGGGTTCAAATGTCACTGGTGAAGGTCAGTTGCTAGGGAAAGGAACCACTGGACCTTAAAGGACGGAAATGTCTCGGTCAATGTAAAAGAGGAAGGAAGAGTGTTCGGAGAAAGATGGGACAAGGGGGTCCCAGCAGAAGAGAGTTCGTCGGTTTGGCAGGCATGGCAAGGAGCCATGGTCAAGGTGACTTAAGAGTTACCTGCATCTGGACTTTGTTATAAACATAGACACCCAGTATTCTGTTTTTAAATATCCTTGAAACAGCACCAAAAAGCCAAAAGAAGCATCAGACTGATTTTATGCCTAAAAGGGCTGTACAAACAGACAGCGGATTGGTTCAGAAAAATCATCTCTGCAACCTTTAAAATGCTATTCACCACACTAGAAATGAGGCTACCGCCGCACAGGATACTGACAAAATGCCAGTAACGGTGCTCAGAAAATGTTTTCATATGCTTCAGCTGGCTTCAAAAGAAAAGAAAAGGAAAAAATCATGTTCTTAAGTAGTTCACAACGCAAGAGACAATAGATTTTATTTGAACAATTAACATCTTTTCCCCAAGTCCTGTTGGAGCTGTGCAGATTTTAATTTTGGGGAAACTTACAAGAATGGGGAAAAAGAGACATTTGAGTCCTTCTAAAAGCAAACTACGTTTAAAAAGGGTTTTACCCTCCTACCTGCAACCCCATTTCATATGTTTTTGTGACAGCAACATGTTGGAAAATTTGTAGAACTGCATATTTTAATGAAATGAATGTCTGTCAACTAAAGAATTCAGGATAAGGTAGAAGGAAGTTATACTGAATGGAGATTTGTGTGTAAAGACATTGTCTGTTTGAATCTAACACTACCATTGGAAGACAGGCTGCGAAAAATCTCAAGCAGTCTCTCAAACCTCCGGCAGAGATGTGTGGCGTAACCCCCCTTATTTGGTTACACAAGCGATTCTGCATGATTTGTATTTGCACAACTTGCTTTCTCCTGCAACCTGCACTTAGAGACTGTGGCTGTGCCTGGCTGGTGTTGCCATTTCGGACATTCTATTGTGTGACATTGTGTGACCAAGACCGTTGCTGTGAAAGTAGGGAGAAAAAGATGTTATGCTTTGGAGGTCCACGTTTCAGCTTACAAAAACACTACTGCTCTAAATGCTTTGACTTTAAAAATTTTATGTCTCACGGAAACAGCCCGTTGCTACAAAGCAGCTGTAAGTTTCTTCTTCTTCTAGAAACCACAAGACTTTGCATAATTTGAAAAACAGGCTTCAGTATCCTAGCAGAACTCAGCAGTCGGCAGCTGGATGGGAGGCAAATACAGATTTAAAGGACCCCTCCTTAACCCTGCACATGCATGAAGTTCTGTGGAAGGAAAGAGAAACCACGGGGAGATCCTGAAAGATGGAGCAGCCGTGGAATCCTGTTGCAAGCCTTGTGAAATTCGGCAAAGACTGCTGTAAGGCACTGCTGCTATATCCCAGAGATGACTTCTCAACTAACTGCTGCTACATCCCAGAGATGACTTCTGTGTGCCAGACACACCTCAATGTCCAATACGTGGGACGCACTACCTCGGAGAGTTTGGTGGTGGACTAACCAGCAAGAAGTTCTAAAACAGCAGCGGCAGCTACAAGGACAATCTCTCTCTCTCCCCCCCCCTCCTTTGTTTTTTATCTACAGGAAATCACTCGAGCGAACAGCGTGTAGCCTTGCGGAGCCTGACACGATGGTTCCAGCCTGACGCTAGCGAGTCCCTGAGTGAATCCTTGAAGGAAGGGAGACGAGACCCTCTTCATTCCTAGGTGGTGAGGTATCCATTCCATCCGGTGAAAGTGCCTGAGATGACCCCCTGGATCCACACCCTGCTGTACCTAATCAGGAGTGGGTACCCAGCGCACGGTGCACCAGTTTCCCCTTGCAGTGTCTGACCGGCAAAAGACGCCCAGCGCATGGGAAACCGAAGTAGCCCCTGCTGTGACACTCCGGACGCTGTCACTCGACGCACGGGTTGAGGAATGTCCATCTTATGCAGCACCAAACATCAAGGAGACAAGGAGACGCAGTAAATCTTAGACCCTTATATATGTATGTATGTATGTATGTATGTATGTATGTATGTATGTATGTATGTATATTTATATGGGAGGCATCAATTGAGTGGGACCCACAGTAGAAGTTTTCCTGCCCCAAAGCAGTATCCTTAATTTGGAAGGAAGGGCAGTGTACCTGCCTCACTTGAGCGAACAGACCCAAAACAGTTTCAGAAATTGAACCATGGGGTGGGTTTCAGCAACTCCCTAGGTCATACAGATATGGGGAGGGTTCCAGCAACTCCATAGGTGATACAGGGCTATAGCTGGGTGGGGATGTAACTGGAAGAGCTGGCCAGGTGCACCCCTCAGTTCTGGCTTTGGAAATGATGGGAGAAGCTTCTGGTAGCCCACTGATATCTAATGCAAGCCTCTCCTGATTCTGGCAAACTGGAACAATAGCCATTCTTTCTGTAGCCAAATGCTCAGCTAGGACAAACCTCCAATTGTTATATATATATATATATATTCCTGGCCTTTAGAACTGTGTAGGAACTTTTGAAACCCACTGATTTGCATTGAAGCCCAGTACTGAGCTGAGAGAGAACTGTGTATTTTCCTGCTGACATAAAGTTTTGGAAACAGTGGCTAAAGCCCCTTGGCTTTTAGATTTCCAGCAACTATAGTATCCTAGTATCTCTGAAGACTAGTGTGGCCATTATAGATTCATGGCCCACCTGAGAGAAAGAACCCTTTGTTGCCAAAAGTCTGTATTGCGATTTTTTTGTTGTGCCTCAAATGGAAATGCAATGTAGTAGAAAGTGGCACTTGTGCTTCGACAAAAATGATGTTTGTATAATGCAAATATGTGTTCCCAGTTAGGTCTAACACGAAGGCTAAAAACTTCAACAGAAAATGCTTAGGAGTTATGGAAATAGATTAATCAAAAGCTGAACCAGGCTTAAATTCAGCAAGCATTTTTACTCTGCTTTATAGCATCAAGCTGAAGCAGGAAAAAAAAAACTTTCATGGTTATTTTACACTGACAGTTCTGCAGACTGAATGCCTTAATCTACAGGCTCTCAGAGTTTGTGTCTAGCCCTATGAATTAGCTGATGGTGTCTATCCTAACAATGAATTATCCTTTCCCCCTTAGGAAAGTTTCCAACCCCATGTGTATGTGTGGTAGCATTTTTAAGAAACTGCTTAGTAATGCACGTTATTCACAAGTTTTAGAAACACTAGCTTGTATACCTTAAGTTAAGAAGTTTCAAAATGAAGGTCTGAATGTGCCAGGTAACAAAATTTAGGTCTGTTTGTAAAATATTTTGCTATTTGATTTAAGAAAAGCAATGTACTATGTCTTTAATGACTGCTAGTTCCTGATCACAGCCGGAGGTTCCTGGAACCTTTTTAGTTCTGGTGACACTAAGAAACATTTAACAGCCTTGGTCAGGTATTTTAACTGTTCAGTAGAAAAGGCAGCCCCCACCCCGAAGTTCTCTATCTGCCTTGCACTGTTTCCCTGGAAGTCAAAAACCTAACATTTGAGCAAGCTTCCAGTTAGCCTTCTTCTGCCCTACATACCTCTTTGCAGCCCAGCAATCTTCTGAGGGCTCTGAACTAGCATCTGTATACAACCAGAGTAAACGTGTTGAGAGTGATGTTAAAAACATTAAGAAGCAGGCTGATTTGTACCACAAGGTTAGCCTAGACGGTGCAGGTCTGCCCAGTGTATGGAGTTAGATTAGTTCTTGGCTCCCAGGTTGGTCATAGTTAAAAGAGATTCTGCTCATAATATTAATTTTCTTTCTTATTGTCTTAGCCCTATGCAGAACCTTGGTCTGTATAAAGCTTCTGGTAGCCCTTCTGAGACAAGCTGAATAACAAGCCTGGGAAAAGTCAGCAGAAGCTTCCTCACTTACTTTGCTCTCTGTTGCCCATCCTTTGGCCTAACATTGGAGCATGGGAAGCTGCTGGCTCCTCTGTAGAATCATAGAGTTGGAAGAGACCACAAGGGCCATCCAGTTCAACCCCCTGCCAAGCAGGAAACACCAGGAAACACTGTAGTGCGATGGGTCAATCAAATGGAGATGCAGAAACACACCTGTTCTTCATCTCCATATTGAAGAGGAGGGAATATAGGGTGGCAATGACCAGGGCCAGAATAATCCTGGTCAGGCCCTAAGAGCAAGAGGAACTCCATTTTGTATATTCAATTCTAAATCTCTCTGCCTCTGATAGAAAGCAAACAGGCACAACGTGTTTGCACATCTGATGCAAAGATCTAACCACACACAGCACTTCTAAGAAATTCTAGCATAAACCACAAGAGCAAGAGGATGTAGCCCACCACAAATTATAAGTAGAGCACAACCACAATTGTGCCTGTAAAATTCCACATAGACACGTGTATGAAGGTACCAGGTACATAACGCCACCTAGTAGAGTTGGGCGGGTGACTTTCCATCTTGGGGTGCTCTCTCTTGATTGGTTGATGAAGTACTGCAGAAAGGCTGATCTTCACTTCACTCTGTCAAAAAGGTATAAAAGCACTCTGTGTATGCCCATGGGTCGGGCAGAATAAGGAATGGTTTTTTCCCTACTGCTCCATATTGTTTTGCCGACAAACCAATAATAAAATTGTTCAACTGCCTGAGATTTCGTCTGGTCAATTTGGGAAGCCAGTCATCCACCTTACATTTCTGGTGCCCTAACAGAGACACCAAGGATTGAACCCGGGGCCTTCTGCATGCAAAGCGGTTACTCTACCACTAAGCTGTGGCCCTACCTCTACAGAAATGTATGGTATGCATCTGAAACAAACCATAGCTTCCAGAGTAAAGGGGTTCCCCGTGAAATGCTCAGGCACGCCGGGAGAGCAAAACATCCGACTCTGAACTTTCTGATAGTAAGAGCAGTCTGACAGTGGAACAGACTCCTGCGGTAGCTTATGGACTCACCTATCTTGGAAGATGAAGCTATGGACTTGGCATTGTCCAAGTCAGCTCGTCTCTCAATGTGGTTCCCTTGAGTGAAGGCAGTAAGGTCTTTTGCTAATTATTTGGGCAACCAGATGGAGCCTGCATTAAGAAGAGCTTTTTCTATGGCCCGCTTCCATACTTTACCCACGGCTTTCCTCCAGGGTATATACCAGGCATCCCAAAACTGCGGCCCTCCAGATGTTTTGGCCTACAACTCCCATGATCCCTAGCTAACAGGACCAGTGGTTGGGGAAGATGGGAATTGTAGTCCAAAACAGCTGGAGGGCCGAAGTTTGGGGATGCCTGGTATATACCTTAAAATCCCTATTGATCAGCGCCTCTGCTTCTGCAGTATGAAAGAGACAGAGGACCTTCTACATTCCTTATTTCAGTGCCCCCTATACGATTCAAAAAGATCTAAACTCCTTTCCTTGACCCCGCCTTCCATTATATATCTAAAGACAACAGCTTGAAATTCTTATTAGTAGATGCAAATCCTCAAATAACACGTGGAGTGGCTGTTTTTTTTAATTGTGCAGGCATTGAAACGTAGGGATTCCTTGATAGAGACTGCGATCTAGAAGAGGACAATTAACACACTTATTCATTTCCAGAATGTATTAATTAAAGTCCATCCCTGTTCTTAGCTGCTTGGTATCTACCAGTAATTCTATAATCGGCCTTAGGAGTTTTAAATACCAGTCCTATCTGTGTTATTGTATTTCATGTTTTACTTACGTTATGCTTGTAGCTCAGCGCTATTTATGTATTTTATCATTTTATTGTTTGTATTTGGCATTAGTTGTTGATGACGGTTGGGTTTTTGCTATGGCTAATCGCTAACGCAATAAAGAATTTTTGACCTTCCTTGGAGGTTTTAAAGCAGAGATTGGGTGGGTATCTGTCGTGGAGATTCCTGTATTGCAGGGGGTTGGACTAGATGACCCTTCCAGCTCTACAATTCTGGGATTCTCTAAGCAAGCTCCGCCACGTCCTCAGGGACCCATCCCAGAGACCAGCGCACCAACTCTTTGCTCTTACGGTCCCAGTGAATGCAGGCACGCCAAGCGTTTTCCACCTAATGCTCCTTCTAATGGGCAGAGTTGTGCTGGAGTGCTTGTGGGGTTAATGGTGGGTGTCAAATTATTGCAGCTCGTTTGGAGTGCTGACATATTGGAGCTATTGATTTTTCCTCCGCTCTTGCATGGAGACCAAGAAGAGGGCCCAGAATCCTCCTATAGGGATCAGGGAGCTGCAGCCCCTGACCCAGAGCCACCCTGGCTGCGGCTTGCAGAAGCCATTGCAGTGTGATAAGGCAGAAGCCGGCTTCACAGAAAGGCGAATGTTTTGTTTCTTTAATGAGAAAACTCGAGGCCTCGCCACAGAAGCATATGCCCAGACAGATGCTCTGTGGCCCCATATTGCGCTGTCAAAACTCTCTTTATTAGTTGGAGGAATGGTGGCCCGGAGTAATGGCTGTCTCCTAACAGGGGGAAGGAGAGAAGCCGTTCTCAGTGAGTTGGCACAAAGCTACCTTCTCTTGCCACCTTCCCCTTTGCCGTTTGCCAGCCAACCCACCCACCAAGAGCGCGACTAGAGCTCGTCGAGGGCGGTGAAACCCAAGATGGTGAAGGCAGGTGCCCTTTCAAAAAGGGGAGCATAATCCTAGTCCTCTTGAGGCACTGGAATCTAAGCGCAGTTTGTTAAGGGTGCTGGGAACTGTAGTTCTTTGGGGAGATAATCTGCAGTTCCCAGGATTCTTTGGAGGGAGCCCATGTCCTTTAAATGTGGTTTAAAGTATGGTGTGTATTCTGCTTCAGCTGAAGGGCAATTATGTCTGTCTCTCTGCCTGCCTGCCTGCTTGTCTGTCTGTCTCTCGCACTGCCCCTAACCAGGTTTTCTCAATTGCGGGCCTTTTTCTATGTTCCGTACAAGTGAATGGAGCAAGGTGTCCAGTACAGCCCTGTCATGAAGTCACATAAGGCAGCTGCTTCGGGGGATGGACGCAGGGTGCCATTATGTCCCTACCATACACCCCACCCAAGTGTCCCAAAGCTAGCTGTAGTTCTCTCCACATTTGTCCTAAGAGGAGGAGGAGGAGGCAGCCACAGTGACGTCAGAGGAGCATATTGAAGGGGTGATGACTGGCTTGGCTTATCAGTTGCCGCTCCGATCTGTCTGTGTATCTAAACATGTTTGTCAAGCCAGCAAATGGGCTAGATAGTGGCTATTGAGGCAGGAGGGCTGCCAGCGCGAATGTTTGGAGAAGTCTAAGTGCTCCCATGTGGGTCCGGGTCCTTGCACGTTGCTTGTGCAAAGGGCACTTGCGAAAGGCACAAGATCCAGGCACAAGGGACCAGCAAGGGAAGAGAGAAGGTAGGGGGAGTCACCCCCCCGTCTGTGCAGCAAAAGAACCCCTGGATTTTAAAATGCTGCATCTTCTTATACCCTGTCGTTAGGGTTCAGATTCTAGGGTGGGAGCAGTGCCTGTAAGTAAACAAACAAACAAACAAACAAACAAACAAACAAACAAGAAGACAGTGTTGATGAACAATCCATCCATCCATCCATCCATCGTAAGAGTGTGGCTTTGCAAGACACAAACTGTATAATGCAGTGGCCCCCAAACTCTGCCCTCTGGACCACTTGACCATTGCAGAGAGTTTGGCATTCATTATTTCCCTACCTGCTGTTCCCTACCCCAATCTCTGAGCGGTGCAAAATTCCAGGGGCTCGTGTTTCCTTTTGGAAATGAGGCACAGTGGAGACTGTGGCATTTCAGGACAGGGGTCAGTAACCTTTTTCAGCCGTGGGCCGGTCCACCGTCCCTCAGACCATGTGGTGGGCTGGACTATATTTGCCCCACAAATAGCCCAGAGATGCATTTTAAATAGAAGCACATACTGTATTCTACTCATGTAAAAACACGCTGATTCCCGGACCGTCCGCGGGCCGGATTGAGAAGGCGATTGGGCCGCATCCGGCCCCCGGGCCTTAGGTTGCCTACCCCTGTTTTAGGATATATGGCTCATTTACACATACAGCATATATAACCTGAGCCTGCAATGGAGGGCTTCATGGTGCTAGCATCCCGAAAGGGTCTTGCTTCCCCCTTTGCCACAGCTTTGGATTTGAATGCAAATCAGCCAAGGTTCTCTCTCTCTTCCTTAGCAGCCTGCAGCTTTTGCCTCCAACTTCTAGCTCACATAACTCTGCTCTCAAACTCAGTCTTTTCCTTCTCTACCTATCTTGAGAGCTGGAGGAGGGGTCCCACACATCTGGCATCTCTTATTAGCCCATCACCCAGGAGGCTAGCCTGGCTCAAAGAGCTTTTAACATTTGCTGGGTTCAGGGATTAGAAGTCTGGTACCCACAAACTCGTAACACTGTTGTAGCGATTGCAGGGTGCTCCGGCTAGGTGATGTACGCTCTTTAACTCAGGCATCCCCAAACTTTGGCCCTCCAGATGTTTTGGACTACAATTCCCATCATCCCTGACCACTGGTCCTGTTAGCTAGGGATCATGGGAGTTGTAGGCCAAAACATCTGGAGGGCTGCAGTTTGGGGATGCCTGCTTTAACTCTATTTTTGAATTTGCTTCTTTTGTGGTTACAGGTAGGTAGCCGTGTTGGTCTGAGTAAAAGCAAAATAAAAAAATTCCTTCAGTAGCACCTTAAGGACCAACTAAGTTTTTATTTTGGTATGAGCTTTTGTGTGCATGCACACTTCTTCAGATACACTGAAACTTTTGTGTACACTGAAACTTTTTCTTTTGTGGTGTTACAGTTTGCGTTCCGTAGAGTTCCGATCCGAAATACAATAAAACTCAAGATAAGGGTCTGCTGGATCGGGCCAGTGGTCCAGCTGGCTCAGCATCCTGCTCTCACAGTAGCCAACCGGATGCCTGTGCGAAACCAGCAAGCAGGATTCGAGCACCAGAGCCCTTTCTCCTCCCATGCCTTCCAGTAACTAGTACCCAGAAGAATCACTGCCTCCGGCTGTTGAAGCAGTCCATAGCCATCACGGCTCGTAGCCACTGATAGCCCTCTCCTGCATGAATTTGTCTGATCCTCTTTTAAAGCTATCCTGCCTCCTGTGGCAGTGAGTTCCATAGTTTAACTCTGCAATAAAAGATACAATGACAAACCAATGTGTATATCTAATGCGAACACGCAGCAGACCCCCTGAATGAAGTGTGTGCGCCACCAATGATCCACAAACCACAGTCTGGGAACCCCTGGCTTAGAAGGGTCTGCAGATCAGTGTCAAGAGTGTTTCTGTGGGTTTATATCTTTTGCCCACCAGGCAACCCTAAGGCCACCTACAGCCAGGAGTAGCCCCAGACATTTTGCTGCTAGAAAAGAAGTATAAAAAGCAGACATTAAAATTGTTTTTGTTTCTTAAAGGAGCCCCGGCCTCGTCTCCACCCGAATGAAGCCCATCCCTAATGGGTTGAAGATAATGGCTCCGACGGCTTGCCTCGCCTCCCGTACTAATTGATTTATGGGCACCAATTTGTATGGTAAATCACAGGAAGCAACGTAATAATTTGATTTATGAAGCCCTTAGGAGGCGTTTGCTGCCTTGCAACTGAGAGGGGGGAGCAGGGGAGGTGCTGAATGGAGCGGGGTGGGGGGCACTTAGGCCTCATCAATAAATGAGAAAATGCACCCCAAACCATGAAAAAGAAGGTACAGGTATGTATAGTTACAACTATTGGTGTAATGGTACCTATAATTATTACTTTATTTATATTTTACAAGCATAAAACCAGCTATGAAGTCCATACAAAGTGCCCAATAAAAAATAATTCAATCAAAACAATTTTAAAAAACCCCTAATTAGAACTACGCTAGATAAAAGAAGCCCATTGGAAAGCATAATACTTCAAGCAGTTAAAAGAGCAGTAGAAACAGTTGTTGGGTCAGGAAGTTCAAGCTCAGGGGAAAGCTTGCCTAAATACTGTAGGTGGGTCTTCAAGGAATGCCAATAGGGATGCAAACTGATGTGGAAATCAACATAAGCTCAGAAAAATGAATCCGACCAATTTGCCCCGGTCGCCGGTTAGTTACCTTCCTCTTCTGGCTTGGCATCTTACTATTTGCACAGGCGTTGTCGGATAAGCGTTACTTGCTTCTGGAGATGATGCCTACTCCTGGAGTCAAAATACCATGAAATTTAATTTTATGCCTATTTGACGAGGCTCGATTTCGTCTCCAAATCAACACTGGAGATAAGGAGTCCTCTGTCAACGTGGGGAGGGGAGGTTTGGCAGCTGTGGCAGCAGACCTAATAGGGGGATCAGCAGGAATAACACTCGAAAATCCCCCAGGAAGTCAACCATTAAGGTGAGCCCTATCTCCCCGTCCTCCCAGGCTCCTTGTCTACAGTGTTCTCTGGTTGCTGGGCATTAAAGCAAACCAGAGTTTTGTTTACCGAGTCTACGATTACAATACAGCCGCCAAATATTTGCTAGTCACCAGTTTCGCAGTGCCACTATAAATACTTCAGCCCCAGGTGGAAGGGCTGAGAGTTGGCAGAGGGGAAGAAGTGGGGGGCTGAGCTGCAGCGGACAGGTAAGTGGAGAGACCTGGGGAGAGAAGCCCTTGCAAGGGGAATGGCTGTAGCTCAGGGGTAAAGCATCTGCTTTGCATGTAGAAGGTCCCCGGTCCAGTCCCCAGTATCTCCAGGTAGGGCTGGGGGGAAAGACTTCCTCCCTGAAACACTAGAGATCTGCTGCTGCCAGTCAGTGTAAGGCCATACAGAGTTAGATGGCCTGACTTAGTATAAGGAAACTTCCTAAGTTTTAAGTCAGCGGTAGGGCATCTGCTTTGCATGCAGAAGGTCCCAGGTTGGGCTAAGAAAGTCCCTCTGCCTGAAACTCTGGAGAGCGGCTGCCAGTCAGTGTAGACACAACTGAGATAGATGGACCAGTGATTCGACTCAGTCTCAGTATAAGGCAGCTCTCCCTGTTTGGGGAAACAGCAGTAGCTCAGTGGCAGATCTCAGATTCAGTTTCCAGCATCTCCAGGTAAGGCGGGGGGAGACCCCCGTCTGAAACGCTGGAGAGCTGCTGCTGGTCAGTGTAGCCATTACTGGGCTAGATGGACCAAACTGTGCGATTTAATATAAAGTGGCTTCCAATGTCCCCTTTTCAACTGCCACAAACTATGAAGCCACCTCTGCACCTGGACAGCACATGCAAAAGAATGAGACCATTTTGCGATTTATTACACCTGTGGCCTGTCTTTTATCCGAGAAGCTTGAGGCACATACCAGGTAATACCCTCCTCCCACCTGCCTTTTATCCTCACCACAACCTTGTAGGGTAGGCTAGCCCAATAAATATTGATTGGCTCAAAGTTACCCACCAAGCTTCATGGCTAGGTAGGGATTTGAACCTGGCTTCCCCCTGTCCTAGTCCACAAGGACCCCCAGGAGGCAGTAAAGGCCATCAATTTCCAGAGGCTATCAATCAATATAATTCTATGAATCTATGATGGCTGTGTTCATGCTTCTGAATACCAGTTGCAGGAAACCACAGGAGGGGATAGTGTTGCTTGAGGGTTTCCCACAGGTATCTGGGTGGTCACTGTGTGAACAGGATATTGGACTAGACGGGTAACTGGCCTGATTCAGCAGGCTTGTCTTATGTTCTTATTTTGGAGCACATAAGCCAGGCATTAGAATGAGGACATTGAGCATAACGGTAGAATTCTGAGCTGATACCACTTAGCCACACATACTGGTTGTCGAAACTGTGTGCGGATGATGTCCTATTTTTGAAAGCTCTCCCTCATCTAAAGCTTCCTGCACGGAGCACACTAGCAGACCAGGGGGAAAGGGTCGCTCAGGGATGAAAACTTCCAGTATTATTGGATTACAACTGCTCACATCGCAACCATTGGCCCTGCTGGCTTGCGGTAATGGGAGTGCACAACAGCAAGGGCTGCAAGTTCCCTGTCCTTCGTCTATCCCCTTCCCTAACAGGCGAGCTTTCTGCATGCATGGAGCTTTTGAGGTGGGGGAGTTTAAAATAAAAATGGCATACACCCTACACGCAGTTTGAAGTAAAACAGTCAGACTTTGGAATAAGTTTCACACTTCTAAGATGCCATTGGGGACCAAGGACCCCACCCATGTGAAAGGGGCAGATAAGTGGTAGAAGGTGGTGATTTAAAGAGAATTAGAATTGATATCACCTCAGCAAGGAAGGGACAACTGTGACCAGGTGGCCTACGTGCTTGCTCTGGTCTGCTGTCCAGATGCTCATTGTTGGCAGATGCGTTTAAGCTCCTCCCCCTTTTCCTTTTATCATTAAAAAGAACAACAACTTTGAAGTAAATTTTCTAAAAGAGTAGTACAGTGGTACCTCGACTTACGAATTTAATCCGTTCCGAACAGATCTTCATAAGTCGAAAAATGCGTAAGTCGAAGCCAATGGGGGGAAAATCTAAAAAATCCGTAAGTCGAAAAAACCCTATCTAAAAATCCGTAAGTCGAAAAAATCCTATCTAAACTGCATCCAAAATGGCGGAGGAACTCTGTTCATAACTCGAAACATTCGTACGTCGAGTCATTCGTAAGTCAAGGTACCACAGTAGTAGTAGTAGTAATTTTCCTTTTATTTTCTGTTAATCCAACACCCCCCCTCCCTGGCTGGCCCAGTTTCACAAACACACAAAATAGCTGCTTTTGTCTGGCTGGAATGTGCCCTTGAAGTCTGATAACGTCTCTTCCTTGTTTGTATACCGGTAGAAGATGTAAAAGACTGCGCCAGTGCATGTAGAAATTAGCCATCGTGGTGTAGTGGTTAAAGTGTTGGACCTTGGAGACCAGGGTTCACAATCCCCACTCATCCACGAAAATCACTGCGTGACCTTGGGCCAGTCACTGCCTCTCAGCCTAACCTACCTCACAGGGTTGTTGTGGGGATTAAACAGAGAGGGAGGGAGCCATGTACGCCGCCTTGAGCTCCTTGGGGAGAAATGGTGGGACATAAATGGAATGAATGAATGAATGAATGAATGAATGAATGAGTGTACATTTGTGGCTTTTGCCTCTGGCCTTGCCCACCACTATCATGGGACCCTGAGAAGATTGCCTAGAAGGGAATATGGCCCTCAGACTGGAAGGTTTTCCCCAACCCGTTTTATGGTTTCCAGAAGCCACAGAGCATCCCCAGTAAAGTATGCACAATTTCTGTAGTACCCGAGGTACTATTTCTGGGTTAGCGGAGTCTGTAACCTGAAGCGTTTGTAACCCGAGGTAGAAATACTGTAGAAATACTTTAGTGGTACAGTGACAATAAAGTATTTCTATTTCTACCTTGGGTTACAAACGCTTCAGGTTACAGACTCCGCTAACCCAGAAATAGTACCTCGGGTTAAGAACTTTGCTTCAGGCTGAGAACAGAAATTGTGCTCCGGCGGCGCGGCAGCAGTAGGAGGCCCCATTAGCTAAAGCTTAACCTCAGGTTAAGAACAGTTTCAGATTAAGAACGGACCTCCGGAACGAATTAAGTTATTAACCAGAGGTACCACTGTAGTCCCTGGGCTGTTGCAGGGAGGGGAGTTCTGTTTTTATTTTTTTGGCACCCCCCCCCTTTTAAATTACAGTATACTAATTATTACTAGTGGGTGGTCCAGGAATATGTTAATACCTCCTCCTAATTTCTCAGTGGGTCCAGTTCTGTCTCACTACTTGAGTTCCCTGTTAGAGGATGCTAATGACCAGAAAAGATAGCTATACTGTGCATTCCCTGTCCCTGGCAGACACCTGACGCTTTGTTCTCCTTGCTGTTTATTTAGTCCAGATTCAACCACTTGCACAGCGTGGAGATAGGAGCGGGGGAAATGGCCGCTGGGGTAATACAAAGCCTAAGCAAATTTAAGCTGCCCACAGCATTCCAGAATTCATTCCTATCCACCACAACCTGCCAGGAAATGATTTTCCAAGACTTATCGGAGGAGGAGGAAATGGAGCCGGAAGAGGAAGAAGAAGAGGAGGAGGAGGAGGAGGAGGAAGGAGAAGAAGAGAGGGAGGATATGGAAACAGTAGGTAATTCTGCAGGTTGCAGTCCAGACAGATGCAATGCCGACTCGAGCTTGAGCAACACAGAGGTGACGCTGCAGCTCCTTCGGTTCGCTGAGCGGATCAGCGATGACATCCAGAGGTATTTTGGCCGGAAGAGCAAAGAGGAAGGCTCAGAGTCCTGCAACATCTACGAGGACCGCCGCTCCCCTCAGCTGTCAGGGCAGGTTCTGTACTACGCTGACCTAGTCAGGATTTCCCAGGTTGGGGAAGAAGACGACAGCAGTGACCTCCCTGACCCCTCAAAGCCCCCAGCACAGCTGGAGAGGCAACTGTGGAGATCTTTCTGCAGCAAAGAGGACACAGAGAAGATGGGTCCTCTGGCTGAGCTCTTTGAATATGGCCTGGTCAGGTGCGCCAAGCAGCGAGCCTCCTCTGAGAACAGGAAGCTGAGGCTGGAGAGGAAGTACGGCCACATTGCCCCCATGCATGGCAGGAAGTTGCCCCAGTCCTTCTGGAAAGAGCCATCCCTCAGCCCTGTCTGTATACTGAATGGCAACCCTCCAGATTTCAGTGACCTGCTGGCCAACTGGACTTCCGAAACCTGCCAGGAGGACCTGAATCCCAGCCGAGAGCATCCTAGCGAAGCAAACCGGAGGGTGGTGGACACTGACCATTTTGGTGGTCTATGAGGGTTCAGAAGGGTTGCGACATCTGAATTCTTCTCACATGGGCTCTGGCCCTTTCCCTATTGCAGGGACCATTAGCCCTGTGCCCACCATGGCTCCCATGAAAGGTCTCCATGAATATCCCCTCAAAAACCTGACAATGCACAAGATCAGGGGTGGGAGCAATGTCTGCACCATTTTGTGTTCCTGTCTCTTTTTCTATTCTTTCAACTGCGGCAGCCATTTTCTTTTATGCCATGCCCCCCATTTCAGCCATTTTCTCTCATGCCACACCCACCCGCCCACCATTTTGTGTTATGCCACCCACCCCCAGCACTATCTCAAAATGTCATTACCTTCCCACTGGCCCCCAAAATGTCACCGGTCCCTAACCTATTGGAGACCTGGAAGTCTCTCTTCTCTCTTGCTCAACTTGTATAATTGTAAATAAATATTGCAGGGGGGGGGGGAATGTGACTCTCCTCCAATACTTTCCCCTCACAAGGGAACTGACTCTCTCTGATCATTTGCTGTCTGTTCTGGGTCTAGGGGAGGAGGTGAGAAGGGGTGGAGCCAACCAGTTACCCTGGCAGGCTCACAAGTGGACCCGGTCTGTGGTGGCTCTGGATGCAGAAGCCTTTTGGGATGGATTGAATGCGGCAATGGGGAACTTGTGGCCCTCTAGACGTTGCTGGACTACAATACCCATCATCCCTGGCTGCTGGGAGTGGGAGTCCAGCTCTAGGGGATGGAGGTGTAAGGATGGGAGTTGAGAACTGTGTGTGCCACCTTGAACACTTTGTAGGAAAGGTGTTTTGTAAAAGTAACGATAAATAAATGCATAAAGCAATACTGGCCTGTTTTACAGGGTTGTTATAAAAGGGTATGAAAGAAGATACAGAGAATCCGTGAAATACTGATGTATTTCATCAATTCTAAGGGCTGAATCCAACTAAGTCCTGAAATCAGTGGACTTAGGAGATTGAACTAGATGATGCTTGGTGCCCTTCCTACTGTAAGACTGCCACACTGGGATTTCAAAGGCAGAATTGACGTCCGGGGGAAAAGGCGGCACTTTGTCCTTGATCTTAAACAAGTCAAGAGGGAAATCACCTTTTGGGGGTGTTTTTGTTTTAAAAAGCTCAAGAACTTTGGGGGTTTCCTTAAAGCTCAACAACAATTTTGGGGTCTTCTGGAGTTTTTCCCCCCAGGGTGTCCTGATTTTTACCTTTTGAAGGAACCCTATCCAACTGTACACTTCTATAGTTCTAATTTGGTCATATCCATTAATTTCAAAGGACCAATGTTCACCTACAAAGGGTGAACATTGGTTTTTACCCTAAGTTTTTAATAATAATAATAATCCAGTTTCCATATGTGCAATGGAGAGGGCTATGTGAAGCAGTGATTTTGAAATCCAGATGATATCAGGAAGGTTGTCTGTATGTCTGTGTGCAATAAATGGTGCAATGATAGGAGTGTCTGGAGAACAATGTCATTTGTCTTCTGCTAAGCAAACCTCTCCTGTCTGCACAAAAAGAGACTCTTATCTGCTTCTTCCATGCCTTCTTTAAGGCCAATCAATCAATTATTTTACTAGAAAAGGAGGTGACCTGATCGATCTTCACATCTATTTAAGTGCCCAGCATGTCCAGTGGAGGCCAGCCCATTAGGGCAAATGGGGCAATTCCCCCAGCAACCTGCCTGCCCTCACCCACCTAATTTGCACTTTCCAAAGCAATACACAGACCAAACCGCAGCCACCCTTTGAAACCTTCACTTTTCCACATTTTGCAATGCAGTTCTCCAGCCGAGTAATGTGCACAAAAATGCATACACTATGGGGCAAAGTGTACATAGAAATGCAATATGTTAGTGAAAATGAAATACAAAAATGCAACACATTGGAGGAAATGAGCAGAAAATGGTATATAGAGCAAAATTGCATACAAAAAGTGACGGTTAGAATCATAGAACTGTAGAGTTGGAAAGAACATCAATGATCATCTAGTAGAACTCCCTGCAATGCAGGAATCACAGCTAAAGGATCCCTGACAGAAAACCATCTAACCTCTGTTTAAAAACCTTCAATGAAAGAGAGTCCGCCACCTTCTAAGGTAGTCCGTTCCACTGTTGAACAGCTCTTACTGTCAGTAAGTTCTTCCTAGGAGAAACTTGCAGGGAAATGCTGACAAATTTTGATGAGGACTTAAATATATATATAGATCTGCAAACCGGTGTGGTGAACTAAACTCAAGACTGGAAAAATGAGAAGCAAAAATTGACAGATTTGCCTATCCCTTCTCCGAGCCTATTCCAAATCTGGGGATTTGCTTTCAGTTCCAAAAAATGAACTGAACTCACAGCCCTTTCACCCAAGCAGCCATTCCATGTTGACTTCCTTCATTTCCACAACGCAATTTGGGTGGAAAATGCAATTTTGTTCTTCCTATTGTTAAACAAAAGGGAGTCGCAGAACCTCGCCATTTGACTGCAGATTGACCAGAGATTTCATTTAGACCCCAGTTTTACCTCTGTTCTAAAGAGTGCCTCAGCATAATAAGAGAGGCACCCCTCCCCAGCCCTTCTGTACACCGACCTCCTCCCGACAAACAACTCCATGGCAGCCTGGAATAAGCGTTGGAGGGATACAATTAGAGCCAAAATGCTGGATGGCTGTTTGCTAGCTCTCTAGGGGCAGCGGTTGTGTGGAAATGAAGCAGGTTAACATAGCTGCATGCTAAAATCAACTCTCAAAATGAGCTAACAATAATTAAACAGGAAACCACTCCAAATGACGGCGATAACTATTACTAGACCATAATCAGTTAAAAATAACAGCGAAGTCACAGCACATAAAATACCACATAACATTTTTTTTTTTGTTAAATAAAAAGAAAAGATCAAAGCAGCAAAGTTCCATAGCTTATCAAATTTCAAAATGTACAAATGGGGCTGGTCACCTGGTCCAGGTCCAATAACTAATCCACAGTTCAGCTCCCTCAGTGAAAAGGTAAAGGACCCCTGGACAGTTAAGTCTGGTCAAAGGCAACTATGGGGTTTCGTCGCTCATCTTGCTTTCAGGCCAAGGGAGCTGGCATTTGTCCACAGACAGCTTTCCGGATCATGTGGCCAGCATGACTAAATCGCTTCTGGCGTAATGGGACACCGTGATGGAAATCAGAGCGCACGGAAACACTGTTTGCCTTCCCGCCGCAGCGGTACCTATTTATCTACTTGCACTGGTGTGCTTTCAAACTGCTAGGTTGGCAGGAGCTGGGACAGAGCAGCAGGACATCACCCCGTCGCGGGGATTCAAACTGCTGACCTTCTGATTAGCAAGCCCAAGAGGCTCAGTGGTTTAGACCACAGCAGTACCCGCATCCCTAAACTCCCCCAGTATATAAGGTTACTGGATCTGGAGACTCTGCTTTGCTATTGTGGCTAATAAGCTCCCTCCAAGAATTTGGTCGCATCCACACAATACATTTAAAGCCTTATTGTGCCACTTCCCCTAAAAGAATCCTGGGAACTGTAGCTTACTTTATCAAAGTGCTAGAGTTCCCAGCACCCTTAACAAACTGCAGGTCCCGGGATTATTTGGGGGGGAGGGAAGAGCCATGTGCTTTAAAAGTGTCCCCTTTTAAATTATCTTTTAAAGCTATTTGAGCCAGTCATCTCATCTTGAGGCAGCTGCTTCCATAAATGGATAATGCACATGATAAGGAAAATCCTTGCTTGTTTCGAATGGCTGTCCATCTCTGCATTCACTTCCTACGGGGATAGGTCCTCTGGGGCAGCATGCTACTCTTTTAAAGATACGCAGTTAGCATGCAAAACTCTCCACTGCTCTCTTGTGGTTACTAGTATAATAGACATCACTATCAGGCAGAGACTAAATACCCGTATATTCCGGCATATAAGACGACCCACAACTTTTCCAGTTAAAATATAGAGTTTGGGATATACTCGCCGTATAAGAAATACGACCTAGCATATAAGACGACCCCCCGACTTTTGAGAAGATTTTTCTGGGTTAAAAAGTAGTCTTATACGCAGGAATATACTGTAAGTTTGTTATTGGTATGAGCTTTTGTGTGCATGCACACTTCTTAAGATACACGAAAGCTCATACAAAGAACAAACTTAGTTGGTCTCTAAGGTGCTACTGGAAGGATTTTTTTTAATTTTGTTTCGACTATGGCAGACCAACACGGCTACCTACCTGTAGGCAGAGACTATTCACAAACAAGTTTCCAGCTTCTCCCAGGGCCAGAACCAAAGTGGTGGAGAACGTGTTTCAGCCCCCTTCTGCACAATCCTCTGGGGGCCACATGCTAGCGGTCAGCAGGACCAAAGTCAGAAGTGGGAAGAGCAACAAATGCAAATTTTACTTCAACGTCGTCCACTCCACTTGAAAGCAGCAGTCTGGCTTAGCCGATACAGGGCAGCCACCATGGCAAATTGACTCAGTGCCTGATGCTTGAAGCAGCTGCTAAACTCTGCCTAATGGTAGAGCTGGCCTCCATTTTGTGTGGTTTAATGCATCTGTCTTTTTTTTTGCTGTTTTTATTGGCCATTGCTTTGGGGAAATTGCATAGATTGATAAAATAGTCGTCATTGTAATAATAATAATTTGCCACCTGAGGGAGAAAAGCCCACACGTCCCTCTCCCTGGCAGTAAAAAAGCCAGAGAAAGAAACAACAATAATAAAAGTAATAAATGAAATAACCAGAATTTTCCTTACCCTTGCTAGCACACAAAAATCAAGTGTTTGAGGTGGCCGCCTCTCTCTGACCAATGGTAGAGCTGTCCCCGCTTGAAGTCATGTCAGAGAGAAGACTACTTTCAGAGGATCTTGATTGGATGAACTTTACAGCAGTTTATGTATTGTGGCTCAAATCTGTCTGCCTCACACTGTGCCAACATCACTGGTACCCAAAATGAAGAATAAGCATTCTAGACCTTTCTGCTCATAAGGGATTGTGTACAGGTGAGAGATCCTAGGAATCAGGTTGCATTTCCCTCCAGCCTAACAATCTATGTCTTGAACTGTGATAAGTGTTTTTGCTTACTGTCCTGCATCAGTCTTTTGTCTGGCTGGAATGTAGCCTGCAGTGCAAAAGGTTACAACAACCATTGGCCACTTTTAGATCTCTGACGTTGCCCACCCCTGGCATATACGGCCCAAGCTCCACCCCACCCCACCCCAGTTGCTGATGAAGGACCTCAGGCCGCTAAAGTTTCCCCACCCCCTGCACAAACTCATTCATGGTTCCCTGCGCATTGTTTGGAAGCTAGCTGGACCTTTAAATGAATATTGCATCGTAAACGAATGGGATGAAACCCACCTAGAATCACAGAATCATAGAGTTGGAAGAGACCACAAGGGCCATCCAGTCCAACCCCCTGCCAAGCAGGAAACACCATCAAAGCATTCTTGACATATGGCTGTCAAGCCTCTGCTTAAAGACCTCCAAAGGAGACGACTCCACCACATTTCTTGGCAGCAAATTCCACTGTCGAACAGCTCTTACTGTCAGGAAGTTCTTTCTAATGTTTAGGTGAAATCTTCTTTCTTGTAGTTTGAATCCATTGCTCTGTGTCCGCTTCTCTGGAGCAGCAGAAAACAACCTTTCACCCTCCTCTATATGACATCCTTTTATATATTTGAACATGGCTATCATATCACCCCTTAACCTTCTCTTCTCCAGGCTAAACATACCCAGCTCCCTAATGGAAAGGAGATATTGCTTCCCACCAGGATTCAAAAGATGGTACAAGCACCAAATTCAGCACATGGCACACATTCAAGACTGCTGGATTGTAACAAGGAATGGCCAAGGCCTCCTCCGATCAAATAATAATCACAAATAACACTGAGTCTCTCATTTGCTCCACCTTGTTAACAAGGTGAAAGCCACACCCATTAGCAACCTGAGTTGATAGCAACCCTTTCCTACACAGGCAAGATCATCTTTCGGGTACACTCCTTTTTTGCTTTCATACAGGTTTTCTCCTCTTGCAGCTGAAGCGCCAAGCCCTCCATCACCAACCCTTGGACCACATGGACTTGGGGAATGAGACTGAGAGCAGCCGTCTTAGCACCTTCCGAGAGCAAGTTCAGCGCCTCAGCAATGAAAACGTAAGTGTTTGGTTTTAAACGAGTCTTCTGCTGCCTTCTTGCTTCCCGTAGCCTCCACCTTTTCCCTCCTGGTGCCTTAGAATCATAGACTCATAGAATTGAAGAATTGGAAGGGACCCCAAGGGTCATCCAGCTCAACCCCCTGCAATGCATGAATCACAGCTAAAAAGCATCCATGACCATCCAACCTCTGAGATGGCTTTTGAACCTCTTTGGTCTTTGTTGGACTACAACTTATTATTATTATTATTATTATTATTATTATTATTATTATTATTATTATTTGATATCATTTATTATTATTATTATTATTATTATTATTATTATTATTTCTCCATTTACTCATAAACATTGCTCAAAGTGACTTACAAACACAGTAGAAATAATAATAATTGTAATTAAAATGCAATATATTAGGGGAAATGGTTTTTTTTAAAAAAAAACGTGTATATTAGGCAAAAGGCATACAAAAATGTATTTACTAGGAAAATTTGGTACTAAAATGCAGATGAATTTTCACGAGGACTCCCCGCCCCCAAACAAACCGATAAGGAAATTAAATTTAAGATCTGAAATATGGGAAAATAAGATAAATTGAATTGGACCAATTTGCCTATGCCTAGTCTGAATTTCGTGGGCCGAATAGGCTTTCCTTCCTTCCATGCAGGTTCAGCTGCAAGACAGGAACGAGAGGCTCTACGCCAAAATTGGGGAGCTGCAGGAGAAAATGGGGCAGGTCAGTGGCTCCAAAACCGACTTGTCATCGAGACTGCTTCATAGTGAAGAGGAAAAACTCAAGGTACGGCATAGGGCAAGGTCCCTGCTGCGCAGAGACAATTAATAACACTTTGCTGCTCTCCCCTTCACATCCAGTTGTTCAAAATGCTCCACACACAGTGTCTTGGTCATGGTTACGGCAGGCCTGTGAGGTAGGCCAGGATTTCTTTGTAAATCATGGTGAGGAAACAGGGACTCTCAGACCCTAACCAGCATAATTTTATTATTTATTTTATCTATTGTATTTATATGCTGCTCTTCATCCCCAAGGAGGGTAGCAAACAAAAATCCTAGTTAAAAACAAAACAAAACAAAACAAAACAAAACAAAACAAAACAAAACAAAACAAAAACAACATTCTAAAACAGATAGAAACACTCTAAAAACAATTCCAAAAACCTCTAAAAGCAGTGCAGACAGGGGTGGACTTTCGCAATGTGGTGAAATATTTCTTATTTTCACAATAATTCCTTTTGGAACAGAGTTTGTTAAAAGTGCCCTTCCCCTTCTCACCTCCCATTAAGTGCATGATCTCATGAACGCTGGTTTGACTCCATGTGACTCATCTCCAAATGCTCTCATGTTCCTTTCCTCTCAGATTTCCAAGGACTTTGTTGATTTCCAGATTGAGACCAACAAAATGAGAGAGCGTCATGAAGCAGAAAACTTTGAACTGAAGAATCTGGTAATTGACATAACTTTTTGTCACGTTTATTCATTTCCATGGGCCTACGTTGAGTGAAAGTTCATGGACTCCCAACCCATCGTTTTCTTTATCATCTCACCGCATGACAGTGCCCAAGATTCTTTGCAGAACTGGGGCAAGGATTTGCAGAACCAGATGCAGAAGCTGGAAAGAGCTATAGTAGTCCAGCAGGGCCACAGGGGATTAAAGACTTGTTACCATTTCTGCAGCAGCTTCCTAAAGCCATCCAATCAGATTGACAGGGGAACTTTTTAGCCTATGAAAATGAGCCTCCTCACCCTTTGTGCTGATTGGAGCCAATCAGAGGGGAAGGAGGTGAGTCAGCCACTGAGGATTGGCTTGAAGGGTCGTTCTGAAGAGCAGGGCTGGCCCAGAATGGCCCACTGGGGTTAACTAAGAGGGACAGGGCAGGTAGGGCAGCCAGGAATGCTGCCAGTCAGTGTAGACTATACTGGGCATGATGGATCAGTGGGCAGCTTCCTAGACAATCCTGTTCATAGGACCAGCCCACATTTATTATCAAGACCCCTCAAATCCCCCCCCCAAGTTTTTAGAACATAAGTAATATAGATCTTGCTCTGCACTAGAAAGCACGAGTTCTCCAGGGATAGGGAGTCTCAACTGATTGATATAGACAATTGCTACATAAAACAGGACGGGAAATAATGGTCCTTGAGTATACTGTATATATTTCGTATGCCAGAGTATCTTTCCCAAAAGAGAAATGTCTAGCTGTAGGATGGAAACGAGATATGGCTGGGTATGTGAATATTATAAAATGAATCTGCATTTGTTTTGATTTATTTATTTTTAAATATAAAAGCCACACAAAAGCTGCCATCATCATCTGCATTTAATTTATACACCACTGAATTGCCAAAATGGCCTCTAAGTGGTTTCTAAATGTAAAACCACTTGCAAAAAGAAAAAGAAAACAGCTATGCTGAGCATCAAAGACAATGATCTTTACAAATATCCCTTCTCCCCAAGCCATGTTATGACAGTTGCATACATTTCCCTCGCTGGAATTTGCTTTCCCAGATCCTGGCCCTCGAGAGCCGTATTCTGGAAGTGGAGCTACATGATGAGAAGACAACTGGGGAGCGTGATGCCTTACAAGAGCGCTTGAGTGCCCTAGAGACCAACCGCAAGGAGCTGGCAGACGAATATCTTGTTCTGAAGAGCAATTATCTTGCACTGGGCAAGGAGCACGAACAGGAAGTATGGGCCACTTATCTTCCACGGAAACCTTCTCCATCCTTGTGCAATCTAGATGTTTTGGACTACAACTCCCATCATCCATGGTTGGGCCATGCTGGGCGGAGCTGATGGGAGTTGTAGTCCGAAAACATCCGGAGGGCACTACGTGGTGATGGCTGTAAAGGGTTTTATGCACCCAAAACAGCTCCTTAAACTTCCAACACCTAGAAATTGAAAACTGGCCAGCTCGAAATAGCTGGCTCCCAACGCAAGGGAAGACCAGCAGCTCCATAACACACTCACCTGCTTTGCTTTGTAGGTCGCTAAGAATGAAGAGCTTAGCAGAGAGCTATTGAACTTGGCCAATGCCCGAGGCAACAGCCCCAAGTCCCAAGCTCAAACCAACAAGGGTTCTGTGGAGTTGGAAAGGCTGCGAGCCTTGGTGCACCGCCTCTCTGCCCGCAAAGTGAAGGTATGCATTTGTGGCCATCTAAGGGACCATCCATGTCCTTTTTATGGTGTGTTCATGATGGTATCAGGGCAGTTGCATGTGATCCTGCTGTCCTTGCTGTTTGTTGCTGCAAGAACAGAGTCCTGCACTAGACAGGGTTTTGGCCTGATGCACTGATCAGTGGTGGAGCTTCATGCTCCAGCACCGGAGGGCGGAGAGCAGGCGGGGGTGGGGCTAGCACATGTCCTGGGGGCGGGATTGCGCTGCCAGGGGCGGTGCACTCCCCCCGCACTCCTCTTCCTCCGCCAGTGCTTCTGATGCCCTTATCTCTTTCGTATGCAGAAATCTAATGCACGCTGTCTTCTGTGTCTTCTTGCCATAGCCAGAAGAGGTGGTGGCTTCCGAACATGAACGGCGGAAACTGGAGAGAAGTGTGAGTGTGCGATGGTGATTGTGCTGTGCTCTGGAGAGAGGGGCGAGCACAAGATGCCAAGCAAAGCATTTTGGTGCCTGATAGAAATTCACATCAGTTTGCTCCTGCAGCCAGCTGGAAGCCGTGCCTTGGTTTTTGAACGGTTCCAGTAGTCGAAAGGACTCCCGGAATGGATTAAGTTCGACAACCAAGGTACCACTGTACATTAGACAAAAAATCTGCACCAAAATGCTCTGGAATTCTCATGAGGACTTTTAAAATGAATGAACGAGTGATTGTTATTGTAGTGTGGAAATCTGCAGAACTGAACTTTCGATTTGGACAGCAGTGGAGCATATGCCTGCGTGGCCCAGGGCGGGCACGCTTTGGGACTTTTGTGGAGGGTGCCCTCCCAGGCATGGGATAGCCGCTCGGGTGCATGGAGCAGTGTGCGCGCCCTGCAGCCGGAGGCGGAGCGAGCCACCCACAGGGGCAGAGCGAGCCACCAATGGCGGACATTAGGCACTCTGCCCGCTGCGACTCCCAAGCCTCCCCCAGCTGTCAAAACGAAGGGGGAAGGAGGGATGCTGCTGGCAAAGCGGTGCAGCTCCCCCCTTCCCCTGACGGCTCAGAGTCGGGGTAGGCTTGGGAATCACAGGCGGACGATGCGCCAAATGTCACCCCCCCTCAGCGAAGACACCTGGGGCGAGCCGCTCCCACCACACCCCCTTCCTCTGCCCCTGGAGTGGGATAAAGATAATTTTTTTCTCCCCCTCTCATGACACTACAATTCATGGTCATCCAATGAAGCTGAATGTTGAAAGATTCAGAAACAGATTTTCAAAAAAGTCCTTCTTCATGAAGTGCATGTGTAAGGGTGACGCCCTACAGGGAGCCAGCCCCCATCATCCTGATGTCCACCTCGTCAAGTACAGAGAGCACCAGTGGTTCTGAAGCAGCCAGAGGGGGAGGGAGAGACTTGGAGGGGGAGAGAAATCAGAGGGAGGAACAATGGGAAAGCTTGGGGGCGGAGGGATGCAGGCAGATGCTCAGGGATGTTGCAGAGCCAGGGCACTGACCGCTCATGGAAGGAAGCTGAAAGGGCATCGCTCCTTCTGGCGCCAGAAGTAAGGAGAGTGCCGCAACGCAGGTCAAGGGGGCGGTGTTTTGGTGTGCCCCGACTACTTTGCTGGCGTAGGAACAGACGTACGCCATTGCCGGATTCTGATTCAGGATGAGAGGTCATGTTTTAAGCTGTCTCTGGACTGTAAATAAGTAGCACAATAAACGTCTTTGAAGACAAACTGGACTCTGGCGGAGTTACTCTAGAGTAGCCACGACGACCCTCTGACAGCATGGTTAAACTCTGAAACTTGCTCCCACAGGAGGCAATGGTGGTCACCGACTTGGATGGCTTTAAAAGAGGATAGGACAAATTTGTGAAGGATAAAGGCTATCAGTGGATACTAGTCATGATGACTATCCGCTTCCTCCACAGTCGGAGGCAGTAATGCTTCTGAATACCAGTTGCCTGAAACAACAGAAAGGAAGAGTGCTTTCGCACTCAGGTCCTGCTTGAGAGTTTCCTGCAAGCATCTGGCTGGCCACCGGGAGAAAAGGATGCCGAAGTGGATGGGCCATTGGCCTGATCTGGCACGCTCTTCTAACGTTCTCAATATGTTAACTAACCTACTAACCGCTTCTTCTGTTCTTCTCCCACCTCCAAGCTTCTTGGAAACCAGGATCACATCACTGCACAGATTGAAAAGATGAAAGAAATGTACAACTCACAGCAGCAGAAGTTAGAGGAGAGAATGTAAGTACGGGCACCCAGCCTAGGCCCCCCCCCCCGAGCGAATCAGAGGGTTATATTCAACGCAAACTTGTACTGCAGGGTGTCCTTGTCTCTGCAGGGTGACCCAGGGCAAGGAGCTGCAGGAGGCCAAGAAGGCGATCCGGAACACGCAGCACAAGCTGGCGGAACAGTCAGTGGTAAGGAAACGTTGGAAGTCACAGCTGAACTACACCGTCAGCAGGATTTATGTATCACTAGGGATGGGGGAGAAGTTCAATTCACATTTAAAGGCACATTGACCTAATTTGCACTTTCTGAAACAAAATGCCAGCCAAAACCCAGCCATCCTTCAAAACAGGCACTTCTCCACATTTTTGCGATGCCATTCTCCAGCCAAGTAATGTGTATGAAGAATGCAAATATTTGGGCAAAGTGTGAGCGTATTGTTGAAAAGAACATATAAAAATGCATTCTATAGGGGAACACTGCTTTGCAAAAATGTGCAAGTTGAGTAAAATTGCATGTATATGTTTGGAGAAACTTGCACTAAAAGGTTGATGGGTTTTCATGAGGGTTAAAAAAATAGATCACAAACTTAGGTGGAAATGGGGAGAGCTGAAGACCGAAAAAATGAGAAACAACAATTGAAAGATTTGCTCATCCATATGAACTCCTACAACTTTAAATTCTCAATAGGCTATTGAAGCCTGGGAACCTAAAAGCAGTTTCATGCAACATCCTCAAACACACAGTTAATACAATGAAGTTGCTTGCCAAATGCCAATGAGTTCCAGAGGGAAGGTGCTGTCACACGGAAGGATCGATTCCTTACTAGTGTGGAACGGACTTTTAGTTTACAGAATGGGCTCTTAATTTACAGATTGCAGGTGTGATGCTTTTGGACAGATGTTCTGCAAGTAGCTTGCATCAGATTGTGGGTGGCAGATTTAATGTTCCTTGACATCAGAAACCTTTTCCACATGCAGTGCAGGACAGTGTACACATATGGAAAACATCTAAAGCCAGTGTAATAACAAATTCAGGAAACAGAGCAACAAATGAGAAATGAGATGAGCCGAATTTAGATGCTTGCTCCTTCCTTGTCCTCTTGCCTTCTCGTTCACAAATCCCCCTCCCTCAAGGGATGGATTAATCTGTCACTTTTGACTTCTCTCAATTTCTCATTTTGCTCCAACCTTAAGTTCAGTTTGCCACATTTCCTCATCAGTTTTTGATTTATTTGTTTTTAAATAGGCCTTGTGAAAATGCCTCGGCATTGCAAGGTACCGTTTTCTAATATGCACATGTTCTGTTCTTATTTATTAATTTATATGCCGCGTGATTGCCAAAGGAAGCTTCTAAGCAGTTTGCAAAATATTAAAACTAATTTACACGAACGTTAAAATGCAAACACCCATAATAATTACACTATCTATACAATCAAACAACCCCATTAAAACATAAGCATCCCTAATGGAAATCTACTATAGATTTTGGGAATTTGTTTATTTGCTGTGCGTTGGGACACCTTTTAGGACACCATAAGCAAATTTTGTATGATGGTTCCTGAGGTCAAGGAGCAGGTTTTCATCTAGGTTTGGATACAACTGGATGCCAAGATGGCGGACAGAATCGCTCAAAACCGAATTGACTTTTTTTGGTTTCATATTAATCCCAAACAACACTAGGCGCTGGTCTACTAGTACATAATAAAACAATCCATTCAAACAACAACACAGCAGTTGAAACAGGAGGCTCAGGTCAAGAGAATGCCTGTGTAAACAGGTGCAACCTCCAAAGCCGGCAGAATGCCAATACAGATGATGGCCTCTCATACTTCAACAAGATTTGTGTGCCGTTTTGCTCGCAGGTATTACTCTCATCCCAAAGCCAGCTCCAAGAAGTGGAGGCAGAGAATTCCCGGCTTCAGCTGCAGCTGAAGGAGCTGAACGAGGAGTACAGGTCGCGGCTCCTTCAGTACATCACAGACCTGGCGGTGAGCAGTTCCCTTTGGGGTGGGTGGGTGGCAGATGTGCCGGAGCCTGGATCTTCTCCACCAAATCCCAGAGCAGCTGGTGGTGGTCCAAGCAGACAGTACTGGGCTTTGATGGCCACACCATCTGTCTTCCAATCCCAACCAGGATAGTGGCAGAATTATGGAGCTCGGAAGAGGGCAAGCCCGGACCAGTGAGTCAGGAAGAGACAATGGGAAACCTTTCCTGTGCCTGGATTATTTAGGGTCACTGGAGACTGGATTCCTCACAGCACTTTGTGTGCTCCCATTCCCAGTTTCAAAATAAATGAATGGGGAACCCTCAGGTCTGGAGGAGCCCATGGTTTCTCTATCTGCCTCCAAAGCCACAGCCCTTACCAGCTCTGCTATGCACCTTCTTTGGGTGCTTTTGCCTGGCTGGAATGTGTCCATGAACCCCGAATTTGCATGTGTTGCTCCACCCACTTCTGCCTCTGGTCCCGCCCACCAGGGTCATGTGTCATCTGGAAGGTTGTCCAGAAGGGACTGTGGCGTTTGGTCTGAAAAAAGATTCCCCACTCCTGCACTGAGCTAACATATGAGACCGTCTCTGTGTTTCAAGGAGCACATGGACAACAAGTCAGTTGCCGCTGCAGCAAAAGGGACCAGCAAAACCGCCTTCAAACCGGCTCACATGAAGCGCTTTGTGGATGGCATGCTGCAGGACATCCGGGCTTCGTACAAGTCTAGGGAGGAACAGCTGGCCAAAGCCACTCGCGGCTACAAGAAGCGCCTCCAGAACTTGGTCAAGAGGCACGAGGGCCTGCTCATTGCATACAGGTAGGGGAGAGGCCACATTGCAAGGCAGCAATCCTTCTAGCGCCGGCAGTTATTCCTTCAGTGGCCATAGCAGAGGCAATTCCCCTAGTGGTGGTGGTTAAATCCTAACCATGGTAAGAGGCAATCCCCTAGTGCAGAAAGTTAGCCCCTACTGTTGGGGAAATATTGGGATCCACTACCCTGGGGCTGACTGCAATGACCAGTAGAATTCAGACATCAATTGTCAGTAAAACAGGATGTTTATTTAGGCACTGAAAGGCCAGTGTGACACCACCTCAACCAGCAAGTACGGTAGTTGAGGGGTGGCACACCAAATATGAGAACAGCACATGCGTTTATAGTTACCACCAAAGGGAAGCAAAGGGACAGTTCTGTCTATTTTTGGCAATATTTCCTTCTACTAAAGTCTACTGGGTTTCATCGTGAGACATCAAAACTCTTCTCCTCCCTCCTGCTTCCTTATACTGTAGCAATATCTCCTGCGAATGTGTTGTTCCATCCTTCTCTCATGTTCTCTTGCAAATACAACCTTCACATCCCAACCTTCTCATGCACATTTCAACTTCCATTCTATAAGCAACATTACAGTGTCTGGAACTGAGGCAATCCCCATAGTGCTGGCAGTTAAATCCTACAGTGGCTGAAGCTGTGGCTCCATCCTTTTCGGTTTTTGCGCCTCCCTAACAGCCAATTCATCAGTTCATCTCAACACACATGGAAGCTGTCTTTGATGCGCCTGATGAAGAGGGCTCTCTGGCTTATGCAAATTTACAATAAAACTTGTTGAGGACTTTTAAGGTGGTGTGTGCATGTGCACATGTGTTACGTATCACTGTGAATATGTGGTTAGCGAATCCACATTTTTCTCGTAAGGGCTGATTTGTAACCCCTGTGCTTGCAGGATGCAGCGTGAACAGATTCGGTCACTGGGCAGCCACGATCTGGATCCTGGCCCACCAGAACACCATTTCACCATCACGGATGCCGAGCTGCTGACGAGCACCTCTCAGGAGCTGAACCGGCTGCGGGAGGATAAAGCCAGCTTGGAGGGCCAACTGCACGAACTGCAGATGAAGGTGAACAGGGGTGGACTTTGTTCCCTGGCATACCTGCCAAGTCCCGGACTGCAGAATCCGGGACCGGCAGCCGCGTGACACCGGAAGTTGCGTAGACACTTCCAGTGTCGCTCTGCCCATCTATGGGCACCAAAAATGGCCGCCGCTGACACCGGACGTCGCGTCTTCCAGACTTCCAGACATATGTAGACGCGACTTTCGAAGCCAGCGCCGGCCATTTTCGGTGCCCATAGATGGGCAAATCAGGGGGGGGGGAATGGCCGCCAGCGGGAGAATATAATGGAGAATAACGGGAGAGGAACCAATACGGGGGACCGCCGGGAAAAGGTAAGAAAAAATGGGGGTTTCCCGGGGAAAACGGGGTACTTGGCAGCTATGTTCCCTGGACGCTGGGCCCTTCTAATGGAGGAGCCTCTCTGTTTGGCCCTTGGGCCCTGGCCACGCCCTCTTTCCCCAGTCCACATTCACTCACCAGCCCTGCAGTACTACACCTTCATTGACTTTTTTCTCCACTGTCTGTCCCTGAATTCTGATAAAGCCACTTGTTTCTATGTATGGAGAAGGGTGAGTGAGTTTGTTTAGAAACTAGGCTTCTGTACAAAGGTAACATTGATATTCATGGTTCTGCCGCTCAGTGGCCTGTGGCCCCAGGAAGGTTGTGCAGAAGAGAATGTGGCCCTCAGGCTGAGAAAGACTCCACGCCTCCGAAATGGAAGTTTTAATCAAATCCATCCATCTTCCCCCCTGCTTTCCCTTACAGGTAAAGTTAAGTCAAAATGCTGGCTCAGGGACATCACCTCCGCAGTAAGTACTGTTTCTTACTGTACATAGGGGCTGGGGAATATGCAATCCTCCAAACATTCTTGGATTCCATCAATGTAACACCACATTGACATAGCATAATACCACAACCACACACCCACATCATGAAACATAACATAGTAGCACAAAACACCACATCCACATAATGTACAGTGGAACCTCGGTTTATGAACACCTCAGTTTACGAATTTTCGGTTTACAAACGCCGCGGACCTATCTGGAACGGATTAATTCACTTTCCATTACTTTCAATGGGAAAGTTTGCTTCAGTTTATGAACGCTTCAGTTTATGAACAGACTTCCGGAACCAATTACACCCATGCTTCGGGTTAAGTACGCTTCAGGTTGAGTACTCCGCGGACCCGTCTGGAACGGATTAATCCACTTTCCATTACTTTCAATGGGAAAGTTCGCTTCAGTTTATGAACGCTTCAGTTTATGAACAGACTTCCGGAACCAATTGTGTTCATAAACCGAGGTACCACTGTAATGGACTTTGGTATGCTGAAATGCAGGAGAAATTGCTTTCCTTTCTCCTGAGTTTACAGCAGCTAACACGACCTCTAGAGGGAGATATTACAGCCCTAAACAAATTTCTATGTTAACCGGCGCACAATGCATTCCTCGGTTCATACCATCCTTTCTATACAGTCAGAACTCCCTGAACATCAAATGTGACCTATATTTTGCTTATGCAGTCCCCGGACAGGCTACGAAGAACTTTCCCACGGCTTGCCTGCATACTTCCTCACAATTAGATCACCTATCCTCATGATTTAAGCCACCCCAGTGAAATAAGTGGATTTACCCAGAAGCATAGTAATGGAACTTGCAAATACATAAATGGAAGAGTTGCATTCCAGGGTTTCTGTCCCTCCCTTTCTCACCAGCCAGAGCCCATTGTTTTAGAGAATGCTTTGCCTCGTGCAATATGTGGGGCTGCCAACATGACTTTGTATTTGCTCATCTGACCATCTTTGGGGGAATATATTTCTACTAGGGGCAGCCAACAACACAGTGCCATCCAGATATCGTTGGACTCCCAGCTCCTATCCACCCTGTGACCGTGAGCCACACTGGCTAGGGCGGACGGGAGCTGGAGTGCAGCAACATCTGTAGGGCACCATGTTAGCTACTCCTGAGGGTCTGGGCAAGAGATAGAGCAGCCTTTGCCAACCCGGTGCCCTCCAGATGGACATTAGGTCATCTCGTGCCGATATCCAGTCATCTAGTTCTCATTTGTCTTTTTAAGGAATGATACCAGCTCGTGAATTACTTGTGCCCTCCAGGAAACATTCTTAATTTCATACCATCCTGGTGTCCCCTCCAGATATTTTGGACTACAATTCCCATCATTCCCAGCCCAGTTTGGACGTGCTGGCTGTGGATAATGGGCGTTGTAAGCCAAAAACATATGGAGGCTGAGCAGTCACATGCAGAAATGGGTGGCTTGTTGACAGGGCTCTTTCCAGTTCCCTTTTGCTCCTTTTTCTTTTCAGCATGTTGGATGAGGCGGGCTGGGCTGAGCTCCGGAAACAACTACGAGAGTTCACTCAAACCACACAGGTAAAACACTCTGGTAACACAGTAAGGCCAGTGTGTGTGTGTGTGTGTGTGTGTGTGTGAGAGAGAGAGAGAGAGAGAGAGAGAGAGAGAGAGAGAGAGAGAGAGAGAGAGAGAGAAATCATATTCCATATTCATATTCTGCTGGATCAGTTCAATGACCCATCTAGTCCAGCATATAACAATAACAATAATAATTTTATTTGTACCCCAGCCATCTGACTGGGTTGCCTATTCTCACAGTGGCCAACCAGATGCTTGTGGGGAGCCTGCAGGACTTAAAACTCAATTTAAGTTATGCGTGCAGTAAGGATTAAGTATGGATTTCAATCCACACCTGCTCTTTCTTCCCCCTTTCAAGTAACTTGAACTACCCCCATCCATTATGGACAGCACATATTTTCAAATAAAAACTCCCCCTTGAAACCACACGGATATGTTGGTGTAAAGGCCAGGCAATGTTTCCTGAATCTAGACCTGAAGGGGGTGTTTGGCAGTCTGGGTCTTTGTGTGAAATGGGGTGCTCTTCTCTTCATCTGCCAAAAGCACAGGGCCACAAAGCACAGCTGAGCGGCAGAACATCTACTTTGCATCTGGGGGGCACCACACTGGCTACCTCTGTTTTATAGGACAGAGTGGTTTTGGTACCGTCCTTGATACTTCATTATCATTTATTAATTTTTATACTGCTTAATGCCATACCAGGCATCTGAGCAGTTCAAAAGTATAAAAACCAACCATGGAAGCATTAAACTATAGGAATCCATAATTAAAACACACAGTAAAACAACCCCCTTTAAGAGAAACATCCATAATCAGAGCAGGCAATTGAACAATCCCATTAAAGCAGCAAAGTGATTAAAAACAAGAGGCAGTGATATCAAGGGAGTGCCTGTGTAAAAAGGTGAATCTTCAAAAGCCAGCAGAATGCCAATGCAGATGGGATTCTCTCATATATCAAGCAGGGAGTGCCGTTTCATTGTTTTAAACTCTGTGGGCTGCCTTAAAAACATATGGGTGGAAAAGTGGCCTATACAAATAAAATGAAAATCTGCCAGTCTACCCATCCTTTTTTTGTTCTTCCTGCCTCTATGGTTGCCTTCTCCCAACCTCAGGAGGATCTCGAAAAGGAAAGGAGTCAGCTGCTGACACGGGCGATGGTGGCAGAAGAGCAGGTAGCCGAACTGCAGGAGTATGTGGATAAACACCTTGTAAGGTGAGAGGTCTTTTCACCTGGGTGAGGCTTTAACTGTCAAAATCTTTCATGGGGCTCTCCCGTCAGCTCATGTCTAATAATCCTACCACTTCAACATTTGTATAGAGCAGGAATGGGCAAATCTTTTACAGCCCCAGGGCTGCCTTCCCAGTCACAACTTCCCCATCCTTGTTCTGGGTGTTGAGTCTCTTCAGCAGCTCCACTCAGTGCCAAGTTTCCTGAACTGAGGAGTCCAGCCTGGTGAAACAGTAATATAGGGCTAGGTAAAGGTAAAGGGACCCCTGACCATTAGGTCTGGTCGCAGACGACTCTGGGGTTGTGGCGCTCATCTCGCTTTACTGGCCGAGGGAGCAGGCATACAGTTCCGGGTCATGTGGCCAGCATGACAAAGCCACTTCTGGCGAACCAGAGCAGCACATGGAAACACCGTTTACCTTTCCGCTGTAGCGGTACCTATTTATCTACTTGCACTTTGACATGCTTTCGAACTGCTAGGTTGGCAAGAGCAGGGACCAAGCAATGGGAGCTCACCTTGTCGCGGGATTCGAACCACCGACCTTCTGATTGGCAAGCCCTAGGTTCTGTGGTTTAACCCACAGTGGCTAGCCAGGCCCTTATTGGTTCCTCCAATCACCTGACCCCACTGGGCTGAAAAACAGCAGTACCATCTCCCCCATTACCTTATAAAACTTGGGCTGGATGAGGAAACTAGAGGCAATTAAGTTGGGATATAAATGACATAGCCCAGGAAACCTTCTGGTCATGAGAACCAGGTGGCCTTGATAAGTCTATGTCCTCCTACTGTCTCCCCCACATAGACTACCAAGCCTACTCTGCTCTCACAGTCCCTCGCCACCAAAGGAAGCCACATGGAAGCTCATTACTCAAGCGGTTCCATCCACCTTTGGTACCTGAATTTAACATTCTCTTCCCACTGGATTTGATCAGCCCCTTGTAGGGAAGGTTTGCAACCACAGCAGAACTGGGTTAACGCCATTTTCACTGTGCTGTTGTGCTGCAGGTACAAGCAGGAGATCCTGAGGCTGAGGAAACTTCTGGGAATAGACAGCCACGAAGAACTAATTGCAGGAGCTTCTAACCCTCTGGCAACTTCAAAACCCAAGAGGAATTTCAGTAATGAAATGTAGTCACTGACACCCAAGCTATGGGAAGAAAAGGCTTTGTAGCATCCTCAAGGAGGACTGGCACATTGGCCTGAACAGCAGGTGGACTGCAATGGTTGGGTATACAGTACATCTGTCCCCCAGAATAGACTCCAGGAAGCAAGTGGCTCAGTGAAGCCCTTTCAGCAACCATTTTTGTCTTTCATTTTTTAAAAATCTTGCCCTTTGTCTAAGAGGCTCGGAGCTGTTATTCCACCCATATGCTACCCCCAAATTATCTTCATAACAACCCCGGGAGGTAGGCTAGAATGAGAAACCATGCCTGTCATCCACCAATAACCGTGGTGGAGCAAGGATTTGAACCCTAGTCTGAGACACTCATTTCACAACATCTTGTGAGCTCTTACATTCCAATTGCATTTGCTGCTTCTTTCAGTATTTCCATTGCATTCTCTCTCCCTTCTGTCTTACTCTAACCAATTTTCCGCCTGACATTCAGATGCTTATTATCATGTTCCAGTGAAATGGTTAATGAAACAAGCCAGCTTCACGGCCGAACTTGAAAAGTTGGTTTGTTTAGTAACTTGTTTAGTAACCTTGGTTGGAATAAAACCACGAACCCTGGTTCAAATGACGGCCTTTGAAAGCGAAACTAAACTCAGCTGAAGTCCCCCACCCCCCCCACCCTGGTTATATGGGAATTACCGTGTAACACCAAACCATGATTTAGAGTAGTTTGCAAACCATACAAACATACATGATGTATGGAAGTGAGAGCTGGACCATAAAGAAGGCTGATCGCCGAAGAATTGATGCTTTTGAATTATAGTGCTGGAGGAGACTCTTGAGAGTCCCATGAATTCTGAAGGAAATCAGCCCTGAGTGCTCACCGGAAGGACAGATTGTGAAGCTGAGGCTCCAATACTTTGGCCACCTCATGAGAAGAGAAGACTCCCTGGAAAAGACCCTGATGTTGGGAAAGATGGAGGGCACTAGGAGAAGGGGGACGACAGAGGACGAGATGGTTGGACAGTGTTCTTGAAGCTACGAACATGAATTTGACCAAACTGCGGGAGGCTGTGGAAGACAGGAGTGCCTGGCATGCTATGGTCCATGGGGTTACGAAGAGTCGGACACGACTAAACGACTAAACAACAACAGCAAACCACACCACCATGTGTAGAAATCTGAAGTTGTACCATGTTAGTAAAATAAATCACTATCTGGTACATTAATCCTCAGCATCCCGAGAATCACAGTTCTCTTTATTTCACAACCAAAGCTCCAAGCTGAGGCATGGCATGGGTTTGCTACCCCAATAAGATCTTAGCAGCCCACTGGACCACACACAGAGATGAGAAAAAATATAAGTGCTGTGAAAGTTCATTATAAGAAAATAAATATATATACACACACTACTCCACAATGAAGAGATAAACCTGTCCCATCGTGCGGCAAAGGTTCTAATGAGTTTCCAGAATTAGCAGGATTCAGAGGAGGAGTTACGGAAGCCATGTGAGTTCCCTTGACAAATCATCTCATTGTTTCCGCCTGCTTCCCTCCCTCCCTCCCTCACCCACCCACCCACCCACCCATACCCCAGAGCTTATAAAGGGCTGTCAAGGCCAACAATTGGAAAGAAGCACATTTCACTCTCTGAGCCACCGGAAACAGCCCTTGTCCGTCTTGCAAAGGTGTCTGCTTGTTTCCTAGAGGACATGTTCTTATACCGTGCTTCCCTCTGGTCTCTCCTGCTCGGATTGCCGTACAGTCTTGATATCGTAGGCCCAGGCTCTGTTCAAACCTTCCCCAGCCATGCTGGTGGGTGTCCAGTTGGGGAGGGGGAAGCGCCCAGCCACCACACGGGCCTCATCCGGAAGTTCCACAAGCAGCTTCCTTTCCAGAAGCTGCAACTGAGAAATGGGAAGGGAAATGTCTGGGTTATTCAGGGTGTTAGTTCCTATTTTTTTTAAAGTCTGGAATAAATATCAGCCACTGGTTCTCTTCTCAGATTGCCAGAGCTCAGAAAGGAGTCAACACTCCAGCACTTCCCAAAACAATATATGAACCAAAACGCAAGCATCCTTTGAGATTTGCAGGTCTCTGAATTTTATTGTTTTGTTTTTGCTGTTTTTATGCAACACACTTAGCATTTTTACACTGCTTCGTTAAAAAGCAACTCTATTTTATTAAACAACATATATATACCACTGCACTTACATATATATACCACTGTACGGAAACCTCTAACTGGTTTTTTTTAAAAAAATAAAAATACAATTATCAAGAAAATATAGTTTTAAACAGGTGTTTAAAAACATTCAAAGGGGAATTAAAATCAACAGAACTTTAAAAAGAGATTAAAACACATGTCAACATTCTGCATGGCTGGATAAGCTTGCCTAAACAAAAATGCCGAAAAGAGTAGAGTGAAGGCACCTGCCTGATGTCAACATGCAGGGAGTTCCAAAGTTCCTTGTAACAGGTCAATGTCGAGTTGGCATATATGGTGTAATATGATTCTGCAAGTAATCTGGTCCCAAGCTGCTATGGGCTTTATATAGGCATAGGAATAGTAAATAAATATGCTTACCACGCTAGGTGCCAAGAACACAGTGACGTTCTTACAGTCTGACAGATCGACCTTTAAGAGAGAGAACCAAGACGATTGGTTAACCTGATCCAATGTCTGAAGCCCACCTTCAATCCCTAGCACCCAGCCTAGCACCTAGAATTAAAAATATTCCTATCCTGGCCTAAAAACTACCTGACAGCCGGACTTTGCAGCCTGGCTCATGAGGAGGCTGACAAACACCGGCAGCCAATGTGTCGTGTGTCCTCTCACTACCCCCAGATTATCTGCGCCATTTCATGGAGCCTCTTGTCTCACCTTCCAAAGATCGTCCCGGCAGTAAGAAACTTTTCCATAGTAGCCAGCCTTCCAGGCACGATAGCTTGAAAGTCGTAAGAGCCATGGATTGAGCTCATAGCCAACAGCGGGTCTGAAGCCTTGCTTGTAAGCCTCTAGCACCTGGAAACACAGCCAAGGCACTTATTTTATTGACCACATTTGTGATCCTTAGAAACACAGGAGAGCTGCTTTGCCCCAGGTCAGGCTATTTATCCATCTGGCCCAAGTGTAGGGAACCTTCAAATTACTACTCCCAGCATCCCTTGCCATTGGTCATGCTTGCTAAGGCTGGTGGGGGTTGTAGTTCAGTAACACCTGGTGGGCCAAAGGTTCCTCACACCTAATCTAGCCCAGATATAACTAGTGATGCATTTGTAAATAGATTCTAACATTATCATTTTTTTTTGGAATCTAGCCCTGATCAAGCATTTCCTCAGAAGCTAACACCATCTGTGAAGTTTACTTAAATCACTAATACCTGGAAGGCTAAAGGTTCCCTAGTCCTGGTCTACCCTTCCCTTTGGGTCCAAATTATTATATAATGTAGTTCTTTCAAGTGGGCCACCCAGCTTCATGGAATATGCCACCATCAAGAAACAAGCTCGCTGCTCTTACAATTCTGCCATCGCCTGACCCTAAATCCACCATCTTCCCAGAGCGCCCTTTCAGCAGCGACATCACATTCTCCACTTGATTGGCATTTGCTGGGACATACGGCACCTGGATGAGGAGGAGAGAGAGAGAGGGCCAAGCTCTGAGTTGGAAAGGGCCACAGAGTTCCGGGGTAGGGAATATACATGGGACCTGAAAGACTCTAAAACAGTCTTTGTCAGTGCTATTTTTCTAGAAAAAGTGGTGCTGGAACTCACAACACCTCCCTTGTTCTCTTATAATGACAATAATGGTGCCCACCTGAGAGGTGTCAGAACTGAGTTCCGATTAATTCCGGCTGAAAAAATGCCCTGGTCTTTGTGGATCTGTTATTGTCTGGATGTGTTAGACTACAACTCTCACCAGCCTCATATGATGCTGGGGCTGATGGCAGCACAGCCTTGCTAGTGCCGCCGGGGTGTGTGTGTGTGTGTGCTCATGGGTGAACCAGACTTGGAAGAGGGAGCAGCTGACTCGATGTGACCGTCTTGTGTTGAGCCAAATCAATTATCTGCCTACTCAAACAGATAGGCAAAAGGGCATCCAATTATATTTTTGGGGGAGAATCTTTTGACACTTCTCTGGTTGGCAACAAAGGGTTGGGGAACTTGTGTCCCTTCAGCTGTCGTTGGATTACAATTGTCATCTGTGACCACTGCTAATACTGGCAGTGGTTGTTGGGAGTCCAACATCATCTGGAGGGCCACGGGTTCCCCACTGCTGCCTTAAAATAAGGAAGCCAGCATGATTCTCACCAGATGTTGGTGGACTACAACTCCCATCAGCCGTGGTGGTTGGGGCTGATGGCAACTGAAGAGCATCACATCAGGGTATAGCATCTGGAAGGCAACCTGATACAGACTGTGATTAAGCATTTCAGATATCTGGCCACCAGAATCAAATCCACGAGTCATCTTCAGTGTGTTTGTGCTTTTTTAAAATTTCCAAATACCCCTGTTTGTCTCATAAGGGAGAGTCCTGCCTACAGAAGTTCCCTCCCAACACAATAATCATGTGCCAGTTAACGGTGCTGCTTTCCCCTCAAATGTCACAGCAAACCGTCTGCTATGTACCTGTAATTTTAAAGGCACTTTGCGGAATCCTGGCATGAGAATTCCTGCCCACACAACATAGGCAGTCAAGCCAGTGCCTGCTGCAATTTGCAAGAGGTCCCAGACATCCACAGGCTTTCCATGCAACTCAGCTGCCAATTCTTCAGCATCCTCGGGCTCCATGTCTGCAAGAGGGGAACATAAGAACCACCTGGATCAGGCCGAAGGCCATCCAACCCAGCATCCTGTTCTCACAATAGCTAACCAGATGTGTCTGGGGAACCAGGACACAGGAACTGAGTGCAACAGCCCTCCCTCCACTTGTGATTCAAGACATAATCCAGGCATATGGAGAGAGAACATAGCCCTCATGGCCAGAAGCCATTGATTGCCATATCTTCCATGAATTCATCTCATCATCTTTCAAAGCAATCCAAATTAGTGGTCCTCACTACTTCTGGTGGCAACAAACCCTACACTTTAACCATGTGCTGTATAAAGAAGCTTTGTTGGATGCCCTTAAATTCTAGTAGTATAAGGGGGGAAAACATTTCTCCATATCCTTTCTTCACACCAGGCATCCCCAAACTGCGGCCCTCCAGATGTTTTGGCCTACAACTCCCATGATCCCTAGCTAACAGGACCAGTCAGGGGTGAACAGGACCAGAACAGGTCAGGGATGATGGGAATTGTAGTCCAAATCATCTGGAGGGCCAAAGTTTGGGGATGCCTGCTTCACACTGTGCATAGTTTTACACATCTCTATCATGTCTCCTCTCTTACTTCCTTTTCTTGCTAAAAAATCACGGTGGCGCTGTGGGTTAAACCACAGAGTCTAGGGCTTGCTGATCAGAAGGTCGGCGGTTCGAATCCCTGTGATGGGGTGAGCTCCCGTTGCTCGGTCCCAGCTCCTGCCAACCTAGCAGTTCTAAAGCACGTCAAAGTGCAAGTAGATAAATAGGGACCGCTCTGGCGGGAAGGTAAAAGGCGTTTCCGTGCGCTGCTCTGGTTTGCCAGAAGCAGCTTTGTCATGCTGGCCACATGACAAAGCTGTCTGCGGACAAACGCCAGCTCCCTCGGCCTATAGAGCGAGATGAGTGCCGCAACCCCAGAGTCGGACACGACTGGACCTGATGGTCAGGGGCCCCTTTACCTTTATCATGTCTCCTCTCTTACTTGCCTTTTCTTGCTAAAAAATCACGAATGCTGTAACTTCATGGGGGTTACTCCACTCCTTTTTCTCATTTACATCAATCTTTTTTAAAAAAACAAACAACCCACAACCCACGATAGCTTACATGATTAAATTTTGGTGTTTTTTTAAATTCACAATTCAAAACAGAAGAAAACATGTAAACACACACATCAACATAACATATAAGCCAGTAGAATGTCACTCATTAAAAGCCTTGAGTAATAAAAATGGTCTTTAGAGCCCATTTAAATGCAGGAGGAAGTTTGGCAGAGTTCTACCATTGTGGGTTCATCACCACCAAGGAAGGTCCTGCCTCCAATATTCTCCATTCTGATCTTTACTCATAGCACTCGGCTCACTAAGCCTGAGGCAAAACTACAACAAACCATTAAGTGTGTTTCATATGTATACTAGAAGCATATACTAGTGCAGCATTATAACATATTTTATGGGGCACCATGCCAAAAGGCCAGGGGAAACTGTTTGAATAACAAATACCAGTGATGTATGCTTTCAGGAAAATTTGGAACCAGGAAATTTCTTGGTTTTGTGAGATTATGATGTTGTTTAAATGTGAAATTCAAACAAATTCAAAGCATTATGTGGAAATTTATTTTATTGAAAAACTTGTAAAATATTGCAAAACGTGGTAAGTTCAGTAGCATACTCTTCCCTGATATTACTAAAACTTTAAGAAAAGCAGTGAAAACAACAATAAAAAATTATTAGTGCCTGAAATATTCATGCTTTCTAGGATGAGTCAAATTGATTATGTTGATTTTAGATTAAAGTTGCAATTTTATATACATTTACCTGGGAGTAAGTTCTATTGAACTCCGTGGAACTTCCTTCTGAATAGATATGTATAGATTGCACGGTTAATTAGTAATGTATCCATTTCATTTGCTGAATCTGTTCTGTAATCACTCACTAGATTATATACACTTTCCTGGGAGGAAGTCCCATTGAACTCAGTGAGGCTTACTGCCAAGCAGGAATGCATAGGTCTGCACTGTAGGTTATGCGTTAATTTACAGAACAATTGCATTTCTAAAAATGGACTTTCCCCCCACTGAAAAACATAACAATGCAGACCTTTCCAGTCCACGTTACTATTGAATGCCTCTTTAAATCAATCAGAAAAGCAGTGTGAGACAAAAGACAGATGATAAGTTGGGGAATCCTGATGCCTTCAAAACATTATTTGGGAGAAGAGGGCATTGACCCTGTTTCTGTTTCTCAGCATTACCAAATTTAGCAATTTTGACATTAGAATGTCAACCTTTGCATCAACCTTAAAGCTCCAGCTGCAAAGTCCCTTTTTTAAAAAAATCTTCTCTCCTCCACCCACTTCTTTTTTACAATTCAATCCAATCAATCAATCAACAATCAACTTTCATTTGTTACCACACTACAAAACCGCGGGGGGACGGACGGACCGGCGGGCAGCGGCAGTGTAGCACAGTGGTTATAGAGTTCCAGACTAGGACTAGGGATACCCAGGTTTGCATCTTCCTCGGCAGCCCGCGGATGACCTTGAGCCGCTCAACCTCTTTCTCAGTTTAACCCAATCCGAGGATGAAGTGGCCAGGGGGCAAAAATAATGTTCGCTGCACTGAGATCCTTGAACGCGAGGTGGGATGTGTAAGAATAAAAGGCAGGGAGAAAGAGAGCAGTGCCTCTGAAAATGGACAGAATGCACCTCCCTCCCTCCCCACGGAGTAGCTTTATATAAATTTCGCTAAATAAATAAGTCAACTGGGATAAAGAGACAGGGCAAGTTTCTACGGGAGGGACAGGAAAGCATTGCTCTCCAGCTGCGATCTCGCTCTTTTGTTTCTTTCTAGGCACCAACAAGCCCGCGTTTGGGGCGGAAGACCACCTCCTCCGGGTCACCCGCCCCTCATGAGCATAGCACGAAGACGCGCACTTTACCTATCCCGGAAGCCTGGTTCGCCCAAGTTTCCGTCAGTCCGTTCCTTAGGACGCTCCGTGTGGAAACAGGCACTCTAGGCACATTAAGTTCCGCCAGGGAGAAAGAGCCAGGGATCTCTCCGTTGCTCGCGCCATCCATTTAAACACTATGAGGCCCCTTTCAACGGTCATGGCTCCCCCCCCCCAATCAAGAATTCTGGGAGCTGTAGTTTGTTAAGGGTGCTGAGAGCTGGAGGTCCCTAGCCCCCCTCCTCTTCGCAATGCTACAGTTCCCAGAGTCAAGCCCTCTTCACAGGGAACTGTGGGAATTGTAGTTCTTTGCAGGGAACAGGGTTCCCTTAACAACTCTCAGTAACAGTAAAGGTAAAGGACACCTGGATGGTGGGGTTGTGGCGCTCATCTCGCTTTCAGGTCAAGGGAGCCGGTGCTGGTCCACAGACAGCTTTCCAGGTCATGTGGCCAGCATGACTAAACCGCTTCTGGCGCAACAGGGCACTGTGACAGAATGCCGTTTACCTTGCTACCGTAGTGTTGTAAGCCAATATGTTGTTTCAATATGAAATGAGGTGATGAATATTAAATATTAAAATGATGTAATGCTTTATGTGTTTGGTTAAATCAAAATCCTTTGTCTGAAATGTTATAAATTCCTGCCCGACCAATTGGGCGGGGTTGCAGTATTCCGAAAAGATTCGACTGTAACCTTATTGCTTTGCAATAAACAAAATGGACTCCTAACTCCTCTTGTCTCTGAGTTTTATTGGCTAACTCAGAAGATAAGCCATTTTTTGGCTTACAACAGTAGGGGTACCTATTAATCTATTTGCAGTAGCATGCTTTTGAACTGCTAGGTTGGCAGGAACTGGAGCAACGGGAGCTCACCCCGTCACGGGGATTCGAACCACCAACCTTCTGATTGGCAAGCCCAAGAGGCTCAATGGTTTAGACCACAGCGCCACCCGCATCCCTCAGTACCCTTACCAAACATTAGCTTCTAGAATTGTTGCGGCTGAATGGAGAGCTATAAATTGATGGTGTGACCTGCATTGAATTGTTAAAGATACCAGCAGATGTAACACAGGGCAGGGTTCTTTTGCACCTTTAATATGTGTGTATAAAGTGCCATTACGGCAGGACTTTTATGGCAGAAGGCTAGGAAATCAGCAGCATGACTGAACACGCCCACCCCACCCTGCACAAGGCTAGCTCACCTCCTTTTGAAGTAAGTGAAGTTTCACAGGTTACCATTTAAAGCACATATGGGAATCGTCGGCCCCTCAAGATATTATTGGACTGCTGCAACACCCTTCAGGCTGAGAAGGAGTGGGCCCCTCTAGGAGCTTTGTGGTTGAGGGGGGGGGACCAGGGTTCAAATGCTCTCTCAGTCATGAAACTCACTGCCAGTCACCAGCTCACAGACTAACCTACTTCATGGGGTCATTGTGAGGATAAAAGTTGGGTCATGCATGACGTAAGGTGGGATATCAACGTAAAAATAAATAACCAGCAATGGTGGGGAATGATGGGAGCAACAATATATGGAGAGCCACAGGTTCCTCACTCTTGATCTAAAGGGATGGAGTGAGACATAAGACCAATGAGTCCAGAGTCTGAAAATATCTCAATCTTGATGTATGCAAATTATTTAGTGCTCATCTCTCTTTCCCGATTTGACCTCAAAAATCTCTTGGAGGTGTTCAGTACATATTGTAAACGTCTTGCATCTTCTCTTCAATAGTCCAAATATTATCTAAATTATACCATGTATTAATTTCTACTATTCCCTAACTCTAGCAGTTATGGATGCCCTTGCCCCCCAAGCTCGGTTACCCCAGAACTGTAACAGTATATTAAAAGAATTGCTACTATGCCGGTTGAGCATTTTCTTGCACTGCGCTATATGGAATTGGGTAATAACCAACTCTAGAAAGAAGCTTGTCAAGACGTTTTAGACTATTATTATTTCCTAGACCTGAGCTCTACATTGACCTTGAATAAGTGTCATCTAAGGGATTGGCTCTTCTGGATAGAATGCAGAAGGGACTTCCAACTAATTAGAAACACCAAAACATAATGGAGCATTATAGAGCTGGTTACCTGACCAAACTCCCACCAGTTTCCTTAAGAAATGCCTTTATTGAGCTGCATTTCCAATTGATGCCCACCACAGTCTTGGATTGCCACTATAGCAAGGTCCTGTACACAGACGGATTTTGTATTTGTGTCAACCTCAGGTGAAAGACATCACTCTCTTAGCCTGTTGTGTATATAAAGTCTCAAGTGTCCCTTAACTACCCTCTGCACCCTTAACAAACCAGAGTTTCCAAGATTTTTAAGGGGAAGTCATGACTCTTAAAGTGGTATGAAGAAGCACTTAAAATGTATGGTGTGGACATGGCCTCAGTTCTATCTATGACTGCCATTCAAACAGCACCCCAATACAGCCTTACCCTTGCGCAGCACACTTTTGCTAGCATCCCCACCGAGAGAGGTAGTCACCCAGGATCTTTCTGCTGCCCATACTGGTTGGGCTTCTCTCCTGCCGGTCACTTCATTACCCTTGAAGCCCAGGCAATGCTGGACTTTAATACTGCCGTGTTGTAGAACATGTTTCGCAGAAAGAAGGGGGGGGGAGCAAGAGGGAAGATTAGACACAAGTCTCTGAGAGGGGTGAAAAACCGGGGGGGGGAGGAAAGTTTGTATAAATAACGGCCTCTACCCGACTCGTGGCTTATGGCGTCGTACGTCCGGCTCAGGAGGGGAATGTGATCCTGCTGGACAGATAACTTCAGAGGGAGGGAAACATCCATCATGTGACAGACCATTAAACGGATCGCCCCAGTGTGAAACCAGCCCTCCTCCGCCTTCTTAAACCAACAGCTCTCTAGACCTCTGCTGCCCAAATAAACATTGGGGTCCAGGAAAGCTGGGTGGGGGTGGTCACAGACAGGGATACAGGCCAATAGCACACTGTGGTGTGTCACTTCTATACAGACTACTGTATTCCCATCTTCATTGGTTTCTGGATGTTGGAGCATATAGCTCATTTCGTCTCCTTGTAAAAGTTGCAAATGCACACCTCTGAGTTTTCTGGAGTGTGGGAGCAAAACTTCACAACGCCGCCCCTCTGATCTAGCAACCTTTTCTCACAGGATCAACTAGATGACCCGGTGGGAAGTCTGAGCTCAACAGCAGTCTCTTCCCACTCATGATTCCCAGCAAGTGGCATTCAGAGGTGCCTTGCCTCCAACAGTGGAGTGAGAGCACAGCCATCATGGTAAGTAGCTTGCGAACGAGTCTTAGGAATATAAGAAGAGCCCTGCTGGATCTGACCATTGGGCCATCTAGTTTAGCATCTTGTTCTCACACACTGCATCATCATATAGTGGAACCTCGGTTTATGAACACCTCGGTTTACGAATTTTCGGTTTGCGAACGCTGCGGACCTATCTGGAACGGATTAATTCACTTTCCATTACTTTCAATGGGAAAGTTCGCTTCAGTTTATGAACGCTTCAGTTTATGAACAGACTTCCGGAACCAATTACACCCATGCTTCAGGTTAAGTACACTTCAGGTTGAGTACTCCGCGGACCCGTCTTGAATGGATTAATCCACTTTCCATTACTTTCAATAGGAAAGTTCGCTTCAGTTTATGAACGCTTCAGTTTATGAACAGACTTCCAGAACCAATTGTGTTCATAAACCGAGGTACCACTGTACATACATTCTCACCAGCTCTCAACCCTACTGTGGCCAAACAGGGGAGTATGGGAAGCCCCCAAGCAGGACCTGAGTGCTACAGCAATCTCTCTGAAACACATCCATATTTTAAAGAAAAAACAGTTGCACTTCTTTGAATTTTGCAATGCAGCTCTCCAGCCAAGTAATGTGTACAAAGATGATGATGATGATGATGATGATGATTGAAAGGAACATTAGAAACGCATTAGGGAAAACTGCTTTGAAAAATGTGAGTATTAGGCACACAAAAAAATGAGTGTATTAGGAGAAATTCACATTAAAATGGTGATAAATTGTCATGATTTTTTTTTAAAAAAATCAAACTGATGTGAAAATGTGGACAACTGAACCGAAGTGTGGAAAAATGAGGAACTGAAAGAAATATTTCCTACTAGCAGTCCAATTGGTGGCAATGTGTTCCCAACCTGCCTTTTCACACATTGTCTTCATTGGAAGGAAGGCAAAATATAAATTTAATTAATTAATGCTGATAATGCACACGTAAGATAAAAGCATCGCGGAGGAGAGGCAGACAAATTTGGAGAAATATGATGTCCCTTCATGGAATTTGCAAAGAAAACTATTTTATTCCACCTCAAATGCATGGTTTACAGTTATGGATAACTGAACTTGGTTAACAACATTATCCCTTGCTTTTCCTTTCCTAAAATTGATTTCATAAGTTGTTTTCTTTCCCTTGATAATAATTTTGTATGATCTTGATCTTGCATTCTGTTGACAGACCAGCTTTGCTTATCGCTCTACGTTGTCCGTTTGTTTCTTTACAGAAATTATTAAATACATACAATTAATAAAAATAATAATGACGATGATGTATGTATGATGATGCAGTGCGTGTTTTTAGGACCCGCCTTATTTTTATGGTTGCGAGTTGTTCGTTATTGTTTTTAGCATTGTTTTTAAGGCCGCAACTCGGTCTGGGGCATTAGGGTGAAGGGTGGGAAACAAGCAAGCAAGCAAGCAAGCAAGCAAACAAACAAACAAACAAACAAATGCACGTCTAAACTATTTTTCAGCTCATGCTCTCAAGGTAGTTTTTACAATCGATCTCATTGAACAAAAACAAAATCTCACTTAACACTCACCCCTACTATAAAATGACGTAACCAAACTATATAAAGCATCTGTAAAACAGAAGAAAAAGGGGACAGAGCTTGTTGCTGAGGATGTGTGTGGGTTCCTCCCACGCACACACACACACACACACGCACACACAGCACTGATCCAATCCTTGCTGTGGAGGGCTTCATGTCTTTGGTCTGCTGAGGAATGCGGAGCTTACAAGCAAATCCGCTGGGAAACTGCTGGCGTGGTGAATGGGAATGGGGCTGTGGAACTGAAAGCTGCGCAGCATTAACATTCCTCAGCTGCTGCTGCTGCTGCTGCTGCTGCTGCTGCTCTGCTTTTTAAATTATTTTTATTTGAAAGTTGCCTTCTCCCCCCCCCAAGCCTCGCAACCCTTTCCCTTCCCCCTCTCACCCAATGCCTCCAAAGGAAATTGGCTTGACTTTAAAGCATGTAGGGAGAGGGAGAAGAAGAAGAAGAAAGAAAAAAAAACCGCCCCCTCCACCAGAACTTTCCATTGTAAAACTCTAGACTGGCTGACTAGCTTTGCTCTTTCATTCAAAACAGATTCTGAAAATGGGGACGAAAGCCTTGGAAAAATAATGTCACTTTCTCTGCCCGGAGGAAAGCACTTTGCAGGCTGGTGGTGATTCTGGCTCACGAGACCACAGACCTTGCTCCTTGCCAAGGATGCTTTGGACCAATGCTGATGTAACTTCCCTCCTACACACACACACACACACACACACACACACACACACACGGGGGGGGGGGGAAATCATTCATCTTTAGTTTTTATTTATTTATGTAGTTACTTTGAGCATCTGCTTTGCATGCAGAAGGTCCCAGGTCCAATCCTTGGCACCCCCAGGTAGGATAGGGAGAGAACGCTGTCTGAAATCCTGCACAGCTGCTGCCAGTCATTGTCAACAACACTAAGCTAGATAGACCAACGGGGTGCCCAAAGGACTATAGCTCAGTGAGAGCATCTGCTTTTCACGCAGAAGGTCCCAGGTTCAGTTCCCGGGATCTCCCAGTTGGGTTAAAAGAGATCCCAGTTTGAAGTATTTGAGAGTGGCTGACCAGTCAGTGTCAAAAATACTGAGCGACATAGGCCCATGGACTGACCATATAAAAGGCAGCTCCCATGTTCCTGTGTCTACCTTATACAGCAAAGTTTTCCACAGATCTGCCTCCTGATCCTTTTAACAAATAACTGTGAGCTATTGTTGTTGTCCTAAGCCCTTGCTTCTCCATCTGATTGAGCAGACAGGGCAGGACATAGGAAGCTGCCTTCTACAGAGTCAGACTATTAGTCCACCCAGTTCAATATTTTAAAAAAAATCCTTCCAGTAGCACCTTAGAGACCAACTAAGTTTGTTATTGATGTGAGCTTTCGTGTGCATGCACACTTCTTCAGATACATGAAAGCTCATACTAATAACAAACTTAGTTGGTCTCTAATGTGCTACCGGAATGAATTTTTAAATTTTGTTTCGACTACGGCAGACCAACATGGCTGTAACCAGTTCAATATTGTCTACCCTGACTGGCAGCAGCTCTCCAGGGCTTCAGACAGGTAACATTCCCAGCCCTACCTGCAGATGCTGTGGATTGAACCTAGGACTTTCTGCATTTAGAGTGGACGTATTGCCGCTGAGCTACAGCCTGCCTCCTAAATGAAGATAAACTGTGTTACATACTGGCAAAGTGGATTAACAGTGGTGACCTGTCTTCTTGAGGACAATCCAGCCTCCCTACCCTGTCTCTGAATCTGAGAGAAATCCTTCTTTCTGCCTGGGTAAGGGTCCCACCAGACACAACATGAATTAGCACCAGGATGAGGTTTCCCCATGAAATGAAAATATAGCAGTCTCAGAGAGGTGGCTTTTGTCAGAATTGGAGTTGGCAGAGAAAGAGTTAAACTTCCCTTTGCCATCCACTGCTGCTATTTACATAATGGCCGGCAGGGAGGGGAAGAGAAAATGTGCCAATTTGTTAATTGCATTCACGCAATTGACACCAAATCTGGTTTGTGAACCTTAATCTGGACCTGAAATAGGATTTGTCTCAAGTTAGGGGAGTGAGGAGCAGCAATTGTGTTGTCCTTAAGTACACAAGGCACAATTAATTCCTTGTGGCTCAACACAACACACTGTATAGATTAGTGTTTCCCAACCTTGGGTCTCCAGCTGTTTTTGGACTACGATTCCCATCATCCCTGACCTAGTCTTGCTAGCTAGGGATGATGGGAGTTGTCGTCCAAAAACAGCTGGAGACCCAAGGTTGGGAAACACTGGTATAGATGGTGTTGAAGGTTCATGCAACACAGGAGTGGCAGCCAGTGATGCTCAGCATAATTTTATGCGCCCATCGGCTTAATTTCAAAAGCCCTATGAGAGTGATCAGTTCAGACTCGGTCAAGACCATTCAGTTCCTTTCTTCTAGAAGCTCACTAGCTCAGGGAGGAAGAGAGTGAGAAAAAGTGGGTGCCAGAAAGAGTGACTGCTGGGGGGGGGAATCCATTTCACCCATTGTTTACACTTTCTCCACCCACAGTCAGCATGTGCTTCCCCAACAGATTGGGGGGGGGAAACTGCCACTAATGCAGGGGTCAGCAACCTTTTCCAGCCAAGGGCCGGTCCTCCGTCCCTCAGACCATGTGGTGGGCCGGACTATATTTTTTTGGGGGGGAGGGGAATGAACGAATTCCTATGCCCCACAAATAACCCAGAGATGCATCTATATATATAAAAATGTAAAAATCGTGAAACTGCGTTTTCCACTTTTCTCCGTAACCGCTTGACTGATCGTCCTGAAATTTTGACACAACGATCCAGGCCACTCCCTCAAATCACACACCTGGGCAGGTATAGACCTGATTTTCCACCAAGTCACACAGCGCCCTCAAGTGGCGTAATACCCTCCTCCACCCCCTCCCTTCCTGTGAAATCTAAGCCACACCCACAAACCAAATGACATCATCAACCAAGCAACTGAAACCACCAAGGCGGCCATTATCAGACCCCCTAGGCTCCTGTCAGGCTGCCAGGCCCCCACTAGGCCCGGGGGGGGGATAACCCACAGCAACGCACTTGGGGGCACGGCAAGGGGTTTTTACTTTAAAATTTAGCACCACTACCCCCCCCAAATCCCCCACCAAATAACCACAAGACAAAAATAAATACCATCCTTCAAAACGTCATGAGATACGCCGGTCATGGAGGGGGGGGAACAAACAGAATAGATCATGGATTGGGACACGTGGGGGCAGTCACAGGGATTAGCCACAACAACGTGCCACACCCACAAACCCTGCCTCCGCCACGAGATCCTGTAAAAAAGGAGGCCTTGGCTCCATTTTACAGACCAGGCCTCAGCTCTACAGCCCTTTAAATACTATCCCGAATGGAGCCCTGGGTGGGAGGTGGGGGGAGGAGGAGCCCAAATAGGTCATGGGCTGACGTAGGGTGGGGGGAGCAACTGTCCAACAGCCACCAAAGCAGCCATTCCACCCAAAGCCCAAAGCCTCTCCCGGCGGCTGCATTAATAAACGCCTGGCAGCATTAGGCAGTCGTTCATCATTTCTCCTAACACACACTTGGGGGCACAGCGAGGGGTTTTCGCTGTATAATTTAGTGGGCGTTGTGTCACATGCGAGGCTCTGACGGCCATTTTAAGTAAGGGCAGCCGTGCCCCTTTTAACCTAGACTTTACCGTGTTTCTCCGAAAATAAGACACCATCTTATTTTTATTTTTCCTATAAAAAAACCCACATTGGCTTATTTTCAGGGGATGTCTTATTTTTTATTACGCGTCCAGCCTTGCCTCTTCCTTGGGGCCCTCCAGAACTGCGCCGATCACTATGTCTTATTTTCGGGGTATGGCTTATATTGCGCAAATGCTTAGAAATCCTGCTATGGCTTATTTTATGGGTATGGCTTATTTTAGGAGAAACAACTGATTGTAAGCCTTTGTATCTTTTTTTAAAAAAACAACAACCAGGCACTTTCTCTCCCCAGTTTAAGTCCTCAGATATTTGCAGTGGCCACCCCCACCCCATTTACAATCCCCTACCTTCCCCATCCCACTTCCTGGGTTTTTTATGGAACTGAACAACTCGGGTGCTTCAGAACGCGCCTTCTGTTGCCAGGCCCTTACAGGGCCCGGGCCAGGTAGATAATGTGGCCCTGTTTTTAACCCTTTTGTTACTTTTTTCATTTTACTGATTGTGAATATGCTGACCGAGGCCCCCATTAGATTCGGAGGCCCGCACCAAGTGGCCCATATGACCCCCCTCCTTCTGTCTGGGCCTGTCTGTTGCTACGGGGCTATGGGGCTTCGTTATTTGACCACCACCACCCCGGTCGGGATTTTTTAAGTAGTTCTCTGCGTCCCAGGGCACATCATCACCCCCAATCCTTATTCTAAATATATAGAAATGTTCACGATGCGTGCGCAGGGGCCAAGGTATAGAGATACAGGGGGGAGGGGCCAACACTCCCCAGGGACAACAGAGGGAAGGGTATCCTACCGAAACACAGGGATGAGCCGGGGTGAAGGGAGGAGGGGCAGGATACATCATGGATCGGGACAAGGTGGGGGAGGATCACAGAAAAGAACCGCAGCAACGCGTGGCCGGGTCAGCTAGTTTTAAATAAAAGCACACATTTTACTCATGTAATAACACACTTACACGTGTGCCAGATTGAGAAGGCAATTGGGTCGCATCCGTCCCATAGGCCTTAGGTTGCCTACCCCTGCTCTAGTGCATGGGCGGATAAGTGTTTTCAGCCTGAGGGCCACATTCCCTTCTGGACAACGTTCTAGGGCCACATGCCAGTGAGGGGCAGGGCCAGAGATAAAAGTGGGTGGAGCAGCTAATGTATCTCGCCTCTCTAAAGGAGGCTGGTTTCTACACATGCTCACAAACACACCCTTATCTATCCTCCCTCCAGGCAAGCAAGAAGCATTATAAGTGTTGAAGGAGGCATTCCTGCCAGGCAAAAGCAGGCTCTGAGGAGTTGTAGCCTGGAGAAGAGTCCTTGAGGCCAGACAATGAATTGTGGGATGGCTACATTTGGGCCTAGGGTTCTCCATCTCTTGCTGTAGCATCTTTATGCAATATGTACATCATGGGCAACGATGCCACACCACCTTCAGAAGCGATGGGCAAAGCCCAAGAGAGAGATGTGCCTGATTTGGGTTTTTGGTAAGGGGTTAGAGGCGATGAGCTTGCCCTGATGAAGACCCTTTCGTTGCCTATGAATCTGTGACTCCCACTCTAGCAAAGAGGGAGAGTGCTGCTGGAGGTGGGGTGGGGTGGGGAGGGGGAGGGGATCTCTGCAGTTGGTGGGAGAGGGAGCCCAAGAAGAGGCTGGTTGCAAGGAAGAAAAGAGACAGTTATGATGTGGCAGAATCTCTACCCCTCCCCCTTTTGGAAAATAAGAATGCCCCCTTTCCCTAATTGACTCATTGTTGTAGCTTCTCTTATGTTCGGCCCAATTGTGGGTGGGCACATTGTCTCCTAAATGAAGGGGAAGAGCAGCTAGCAAAGCCAGGCTTCCACCCCCTCCATGCATGCACACACACACACACAACTTCCCTCCTTCCCTCCACCCCACCCCCTTCTCTCCTCTCCCCAGGGCTCCCCACAGTCTTCCCACACGCTGCAACTTTCCCACAGATATACCCTCATTCCCAAGCCTGTTTTTATTAACAGGGGAAACTAAGCTGAGCATCTGAATGTAACACGGTGCAGACAGCCGCAACAGGTGGTGCCGTTTTCAGATGCAGTGGAGAGAAAGGAACAGGCACACACAGAGGCTGACGCAAGGGAGTGAGCCGAGAGGGTGGGTGGGTGTGGAAATGTTGCAGAGAGCAAGATGAAATCGTGAAAGAGGATTCCAAGGCAGGGTTTCACACGCACTTTACAAACAAGAACCAATCGTACAATATATGAAAAAAAAACCATAGTCGTCCTCAGAAATCTGCACTTCTCTGAATTTTTGCAATGCGGCTCTCCAGACAAGTAATGTCTACAAAAATGAACATGCTAAGTAAGGTATACATAAAGACGCATATATCTTAGTGAAAATAACATACTAAAGTGCATTATATTAGGGAAGATTGCTTGGAGTAATGTGTACACCAGCAGGAGTTTGCACTAAAATGGTGAGATATTGTGAGCACTGGAACAAAATGCAAACGGATGTTGAATTGTGGAGAACGGAGGGCTGGGAAAATGAGAAATTGTCAGAAATTGTTAAGTTCACCCATTCTCTAGCCATTTTTTGCTCATGGGAGGAAAAGGTGAATTTGGAATCCGCAGACTTTGTTCTGGGAGCAAATGTTGCAGGACAGACTCTTGGAAGAAGATTAAGAGATGGGACTTTGGGCATTCACTTTACAAACACAAACCAGCCGCTTCCTTGTGGCGAGAATAAAAAAGGCCCTAGCAGGAGATGTATAATGATAATGATCTCAGTTCACATATTGAAAATGACAAGTAAAAAATGAAGTATATCATCAGCCTTGGAGGAGCCCCATAGTCTGCAGAAGTGCAATAAATCCCAAGTGAGAGGGAAACAGACAAAACAGTCCAATGAACACTGAGCATGCTGAGCTGTCTTGGAATACTGACTGTTGGTGTGGTGGGCAGACTGAAAATGGTAGAAGGAGAGGGAATGGAATGGCATATCCTGGAAGAGGGCATGGCTGAATGCTTCACACTGCAACATTGTGTTGCAGATTCCTCTGTGACAGAGGTAAATGGATTTCAGGATTGCAGGGACTAACTTTGTTTTTTACTAGGCTGCCAATAGCCCACTGACCAGAGCCAGGAGGAAAAGAGCGGCTCAGAGGGAGGGGGGAATCGAACTCAAAAATGGTGACTCAGTCCTGGGGCCAGTCATCACCGCTACCCTGTGAGCTGTACATTGAGTCATATACAAGAACAGTCTTCTCCAACATAGTGCCCTCCAGATGTTTGGGACTACAGCTCCCATCAGCCCCCAGACATGCGTACATGATAGGAGTTATAATCCAAAACATTGGGACCGCACCAGTTTATCAAAAGGTGTACAACATCTGAGGTGTTGTTGTTGTTGTTGTTGTTGTTGTTGTTGTTGTTGTTGTTGAATCGCTTCCCATGAGGTTTACTGAAGCAATGTGCAATGAAATATTACATATAAAACAGCTACCTATGTAAAAATTTTTTTTAAAACCCTACATATATAAAAACAAGCTTAAATAAATTAATAAATAATATAAAAACAGTTTTAATCCAACAACAACAACACATGTATAAAATCAATTAAAATCCATGACAGATACTAACTGGGATAAAGATTTGAGGTTTGTTGGAAGAGGAATGTCTTTAGCAGGTGCCAAATAGACAACAGGGAAGGCACCCTGTCTGATACACAGTGGGAGGGAGTTCCAAAGGGTAGATACTGCCACATGAAAGGCCCGGTTCCAACATTGTGCAGAATGCACTTGATTGGATGCTATCTGCGGGATGCTCTCTCCTGGATCTTGGGGGGGGGCAGAATCTCAGTGGTAAATAGATGGGTGGAAAGGGTTAAGCACCCCTCCTCTCATGTTTCTACTTCAAGTGATTCCTTCTGAAAAAAGGTGGTTAGGAGAACGTGAGAGCTTCCAGACCCATGCTGTTTTGGGTGGATTCAAACACATAATGGCAAATCCAGGTTGCACAATGAAAGTTGATTGGGAGGTCTTGTGCTTTCTGCCCCCCCCCCCCCGATCTGAGTTTTGGCAAAAGGGAAAGCAATGGGGAAATGCACAGGAGAGTGTGGGATAACACTTAGAATAATAGAATTGTAGAGTTGGAAGGGAACCCTAGGGTCATCTAGTGGAATTTGCTACCAAGGAGTGTGGTGGAGTCTCCTTCTTTGGAGGTCTTTAAGTAGAGGCTCGACAGGCATATATCAAGAATGCTTTGATGGTGTTTCCTGCTTGGCAGGGGGTTGGACTGGATGGCCCTTGTGGTCTCTTCCAACTCTATGATTCTATGATTCTATCTAGTCCATCCCAGGATCAGCTGCCAAGCGATGCCATTCCAGGGCCTCTGTATGCTCCTCTACCCACTTGCTTTGACACAAAACCGTTTAACCTCCCCACAAACAAATAAGAGAGAATGCCCAAGAAAGAAGATTTACTCATCAGGTATAAACCACATTGCTTGCATAGCACTCATACGGTAGTTATGTGTGGACCCTGTGTGGTACAAAATTTTCAGCAGGGAAAGCGGTGTAGTTAGAAAGTAAGGGGGGGGAGCTTTCTCTTTCTTTTTGCTTGAAAGTCCCTTAGTTCTCCTGCACCCCCAGCTCATTGCTTTTCCTTTCTATGCTCACCCGCATTTTTGTGTCGGTAAAAGACGACTACGAGCCAAGAAATAGAGGCTGCCAAAACAGAATGTGTGTTTCTTTTCTTTTCCATTGCTTACGCATGGGAACCAAATATTTGGTTCCTTTTTGGAATCAGACCCTCTCTCTCTCTCTCTCTCTCTCTCTCTCTCTCTCTCTCTCTCTCTCTCTCTCTCTCTCTCTCTCTCTTGTACACACACTCACACATTAAAACTCACTCTGAAATCTAGACAATTGCACAATTGGGATTGCAAGCGTTAGCATCTGTAACACTGATCTCAAGGGGGAGGAGATGTACCGGTAGTATGGAACATAATGGTGTGTGGTTTTTTTTTTAATATAAAAAACAACAACAACCCTGATAAGGAAACATATGGGTTTTCTCATCCCAGCCATTTTGTGTATTTGAGTTGTATATGAGGCTGGTTATTTATAAATACTATCATTCTGCTGATTTGATGAAATGTTAACACACTGGGGAAGGGTGCCCTGATAAAGCAGACAGGAGGCAGCGGTTGTGTTAGCTGAACCGAAGGGAACTGTGTGGTTGTAATTCCAGTTTTTTTGCTGGCTCCTAATTTGGCCTTGATCAACAATATCTACAGGGCAATTCTGTGTTTGCTTAATTGGAAGTAAGTCCCACTGTTTTCAGTAAGTGTGCATAACAGAATTCCTTCAGTAGCACCTTAAAGACTAGCTAAGTTTAAATTTTGGTATGAGCTTTCGTGTGCATGCACACGAAAGCTCATACCAAAATTTAAACTTAGTTGGTCTTTAAGGTGCTACTGAAGGAATTTTTTTATTTTGCTTCGACTCAGACCAACACGGCTACCTACCTGTGCATAACAGAGGAGGGGAATCACTGCTGCAACCCGGGGCCACATTCCCTGCAGGGTAATGTGCCAGGGGCCGCATGCTGGCAGTGGGTGGGGCCAGAGTGGGTGGTGGGCGGAGCCACAGATAAAAATGTTCTGGATTAACTAATTTGGAATATACGGTTCCCTGCTTCATTTTTCATTATGGCTATCTCAGAATTCCCATTCCTAAGCTCTGCTCAGAGCCCCACAGGGTTTGACGGGGTTGCTCTCCGAGGTGGATTTTTTATAAGTACAGTTTACAAACACCACTACTGTACTGTTCTAAAAAGGAAGAGAAAGTGGTTCTTTTCTAACTTTAATATGCTACATACACCACAACCCCACCACCAATTTCTCCTCGGACTCTTGGAGGGTAAAACCTTGCGCCTCCAAAGACATGCAAACATGAAAAAGGTTTTAAAATCCAAAGAAAACCCCACATAAATTTATTTTCATCATACAACACACTGCCCCTCACAGTTGCCCCGAGACTACCTTGAAGCAAGGTGTGGGGAGGCATGTTTAAAAAGCCAGGAAAAGGAAGAAAAGAACAGGAAATAAGGAACTGTGGAGGGAGGGCTGCACAAATGAGGCAGCTTCTGGGGGTGCTAAAGTCTGCATAAAATGAGACTGGGGCTCATGTGTGGTCCCTAGGCTCAAGATTATCCATCTGTGATGCAGAAGAATGCAGCCTGACAGTGCAATCCACCTAACTCTTAACATGGTGCCTTTCTGCTTAATTTGTTAGCTTGTCAGTTTAGAGAAAAGGTGAGTAAGAGTTGACATGAGGGGCATCTACCGTATCTGCTTAGCCACCATTAAGAACAGAATGCTGAGCAATTGGCATTTGATCTGATGCAGCAGATTTCTTAATATCCATCCATAAGAAGAGCCTGCTGGATCAGGCAGAAGGTCCATTTAAGTCCAGCATTCCATTGTCACAATGACCATCCAAACACCTGTGAGAGCCCAAGCAGAACCTGAGAGCAACAGCGCTCTCCCCTCCTCTGATTCCAAACAATGTGTATTCAGAAGCATTGCTGCCTCTGACAGTGGAGGGGAAACACAGCTATCGTGGCTAGTGGCTACTGATACCTCTACCCTCCATGAATTTGTTTAACCTTCTTTTAAAGTTATGTAAGTTGGTAGCCATCACTACCTTGTGGGAGTGAGTTCCACAGATGCCTTGCAAAACAGTACTTTCTTTTGCCAGCATTCAGCTTCATGGGATGTCCTGGTTCCTGTGTCTTCAGAGAGAGGGGAATAACTTTCCTCTGTCCAGTCTACTTTTTCCACACCACCAGTAATTTTGTAAACCTCTATCCTGAGCCCTTTTACTCACCTTTTCTCTAAACTAAAAATCCAGAATGTTGTAACATTTCATCAGATAGAGAGAAATACATACATACACTTTCAGATATAGATTTGTTTTTTAAAAAAAGGCTGAGAACCATTGAGAACCCGTGACAAAGGGTTACACTAATGTAAACAATCTGGAAGTTGGGCATATCCAAATCAGTCAGCCATGGCGGCTTCTCCAATTTTATGGTTCTCGCTGGCAGGTGCAGCCAATTAGCCTAATAGCAAGCAGAAAATCAGAGAGAGAGAGAGAGAGAAAAGGCTGGGGAAAATACAGAGGAAAAATAAAGAGGCGAAGGGAAAGTGAGGGAAACTGCAAGATGAAGGCATGGAAAGACAGGAAGATGTTTTACAGGCAGAGGGGTTTTATCCGACTCCTTGCTCCCACCATACATGTGTGTTCACTACAACTTCTGAAAGGGTGCACAAACTGAATGGTATACACATGATGGAAGGCCCTGCTTTTTCCAGGTTTTCCAGGTTTTCCAAATGTCCAGGCTGAGCCTATGCAACCTGTATTGCACTCATGGAGGTTCCTTCAGAAGGTATATGCTGAATAGGTTTAGCGGGCAAGCCTAAAGCAGCAGTCATGATCCAGCTCTATGGCTTCATCCTAATGTGTGAATGATCCCAGAGGGCTGGCAACTGATCAGGAAAAAGAAAACCCTATCCTGGTTAGGGATGGGTAAAAGCATCAGTTTTGGTCTCTCTCTGTTTCTCATTTTTCCCATCTTAGATTCATTTCTCCACACTTCCACATCAGTTTGCATTTTATTTTATTTTATTTTAAAAAAACAACCCTCATGAAAATTCATCAGCATTTTGGTGCAAATTTCTCTTAATAAACACATTTTTTAACTGACTAAATATTTTTGTAAGCAATTTCCTCTAACATAATGCATTTTTATATGCTATTTTCACAAATACGTGCACTTTTATGCATACCCGAGTATATTCATTTTTGTACACATTACTTGGCGAGAGTACAGCATTGCAAAATTCAGAGAAATGCAAATTTCAAACGATGGTTGCATTTCAGTTGCTGCATTGTTGTGGGAAGCACAATTTTAGTAGGTTTGCCTTTCAATGCAGGTTGAACGAAGTTTCTTCCCCATCCCGCCTTTGGGCCTGTCATGCAGCTTATGAAAGACACAGGAGCCCTGCCAGAATGGAAGGTGGCAATGCTAGCTTGATTCAAATCCTCAGCAAGGAAATAAGACAGGAAGAACAACCCAAAATTCACAAGAGACACTGTGCAAGTCACTGAAATGGGAGAAACAAATAACTTTGAAAGCTTGCAGTAGGGGCAGGAAGGGGTTCTTTATTTCCTGGGTGGGGGGACACATGGGAAACTTGCTTCTATTCTTATATTTGCTGCAGGCAGCGCTTAGAAAGTTAAATCTCTTGTATCTGTATTTACCTCTGGTAAGCAGAGATACAACAGTACCAGTGAGGTGTTCCACAGAAACAGAACACTCAGAAGAAAATTTCAAAGTTAGACTACTAGCAGAAAAAACAAGGATGGGTGTATTAAAGAATTTTCTCTGCTTTCTATGCTCCCAATACCCACTGGACGTGAGAAAGGGGTGTGTGAGTCTTGATGTGCCTGCATCCTCTCACAGTGGCTACCTAGCTGAAAACTGCAGGGGAAATGTATCAGTGGGGACTTAGTGATGGCAGAAAACTTCACCTGTTTTATTTCTGCCTGTTGTGCTGCTGTTTAAAGGTATAAGCAGCCCGCTGGGGGTGGATATGTGTGTGCAGTGGCAAACGAAGAATGTAGTTTAGGCTCCAAGCCTGAAGCACTTATTATTTAACTAAGCAGGTGCGCCTGGGAGTAGCAGGCATCCCCCAGAGATGGTTCTGTGCTAATGAGAGCGTGTGTGTTGTTTTTTTAAATAGCAAGCCTTCAATAAAAGCAGTTTCTCTCTAACCTCCCTCCCCACCCCCCACCCCAAATTTCAGGACTTTTTCTCAGAGGCTGTAAAGCAGCAGTGAATGTAAAGAATTTGTCGCTATGCACTGCTAAGTTCTGCCTTCCCCAGCTGTCAGAGGCTCAGCCAGCCACTGGAAAAGCTGTGGGGGCCCAAACAGATGCAGAGAGTGGGAGGTGGTGGTGGCAGGAGGAAATGCGGACATGGAGGGATGGCAGGCTGCGCCAAGAGAAGCTGGCTCCAGCAAAATAGCTGTATTGCAGCCCAATTCTGCACATTTTCTCTGAAGTCGGACTCCTCCAGTTTCAATGCACTAGTACACTCATGCTGATTTCCTTCGGGAGCTTTTGCTATAGTGTTGACTCTTTAATTTTATTTCTGGGATTTGTACCCACTGGTCCCATCACCTCCTGGCAAATAGGAGGGGAAGAAATGAAGGCAGTGAGAGATTTTACTTTCTTGAGCTCCTTGATCACTGCAGATGGTGACAGCAGTCATGAAATTAAAAGACGCCTGCTTCTTGGGAGAAAAGCAATGACAAACCTAGACAGCATCTTAAAAAGC